>NC_053496.1:71903427-72580094 GCF_905171775.1 Rana temporaria | reverse complement strand
AAGATCAGCCCCTCTGCAATCTTCTGGGACACGTCACAGGTCCCCGAAAATTGCCTGACCATTCACAGCACGGCTCATGCACGTGCAGTGCGTGCCCGGGTGGAGAGAGGTGGAGAGCTTCCTGCATCGCTGGGCCGTGGGAAAGAACATCGATCTCTAAAACGGTAAGTACTGCACTGATTTTAATCAAAACGCCCGATTCTGCTTCACGTAATTAGGCCCAATCTAATGTTAAAAATTGATTTTTTGGGTGAACCTCCACTTTAAGTTAAATCTCTTCCAAATTTTTATTCTCTCGTATGAGAGCTTTTCATCTGCAACATAGTAAAAAAAAAGTACGATCATTCGTATGATCTGTTGGTGTGTACTAGCGTATGCAGTAGGGAACAGACTGTGAAGCTGCAAGGCTTCACTTCCTGTTTCCCTTACTACAGATGCCAGTGCCTGCATTCAAAGCCGATTGAAGAATCGGCTTGGGGTGCCAACATCGTGGGATCCTTGGCCAGATGAGTATTCTTATGTTAAAGCTGCTGACTTTAAAGTGATTGTAAAGCTTTGTTCCGATTTTTAAATCCACCACAAACATGTTATACTTGCCTCCCCTGTGCAAGGGTTTTGCACAGAGCGCCCCGATCCTCCTTTTCTGGGGCCCCCCAGCGGCGCTCCTCTTCCGCATAGAGTACCTTCACGAAGGGTCACTTTCCATTGGGGCACTCGATGCGGGCGTGCTTCTGAGTTCTGCTGCTGCGTCCATTGACAGACAGCAGGACTTGGCCCTGACTCCTGTGTCACTGGATTTGATTGATGGCAGCGGGAGCCAATGCCTCCTGCTGCTATCAATCTAGTCAATGAGGGCCCAAGACTGCGGCTGGAGCTGCTGGGCTCGTTCTCATCGCTGGAAAGATTGTGTTTAGGTAAGTAAAGGGGGGGGTCACGCTTCTGCACCACAAACGTTTTTTCACCCTAATGCATAAAAAGCGTTAAGATGAGAAGCTTCGACTTTAGTAGTGTGTGTGGATTTTTTTCCCTTTTTGAAGGAGCTTGTAGCTCCTCTATAACCCACCTCCCTTCTGATAGGCTATTTTCTGTGATGTGCTACTGCGTTACTTCAACTGACAATTGTGTGGTCTCTGTGACACTGTTGTAGACTGATATTTGATCACCTCTGCGTTTGGCCTAGATTTTTATTTATTTTTTCAAAACCAATGTATGCGTATGTTGATTGGTTTGTGCAAAAGTTATAGCGTCTGTAAACTATGGAATTCGTTTTTTACTAGTAATGGCGGCAGTCAGCGACTTAAAGGGGGGCTACAATATTGTGGCGGACATCTGACACTTTTTGGGAACCAGTGATGCTAACACAGTGATCAGTGCAAAAAAATATACGCTGCCACTATACTAATGACACTGGCTGGGAAGAGGTTATCAGGGGCTATCAATGGGTTAAAGAGGAAGTAAACCCAGGAAAAAACCCTGCAAGACAAAGACTTAACAAGCTAGTAGGCATGGCATACTAGCTCATTATGTAATGCTCACCTCCGATTGCAGCCGTACTCTTCCAACGCCCGGGCAGCCAACATCTTGCTCGGTTACTTCCGCGTATTGTGGCTCCGGCGATGACTTCACTCCTGTGCATGTGTGGCAGTGGGGCTATGGGCGCTGGCAATAAGCCCATTTAATATCAAACTTATTGGTTGTACCCAAGTTGATCCAATCAGCCTGCCCATAGATGGTTTAAATCTCTGCCGGTTCAGCATGGATTTGAAAAATCTACGGGTGGCTTTACCAGTCCAGGGATCCAGTGCCGTTCTTCACTTGTCTCCAGGGTGACTGTGTCTTAGTGTGGGAAGCCAAATGTGATGGCCTGCGACTTCACAGTCAGCTTCTTGCTGTGCATACGTCATCCATGATGTGCTTTGTGAATGGTTCTGCAGCCTTCTGTCACATGTCCCAGAAAGTTGTGGGTGAAGGAGGTTGGGGGTCAAACTTCAGCTCGGATCGCCTAGACCTGGGTGTTCAACTCGGTTTCATCGAGGGCCGCATCAGCATTATGATTGTCCTCAAAAGGGCCAGTTGTATCGGTAAGATTAGCTGTCCAGCGCATCCCCTCCCCTACATTAGATGTCGAGAGCCACCCTTGCCATCAGAAGTTGAGTCCCCCACTCTCCCTTACATCAGTGTACTCCCCTTTCCTTATGCTGCTGCTGGGAAGAAGCTGGATGCATTGCTTGAAAGTAGGGGTCTGGAGTAGGACCAGAGGAGTGCTGGAGCTCTCCTGCAGCTGCAGGAGAGGTGCGAGGGCCACATGAAATGGCCTGGAGGACTGGATTCGGCCCGCGGACCTGGTGTTTGACACCTATAGCCTAGACGTTCTGCATGCAAGTGAGAGCGGGTACCTGTCATAACTTGATTAGGTTTAGAATGTGGTTTAGAGTTAGGTTTTGGCTAAACTTCCACTTTAACCACTTGCCGACCTGCCGCCGTCTTTTTACGGCGGCAGGTCGGCTCCCCTGCGCGAGAGCACGTAATGCAGGGGTTGACAAATTTGTTCAGAATCTAGAAGCCAGCTAAAAAAGTTAGGAGCCAGAAAACGCACCCCGTCCCGACGAGCTTGCGCGCAGAAGCGAACACATACGTAAACGGTGTTCAAACGCAATTTTGAAGCGAGACATGTTGGGTATGAATTTACTCGGCGTAACATTATCTTTCATAATATAAAAAAAATGGGGATAACTTTACTGTTGTCTTATTTTTTTAAATAAAAAAGGTGTAATTTTTTCCCAAAAAAGTGCGCTTGTAAGACCGCTGCGCAAATACGGCGTGACAGAAAGTATTGCAACGATCGCCATTTTATTCTCTAGGGTGTTGGGATAAAAAATATATATAATGTTTGGGGGTTCTAATTAGAGGGAAGAAGATGGAAGTGAAAAATGACATTAGAATTGCTGTTTAACTTGTAATGCTTAACTTGTAATACCAACGGCCACCACCAGATGGCGCCAGCTCACATCTGGTGGTAATAACTTGTAATACCAACGCCTCACCACCAGATGGAACCAGCTCACAAAAAAAAATATATATATATATATATATATTTTTTTTTTTTGCCCACCTTCCAAGCCAAGTCGCCAGGACACTATTTCTAGTCGACCTGGCGCCCGGGATTTGTCGATCCCTGACGTAATGGAACGTCGGCTCTCGCGCAGGCCACTAGGGAAGCGTGCGCACTGCTGGAGGCGCTCGCCCGCGTGCCTGGCGGGCACCTGCGATTCCTCGTTAGAGCGGGGAACGGGAGCTGTGTGTGTAAAACGCACAGCTCCCGGTCCTGTCAGGGAGAGAAATGCTGATCTTCAATGTATGAACAGAAGATCAGTGATTTCCCCTAGTGAGGCCACCCCCCCCTACAGTTAGAACACACCCAGGGAACATACTTGACCCCTTCCCCCACCCCCTAGTGTTAACCCCTTCACTGCCAGTGAAATTTTATAGTAATCCAATGCGTTTTTATAGCACTGATCGTACTATAAATATGCCAATGGTCCCAAAAATGTCAGAAGTGTCCGCCATAATGTCGCAGTACCGGAAAAAAATCGCTGATCGCCGCAATCACTAGTGAAAAAAAAATATTCATAAAAATGCCATTAAAATACCCCCTATTTTGTAAAACGCTATAACTTTTGCGCAAACCAATCAACGTTTTTATCTTTTTTACGAAAAATATGTAGAAGAATACTTATCGGCCTAAATTGAGGAAAAAAAAATGTTTTATATATTTTTGTGGGATATTTATTATAGCAAAAAGTAAAAATATTTTTTTTTCAAAATTGTCGCTCTATTTTTGTTTATAGCGCAAAAACTAAAAACCGCAGAGGTGATCAAATGCCACCAAATAAAAATCTAATTGTGGGTGAAAAAAGGGCGCCAATTTTTGTTTGGGAGCCACGTCGCACGACCGCGCAATTGTCAGTTAAAGCGACGCAGTGCCAAATCGCAAAAAGTGCTCTGGTCTTTGACCAGCAATATGGTCTGGGGGTTAAGCGGCTGTATGTGCGATGTGTCATTTTATAGATGTAGTTTAGAACTGCATTCAGGAGTATTTAAAATAAAAAATATGCCCCAAACCTGTGTTAGGATTGGAGCTTTCCAGCATGTAGACCCACCCCCCAGTGAATGGACCACGAAGTGACATGTATGACATCACTGAGATCTGGTGCTGTCAATCACTGGGATCCGCATCCGGTGAAGGCTGATGTAACAAGATCTTGGTATTTCTAGTAAATCTTGGGCCGTTCAATCCAGCAGTGTGAATGGGAGGGGGGATCTAATTGTCACCCTTCCGCACTCTGTCTGTGCTATTATATTCTGATAGCGGGGAGACATTTCACTTCATCTATGGCTTTTTCTGTTTAAGAGGCATTGACCTAGATCAGTGGTTCTTAACCTTTCTAGTGCCGTGACCCCTTGATAACATTTCCAAAGTTGTGGGGACCCCTAACAGTAAAATTATTTTCCTAGCGTAACTTGCCAGCACCCAAGGCGAGACAAGTAATTTGCGCCCCTAACCCATAGACAGTTGGCGCTCCCTGAGTCCCTTCAACTCGTACAATATTAAAACCCCTTATGGTACATTTTAGGATGTACCACTCTTTATCTTTGTTCTCCTTTCTTTCCCTTTTATCTCCCTCTATCCTAAATTTCTTATCCCCCCCCCCATCCCTTTCTCTTGCCGTCTTACTTGTTCTTTCTCTCCCTTTGTCTTTGTTCCTCAACGTCTCTTCCTCTAGCTTCCATGCCTTTTATTTTAATAATTCTCTTACTCCTTGGTGGTGGTGGGGGAATGGGATGAGTGGCGGGGGGGGAGGGATGGGATGAGTGGCAGTGGTGGGGGGAATTCAGATCAGCCAACTTAGGTGCCCTTAATCAAGGTTATCTGCTGATCTGAAAACTGTAGTCACTCACTGTCTCTGACTTTGTGGCGTCTCATAGCAGTGACACCTATGCCGAAATCAGGAGATGGGGTCTCCAGCCCCTCCCACTTCACATTCCTCCCCAGTCAGCTGACCTCTAGTCTCTGCCCCCCAGCCATGCCATGAACTGAATGGGTGACTGCAAAAAGGCTGAGTGGGTGGCTGCAGGCTCCTTGAACAGCCCAGCTGGGCGGCCACAAAAAGGCTGGGAGAGCGGTGCAGGCTTCAGGAACAGCCCAGACTTTGGTGACCCCTGGCAAATCCTCATTTGACCCCCGGGGGGGTTCCGCCCCTCAGGTTGAGAACCACTGACCTAGTGAATCAACTCCTCGTAAAGCAGAGTTCCACCCAAAAATTTAACTTCCGGTTCCTCCCCCTTCGCTGTCACATTTGGCACCTTTTCAGAGGGGAGTCGATACCAGGTATTTGCTCCCACTATCCCTTGTCCGCCGTTTGTTCTGACGTATGACCAATTATAGGTCATAATGGCGGTGCTTACAATTCAGTAGTGAATACATGTATAGAAAACAAAAGGATAGTCTGGGAATCAGATTTTTATTGTAAGCTTCAAAAACCGCTGGCCTTGTTAATGGACTCTTTGTCATAAAGGCCTCTCCCAAGCTGTCAGTGATGGAATTGAAGCCACGCCTGTGTAGCTCTGATCACATTAAAGGGATTCTAAAGCTAGCTGGGTACTTTTTTTTTTTTTCCTAACCATGCGGGGTGGAAAAAAAAAAAAACACTCGGCTCCAGTCGGAGATGCTGTGCTAACCATGTGAGGTTAGTGCAGCGATCTCCCACCACTGAGTTCTGACAGGCGGATGGCCCCCCGCCAGAACACTCCGCTCAGTGCTCTGTCATTGGCTGAGCGCTGATTGTGAATCGGATGTTGGTTTTTCCAGCATGCACGTCCGACAGACCGCCAAATGCCTCCTGACATTCTGCCTGTGTGTGTGGCTAGGTTCACACATGCAAATTAGATGAGGTTCAAAACTCATCCAATTCACATGACCCATGAAAGAAAATTGCAGTCTATTGTGCCTGTTCCCATATGTCTGGTGTAGCCAATGGCTCCTCCTGCTGCCTCTGTCCAGTGAGTACGGAGCGAGCAGGGAGAGCCACTGCTTTTGTGCAGATCAGTTGATTGAGATTGTGCTCAAGCCCCACTCTGTGTCAATATGTCTAAAGGAGGAAAAAACAAAAACATCTCCCATTAATACAACACTCAATCGAAACAATGTTGCAAAACATCTAATGCAAAATAAACCGTGATTTCGCTTGTGCTTCCCCACAAGTGTTCGGAGTACCATCCTCCTATTTGTGTGACTAAAACACTCTGAAAAATGGTGAGACTCTGGTATTTCAATAAAATCCTAAAGCAAGTGTAGTTGGGACAAGTTCACCTTTCGAAACATGTTACACACATTCCGGGTTTAACATGTTATGAACAAACCGCCCCCTGCACCTCCCCAATCCCTGCTGTGACAGCTAGCAGGGTTCTTCTTCCTGCCCCACTAGTTGCCACCATTTAAAAAAAAACATTGCCCAGCTGGGTTTACTTCCTCTCTGACACCCATGCTGTGGTCATTTAACTCCCACGCTCATGTGTAGGAGTGATCTCCTTAAGGCCCAAAAGGAAGACTGGGCATAAATGGAAGTGCTTGAAATCCATGGAATAGGGACAAATATGATGGTTTACAATGCAATCACCACTAATACAGTGTTCCAAATAGTGTTCCACCATACAAACTGGCCGCTTACCTCAAAGCCATGACCCCTGCATTACCAGAAGGTCAAAGTAAGCGACGTTCCCCCCTCAGAAATAATTTCTGGGCTCTGGCAGATCCTTGCACTTTTTTTTTTTTTTTTACCTTATGGGAAGAGTACACAGGTCCTCGAACACCTGATGTACTGTATATGGCAAGAAAAGAGGAAATGCATAAGATCTAATGCTCTCAGTTTAATAACTAACTTCCAAATAGAACATTGCTGCCAGTGCTAGCTCAAATGCTGTATGAAGCACATTTGGCGACTCTTGGCTCAATAGTGGGATGCCGTGACACCAAAGGCTTGGTCCCTGTAGGGCAGTCGCATGACACTAAGATTTCTGAAAAGATATACATTTTTATTTATGTATACAATTATAGGGCAAAACACTTCACAAAAATGTCCTTTAGGCCGTGTTCATAGTTACTAAAATGTTTGTTTGTTTTTTCTTTCTTTCAGGAATATTTGCAGAGATCAACAGACATGGATGAGTATGCAAAAATCGAAAAAATTGGAGAGGGTAACTTTTATTTTTTCCCCTTGCTATATTAAACCTTTACTTTTAAAGTAGATAAAGATTGAAAACTCAAAAATACAAAGTGAATGAGTGTTTGATCACACGGCAGCTGTTTGCACCATTGAGATATATAGAATGTAGGGCTGCAACTAACGATTATTTTCATAATCGATTAGTTGGCCGATTGTTTAGGTTAATCGGATAATAGCCTTAAATTTTTTATTTTTTTTTGATTAGTTGTTTCGGCACTAATAGAATGACAACATCAAAGATTATCAGAGAGAGGCTACATTCACAACAATATAGGCTGTGCGAATTGTAGCGGCAGGAATCTTCTGATTTCTACTGCAGGTCTGGGCGGGTAGATGCAGCTGCTGGCCCCATTCACTTTGAACGGCTCGCTGGCGTCAGGTGGTATTCGCTGCTGGATTCACTCAAAATGCATCCAGCAGCAATCACGGCAGGTAAACGCTGGCTATGCAGACAGCCGCAAACAGTTGGGGCTGCTGGAAACCTGTTATAGGGGCTGGCAGCCACATCTAGCTGTTCAGAGCTGCAGCAGGAATCAAGATTTCTGCTGCTACAGTATGCACCTCCTGCCTAAATCACCAGTGTGAATGTAGCCTTAAGGACCCTGTCTATTGCAGACTGTTGTGAACAAGGTGTGTAGACGGAGAAACCGTCAGAAGAAAAGAGTAAGTAAGGAGAGGGTAATAGACAGCCAGGGGGGTTTCAATATTTAAAAGTCTGGGTATGCAAAAGTGGGACCCATCAATATTCCGGTAGCTGCAGATATAAGTCTCACAAGGGTGGTTAAGAGCCACAGTTTCTAGACTTGACCAAAGGTAGGCCCCTTTCCCATTGGCTTTCTGATCAGGTCCACCTAAAATTGACAGGCTGACCTGATCAGGTGCTCCATGCACCTCCCTATGGAGCAGCGGTGACGTGTCCGCTGACATCATTTGATCTGTGAAATCCAGATGAATGGAAACCCTATTTTCCATCCGTCTGGAGAATCAGATGAAAATGTGTACTGACTGTCTGTTTTCATTCAATCTTAATAGAGGAGAGCAGGGCTTTGACGGGTCCATCTCCACACAGTGAGACCTGTCATCCACCTGCTCCAGCGGGGATCAGCGGAGTGATCCCTGCTGAGCAAAGCAAAGTCCGTACACAGACAAACCCGTGTGAAAGGTTCCTTAGACATGTTGCCATGAAGTCTAGCGATCAATTTCTCAATCATCAAAGTCCAGTGGTCTTGGAACTTGACTTCCGATACAGTATCTCTATAGAAAGTCGGGCTTTTTGTTGTGGCGCGGATGTGGTTCATAAGATTACATTGAGCTATTGACGACCCATCAGGTTTCTGAGCTTCAAGTGGATTCATTGGCATTACTTCCTGAAAGAGCATGCCAAATTCTATATACTTGCTGCTGCAGAAGCTGTACCCCCTGAACAATACCACCAATTGTGGTAAAATGAACCCACAGCCATGAAAGCAATGGAATTGGGGCTGTTTGTGTGGGTGGATTCAAAATCCCGCAAGCCCCCCCCCCCCCCCCAGCTGTAAATGGTGTTGGCCTTGTCTATATTTACTCTTTTTGAGAATAGTCATTGCCTGGCTGATCTAAATTCCAAAAGGTATTCTGATCAGTGGTTCTTGCTTTCCTTTTGACTTTACTAACTGTCAGAAGCTCAATAGTATTGCTACCATACAGCCAGGTAGTGCTTGTAACTTCCATTAATGGTAGCCTTAGTGCTAGTTCACACTAGACGCAGTTCTGTGTGCTTTTTTTCCCCCTGCACTAAAAATGCATGCAGTGTATTCCAATGGCTCTAGTTCACACCAGTGCAGTCTGTTCCAGTCAGATTCCGGTGCAGAAACTGACCAGAACTGACTTTATTGGTGCAGAGAAAAATGGAACTGCATCTGATGTGAACTGGCCCTTAATTGTTTCTTGGTACAGTTTTACTATACTATAAGGCTAAGCTCATAGCTGTGTGCTGAATTGCAGTGATTCGCTATAGCAGAAAATCGCGGGATTCCAGTGCGTTGCCCATTAATGGCAAGTGCGGTGCAATGTCCCCACGATTAGTCGGGTGACAATAACGGTAAGATTGCACTTGCAGAATCGCGGGACACCTGTCGCCCTAAAAGTACATGAGCTTCTTTTGGGCAACAGGCGTCCCACGATTTTATTTGCAAGATTTTACCATGATTGTTGCCCGCATACACCGAGATGAAAACGGAGCCTTACAGTTGTTAGTAGGTCAGTTAATGAATAATCAAGCAGGGATATTCTTTTCCGAAATCTGCTTGTGTAGACTTAAAGCAGGGGGTTCACCCTATAAAAATATATATAGCATAAAATTCGGCATAGTAGCGCGAGCTACAGTATGCCTGTCTTAATTTTTTTTTTATCCCCGTACTCACTGTTATATCGTACATAGAAGATTCCGACTGCCCACGGGGAATGGGCGTTCCAATCCAGACGGAAGGTGATTGACGGCCGCCTCTGGCGCGTCACGCTTCTCCGTAAATAGCCGAAATAGGCTTGGCTCTTCACGGCGCCTGCGCATAGTCTGTGCGCAGGCGCCGTGAAGAGCCGAGACCTACTCCGGCTGTCTTCGGGGAGCGTGACGTGCCAGAGCCGGCCGTCAATCACCCTCCCTCTTGAAAGGAACGCTCATTCCCCGCGGGCAGTCGGAATCTTCTATGTACGATATAACAGTGAGTACGGGGATAAAAAAATTAAGACAGGCATACTGTAGCTCGCGCTACTATGCCAAATTTTATGCTAAAAAGTTGTTCTGCAGGGTGAAACACCGCTTTAAAGCGGCAGTTCACCCGAAAAACAATTTTTAACATTAGATTGAGGCTCATTTTGTCAAGGGGAATCGGGTGTGTTTTTTTTTTTTTTTTTTTTTTTTTTTTTTTTTAAATCAAAGCAGTACTTACTGTTTTAGAGAGATCTTCTCCGCCGCTTCCGGGTATGGTCTTCGGGACTGAGCGTTCCTATCTGACAGGCTTCCGACTGTCTCATGCATCGCGTCACGAGTAGCCGAAAGAAGCCGAACGTCTGTGCGGCTCTATACGGCACCGACGTTCGGCTAATTTCGGAAAATCGTGACGCGATGTATGCGACTGTCGGAAGCCTGTCAATCAAATGGGAGCGCCCAGTCCCACAGCCCATACCCGGAAGCGGAAGAGAAGATCTATCTCTAAAACGGTAAGTACTGCTTCGATTTAAAAAAAACATCCGATTCCCCTTGACAAAATGAGCCTCAATCTAATGTTAAAAAATTATGTTTTTGGGTGAACCTCCACTTTAAGTTTTATTTCTCTTCCGTTCATGGACGGACACAGCAGCAATTGAGCTTAGGGTATTATCCTCCCTTTTAGGAGATTAACTAGGCAGAAAAAACCGCATGTTAAGTGTTAAACACTCCACACAGCACAGTACCTCCCAGGGGGTGGTTTCCCCGGGTACATTCCCCATTCCCCATTCTCTGTTCTGCAGCATCAGTTTTTTTTTCTGCCTAGTAGGAGATGACATGGCTCCTCTGGGCCCATGTGCTCTGAGGATTTTTCTTGTTTTTTTGCTTTTCCTGCATTTTTGGATGGATCCTGGGATCTACAATCAACTGCCGACTGGGTGACGGGCTGGATCCTCGATCCTTGTAGTCCCCCCCCCAAGTTCGGCCATCAAGGGTGTGCCGGCCTTTAGCTGCGCGCTGGGCCGTCCACGTCATGCCCCGTTGCTCCAGGGGTGGCCGGTGAGCTATATGCTTCAGGGCACACATATGACTGGGCTCTATGTCCGTGTCACAGTGTGCCGGGCCGACAGCCATGCCGTAACTGCGCGGACGTTGGTTCTGTCCCGGATGCCTCCAGCCGGTGGTCGCAGGACGGGTAAGTAGCAGTCCCCTTGCTTTGGCGGGGTGGTGCGGCTGGTGCATTCCTGGGGAGGTCAATCGGGGGTCCGCCCTGCTTTCCTCTCTCCCTTCCTCTCCTTCCACCGCGCTCTGGGTGGTCGGCCGTAAGGTGGGGGGCTCCATCCTGTGGCTGGGGGCTGTCTATTATCGGGTGTGCTGTTTTTATTGCCATGTGTGCGGGGGGGGGGGGGGGGCTGCTGTGTTTTTCACTGTGTGATGTGTTTTACCGTGCATCGCAGCCTCCATTTTGGCGGTGCCCGGCGCCTTTATTAGAGTTCGGCGGCCATTTTCTTGTAGCCCACATGCTCTTTTTGGATGGGGTTTTTGCCTCTAGTGGCTAGAATATCAGCGCGAACGGCTCCAGCACACTTCCTAAAGCACGGACAGCGCTCTGGGCCAGACAGCAGCAGTACAGCCTGGTCGAGTGGCGAGTCCTCTGGGGGGGGGGGGGGTCCCCTGCTCTCTGCTGCGGCCGGGAGGGTGGCCTGTGGATCTTGCCTTGCAGTCTAAGGGTGGCTATTGGGTTGGTCAGCATGGCGTCGAACCAGATGCTTCTCCCCCAGACATCCCGGAGTTGACCCATAGTGCCCCTGTTCCTGCGGCCTGTGTGGATGCTATGACGGCAGTCCTTGAGGCGTTTGTTGCCAGGATTGAAGCGGCGCGCGGCCAGAGGGGGGGTAAAAGCTCCCCCGCCTTCTTCTGGGGATGCCTCTGACACAAAATCGGGCCCTGCTACTGCTCCCGGCCCTGGTTCCGAGGTGTCAGAGGATGCAGGCCTAGTCCACACGGACAGTGAGGATGACTCTGCTTCAGGGTCAGCGCATGATAGAGTGCTAGTGGAGCTCTTATCACTGCGGTGCGGGATACTCAAAAAATTGAGGCTTTAGCGGAGACATCAGATGTCGGTGCCTTTTGGGTTCCGCAAGACCCGCACTGCAAAAGTGTTTCCTTGTGTTCCTTATCTGGAAACATTTTTGTAGAAGGAATGGGATCGGCCACAATTTATTTTTTTATTTTTTTGTTAAATGCTTTGCGGTCCGTTATCCTTTTGAGGGGGACTTCCTAAAGAAGTGGATCTCTCCTCCGTCAGTGGACCCCCCCTGTGTCCAGGCTGAACAAGGTGACCATGTTGCCTGTGGAAGAGGCTCCCGCTTTTAAGGACCCCGCAGATAGGAGAGCTGAGGCTGTGGCCCGCTCCATGTTCACAGTGGTGGGGTCGGCGGTGAGACCGGTCTTGGCCGAGGCTCTAGTGTCAGACACTTACTGAACGGGCAAAGTGCAGGGCCTAAAATTTGTCTGAGTCTGCCCTGGATAGGCTTTCCTTGCTCTCCAGGGCCTCGGCCTACGCGGTAGTGTTGCGCCGCTTTGTGTGGCTGAAGTGTTGGTCTGCGGACCAGTCTTCTAAAAAGGCCTTGGTGGACTTACCCTTCAAGGGTGAACAGCTTTTTGGGGCGTCTCTGGATGACATAAAATATGCCACGGGAGGTAAGAGCACTCTGCTCCCACAATCGGGTAAAGGTAAGAAACCTCGCCGTAGGCAGGGGCCCTCCTTTACCGCCCGAGCGGTTTTTTTTTCATTCGCCCGGTGTGGCAGGTAAACAATTCCACGCTCGCTGAAGGGCAGAAGTGACCCTGGTTCCGCAAGCTACCGTGTTTCCCCGAAAATAAGCCCGGGTCTTATATTAATTTGGGCAACCAAAAAGACACTAGGGCTTATTTTCGGGGTAGGTCTTATCATGCCGGGGGCTGTCTTCTCTCCCTTCTGCCTGTCAGAAATCCCCTGTGGAACTGTGTAAAAAAGCTTGTAAATTCCTAAAATTCACAGCACCACATATTGCAAAATGTGTATGTCTGCAATTCAATTGTGCCATATACCTTCTTCAAGTGCTGGGTGCATCTGTAACCCCCTGGAGCTCTCTTTCCCTCTTCGAGCACTGCTGACAGCATGCAGAAGAGCAGAGCAGCATGACATCAGCTGAACCCTGCTCGGCGCTTCCATGGCCCACAGAGGACTCTAAGGAATGCAGAGGGAGGGGGGCTCATATTCCCCCTGACAGCTTGCAGATGAGCAGAGAGCGTGACATCAGCTGAGCGCCGCTCGCTCAGCACTTCCATGGCCCGCCGGAGGTCTCTTTCCTGCTCTAAGGAATGCAGAGGGAGGGGGGCCCAAATTCCCCACTGACAGCTTGCAGAGAGCATAGAGCAGAGCAGCGTGACATCAGCTGAGCGCCGCTCGCTCAGCGCTTCCATGGCCCGCCGGAGGTCTCTTCCCTGCTCTAAGGAATGCAGAGGGAGGGGGGCCCAAATTCCCCACTGACAGCTTGCAGAGAGCAGAGCAGCGTGACATCAGCTGAGCTTAGCTCGCTCGGCGCTTCCATGGCCCGCCGGAGGTCTCTTCCCAGCTCTAAAGAATACAGAGGGAGGGGGGCCCGAGATCCCCCTGACAGCTGAGAGGAGAGGAGAAGAGGAGAGCCGCGTAAGATCAGCTGAGAGGAGCGGGAGGTCAGCGCTAAACCGAAGGTATTTGGCACAACTAGATCATATAAACACACACACACACACACACACTCTACACTATATAACACTGTAGTATAACACTAGTATTTCACCAGCACTTTAAACTAGGTCTTACTTTCGGGGTAGGGCTTATATTGCAGGTTTTTCTGAAAGTCAGGGTAGGTCTTATTTTCGGGGTAGGTCTTATTTTCGGGGAAACACGGTAAAAAGCCTGCTTCCGCATGAAGGTCTGCCCCCGCCCGTCTTTGCGGCTCGGTGGAGGTCTCTTCTTTCTGACGGCTGGGTTTTTGCGAAGTAGTTTCCTTGGGATACAAGAGTTTCTTCCTTGTCCGCCAAACTGATTTTTTTTTTTGATTTTTTTTTTTTTCCTTCCAACCTCCAGCTTCCTCCGGGTCGTCGGGAAGCCCTGTTTGGGGCTGTTCAAGATCTGCTGGTCAGGGGAGTAATCGTGCCGGTTCCTTTACTGGAACGGTTTCAGGGGTTTTACTCCAATCTGTTTGTAGTCCTCGAAGCAAGGGGTCCATCCAATCCTGGATCTCAAGGACCTCAACTGTTTTGTCAAAGTGCAAAAGTTCAGGATGGAGTCGGTTCGCTCTGTAGTGGTGGCACTCCATCACAGGGATTTTCTGGCATCCTTGGATATCAAGGATGCGTACTTGCATATCCCCATATGCGCAAAGCACCAGAGATTTCTGCGCTTTGGTGTCGGGGAGGACCACTTTCAATTTGTGGGCCTGGCTTCGGCGCCAAGGCTTTTCACCAAAGTGCTTGCTCCGATTCTGGCCCTGCTGCGGCAGCGTGGGATTGCTATTGTAGGATACCTGGACGACCTCCTAAGAGCTTCTTCAAGCTCAGAATTAAAGGTGGATGTGTATCGCCTGCCAGACCCTCCGGGAATTCGGTTGGCTGCTAAATGTCCAGAAGTCGGTGTTGGTCCCGTCTCAGCATCTGGAATACCTGGGGTTGGTCCTGGATTCCTCAGAGGCGAGAGTTTTCCTTCCCATGGAGAAACTACAGACACTGCAATCTGCGGTGCAGCGGTTGGCGACCCAAAGTGGTCGTCGCTTCGCTTTTGCATGCAAGTTCTGGGTCTGCTGGTGACCTCCTTCGAGGCGGTTCTGTATGCTCAATTCCACACATCCTTGTGTCCTCGGCCGGCAAACCAAAAGGAGGCTGCGTTGCATTCCTTGGACGTGGTTCGAGCCCTACGGGTGTACCTTTCTGCTACGGCTCTGTTTCACGAGGTCGGATTCACTGTTCGTGACAGTGACTGGTCCTAAGAAGGGTCTGGCGGTCTCGTTGGCCACCATTTCTAGGTGGTTCAGGCAGGTCGTGCTTCAGGCCTATGCCCTAAAGGGGCGGGCGCCCCCCTACCTGGTTACGGCGCATTCGAACAGGGCGTTTGGTGCCTCTTGGGCTTTCCGCCATCAAGCGTCTGTTTTACAGATGTGTAAGGCAGCGACCTGGTCGTCAGTCCACACCTTCTCAAAGTTTTACAAGGTGGATGTGAGCGCATCTTCAGATGCCTCCTTTGGCCGCAAGGTTTTGCAGGCGGCTGTTTAAGGTTGAAGTTCCTCCGTTGAACTCTGGTTTGTTTGGGGTGAAGTTGGTTTGCTGTGTTTTCCCACCCCTCGATTTTTGACACTGCTTGGGGACGTCCCTAAGGTCAATTGCTGCTGTGTCCGTCCATGAACGGAAGAGAAAATAGGATTTTTGTACTCGCTGTAAAATCCATTTCTCTGAGTTAATGGATGAACACGGCACCCACCCCTCCTTTGTTTGTACTGCTTGTTTACAAACTGAGGCTGCAGAACAGAGAATGGGGGATGTACCCGGGGGAACCGCCCCCCTGGGAGTTACTGTGCTGTGTGGAGTTTTTAACACTTAACATGCTGTTTTTTATGCCTAGTCAATCTCCTAAAAGGGAGGATATTACCCTAAGGTCAATTGCTGCTGTGTCCGTCCATGAACTCAGAGAAATGGATTTTACGGTGAGTACAAAAATCCTATTTTTTCTTTTGCCTTTAATTGGTCTGCTTCAAGCAAGTTTTGCACTCCCACACAAGTCTATGGGAATGCAAAATCTGCTTAAAAACGTGAATGCTGTTTGCACTGCGTGTGTCTGCACACTAAACATTTGCATTTTCATACAGATTGCAATGCATCTATGAGCCATGAAGGATGTCTGCTACTTTACACTTGTCAGTAAATTCTGAATCTCAAATTGATGCCATTAACACTAGCCCAAAGCCCTGTAAACACAGGCCGTAACAGTTGATGCCCTGTCAACTACCTTGCGTTTGTACAGCCTTCAGAATGCCGTATTTCAGTCTACGGAATATCGTTTGAATCCTGAGATGCTGAACTTGCATTGGCTATTACTCAAGCTAACTTTTAGCTGTCATCGTAAATGTATTATTGTAGATGTTAGCAGAGCATCTGCATTGTTTTCTTTCGTTCATTGACGGACACGGCACTTTAATCTTGACCTTCAGGAGAGGACAAGACAATGGCAAAGCTGCACAGTATTGCCCAGGGGGCTGTCCTACTGGCTATAACCCCTCACAATGCATCCAGCAGCTCAGTGTTTTTTTTTTTTGCCTAGTGTAGAAGGACTTGGCTCCTGGTGGGGACCATTGGTCCTGGTAAAAAAAAAAAAAAAATTCTCTCTGCTGATTCCTGTGATCTACCATCAACATGCTGGCTAATATAGATCCTGGTAGTCTCCCCAGCCATCGAGCGTGAGCAGGCCTTGGCTACGTGATGGGTCGGCCACGACATGCCCCATCCTGGGGTGGCCGGTGAGCTATATGCTCTGGGGCACACATGACTGGGCTACTACTGTCTGTGTCAGTGGCCGACAGCCACCCCGTACGGCTCGGGTGATGGGTCTGTCTGTGGCATGCGTCCAGCGATTCCCCCTCAGGACGGGCAAGTATGGTTCCACCTGTCCAAGCAGGATGGAGCAGCTGGGCATTCCCTTGGGAGGTCGAATAGGGGGTCTCTCACTCTCCCTTCTCTCCCTGTCCTTTTCCCTCCTTCCCGAGCTGGGACAGCTGTGTGACTGGCGGGTCTCGAGTCCTGACAGGGCTGCGCTGGGGGGTTGGTGGTCTTTCCCTGTTTTCCCCTCACATAGTGGGGTGTTTGAGGTACTTTTTTTTTTTTTTTTTTTTTTTTTTTTGTGTTTGAAGGCCGCCATGTGGCGTGGTTTTGACCATTTTGGTGTAGTTTTCTGTCAGGCAGGCCGGCAGCCATTTTCCCAGAGCCTGCAGGTGCTGCTGAGGCAGCTTTTTTTTTTTTGTTTTCAGCTTGTTTTACCCCTAGTGCTATGACGGTTAGTCTGGAATGGCGCGAATTACACAGAACTACTCATGACTGACACAGGGGAGGATGGCAGCACAGCGTGGTACCTGGGTCAGGGTGGTGAGTCCTGCCCCTCGGTCTGTGGCGGCTATGAGGGTGGACTTTTGGCTTACCTTGACCCTATCGGGTGTCAGGCAAGTGTGGGTCAGCATGGCGTCAGGAGCTGGCGCTCCTTACCCAGACATCCCTGTGGTGGCAACCGGTGCCTATGGACGCTTTGTCGACTGTCCTGGAGTCTTTCGTTGCCAGGGTGAAAGTGGCGTGCAGGCTCAAGGGGGGTGGGAAAAGACACCCCCACCGTCTTCTGGGAAAAGCTCTGATTCAGACTCGGGCCTTGCTGTGGCACATGACCCTGTATCATTATGTAATACTCATCTCCGATCGAAGCCCCCTCCTCTTCCAACCCACGGGGAGCTGACATCTTGCCCGGGGGTTACTTCCGCGGCTCCAGCCGGAGTTGCGATAAAGTCACTCCTGCGTGGGAGCCGGCAGTAACAGGACACTATAATGTGCCTGCCAAATGTGCCTGCACCCTGGAGGTTTAGGAGATATTTCAAGCACCTACAGGTAAGCCTTAATCTAGGCTTACCTGTAGGTTAAAGTGATTGTAAAGGATTTACAACCACTTTAAACTGAAGTGTCTGTCAATGAACGAAAGACAATTTTATTTTTGTACTCGCCACTCCTTTTCTGTTTGTACTGCTTTTTGACAAACTGAGCTGCTGGATGCAGTGTGAGGGGTTATAGCCAGTAGGACAGCCCCCTGGGCGGTACTGTGCAGCTTTGCTGTTTTTTTTTGTTTGTTTTTGTATGTTCTGCCTAGTCCTCTCCTGAAGGTGGCGACATAACCCTAAGGTCAAGATTAAAGTCATGTGTCCTTCAATGAACTTCAGAGAAGGATTTTATGGAGAGTACAAAAAAACGATTAAAATGCCTTTTAATAAATGACCATGCCAATCTGTTTTCTAGGTACTTATGGGGTTGTATATAAAGGGCGTCACAAAGCAACTGGTCAGATTGTTGCAATGAAGAAAATCCGTTTAGAAAATGAAGAGGAAGGAGTTCCAAGCACAGCGATCAGAGAAATCTCTCTTCTTAAGGAACTTCAACACCCCAATATTGTGTGGTAAGTGACTCCTTCCAATTACAGCTAAAATTGTATCGCAATAAGGAAATGCGCGCACACACACAGAGCTTTCTTTTGGTGGTATATGATCGCCTCTACGTTTTTTATTTCTTGCGCTATAAACAAGGACAAGTTTGAAAAAAACACTTGGGGGGGGGGGGGGGAACCAGTGACACAAAGGCCCCTTTCACACGGACACGTTTTTCAGGCAGTTCAGCGCTAAAAATAACGCTGCTATACCGCCTGAAAAAATCGTGCCCTGCAGGCTTCAATGTGAAAGCCCGAAGGCTTTCACACTGAAGCGGTGCGCTAGCGGAACCGCTCCAAAAGTCCTCCTAGCCGTATCTTTGGAGTGGTATAGGAGCGGGGTGTTTACCGCTCCTTCCCATTGAAATCAATGGGAAACCACGGTAATACCGCCCGCAATGCGCCTCTACAGAGGCGAATTGCGGGCGGTATTAACCCTTTTTTAGGCCGCTAGCAGGGGTTAAAACCGCACCGCTAGCAGTCGAATATTGCGGTAAATACGACAGTATAGCGGCGCTGAAAAATCGCACAGCTATACCGTCACCGCACCTCCACTGCCCCGTGTGAAAGGGGCCTAATGGTGATCAGCGCTAAAAATATTCAGTCATTTTACTATTGACACTGGCTGAGAAGGAGTTAAACGGGAGTGATCAGAGGGTTAAATGTGTTCCTAGCCAGTGTTTGTGTACTGTGGGAGGTGCTTTTACTAACGGCAGACACTGCTCAGTATTCGCCAATGTGTTTATGCAGTGTGTGGGGTGTTTTTTTTTTTTTTTTTTTTTTTAATCCACTTCCCTACCCCATGCAGTCATATGACGTCCTTTTGACTTTAAGGATATCTGAATGATTCCTACCACTACAGGCATCATTCAGATATCCTTATTTTCAGCCGGTGATTCTGTGCACGGTAAGAATGATAGCAGCAGTTACGCTGCTTGATCGTTCTTGTATGCGACGGGAGGGGACATCCCGCCGCCATCCGGTGCTTCTCTGGCCCCATGCCATCAGGGGCCCAGAGAAAATCATTCAGCGCCGGATGACGATGGAGATTTCCAGTCATTTTCCGGTCCAGTCATCTCTGACTGTCGGAGGCCTGGGCGAGATGTTATGACATCTGTCAGCGTGAGATCTCAAGCTTTCCAGCCTGGAGAAGATGGCTTGCGCTCAGAACACGCGCGCAAGTAAACTCCATTCAAACCACACTGACTTATCGCCGTGTGTGTGCAACAAGTCTAGCACTAGACCACCTCCTAACTCTCTAAACTGGTAACCTGTAAAAAAAAAAAAAGCGTTGCCTATGGAGATTTTTAGTACTGAAGTTGGCGCCATTCCATTAAAGTGTGACATGCTAACTTTACTGGGATTTTATTAATTCCCCCCCCCCCCAAAAAAGGGCGTTTAAAAAAAAATGATTCAGCAACTTTTAACAAACTATTTTGAATTATGTTGTGCTTTTCTAATAAATATTGTACTATACAAATGGTTGTAGGTGGCATTACTGGTGTGCATCATCTTTAGAGGTGTGATTTTTTTTTTTTTTTTGCCCCCCCCAGTCTTTTAGATGTTCTAATGCAGGATTCCAGACTATATCTTATATTTGAGTTTCTTTCCATGGATTTAAAAAAGTATTTGGACTCCATCCCTAGCGGCCAGTACTTGGAGGCTATGCTTGTTAAGGTATGTATCGGTTCAAACTAACAATCTTCTGTGCTAAATTTTAGAAAGAAGCTTCCTCTTTTCATGCTGTGTTTCTTCTACAGAGTTACTTGTATCAGATTCTACAGGGCATTATATTTTGTCATGCCAGAAGAGTCTTGCACAGGGACCTAAAGCCTCAAAATCTTTTAATAGACAGCAAAGGTGTCATAAAACTGGCTGACTTCGGTCTGGCCCGAGCGTTTGGAATCCCAGTCAGAGTTTACACACATGAGGTATGTCAAACCCAATACAAATTTCTGAAATGCTTGGTGTAAAGTGGTGGGTCTCAATATGAAACCTTAAAGACCTACTATCCCAGCTTTACTTTTCTTCTTTTTTTTTTTTTTACTTTTCTTCTTCTTTTTTTTTTTTTTTTTTTAAAGTAAATATTGCTCTGGGTGCCATGCTCGCCACTTCTCCACCACTGTCCCCAGCAGTCTTTATTCCCAGTCCTGGCAGCCAGTTTGTATGATACTCGGTGTCCAACTTGCACTTGAGCCCTTGCAGATTTGGATATGACCCATGGTTGTTGCATCCTCATACTAGCCAGGAATCGAAGCGCTCCTGGACAGTGCAGCACTTGCCCATCATTTCATGAACCTATCCAGCCTGAACACTGAAAAGACTGAAAAATTAATGCAGCTCTGTAATCATTAAAAGTATATCCAAATCTTATTTGGCCACACTTCTCTTCTAGGTCAGAAGTGCATGTATTTCTGCTCTCCTGTGACCCAGATTAAACGGGTATCAGCCCCCTGTTGGCTAATGTCAGAGCCGGTTCAGGCTCTGGAAGGAACCAGACTTTAATGTTGGCATCCACCCAGGTACCTATCAGCTGGCTCAGCCTCTTGGCGGGCATCTGAAAGTCTGAACCAGCCTCTCCTGCCCCTCCACAGACCAGCACTACAGTAAACGCAAAGAGCAGAGCTTGGATACTTTCTCCAAAGCGGCTATATATATGTATGTTTCCTTTTGTCATCTCATATTTTATTTCTCCTGAGACCTAAACAATCATGGCCAAAAAATAAAATAAAAATCATTGGCACTTCTGATGGTGACGGCTTGCTTACACCTTCTGATCTCCATACACTGAGACTACTGGCAAGTGAGGCTCCCTATTGAACAACTTTATGGCGAACAATCTTGCACAATCTGCAGCAGTTTCCACACATGGCATAAGTGGTACTTAATTTTTTTTAGATTGGAAGCTTGTGTCCCAATTGGATTTCTATTAATCATATAACGTGTTTGGTAGTTCTAAATTATTTCTAGGAACAAATGTGTTGTACGGTCATATTTATCACAATTGGACTGTAATGAATACTATTACTGTTACTGTAGGTGGTTACCTTGTGGTACAGGGCACCAGAGGTTCTTTTGGGCTCTGTGAGATATTCTACACCAGTTGATGTGTGGAGCATAGGTACAATATTCGCAGAAATTGCATCAAAGAAACCGCTCTTCCATGGAGATTCTGAGATAGACCAGCTTTTCCGAATATTCAGGTATGTGTATAAATCTGCCTGGAAACAAATCTTGTCTATTAAAAATGCTGGAGATTTACTGGCTGCATTGTGTATTACAACAGTGGGATAACTAGCAGGGAGTCCGTGTTTGGTAAAATTAGATTGTAACAGCAGGAAAGGTCATTCATATAAATGGTTATTTTGCAGGTAGCTTTTGGTTAAACACCTGCTTCTAGGAATTTGAAAGAAGTACAGGCTGTACTTCTGCTGTGGATCACAAGAGTGCAGATCGTTTTTTTTTACTCCTGTGCCACATTTTCAGCTGACAGCAGGCTGAAGTCAGAGCCAGTCCAGGCTCGGGAAAGATCAGTCATGTGGTCAGGATCTGACCGCATGTCTGGACCAACACCTGGCTCGGTCTCGGTGAGCCGCTGAGAGCCTGAGCTGGCTGCTGCCACCCCCTCCACAGTCTAGTACTCCAGTGAGTGCTAGGGGGCAGAGAAGAGAGCAGGTGACTGTAAAGAAAATTGGTGCAGCCAGTGAGTTTCCTAGGGAGTACAAATCTTTTTATCTTTCTTTCTAGCTTTCCTTTATTTTTTTTATTTTTTTATATGTCGAGTATAATGGAAGTAGTTGGAACACATACGAATGTGGCAGAACCACTCAAATCTCCAAGTGAAGAGGGACTTAAAATTATGACTGGGAAACTTGCTGTTTCACACAAGGAAGCTAGAGGCTAACTGCACCTAAAGTTAAAATATTGACTATTGGGTGTTCGAAAAAAATAAAGTTGGACTTTTTGATGAAGCACACTGCTAGATTGATTAGGTGTTCGAACTCAACCGATGCTGTACATCTTGTGGAAAATTACCTGCTGTTGAATTTGTTTGCTTTAAAGCATAAATGCATACATTTGGACTTTAACACAACTTTTCCACAGAGCTTTGGGAACACCCAACAATGAAGTCTGGCCGGAAGTGGAATCACTACAAGACTACAAGAATACATTTCCAAAATGGAAAGGTGGCAGCTTGGCCGCTAATGTGAAAAACATTGATAAAGAGGGCCTGGACTTGCTTGCTGTAAGTAATAATCCTATGTGCATGTACAAATCGACAGTGTAACAGTTCACTAAAAATACTTGGTACCAAATAGTAGTGCGATATCAAAAAATAGGCACCAGGTAGTAAAGGCAAACTTTATAGATATTG
The DNA here is from genome assembly GCF_905171775.1 of Rana temporaria. NCBI lineage: Eukaryota > Metazoa > Chordata > Amphibia > Anura > Ranidae > Rana > Rana temporaria. Next base: position 72,557,499 of record NC_053496.1, on the reverse strand, counting down.
TAAGCCTTTGTGTGTGTTTTTTTATTTTTTTTTTATTTTTTACAACTTTTATCTTGCATGGTATTTGCGCAGCAATTTTTCGAACACGTATTAAAAAAAAAAAGTTTTGTGCTTAAAAACAAAACTGTAAAGTTAGCCCAATGTTTTTGCATAATATGAAAAATGAAGTTGCGCCAAGTAAATGGATATCTAACATGTCGCCCTTCAAAATTGCACACAATCGTGGAATGGCGCCAAACTTCGCTACTTAAAAATCCCCATAGGAGACGCTTTAATTTTTTTTTATTGGTTACATGTTTTGAGGAGGTCTGGGGCCAAAATTATTGCTCTCGCTCTAACGTTCGCAGCGATACCTTGCATGTGTAGCTTGAACACGGTTTTCATGTTGGCAGGAATTAGCAATGCGTTCGCTTCTGCATGAGAGCACACACGGACAGGGGCGCTTTAAAAAAAAAAAAATTATTGTTTGACTTTTTTTTTTTTTCCAGAAACATTTTTTGATCGCCTTTTATTCCTATTAGAAGGAATGTAAACATCCCCTGTAATAAAAATATAGCATGACAGGTTTTCTTTACAGTGAGATGTGAGGTCAATAAGATCCCCACATCTCACCTCTAGGCTGGGAAGCCTGAAAAAAAAAAAAGATCCTGGCTTCGATCGTAGCAGTGAGTTGGTAAAAGCAGTAGTCATCAACCATGCCCTACAGGGTCCACTAACAGGCCAGGTTTTTTATGTATTACCATGGGGAGATGCAGACTAGAATACTGCAATCACTGAGCAGCAAATTATATCAGCTGTGATGTATTTCAGTTATCTTGCAAAGCTGGCCTGTTAGTGGGCCCTGCAGGACAGGGTTGATGACCACTGGGTAAAAGCACTGGAGGGTGGTGGGAGGGTGTATTGTGCAGGGTATTGCACACTGTATTGCAGAATATTGCACAAGGATGGATCTGTGACTGCAATTGTCACAGATCCAGCCCACAGCACTGCTACTGCCCCAGCTCTCTCCCCATCAGCTCACACTGTACCGATCGGTACAGAGAGGGGAGGGAGGAACTGGCGTCATCACATGCTGCCGGTTTGTTTACAAATGATGGGGGCGATCACGTGGTAAACCGCACGTGGTAAACGGCCGCTCGCTATCAGCGGAAATTTAACGCGATCTGTGATGCGCGTGGTCTTCTAGACCTGGCAGTCACGGATGATTCCGGGGGCGTGCAGGAGCAAGATTCTGGGAGGACGTCCTCCCAGAATTAACTCTACCGCACTGAAATGGTAAACTGCCGCTCCAGGTGAGTGCACTCTGCAATCAGTGTCCTCTCAGAAGCGTGGGTGCTGGCAATGCACAAAGCGAAGACTGGAGAAAAAGACTGGACAGCCGCACTTCCACGAAATTCTTAAAATGTTGCTTTTAATAGTAAAAAATGGAAACTGCACTACAAGTCACAGTAGGGTGGATAGCTGATGCGTTTCGCACTGGGGTATCGGCGCTTAGAATTTAAGAATTTTGTGGAAGTGTGGCTGTCCCGTCCTTTTTTTTTTTTTTTTTTTTTTTTTTTTTTTTTTTTTCCTCCAGCCCCCCCCCCCCCCCCCCCCCATAGCATGCTGCTTCCTTAAAAAGGAGGGAGGGGCTTTTTTTTTATTTTTTTTTATTTTTTTTTTTTTAAATCTTCAAAGCCTTCTCTACACCATTCAAGCAAACGTGTCAATTCATAGTTGTATGTGTCCCTGCCAGAAAGTCCACTTGCTTGTCTTAAAACAATGCAATGGCAATAAGGATGTGGTGGGTTTTCTTGTGGATGGTGTGGTTTTATTTTATTTTTTAGTTATGCACTATTAACCTATATCCTTTTTTATTTTTATTGTTTACAGAAAATGCTCATCTATGACCCAGCAAAAAGAATTTCTGCCAGAAAAGCCTTACTTCATCCATATTTTGATGACTTGGATAAGTCAAGCCTTCCTGCCAACCAGATAAGGAATTAAGCTTCTGATGCTCATTCAGGACTCTAAAATGTTATGAATCGCCACTGCTGGTTTTTTTTATTTTTATTTTTTGTTTGTGTATTTTTTTATTTTTTTTTTACAGTGTATTTATGTCTGTCTTTTTTTTTTGTTGTCCACCTGCAGCTGCAATCTTTGTGGTTGTGCACAGTACTTACATTGTCTTTAACACTTGTAAATATTGACCCAAGGAGCTGTGTACAGATGAGAAATCAAATGATTTAATAAAGCTCTATATTCACAAATAAATCTACAGATGTGCAGTTGTTTTTCTTCAGCTTGCATCCTCTTGTATACCTCATGTATGATTTACTGATGAAGATTACATGAAGAAAATCAGCTGCTCTGTTTGTTCATTTTTTGTGACCCTGTTTTATAAAGCTGTAAATGCCAATAGTTCCACATGTGTTTGTTTGTTTTTTCTCTCCAATTTTTTCTCCCCAACAAATGGCTTTCTTTTGCTACCAGTCTTTGGTTTTAAAAAAAAAAAAAAAAACTCTCAAGTGTCTTGTATTGACTGGTTTGAGTGAAACGTTTCTAGGCTCTATAAAAACTGGGGGGGGGGGGGGGACTTGCTGAGAGAAGAAAGCCCTGCGATTGTCAACACAGGGCTCTGAGCTGTGATTAGACACAGATCCTGGCCATGAATCCTTGTCTGGGACTTGCTGATGTGGACAAGCAAAGCGTGTGGGTGGTGGATTGGAAAGTGCGCATGCCTGGAAATGGGTACATTGCAGGTGGTCAGCTTTTTTTTCCTCTAGTTCAAGTCTATACCAACCTTTGCCATAGTTGTATTCCATCTGCAAAATCAATGTCACTGTGCATGTGCTTTGAACGGCAGTCTTTCTGCCATGACGATGCATGGGGCTTAGGCTGGATATACATACAATATTTTTTTTCTTCCCTTTTTTATATTTACAAATACCATGTAATATGAGGTCAAACCTAAACCTTTTTCAATTGTATAATGTATGGCTGACTTTAGTTCCACTGATCTATAAATTCAAATGACTGGAGCCAGCAGGCAGAAATACCACTGAATTATGTTAGGGGGGGCGGGCAGCGACATGTTCCTGGTGTCACCTTTAACCACATCCCACTGCATATATATGGCTGGGTGCTTCCTCCTGAGTGGAAATTCAGGAACGTCCCTCGGAAGGAGGGGGCATCGTGCCCACTCAGCCGTGCGATCCAGGTCATGGCTCTTCTCCAGTAGAAGGGCTCTGGGATTGGCCCTTCTGATCACATGATGGCTATGTCCAATCACAGCCATCATGTGATGTAAATAGAGAGCCAATTTCTAGGCAATCGGCTCTCCTCACACGGTAATAGTCAGTGAGGAGAGCAGATCTCTGCAGCCGGCTGGTGATCGGTGAGTATGAGTTTTACAGCTTTTTACACACTGATTACCAGCCTAGTGTCGACAAACCTGTCCCCCACATGCTTTTACATATTTCCCAATGATCATCTGCACACATCCTGTCTGATCACACAAACCAATTATACACGTAACAGGATTTTTTTTTTTTTTTTTTAACAAGATATGTTGCAAAATACATTTTGGCTTAAATTTATGACATTTAATTTTTTTTTTTAAATAGAAAGAAGAAAATATTGTTTTCTCTTCCGTTCATGGACGGACACAGCAGCAATCTTGACAGTAGGGTATTGGCCTTCTATTAGAGAACTAATAAAACATGTTAAACGCACATCAAAACTGTACAGTACCGCCTAGCATAGGAGTAGGACCTGGCTCCCTGTGGGTTGCCTCAATTTTTGTTTTACTTTTTCGTTTTTTCCTGTGATCTACCATCAACTGACGACTGGGTGACAGGCTGAACATCAGATCCTTGTAATCCCCCCCCAAAATCAAGCGTGTGCAGACTTTTAGTTATGCGCTGGGTTGGCCATGACATGCCCCGCTGCTCCAGGGGTGGCCGGTGAGCTACATGCTCCGGGGCACACATATAACCGGGCTATATGCCTGTGTCACAGTGTGCCAGGGACGATGGCCACACGTAACCCATGGGCGATGGGTCTGTCAGGGATGCTTCCAGCGAGCCCACGCAGGACCGGTAAGTAGCAGTCCCCCTGCTCCGGCAGGATGGCACGGCTGTGCATTCCCGGGGAGGTCGATTAGGGAGTCTCCACCCTTTCTTTCCTCTCTCCCTTCCTCCCTATGCACTGTTAGCTAGGCTGCGTCGTGCTGGGGTTCAGCCGGGGGGCCCCCCCCTCCATCTGCTAGTGGGGGGCTGCGCTGTGTGGTCCGCTCTCCGGCTGCCTGTGCAGGGTTTCTCTTTTGTGTTCATGGACAGACACAGCAGATTATCTTGACAATAGGGTATTGGCCTATCAGGAGAGGACTAGGCAGAAACATTGTTAAAGTGTTAATACAACCTTAACTGTACAGTACTGCCCAGGAGGCGCTCCCTCTAGGTACAATCCCTCTCCCTGCACACCCCTAGTTCAGGTTTTTTTTCTGCCTAGCATAGGAGTAGGACCTGGCTCCATGTGGGCCCTTTGGTCTTGGAGTCTTAAGTGTTTTTTTTTTTTTTCCCCCCTCTGCTTTTGATCCTGAGATCTGCTATCAACTGCCGACTGGGCGACAGGCTAGATGTCCTAGATCCTTGTAGTCACCCCAGTTTTGGCCGTCGAGCGTGTGCAGGCCTTTAGCTATGTGCTGGTTTGGCCACGACATGCCGTTTTCTCCAGGGGTGGCCGGTGAGCTACGTGCTCCGGGCAAAAACATATGACCGGGCTAATTACTGTGTCTGTCACAGTGTGCCGGGCCGACAGCTACCTCCGTACTGCTCGGGTGGGTGGGTCTGTTTGGGATGCTTCCAGCAAGCTTCACATGATTGGTAAGTACCTTTCCCCCCTGCCTCGGGATGACTGGACATTCTCATAGGGGTGCTGTGTACCTGTGGTCCCGGAGTGTTCGCTGCCATGTTTTCCTGATACCTGGTTCGGCCGCCACGCCGGTCCCTGCTATTCTGTGTTTTTTTTTTTCTCTTTCCCCTTGGCGCCCATTTTCCTGTAGGTTCCTGGCATCTTGTGGTGGTGTTGGGTATCTGGGCAGCGCAAACAGCCGGCTTTTATTCTGCTACAGCACGGTGACACGTGCAGCGGCATACAGGGAGCTCCTTCTATCAGGACAGCCGAAACAAGGCTGTGAAGTTGTTTTTTTTTTTGTTTGTTTTTTACTGGGGGTGGTGAGTCCTCTGGGGGGGGTGCCCCCTCAGTGTGCAGAGCAGCTAGGAGGGTGGGCTGTGTGCCTTGTTTTACATCCCTAAGGGGTCAGACGTGTGGTTCAATATGGCATCCAAAGCGAATGCTTCTATCGGCCGTATACATTCCAGGCGTAGAAAACTGGCGGGCGGACTTTTTAAGCCGCCAGATGCTGGACCAAGGAGAATGGTCGTTACACCCGGATGTGTTTCAACGTGTTTGCAACAGGTTGGGCACGCCAGACGTGGACCTTCTGGCTTTGCGACTTAATCGGAAGATGTTGAGGTTTGTGGCCAGGTCGAGAGACCCCTGGGCTGACGCGATGAACGTGTTGGTGGATCCGTGGGGACGATATCGGCTGATTTATGCCTTCCCCCACTGACGCTTCTTTCTTGTCTGCTTCGCAGGGTGCAGACCGAGGGAATCTCGATGATTCTAATTGCTCTAGATTGGCCTTGCCGTCCCTGGTACGCCGACCTAGTGCGTCTGGTGGCGGATGTTCCGTGGCGACTACCGCTGCGAGAGGACCTTCTGTCGCAAGGTACCCGTCTTCATCCTGCTTTACAGTCGCTGGCTTTAACGGCGTGGCTATTGTAAGCCAGGTGCTGAGGGACAGTGGCCTGTCGGATGCGGTTATTGCTACCATGCTCAGAGCACAGAAGTCTTCCTCTAGGAAGATCTATCATCTTACTTGGAAGGCCTATATCTCTATGTGTCAGGAGCTAAAGTGGCGTCCACGGGTATACTCGGTTTTCAGGATTCTACTGTTTCTACAGCGTGGTGTGGACCAGAAACTTGCCTTAAGTACTATTAAGGGGCATATTTCTGCCTTGGCCGTCTTTTTTTCAACGGCCCTTGGCGGCGCACTCACTGGTGAGTACATTTGTACGGGGGTTTGATATGTGGCTCCTCCGGTGCGTCCACCTCTGACTCCGTGGGACTTGAATCTGGTCCTCTCTGTACTTCAGAAACCGCTGTTTGAAAACATTAGGGAGATTCCTCTATTGACTCTCTCAAAAAGTGGCCTTTTTGGTGGCTATTATGTCAGTCAGATGGGTTTCTGAGCTTGTCGTGCAAAGCTCCTTATCTGATCCTCCACAAGGATAAGGCGGGGCTACGCCCGCTGCCTTCGTTTTCTTCCTAAGGTTGTTTTGGCTTTTCATCTCAATGAGGACATCGTACTTTCGTCATTGTGCCCTTGACCGTCGCATCCAAAAGAGGCTGCTTTACATTCCTTGGATGTGGTCAGAGCTCTGCGGGTGTACCTGTCTGCTACTGCTTCGTCCGGGAGTCGCACTCACTGTTTGTCTTGGTGGCTGGTCCTAAGAAGGGTATGGCGGTCTCGTCGCACACTATCTCTAGGTGGATTAGACAGGGTCGTAATTGCATGTTAAAAAAAAAAAAAAACAACAAAATATGCTCCCTTTAAAGGTAATACATTTGTTGGCAAAAGCCTGAATTTACATACGAAAATATCATATAGCACAATATGCTATGAAAATTCGTCTTGATAAGTAACTTGCAGCTTTGTACTTCGGTATGATTATGTAACTCCTCTGAGATTACTTAAAGTTTAGAGGCCTATGTTGTATATCATGATTCTGCATGATTACAATATGAGATTGGTTGTGGTTATGCAGATGCACTGCAGGCTCAGCTCTCAGATAACAGGCCTATTGTAAAGGCACAATGCTAATTGACATCACATTACAAGGAATAGCAGGTCTTTAGAGTGTAAAATGCTCCAACAAGAGAACCACTATGTCATTGCGCAGTAAACAATGCCTTGCTGTCTCATGTTAGTAGATTTATACATATAAGAATTCCTCATTCATACCAAAAGATGAATATATGCAGCCCTCTAGTACTTTCGTATGCATGTCTCTTTTGTGGACTGTGTATTTTAGTCGGTTGTTACAATTGTGCGATGGCTAGTGGTACAACTTGCTCACATATAAAGATGCTGGGAGAGTAGCCATTGTATCCCACTAGGCTCTTCTATTTTATTTTTATTTTTTTTATCCTGATAGCATCGATCGACTCCATACTATGTTTTTGACTTATAATTCATGTAGCTGAATTCTGTTTAGCTAAGTATTGCTGTACTAACAAGTAATAAAAATGCATTCACTTCTAGCTAATGCACACAATATTCACACAGTTATCTGCCTAAAAGGAAGCTATGATATTTTCCCAGTGATGACATTCTTTGACTTGGTATTGTAATTTTGTCCTTAAAGCGGAGCTCCTCCTCACAGTTTTTTTTATTAAAAGCCAGCAGCTACAAATACTGCAGCTGTTGACTGTTTATAAATGCACACTTACCTTTCCAGCGCGCCCGCAATGTCGGCAGCCGAAGATGAGCAATCGTTCGTCTCTTGGCTGCCCCCGTCGACATCCTCTGTGAGGGAACCAGGAAGTGAAGCGTTGCGGCTTCTCTGCCCGGTTCCCTACTGCGCATGCGCGTCTTTCACTGGAAAACAACGGGGGTGGACAGGAAGGGGCGTTATTATACAGGTATGTGCACCCCCCTGAAAGGTGCCAATTGTGGCACCAGAGGGGGGGGGAATCCAATGAGCGGAAGTTCCACTTTAGGGTGGAGCTCTGCTTTAAAGCAGTATTAAACCTAAAAGCAAGCTTACCAATACTTAGGTGTGATGGCTGCATTAGTTTCCTTTTTTAGTTTTTTTTTCCATCTGGTGATCCAGCCAGCAAGTCTTTTTTTTCACAGCATAAGCTCCCCAGCAGAATGTACCAGTTTTCATGGATGAGACAAACCACCTAACACAGGCCGGGCAGGGGTCAGTAACCACTTCCCGCCCGGCTCCCATACTTATACGGTGGCAGGTTGACTCTCCTGCACGAATCGTCGTATATGTACGGCGGCTCCTTTAAGAGCCATAGCGTACCTGCTGCACAGTGGCGGGACTTGATGTGTGTGGCCGGCGGGCGCGATTGCCACCTGCGATCGTGGGAACGAGAGTCAGAACAGGATTTGTATGTGTGTGTAAACACAGATCCCTGTTCTGACAGGGGAGGAGTGACAGATTGTCTGTTTCTACTTATTATCCTCTAGTCTGTCCCACCCCCCACAGTTAGAAACACACACAAGGGAACACATTTAAACCCTTGATCGCCCTCTAGTTTTAATCCCTGCCAGTGACATTCATACAGTAATCAGTGCATTTTTATAATGGTCCCAAAAATGTGTCCGATCTGCCATAATTCTATCCCCTATTTTGTAGACGTTATAACTTTTGCACAAACCAATCGATATACGCTTATTGCAATTTTTTTTCAAAATTGTAAATTTTTATAGTGCAAAAAATAAAAACCACAGAGGTGCGCAAATACCACGTAAAGAAAGCTCTATTTGTGGGAAAAAAAGGGCAGCAATTTTGCTTAAATACAACGATGTATGACCACGCAATTGTCAGTTAAAGCGACGCAGTGACCTTTCGCAAACAATTGGCCTGGTCATTAAGGGGGCAAATCCAAAGAAAAGAAAACTGGTGCAGCTGACACATCTAATGATTGGTAAGCTGTCACATAATACATTTTAGGTTTTGGGTTTAGCCTTGGTTCACACTATATGCTAGTCGATGTGAATCACACAGGATCCACTTGAATTGAATGGCAAAATATTTTTTCTTTACTCGTAATTGTTTTTGTGTTTTTTTTTTTTTTTTTAAACCTCTTTCCACCTGCTGCACGCATATATGTGGCCCTATGTAAGCACAAAATTGTACTGAGAGTGCACGCCCTGCGCACTTTCAGCACAGTCACTGTCAGGGACCGAAAAGCTCCCAATGCATACTTCCATACTACTCCTGAAGAAAACCACATCTAAGTGCAGGAAACTGTATGTTGAGCTTACCGATCATGTTTTTTTAGTTTTTTGTAGGGTTACAAAAAAAAGAAATTTTATCAGTGAAACTAGACCAGGGACACAATATCAACAAAGAATTGCAGACTTTCAAAAGTACAAAAATAAAGGTCTCTGTTACACTAACTCAAACATATAAAGCCCCTTTCACACAGGTTCGCCTGACAGTTTTTTTTAGGCAGACCTGAACGTACGCTCCATGCAGGTCTATGGCACGACAGATGTCAGCGGTGACATCCGATCCGCTGAATCCAGAGGGATGGAAACCCTATTTTTCCATCCATTAATCAGATCGAATGAAAACGGACAGGCGGTCCATTTTCATCTGATCCTTCATAGAGGAGAGCGGGGCTCTGACAGGTCCCTTCCTGCACAATGAGCGGAGACAGACCTGTCATCCGCCGGCTCAGTGCGGATCAACGGAGCAATGCCTGCTGAGCAAGCGAAGTCCGGAAAAACGGACAGCTCTGTGTGAAAGGGGCCTAAGGGGTCCATCAATTCTGCATTCTGTGCAAAAATTTAACTGGACCCTTCTTCTATTGCTGAGGAGGATAGGAAATACATATGTACCACTGGTTACATTTATTTGCTAAATCCCTTTTGCATTCTTAAAGGGTCACTAAAGGATTTTTTTTTTTTAGCTAAATCGCTTCCTTTACCTTACTGCAGTCCTGGTTTCATGTCCTCATTGTTCGTTTTTGCTTTGATGTTGCTGTAATTCCTCTCTGTTCTGGACACTTCCTGGTTGTCTGTTTCCTGATCACCACAGTACTGGGAGATTTCTCACTGTCTAAAACGAAACTGGATTGGTGCTGAGGAGTTTTAGACAAAGTATCACTGCCCTCTATTGGCTCACTGCCCTCTATTGGCTCTCTGTACATCAGAGAACCAGGAAACTAAACTGCAGGCACATTATATGATTGCTTTTTATCTATTTTTAATCATTTTTAAAAGGAATCAGTTAACTATTATGTCTCTATACCCTGTAAACACTAATTTCAGCTAAAAATGTTTTTTCCTTTAGTGACCCTTTAAGAATTGTTACATTGTATCTCTTGTTACAAAGGCATGTATTTCCTATGCTCCTCAGCTCCATCAAGTGGCTATAATGCAGTATTCTACTACTGCCTATAGTAAAAGAATGCTCAGAAGAGAAACAAAAAAATTGGTTTTAGCCTAATTCACACAGAACAAACGTACATGCCGATTTAATGCACAGCTGGCTATGTGAATTTTTTCTAAATAGATTCTTTAGCCTCAGTTTACTCTCCCTTCATTCTATGCATTAAGGTGAACAAAAAAAACTGGCAATGGCGACCAGCACCCCCCCCCCCCCCCCCCCCCCCCCCCATTTTACTTACCTGAGCCCTGAATCTGCTGTGCTCGTCCCCCGGTGTCCTCCTCTCCTCGGAGTCTGTCCGTCGATTGACTAGATTTGCTAGGTTGATAGCAGTGCAGCCATTGGCTCGCGCTGCTGTCAATCACATGCAATGACGCGGCGCACCAGGGGGCAGGGCCGTGTGATAGTCGGCGGCTATGGCAGCCGGCTGTATCACGTGAGCGTGCCCACATGCTAACCCTCTTGGGAGAGCGTTTCCCATAAAGGGGGTTAGCTAATGCGGGGAGGAGTCAAAATACCTGCCGAGGGACCCAGAAGACCAGGATCGGGGCCACTGTGTGCAAAACGAGCTGCACAGGTAAGTTTATTTTTATTTTTTTAAATGGGAACCTTTAGTGTCCCTTTAATGACTTGATGCATACTCACTTTTACTATTTTTTGAGGAACCTGCAATAAAAGATACCAGTGCAGAGGTCCTGGTGCTGGAAACCAATGATCCTTAGACATAAAAGGACTATTGCAGCAGAAATGCTGTTTGTTAGAATGAATGGAAATCGCTATTGCAGATTGTGCGACTGGTGCAGAGACCAGTATGATAAGGTAAACGCACTCACTGAGGAGCTGCATGTTAGGTAAACGTGATATATTTTATTTTATATATATATATATATATATATAAAAACTAGACTAAACCTATGCTTTGAGAAATAAAGAGACCATCTTCAAAAAAATGCCCACTGTCTGGAAATGTCCCATCCTCTGATTTTAGTACTTTCTGTGTCAATGACCTAAAATATGCCAGTGATGACAGAGCATAGTCATAACTCCTCATTTGCATACCTGATCTGCCCAAAGACCCAGGAATTGATGTCACCATTGGATCAGCATGAGAACCAGGCATGTACTATTCTCAGAAACTAGATGTCTTCTGTATAGAGTTGCCACCTCATCCCTTTAAAAAGGAACACATATGAATTACACAGGTTATGAGGTTAATTTAATGCAGGTAAGGCACCAAATGAGTCTAATTACCACCTTAATTAGCCACAGAACCTGTGTAATTAATATGTGTTCCTTTTTAAAGGGATGAGGTGGCAACCCTACTTCTGTAGCAGGCTTCATATTTCTCTTAGCACAGTGTTTTTCAACTCCAGTCCTCAAGGCACACCAACAGGTCATGTTTTCAGGATTTCCTTTAGATGAAACGGCTGTGGTGATTACTAAGGCAGTGAAACTGATCAAATCACCTGTGCAAAATAATGGAAAGCCTGAAAACATGACCTGTTGGTGTGCCTTGAGGACTGGAGTTGAAAAATACTGGATTAGAGCATGGTTCACACAGATGCGATTTCAGATGAAACTTGAGTCACACTGAATTGCATGACAATAGAAATAACATTGCTTCCAATGGATCCTGCTCACATCAATGCAGCACATCTGCAACGCAACTTCATGTGCTACTTTGGTGCGATTTACAGTGCGATTTGGCCCCAAAGTATAGGCAAACCAAATCCAAAATGCAGCCAATGTCGCACTACAAGTCGAGTCAAAACTGCATCACAGCAGTGAGAACTGAGCTTAAAGTAGAACTATGGGAAAAATTTTCTTTTTTTATTTTGGATAGAGTAAGGGAGGGTTATAACCCCTGTCAGATTTTTTTTCCCGCCATCTGTGTCCTATTACAGAGAGTTCCCTTCACTTTCTGTCCCATAGCCAAAAAAGAAGTGCGAGGAAATGCCTGAAAATTAAAGAAATTCCTTAGGCTTACCCTAGGTTATCAGACCTAGTGTCCCCATTGGAAGATTTCCCCTCTATTACTTTTTTTGGGGACAACCCAAAATTTGGGATTTTCTTTTACTTTTACTTTCAATGGTAAACAGGACAAATAGAGAGGGTGAATCTCCCTAACGTGGGCACAGACAGCAATAAAAACTGACAGGCGTTTTAATTCCTCTCCACTCTATACAAAACAAACAAAAAAAAAAAGTTATTCTTTAATTCTCTGTAAATTAAGCTGTAATCATTTTCACCACTAGATGGCACTAAAGTAAACAATAATCATCTGCCTGATTTTTCTTGATTTATACTGTAGAATTCAGCAAATGTGAAACAATATATATATATACATACAGTACATATACATACATACATACACAGTGCCTTGAAAAAAATATTCATACCCCTTGAAATGTTCTGACTCTTGTCATGTTACAACCATAAACGTAAATGTATTTTATTGGGATTTTATGTGATAGACCAACACATAATTGTAAAGTGGAAGGAAAATGATAAATGGTTTTCAATTTATTTTTTACAAATAAATATCTGAAAGTGTGGCGTGCATTTGTATTCAGCCCCCTTTACATTGATACCCCTAACTAAAATTGAATGGAACCAATTGCTTTCAGAAGTCACCTAATTAGTAAATAGAATACACCTGTGTGTAATCTTGGTATATACAGTATACAGCTGTTCTGTGAAGCCCCCAGAGGTTTGTTAGAGAACCTTAGTGAACAAACCGCATCATGAAGGCCAAGGAGAACACCAGACAGATCAGGGATAAAACTGTGGAGAAGTTTAAAGCTAGGTTATAAAAAAATATCCCAAGTTTTGAACATCTCATGAAGGACTGACTGTTCAATCCGTCATCCAAAAATGGAAAGAGTGTGGCACAACTGCAAACCTACCAACACATGGCCGTCCACCTAAACTGACAGGCCGGGCAAGAAGAGCCTTAATCGGAGAAGCAGCCAAGAGCCCCATGGTAATTCTGAAGGAGCTGCAAAGATCCACAGCTCAGGTAGAAGAATCTGTCCAAATTACAACTATTAGTCGTGCACTCCACAAATCTGTCCTTTATCGACAAGTGGCAAGAAGAAAGTCATAAGAAGTCCCACACGTGGAAGAAGGTGCTCTGGTCAGATGAGACCAAAATTTTACTTTTTGACCTAATAGCAATGTGATGGAAAACTAACATCAACCTGAACACACCATCACCACTGTGAAACATGGTGGTGGCAGCATCATGTTGTGGGGGTGCTTTTCATAAGCAGGGACAGGGAAGCTGGTCAGAGTTGATGGGAAGATGGATGGAGCCAAATGCAGAGCAATCTTAGAAGAAAACCTGTTATGCCGTGTACACATGGTCGGAATTTCCGACAACAAATGTTCGATGTGAGCTTGTTGTTGGAAATTCTGACCGTGTGTAGGCTCCATCGGACATTTGCTGTCGGAATTTCCAACAATAAGAGCTGGTTCCCAAATTTTCCGACAGCAAAATCCGTTCTCGTAAATTCCAATCGTGTGTAGCCAATTCCCACGCACAAAATTCCATGCATGCTCTAAATCAACTATGAGACGGAAGCGCCCGGTCTGGTAAAAGTAGCGTTCGTAATGGAGATAGCACATTTGTCACGCTGTAACAGACTGAAAAGCACAAGGCTGAAAAACACAAATCACCTCTCACCAAACTTCTACTAACACGACTGGTATTGAACTTCCCTTTAATAGGGCCGTTGTACGTGACCGTGTTCATGGCGTTCAGAATTTCTGACAACATTTGTGCGACCGTGTGTATGCAAGACAAGTTTGAGCCAACATCTGTTGGAAAAAAAATCCACGATTTTGTTGTTGGAATGTCCGATTGTGTGTACACGGCATTAGAGTCTGCAAAAGACATGAGACTGGGGCGGAGGTTCACCTTCCAGCAGGACAATGACCCTAAACATACAGCCAGAAATACAATGGAATGGTTTAGATCAAAGAATATTCTTGTGTTAGAATTGCCCAGTCAAAGTCCAGACCTAAATCCAATTGAGAATCCGTGTCAAGGCTTGAAAATTGCTGTTCACAGACCCTCTCCATCCAATCTGACAGAGCTTGAGATATTTTACAAAGAATGGGCAAAAATTTCGCTAGATGTGCATAGAGACATACTTTTTCAAAAACGGTTGTGTGTACACGGCATCAGAGTAAGGCTCTATGCCTCTATGCACACTGGGCTTAAAACATCTGTTCTCTTGGGAGTAAAAAGCGCTCATATAGAGCATTTTTTTGTACAAAGTCTAGACGAGTTTAGAAGAGTTACATTTTTTCTGGCAGTGAACTCCAATCAGAAACGCAAATTTAGAAGGTTTTTTTTTTCCTTCCTCTAAACGTTGAGCTCAAAATATGCAAAGTTTTTAAACCAGGCGCCTAAAGGGAGCTGATTACAAATGCACGCCACACTTTTCAGATATTTATTTGGAAAACCATTTATCATTTTCCTTCTACTTTACAATTATGTGCCACTTTGTGTTGGTCTATCACATAAAATCCTAATAAAATACATTTTATATTTTTGGTTGTAACATGACAAAATGTGGAAAATTTCAAGGGTATGAATACTTTTTCAAGGCTCTGTATCTTCATGAAGTACTCACAAACGTGTGGTGGGGTTGTAATTTATTTTCTGTATTTGCCAGAAAGAGATGGGAAATCTCCTCAGTGGGGGAATATACAAGAATATAAACCTGACAAATTAAGAATTACTCTACTAATTACAATTAAAAAGCCCTGTAAGTTTTGGCATACAGTAAAAAAAAAAGGGGCACCCTTTTAGCAAAGAGCTTCAGGACCGCCATACGTATATCCACTCACCGGCCACTTTAGGTCCACCTTGCTAGTTCCAAGCTGGACCCCCTTTTGCCTTTAAAACTACTGCTTCGTAGCATAGATTCAACAAGGTGTTGGAAACATTCCTCACAGATTTTGGTCCATATTGACATGATAGCATCATGTAGTTACTGCAGATTTGTCGGCTGCACATCCCAAAGGGGCTCTATTGGATGAGATCTGGTGACTGTGGAGGCCATTGGAGTACAGTGAACTCATTGTCATGTTCAAGAAACCAGTGATGAGATGATTTGAGATTTGTGACACGATGCATTATTCTGCTGAAAGTAGTCATCAGAAGATGGGAATACTGTAGTCATAAAGGGATAGACTTGGTCAGCAACAATACTCAGGTAGGCTGTGGCATTTAACCACTTAAGGACAGCCTCCTGCACATATATGTTGGCAGAATGGCACGGCTGGGCACAGGCACGTACAGGTACGTCCTCTATAAGTGCCCGGTCGCGGGCGCGCGCCCGCGACCCGGTCCGAAGCTCCGGGAGCAGCGGACCTGATCGGCGCTGGAGTCCGGCGATCGATCCGCGGAGCTGAAGAACGGGGAGAGCTGTGTGTAAATACAGCTTCCTCGTTCTTTACTGTGGCGCCGTCATTGATTGTGTGTTCCCTTTTATAGGGAAACACAATCAATGACGTCACACCTACAGCCACACCCCCTACAGTTAGAAACACAAATGAGGTCACACTTAACCCTTTCAGCGCCCCCTTGTGGTTAACTCCCAAACTGCAATTGACATTTTCACAGTAAACTGCATTTTTAATGCATTTTTTGCTGTGAAAATGACAATGGTTTCAAAAATGTGTCAGAAGTGTCCGCCATAATGTCGCAGTCATGAAAAAAATTGCTGATCGCCGCCATTAGTAGTAAAAAATAAATAAATAATAAAAATAAAACTATCCCCTATTTTGTAAACGCTATAAATTTTGCGCAAACCAATCGATAAACGCTTATTGCGTTTTTTTTTTTACAAAAATAGGTAGAAGAATACGTATGGGAAAAAAAAATGTTTTTATATTTTTTTGGGGGATATTTATTATAGCAAAAAGTAAAAAATATTGAATTTTTTTCAAAATTGTCGCTCTATTTTTGTTTATAGCACAAAAAATAAAAAACGCAGAGGTGATCAAATACCACCAAAAGAAAAAAGGACGCCAATTTTGTTTGGGAGCCACGTCACACGACCACGCAATTGTCAGTTAAAGCGGCGCAGTGCCGAATCGCAAAAACTGGCCAGGTCCTTTAACCACTTGCTTACTGGGCACATAAACCCCCTTCATTCCCAGGTGAAATTTCAGCTTATGGCACTGCGTCGCTTTAACTGCGACGTGGCTCCCAAACAAAATTGACGTCCTTTTTTCCCCACAAATAGAGCTTTCTTTTGGTGGTATTTGATCACCTCTGCGGTTTTTATTTTTTGCGCTATAAACAAAAAAAGAGCGACAATTTAAAAAAAAAATATATTTTTTACTTGTTGCTATAATAAATATCCCAATTTAAAAAAATAAATAAAAAAATCGCAATAAGCGACTGGTTTGCGCAAAAGTTAGTAAGTATGGGCGTAGTTCCCGCGTCTAATTTTGAAAATGTTATGTCGTTTGCGTAAGTCGTCCGTGAATGGGGCTGGACACCATTTACGTTCATGTTGAAAACAATGACGTCCTTGCGACGTCATTTGGAGCAATGCACCCTGGGAGTTTTTACGGACGGTGCATGCGCAGTTCGTTCGGCGCGGGGACGCGCTTCATTTAAATAAAACATGCCCCCTACACGCCCAATTTGTATTCCGCGCCCTTACGCCACGAGAGATACACTACGCCGCCGTAACTTACGACGCAAATTCGTTGAGGATTCAAACCAAAGCCAAGTAAGTTACAGCGGCGTAGCGTATCTTACATCTGCGCCGGGCGCAGCGAATGTTTGTGGATCTGCCCCTTTCTCTTTTTCGGATCATTCTCTGTAAACCTTAGTGATGGTTGTGCCGGAAATCCCAGTAGATCAACAGTTTTTGAAATACTCAACAGTTTTTGAAGTACCAACAAGCATGCCACCTTCAAAGTCATTTAAATCCCCTTTCTTTCTGATGCACGGTTTGAACTTCTGCAAGTCGTCTTTACCATGCCTAGATGCCTAAATGCATTGAGTTGCTTCCATGTGATTGGTTGATTAGCAATTTGTGTTGGGAGGCAATTGAACAGGTGTACCTAATAAAGAGGCCGGCGAGTGTATATGTGACTGTTTTCAAGTGGTTTACTGTGGTTATGGCTGAAGCTGTTAGCCATAACTCCGGTATTTTTGTTATGTTTTGGCGAGTGATTCTCTTTCTCAAAAGCAATTCAAGTGGCTGATTAGATGCTCTTTTAGAAGCAGTGGGAGGGGTCATCGTCCCCTCCTGACACTCTCTGGCGATTCTGGGACTAACCATTCTCACCGGAAAGCTCGGGAAACGATCCAGCGGTTTCTGCAGCTGGCCACAGACGGAAGGAGAGACCAGATCGTCTCTCCTCTCCTCGCCTCTATGATCTGGGAGGACCAGAGCGACGTCATGACGTCACTTCCGGTCAAGGGCGGATGTAAACTTTTTTTTTCTTTGAAAGCAGAAGATCAATGTTTTTTTGTTTTTTTTTATCTGATGTTTTCCAGGGCAGAGAAGACCCCAAATGTCTTCATAAGGAGGACCTGTCATTATATTTCTTGAAAAATATTTCTTCAAAACAAAAAAGATTTAAAGAGAGAATGTAAAAAATAACACCCCATCTCTCTATGCTCACGTGCAGAAGCGAAAACACACACATATCTAAACAATGTTTACGTGAACGTAAACGTTATAGCAAAGGCAATAATTCCAGCGCTAGACCTCCTCTGTAACTCTAAAATGGTAACCTGTAAAAAAATAAAAAATAAAAGCATTGCCTATAGATGTTTTTATGTATCGTAGTTTGTCGACATTCCACGAGCGTGCAAAAATTTAATGCATGACATGTTAGGTATCTCTTTACTTGATGTAACATCCTCTTTCATATTTAACTATAAAAATGGGTTATATGTTGTGTTTTTTTTTTTTTTTTGCATTAAAATTTATTAAAGTGTATTTGTTGCAAAAAAATTGCATTTGAAAAACCTCTGTGCAAATACTGCGTGACATAAAAAATTGCAACAATTGCATTTTTATTCTCTGGGGTCTCTGCTAAGTAATTTTCTAGCAAAAAAACACAGATTTTTACTTGTAAACAAAAAGTGTCAGAAAAGGCATGGTCCAAGTGGGCAATTTTGCCTGACTTTGATATAATGTTATTAATTGGGCCCCATATATCATATAATCTATATCTTCCCTTCAGTTATGGGGGCACATTAACTGCTTCCTGACCACCCACCGCTGCAGCAAGAGTGAGTGAGTGAGAAACTTGTATAGCGCAACACATGCAAACTGAATCGCCTCAAGGTGCTTGGTATCCATTTCCTACTATATTTTCCTTCAGAATAGATGGGTTTTGAGTTTTTTTCTGAAGGCCTGGTGATTTACTTCCGTCGGATGCTGGTTGGTAAAGCGTTCCACAGTCTAGGTCAGGGGTCTCCAAACTTTCTAAGCAAGGGGCCAGTTTACTGTCCTTCAGAGTTTACGAGGGCCGGACAGTGGGAGTCAAAAAGGTCCCGACATCAGTGGGAAAAATTAACGCCCCATTGTTTCATTGGGACCAACTGTGCCCCGTTATTGAGTTCCATTGTTGGTGTCATTGAGAAAAACTGTGCCCCATTGTTGGTGTCATTGTGAGGAATTGTGACCCATCGTTGATGTCATTGGGCCCCGTTCTTGGTGTCAGTAGGAGAAACTACTGCCCCATTTTTGGTATCGGTGAATGAAATAGTGCCCCAAGGGCTGGATAAAAGCAAGCAAAGGGCCACATCTGGCCCCCGGGCCGAAGTTTGGACACCACTGGTCTAGGTCCTTGGACTGCAAATCTTCGTTCTCCTTTGGACTTGTATCTTGCCTTGGGTATCCGGAGTAGATTTTAATTTGTAGAACGGAGAACGCGATTGGGGTTGTGACATTTAAATTTTTCACATAAATATTGGGGCGCACTTCCTTGTACACATTTGTGCGTCAGGCAGAGCGCCTTAACGTAATTCTGTCTTTTACGGGCAACCAGTGAAGGGATCTAAGGGAGAGCGGGATTGATTCCCAGGGTTTTTTTTCCTGTTACAAGTCGTGCTGCCGTATTCTGGACGACTTGTAGACGAGCAATTTGGTACTTTGGGAGTCCGAGGTAACGGGCGTTTGCATAGTCGAGTCTGGAGTTGATTATCGTTCCCACCACGACTGCAGTGTCTTCTTTTGGGATAAAGGGAATAAGTCTGCGTAGCAGGTGCAGCAGATGTTGGGATCCGCTGACTACTGAACTTATTTGTGCATCCATTGTCATGTCGGAGTCAAAAGTGACTCTGAGGCCGGGTACTCACGACCAAACATGTACGATGAAAGCGGTCCGTCGGACCGTTTTCACCGTACATGCCTGCCAGAGGGCTTCTGTACGATGGTTGTACACACCATCGTACAGAAGTCCGCGCGTAAACAATACGCGGGGCGTGTCCGCGCCGTCGCCGCGGCGATGACGCGGAGACGTGGGCGGGCCTGCCATTTAAAGGCTTCCACGCATGCGTCGAAGTCATTCGCCGCATGCGAGGGACGGTGGGCGCCTGGACATGTACGGTAGGTCTGTACTGACGACCGTACATGTCCGAGCGGGCAGGATTCCAGCGGACGGTTTTAAAACACGTCCACGAATATTTGCCCGCTGGGAAAAGGCCCGGCGGGCAAATGTTTGCTGGAATTCGGCCCGCTCGCGCCTACACACGACCAAACATGTATGCTGAAACTGGCCCGCGGACCAGTTTCAGCATACATGTTTGGTCGTGTGTACGGGGCCTGAGACTTTTGACTTTGGTGCTAGGGGTGATGGTTTGTCCCAAAAATGGGCGGGGGTGTCCATGTTATTGTGGCAAGTCTCTTTCGGTTGGTGTGGAGCAGAAGAAGTTCTGTTTTTGAGCCATTGAGTTTAAGATAACTCTCCGTCATCCAATTTTTTATCAAAGTAAGGCATTTCTCTAGTCTGAAATAATGATCCTTTTTGTTGCTGATCCGAAAGTAGAAGTAGTAGGAATGGTAGAGTTAATTCTGGTTACTGATGATTTCGAGGAGAGGGCGGAGATAGATATTGAATATATGACACCGTGCGTTTTTCAGAAGTGAAAGGACCTAGATCGGTTTTCCGGTTTTCAGGTGGCTGATTAGCTCGAATCGCAGTAGGTGTATGTCGGTCCGTGCATGTGATATAGGAGTTAGTGGGCGAACGCTCCGGCGACCCGCGATCGAGGTATACAGAGGCAGAACGGGGATCTACCTATGCAAATAAGGCCGGTCACTGTCCTGACAGGGGACATGATGGAGATCTACTGTTCCCAGTCATCCAGCCTTCCAGTGGCATTTATACATTGATCAGTGCATTTTTATAGCACTGTTCAATGTAATAATGACACTGGTCCCCAAAAAGTATCATTTGGTGTCAGATTTGTCCGCCAAATTGTCGCAGACAGCTAAAAATCACAGATCGCCGCCAATAAAAACAATAAAAGTCCCTAAATATATCCCATAGTTTGTAGACTTGATAACTTTTGCGCAAACCAATCAATATACACCTATTACAATTTTTTTTACCAAAAAAGTGTAGAAGAATATATATTGGCCTAAACTGATGAATACATTTGTTTTCTTATATTTTTTTTAGGGCTATGTATTATAGCAGAAAGTAAAAAAACTTTTTTTTTTCTAAATTGTCACTCCTTTTTTGTTTATAGCGCAAAAAATAAAAACTGCTGAGGTGATCAAATACCACTCAAATACCAAACACCATCAAGAAAGCTCTATTTATGTAAAAAAAAGGGCATCAATTTTGTTTGGGTACAGCGTCGCACGACCGCGCAATTGTCAGTTAAAGCGACGCAGCGCCGTATCGCAAAACATGGCCTGGTCAGAAAGTGGGTAAATCTTTCTGGGGCTGAAGTGGTAATTTTGGCCTCAGCTTTTCATATTCAAGCCAATTTCTCTTTGTTTAGCAGTTACATACATCGCAGTACCTACTTCTAACCTCTAGGTGTCATTCTTTACTATAACCTCAATCTCTAAAGCTGTGTCATTTGCATACTTGCTACAAATAGAATTAACAATGTTGCCAATGATAGCCAATGTTTTTGCCTAAAAGCAAAGTTGTGCCTAATAACAGCTTATAACTACCCTAAATATTTATGTATTAACACACAATTAAAAAAAACACATAAATCTTTATTTTCTTTAGAATGCCATTAAAGTGGTTGTAAACCCTTACAGACCACTTTTACCTACAGGTAAACCTAAATTAAGGCTTACCTGTAGGTACAAAAAATATCTCCTAAACCTACACGGTTTAGGAGATATTTGAGCTTACTAGCTCATTATGCCTTTGTCTTGCAGGGTGTATTTTTATTTTATTTTTTCAGGAGGCTTTACTTCTTCTTTAAGCAACATTGATTACTGTAGCTGCACCCACAATACTAATACAACTTGCAGCACTGTGCCATCAGCAAGGCCAATTGAGGCTGCCACTTTAGACAGTACTCATGGAGGCAGAGTAGGGGATGGCAGTTAGGCCAAATGTCCATATTGGACACACTGTCCTCAGTGCAGCTCATTAACATTGGGCCTGATAAAATCATAGGCTACTGAACTCTCTGCCCAACCACTATACCAGTCAGACAAGCAGGTGATTTCGGCCAAGTCTGTTTAGTGACATGGCACCTTTTAGCAGTGCAGCCCTTGCACCTTACTGTGTGACAAGCTCAGTGGCTGGGCAGAGTCTTTAACTCATGGATGCTCTGCACTTTTAACACATTTTTGGGACCATTGTCATTTTCACAGCGAAAAGTGCTATAAAAATGCACTGATTAATGTGAAAATGACACTGGCCGTGAAGGGGTTAACCACTAGGGGGTGTTGTAGGGCATAAGTGTGACCTAATGTGTGTTTCTTACTGTAGGGGGGGGCTGGACGTGTGACATCAGTGGTTGTCATTCCCTATATCAGGGAACAGACGATCACTGACACTGCCACAGAGAAGAACAGGGAAGGTTTGTTTACACTCACCTCTCCCCGTTCTTCAGCTCCTGTGACCCGCTCGCGACCCACGGCTGGGCTCTTAAAGAGGACATATATATACGTCCATGTGCCCAGCCGTGCCATTCTGTCAATGTATATAGTCGTGCGGCGGGCCTTAAGTGGTTGACAAAAGAATTGTCAGAAACTGTCTATTGTGGTTTTTAGTTTTTTTGGTGAATGAGTAGGGGTACAATGTAACCAATACCCATTCACATGGGGAGGCAGGGATCTGGGGGCCCCTTTTAGATTCTGATAAGCCCCCCACCCGCAGACCCTGACAACCAATGGCCAGGGTTGTCAGGAAGAGGTCCTTGTCCCCATCAGCACATGGCTTGGTATGGTTCTGTCCTTCAGGCTGCATGCTTGGAAAAGGGTCTGGCAATTTTTTTTGGTGGACCCCACACCAATTTTTATTTTTTTAACAATTTTGGCGTGGAGTTCCCCTTAAATTCCATACCAGACCCAAAGGGCCTGGTATGGCCTGAGGGGGGGACCCACATCAATTTTTTCCCTTGATTTTTCATCTATATTGCCGGGAGCCGGCAGTACATTACATTACGTTTATATAAAAATGTTCCCTTTAGAAATTTTATTTTGCTATGTCACTGTTCTACACATCACACAGAGACCCCCCAGGCATGATATTTAAAGGAATATTTTATTTGTATTGTTTCACTTTAAGCATTATTAAAATCACTATACTTGAAAAAAAAATTGTTTTAAAACCTTTTTTTTGCATTGATACACATCCCCTGGGGCAGTACCCGGGTCCCTATACACTTTTTATGGCAATAACTTGCATATCAGCCTTTAAAATTAGCACTTTTGATTTTTCATGTTAGTGTCCCATTTAATAGGGTTTGCTTAAACATAGGCTCTAATAGGCATCAAAAAAGGTGACCTGCTTGGCGCTCCCAGTTCACCCAGGTGTGTTAGAACAGTAAATGAATATTCGGTGTCTTAACACTGAACCACATCTCTGCCAATCAGGTGCTCGGGTCTGTTACCCGTCACCTGATTGGCTGAAATGACAGGCGCTGTGATTGGACGCCTGACAGGATGAGAGGACAGGAAGAGACACATGAAGACACTGCTCAGAGGGCACCGCTCGGAGGACACTTCCCCACCGAGACAGGGCACTGGTCCAAATCATTTGGTGGAGGGGAGATTTTTGTGTGGGGTTGTTTTTCAGGGGTTGGGTTTGGACCCTTAGTTTCAGTGAAGGGGACTCTTAAGTTGATCTTATTGGCCACCACGGAGAAGGAGGGAGGAGACGCAGGGGAAGCTGCCAAAGCCGATGTGGAGAAACAGGGTGAAGCCACCACTCTGAGGAAACGCTGCCTGCAACCTTGATAGGGTAAGTGCGGGGCTGGTGGCCAACCTACCGGGGGGAGGGTGCTTGTGACCCAACTGACCGAGTGGGGGGATGATTGTTTGCCGCCCCTCAAAAAAATATACCACCAGCTGCCACTGGATGCTATTAAAGTTCATGGGTGTGTAAAGGCAGGTGTCCATATACTGTTTTACTGTTTGTAATATAGTGTATATGTGTATATATATATATATATATATATATATATATATATATATATATATACCTGTATATATGTATATCATTTTTCAGATATGTTAAACTGTCTGTGTGGGTTTTTATGTGCTCAGTCCAATAGGGAGGATTTCTTAATTTTGATAAAATGCATTCATAAGAATTGACTTAAAACAGCAATTTGTGTTCTTGGTTACTATGAGATCATTTACCATGACCCCAAACAACATGTGGAACCCTGAGAGCCAGTTAGTAAATCTGAGCGAAGTACTTCACAGCATGCAATGCTGGATATAAATATGTCTGCAGCTATATTTAAACCAATCTGTGTATGCATGTGACTTGCTCTGGGATCTAATGTTTTTGTATCCTACTTCATAAATTAGATCAACATATGGAACACACAAGTTTTTTTTATATCACTGTACTTCTTCCAAGGAACATGAATAAATTAACAACAGACGGTGTAAAAAATAGACATCCAGTAAAAATATTTCTTCTTGTTTTATTTTAAATGTTCTCAGACTGGTCCTCTGAGACCATTTAATGTCCTTTCTTATCAGTTTTACTGCCTCAAAGCACTGTTTGGGGAACAGACACTGCGATTTCCCTAAAAGATAATTGCAAATTGGATACCATATATTATGTCCTGCGGAAGACGTAGATATCAGAATACAACATAGATATCAAATATCCCTGTACAAAGGCACATATTGTGCCCCTCTTTTTACTGTTTGTATTTGTTCTCTTTGCATGTACATGTTCTCTTGTCACATAGATTGTGCCCCTAAGACAGTGATTCTCAACCTGGGGGTCGGGACCCCCTCGGGGTCAAATGATGATTTGCCAGGGGTCACCAGATCCTGGGCCATTACCGAAGCCCGCACCACTCTCACTCCCAGCCTTTTTGCGGCTGCCCACTAACTGTGTTTGCAGCCGCCCATTCAGTTCACGGCATGGCTGGGGGGCTGAGACTAGAGGTCAGCAGACTGGTGAGGAATGTGAAGCAGGAGGGGCTGGAGGAGACCCTATCTCCTGATTTCGACATAGGTGTCACTGCTACGAGACACCACAAAGTCGGAGACACAGTGAATCCGGAGACAGTGAGTAACACTACCTGTGATTATAGTTGCCATTAAAAGTCCCCACTACAGTACTCAGATCAGCAGATGACCATGATCAGGAGCACCTAAGTTGGCCAATCAGAACTCCCCGCAGCACTGCCACTCATCCCAACCATCCCCCCTCCCACCCACCAGCACTGCCACTCATCCCAAACCCCTCCTCCAGCACTGCCGCTCATCCCATACCCCCCACCTACCCACCAAGGAGTAAGAGAAGGAAATAAAATAGAGAATACATGAAAGGGAGAGGAAAAGAGGGGGAGGAACAAATAAAAAGGGAGAGAGATAAAAGGGAAAAAAAAGGAGAACAAAGTGGTAGAGTCTAAAATTCATCATAAGGGTTTTAATACTGTACGAGTGGAAGGGTCTCGGGAAGCGCTACATGCTCGTGGGTTAGGGGCGCAAACTACATGTCTTGCCTTGGGTGCTGACAACCCACACTACGAAAATAATTTTACTGTTAGGGGTCCCCACAACTTGGGAAATTTTATCAAGGGGTCACGGCACTAGAGAGGTTGAGAACCACTGCCCTAAGAGGAACTGACATTCACCTGAGCTGTGTGGTCTATAAAGATCGGCAAACAATGTTTTTTTGTGTCACTTTTTGCTGTTTTACTCCAGGTATAATTCTTTTAAGCACTAGCACAATACGTGTATCATAATGCAATCTCTCAATAGCATAAAACCATTACCAGCATAATATTCATTTTTACCAACATAATATCCCTCAGAACTATAAATATTATTCCTTATCACCAGAAGCATTATGATATGCAAGCCGGTTGCAGGTGTTTACCAGTCCTTGGCAATGATTTGTTGGGCAGCTAGGGTGACCTGCAGCAAAAGCTTGAATTGAGATGAAGTAAGGTCAGGCGAATGTTTATTAAGAAGAGCTACCAGTGGGTTGGGCGACAATGTGGTCTGAAAAAGAGTTGACAACAAAAATTTAAAACAAAAATTTGGTGACCACCAGGTATGTCCACCAGATGTGGTGCTTATGCATTCCCTTGTCTCCTGAAGCACGTAGAAAGGATATTTTAGTATGTACTTAGCAACGTGCACTAGGACTAGATGCCAGCGGGTCAGTATTATACCGTATATACTCGAGTATAGGCCGACCCAAATATAAGTCGAGGCACCTAATTTTACCAAAAAAAAAACAGTGAAAACGTATTGACTCGAGTATAAGCCTAGGGTGTCCATCTGCATGCCTCACTGTGTCCATGTGAATGCCTCACTGTGTCCATGTGAATGCCTCACTGTGTCCATGCCTCACTGTGCCCATGCCTCACAGTGTCCATGACTAGACTGATGTTTAGCCTGGGAATCTTTGGAAGGGGTGCCCAGATTTGAAAAATTGGTGCTCCCCAGAAACAAACTTTGCACACTTGTAGAGGAGAAATGGGGCTACATGTGTGCCAACTTCTGGGTCCAGGGGACCTACGACCGGCCAGTACTGGGTCCCCAAAGTCACCGGAGAAATTACCGTTTAACATGGGAGTCTATGGAAGGGGTGCCCGGCTTTGAAAAAACAGTGCCCCCCGGCCGTAGGACCCCCGGACAACAAACTTTGCACACTTGTAGAGGAAGAGTGGGGCTACATGTGTACTAAGTTTGGGGTCCAGGGGACCTACAGACGGCCAGTACCGGGTCCCCAAAATCTGGGAGATCAGGCACAAAAAGGTGACTCGAGTATAAGCCAAGGGGGGCATTTTCAGCACAAAAAAATGTGCTGAAAAACTCGGCTTATACTCGAGTATATACAGTATGTACTTAGCAACGTGCACTAGGACTAGATGCCAGCGGGTCAGTATTATAATTTGTTTTTTGTGCTAGAACGTTTTAGGAGGAGGACCTAGTCGCTGACAAAATTTCCCTCCAACAATACAACTCTTATGCCGCGTACACACGATCATTTTTCGGCATGTAAAAAACGACGTTTTAAAAAAATGTAATTTAAAATGATCGTGTGTGGGCTTCACATAATTTTTTCGGGTTCTGAAAAACGACAAAAAAAAAAATCGAACATTCTGCATTTTTTAAGCAAGTTATGAGACGGGAGCGCTCGTTCTGGTAAAACTACCGTTCGTAATGAAGTAAGCACATTCATCACGCTGTAACAGACAGAAAAGCGGGAATCGTCTTTTACTAACACAAAATCAGCTAAAGCAGCCCAAAGGGTGGCGTCATCCGAATGGAACTTCCCCTTTATAGTGCCGTCGTACGTGTTGTACGTCACCGCGCTTTGCGAGAGCATTTTTTTTTTTAACTATCGTGTGTGGGTAACGTCGTTTTAATGATGAAGTTGGAAAAAACATTGTTTTCTCTAGAGGCTGAAAAACAGTGGGGTAGATTCAGCAAGCAATTACGCCTGCGTATCCATAGATACACAGCGTAATTGCTAAGTAGCGCCGGCGTATCTACTTTCTGTATTCAGAAAGCTCGATACGCCGACTGTAGCCTAAGATACGACTGGCATAAGGCTCTTATGCCGTCGTATCCCAGGGTGCATTCTGCCGCTGGCCGCTAGGTGGCGTTCCCGTAGTTGTCAGCGTAGAGTATGCAAATTGCATACTCACGCGATTCACAAACGTACGCGTGCCCGGCGGTCGTGTTTTACGTCGTTTGCGTTCGCCGCTTTCGTAGTAAGGCTGCTCCTGCTATTAGGAGGCGCAGCCAATGGTAAGTATGGATGTCGTTCCCGCGTCGCGATTTTCGAAATTTACGTCATTTGCGTAAGTGGATCGTGAATGGTGCTGGACGCCATTTACGTTCACGTCGAAGCAAATGACGTCCTTGCGACGTCATTTACCGCAATGCACGTCGGGAAATTTTCCCGACGGAGCATGCGCAGTACGTTCGGCGCGGGAACGCGCCTAATTTAAATGATCCACGCCCCCTACGGGATCATTTAAATTACGCGCGCTTACGCCGGCCCCTTTTACGATACGCCGCCGCAAATTACGGAGCAAATGCTACGTGAATGAAGCGTAGCTCAAGTAATTTACGGAGGCGTAGCATAAAAACGATACGCTGCGCCGCCGTATCAGTGCGCCTGTACCTGAATCTGGGCCATTGTTTTTTTACGTGCCGAAAAATTATCGTGTGTACGCGGCATAAGAAGATATCAAGGTCTGTCACCACTCGGTCATATATGCGGGTGGGGCGTTGTAGGTTTAGTTAGAAAATGTTTTCTCACTACAACACCAGTAGAAATTTGCCCTACATCGATCCAAAGACAAATAAGTCAACTGGAACTTGTTGATGGTAATATTTATATAATGAGGATAAGAATTGCACTAAAGGTCAAGAAACAATACACTGTATTAGGAAATAGGTTTGTTGCTAAGGGTTACAGTGAAAAAGGGCTAAAAAGGAGTTGAGGGGGAGTTGTTAAGTATTAGAATTCATAAAAGAAATAAGACAAATAATGCTTTTATTACTAGGTTTGGAATGCAGCATAATCAGCTTAAATGGATTATGAATAAACATTGGTCAGTATTGGTGCATTCTTTATTTTCAAACTTTGATATAAAACAATGCAGAAGCTAAAAGTAATTTACAGAAAGCTTGTCATGTAGAACATTTTAGACAAATGAGCCATGATCACTATAATCACAAAATCCCACCCAGGCCAGACACCTACAGAAGTCCATAACCAGTGTCCTGGCCTAGAGGAATATAGAAAAATAATTATGCTATCCAAATAACAAAAAAAATCTGGGAGATGGCAAGACCAGGCTGTCGTTTAGGTGAACACAATTCTTAAATTTCTGTAAGAATATATTTAACAGCCTTTCCTAAAAAAAGGAAAGAAACAATAAAAAGAAAATAGTATAGGTCATTGAAACATAGAAACTAAAGATCAGTGAATTCATTGCTATCATGGCCGGTGCTACCACTAGGCAAACTATGGGCACTAGTAGGCTGCATTGATGGGCGCCGGTGAGGCTGCACTGATGGGCACTGGTGAGGCTGCATTGTTGGGCACTGGTGAGGCTGCATTGATGGGCACTGGAGAGGCTGCATTTGATGGGTGCTTCATTAAAAATAGTGGGGTATACATGTGCAGGACATGGAGGGGTGCCGCAAAATGAGGTTTTGCCTAGGGTGTCAATAATATGTCTGTTTTGCCTTCAGAAGGATATCTATTAAAGTGTTACTAAACCCACAACAGTACAGAGGACAGAACAATGTCCCTGACCTGTAGGGCTCCCAGGGAATTAGTGAGCTGGGCCTTTGTATACCATGCTGTGTATTTCAATAGACTCATCAACTGCACTAACTCCCCTCTATCAAAAGTTTTTTTTAATAAAGCCATCCATCTCCTAAAAAAATGTGTTGTGTTTCGGCGTACAGTTTCTCCTTATAAGAACAGTATTGATGCGTTTTTGAGAGAACACATACCCAAGAATCAATAGTGACTCGAGCTGGGCATCGCCGCTTAGTGAAGGATTGGCTCGGGTGGCTCGGCTGCTCTCGGCTGCAAAGGGAACTGAGTTCCTGCTGTGAAAAAAGTGCAGAGACTCCCACGTGTTCCCGCAGGACTTGAGCCCTGGTATATATATATATGAAGAATTACCCCCGAAGGAGCTGCTGGTTTGTTTTGGGTGGCATGCTACCTCTGTATCTCCGCCGTCTAGGGTACTTGATGAGAGCTGTAGTAAAGGAAATATCTTTTCTGTGCTTTTATTACCCAGCCGGGTAAAAACGATTAAACAGTAGAAAGGTGAAGGGATAACAAATAGGAGACAGCAGATTCAGGTGTAACTGCATATGGGAAACAGTCCTGCTTTCAACAACATTTTACTTTGCCACTCCAGCCGAAGTGGGTATAGCGCACCTGGACAGGCCTCTCTCACCAGCCTGGCAGCCAGAGTGTCACTCGAACTTAGGATCAAGTCTCTGCCACAGACCCTCCTATAAGATTGGAGACAATTATGGTCCGGAATCCTCTCTCAGTAGATTCAGCACCCGGATTTCCTTCAGGTAGTTTTGCAAAATCAGCAACTGACAGGCGACCAACATCCAGCCTGTCAAATCCCAGGTGGTCTCCCGATGAATGGACAGGCCCCTACTGGAACACCAGCCTCGTGCTTGGTATCCTTCGGACAGACTCGTCATTGGTCAGCTTCCTCCAATTGGACGAACAGCTCGAGACCCCCCCCCCCCCCAGATTGGGGACCCAGTCGCCCACTGGTCCCACACAGTGGATCAATTGCTCCGGGCCAACATGGTCCCGGAACCAGGAACACTGCTGCCCACGCACACCCCGGCCAGGAGGGCCATATGCGGGGGTGTCGTGGAATGGCTACCCCAATGGTGGGCGCCACACGAGGAAGAACCTTGAGGCAATGGCGTCTGCCCCTGTTATACCCCCCACCCCCCAGCATGCACAGCAAGGCAGCCAACCCCTGACTGGCTTCTAAGGAGTGATACTCAGAACACTTGGCCACACTGCTGCCACCTGCCGTCCGGGGGTGACGGGAGTCACCGGACAAAAGGACAGCCCACAGTACAGCCAAGCTAGAGCAGAGACCTAAATTTAAACGATCAAACTAATTCAGAGCTAACTATTTCTCTGAATTCTCCCCCTAAATTTAACATAGCACCGTCTCTGAAAGTAGCCAGGCGCTACATATATATACATATATATATATATATATATATATATAGTAGTATATAATGTGTGTGTATATAATGTATATAAATATATAAAATACTAATCATTTTGTGGAATCCTGTCTATTTTGCCATGTGGAGGTAGAAGAGAGAAGCTTGTTGGCACTGGTCCATTGTGCAATCCATTGTACAACAGCAACAAGGTTTTCAGTAAACAGTGAAGTGGGTGGGGGAGGGGAAGGCGCATACCTACATCTACTACCACTCCCATTGTATGTTTACAAAGCTTTCTATTATGGCTGGAGATCTGACCCAGTCAGTATTACCTGATTCTTTGATGCTACAAGAAGGAACTCACTGAGGAGCTGTCCATGGTTGACATAATTTTAAAATGATTTCCTGGAACATTTGCTGCGGAGACATATTTACTCTAGGAATAAAAAAATAAATTAAAAAAAAAACATTCCCCATTCAACGTGCTAAGTAAACGTAATCTCATAATAGTTTTTTGCTCAAAATGTTCAATTTACATTGTTATTATTTATTTAATAATACTGTTATTTTTTGCACAGAATGACTATTAAAGTGGCTGTGAAGGCAATACGTTTTACCTGCATTAAAGAGGAACTGCAGTCGGCTCACATAATTTGTAATAAAAACATTTTTGCCATTCTGTTTCCTTCCAACCACTTTGCTTATTATTTTATATATACTGTGATTCTGTACTTGACAAATATGCTGCAGAAATCTCACTACATTGAGCCTGGCTGCATCCATTTCAACTGTGGGCAGCTGAAGCTGCTGCCTGTTCACTTCCTGGATTTATACAGACACACACAGGCACACCTCCAGCCCTGCAGCTTTCATTGGCTCTCTTATGACTCACCCCCAGCTTCCTAGCAAACTTTAACGAGAGTGAGAGAGAGAGCTGTGCATGATGTCATAAGCCTAGGCTAATGACCAGACAAGAAACGGGAAGTGGGCTGTATAAGGTATTTACTGGCAGAAACTAAAAATGTTTTACTATCTAAAGTTAGAACAACAAGGGCAGAAGATTTAATAGATGGAAAGTTAAAAAAATGACTGAAGGTCCACTTTTAGACAAAAACAAAACAAAAAAAAGCAGTAATTTTATTGTTCCCTCACCTCTACAAATACTAACTTGAGTCCTCAGTCCAGCACTGTGCCTGTCTGTAGGGGCTCTCTCTCTGCATTAACAGAACAGAGGCAGTAGTAGGGGGAGCCATTGGTTCCTGCTGCTGTCAATCAAATCCTGAGGAGGGAGTGGAGGGGAAAAAGGCGTTGGGCTAGATTCAGAGAGAATTTACGCCAGCGTATCTATTAATACGCCGTGTAAATTCAAATCTGCGCCGGCGTATCTTCTTTCTGTATTCAGAAAGCAAGATACGCCGAAATTAGGCTAAGATCCGACTGGCCTAAGTCTCTTACGCCTTTCGTATCTTAGGGTGCATATTTACGCTGGCCGCTAGGTGGCGCTTCCGTAGTTTTCGGCGTAAAATATGCAAATGACCTAGATACGCCGATTCACAAATGTACGTCGTTTGCGTAAAGCGTTTTCCGGCGTAACGTTGCTCCTGCTTCTATGAGGCGTACACAATGTTAAGTATGGACGTCGTTCCAGCGTCGAATTTTGATCCTGCACTACTTTGGTCCGACTTGGGTGCAATTTTACCCCTTGTGCAGACTTCTAAAAATTCTCAATAATTTTTGTCTGACGTTCTCATTGATCTAATACACATGCTGCCATTTCACTTAGCCCTGATGAGGGGGGAAATTGCCCCCCTGAAATGCATTGGCAGTCCTTTGCTCTTTGTGATTTAACCAGCTAAACAATAAAAGATTTCGGACTTTCAGGGATTTTTGGGGGGGGGGGGGGTTTGGATTTTTTTTTTTCATTTTGGAAGATACAGCAATGAAGAGATGCAAAGATGAACATAAAGTGGTTGGGGTAGGCCTTTAAACAGACGCTGGGGTTGATTTACTAAAACAGAAGCCAATCGGCTTCTAACTGCAGCCATTTATTTATTTTTTTGCTGTCACAATGTACAGTATAAGATTTCATATCATCTGTGCCCAGTCTTGCCACACAGAGTTAATCCAGCTCTGAGCAATCCTCTTTTATTGTTCAGTGAAATAAAACGGACTTACAGAGAAAAACCTTAGTCCATTCCGCCCCCTTGTTGTGAGTGACAGGTTATTTACATATCTCATGCACTAGCCTGGAGACAGGCATTGTTTTTTAATTCCCACCCCCACTCCTTTTCTGAAGTCATGTGGTTACTTTTCTGGATTTTGACTGGATGTTAGTGATCATAGCAGAATTTAGTGTAAGGAATACACAGGAAAAAATGCATGTTGACAAGGGGATTGTAGAGGTGGGCGGGGAGTCTACTGACATCACGACTCCACCCACAAAGCTCCAGACAACAGACCCACCCACAGAATCTGCAGTTTTTCAGTTCTTATAACAGACAGAGGGGAGACATTTGACAGGTAAGGATACATGCAGGAGGCATCTATATCCTTATAGATCAGCACTATGGCAGTAGTTTAGGAAGGATGAGAGTGGCTTTACATCCACTTTAAGCTTTGACAACAAAAAAATGGAAGCTGATTGTTTTCTATGCAGAGCTGCACCAGATTTTACACTCTCCAGCTTTAGTAAATGAACCCCATCAAGCCAATAACCAGCTTATCTTAAAGAGACATCTGTACTGATTATCATAGAAAAGTGACCAAGTAGTCCATCAAGTCAGCCCAGTTTTGTTCTGTTTTTTTTTTTTTATTACCGGTATTTATTTATTTTAGTTTTTTACATCTTTAACCATCTCCTGCGCCCACTGTAGCCAAAAGATGGCTACAGCGCAGGCTTACTTTGTCGGGAGTGCGTCCATGGACATCTCCCTGTGATCGCGCTGCCTGCATGCCCTGTGATAGGGGTAAAGGGCCAATCCCACATGATCAGCTGTGTCCAATGACAGCTGATCACCATGTAAACACAAGCCAGTTATTGGCTTTCCTTTCCTCATGCTGACAGCTTGAGGAGGGGAGAAGAGAGCCGATAATCGGCTTGTGTTAAAGGGACATCTACACTGACAATAAGGGCACTGATAATCAGAGAAACATAGAAAAGTGATGGCAGAAAAAGACCAAGTAGTCCATCAAGTCTTCCCATTTTTTTGCTTTTTGTTTATTTTTTGTTTTGTTTTTGTTTGCTTTTTTTGCCCGAGTATAGATCTATGTTTGTCCCAAGCATGTTTGAAGCCATTTACTGTTGGCTGTCTCACTATCGCGGCTGGAAGTTTATTCTAAGCATCAACTATCCTTCCAGTAAAATAATACTTTCTAAAATTAATTTTGACCTTTCCTCCAGTTAGTTTGAGTTCATGTCCCCGTGTTCTTAAGTTTGGTTTCATATTGAAATAACTTGGGTTGTCCCGATACTAGTATTGGTATCGGGACCGATACCGAGCATTTGTGTGAGTACTTGTACGTACACAAATGCTCCAAATGCCAGATTCGTTACCTGGAACCAGAAGTCATGTGGACAGAGAGGGCGGAGCAGAGATCGGTCTGGCAGCGGTAGATCAGAGTGCAGTGGGTAAGCTGGCCAGGGCAGGGGTGCAGGGCGCCGCCGCATATTCCGGTGTCCGGAGCCGTCACATTCGGTACAGTAAGTGAAGTTCCGTGTCTCCATCGGAAGGGTAAACATCATGACAGCCATCTTGGTACACTCTGCACTCGGCTGCAGTAAGCCAGCAGCGGACATCTTGTTACACCCAGCGCATATAGTTCGGGCTGGGTGTAACAAGATGTCCGCTGCTGGCTTACTCCAGCCAAGTGCAAGGTGTACTAATGTGGGCGTCGCAGCATACTTACTAGAAGTTAAATGACATGAATGATGGGAGGAAAGGAACGATTTTGCAATGTTATATGCCAAATAGCATTACAAAATCCTTATGTCATTTATTATGCAATTGCCAATCAGTGCTGCATTTCAGTGCCCATCAGTTCCTGGCCATAAGTGACATCAGTTCCATCTATCAGTGCCGCCTTTCAGTGCCCATAAGTGCCGCCTATCAGTGCCCATATGTGTCATCCATCTGTCAGTGCCAATCTATCAGTGCCATCTGTCAGTGCCACCTATCAGTGCCCATTAGTCAAATTGTCACATGACATTAAAAAAAGTATCGTAATCGGTATCGGCGAGTACTTGAAAAAAAATATCGGTACTTGTACTCGGTCTTAGAAAAGTGGTATCGGGACACCCCTAGAAATAACTTCCCTCCTGAACCTTATTCACAACCTTGATGTATTTAAAGGTTTCAGTGTCCTGTTTATTAGTGCAGTCCCAACAGTGCCCACCAGTGCTGCCAATCAGTATCACCTATCAGTGCCCTTAAGTGCTGCCTATCAGAGCCACCTATCAGTGCAGCTTCACCAGTATCTCCTCATCAGTGCAGCCTCATCTGTGCCATTTCATCAGTGCAGCCTCATCAACGCACATCATTGAAGGAGAAAAATTACCAGTTTGCAAAATTTGATAACAAACAATGAATTTTTTTTTTTACGTCTTCTTTTGTTTGTTTAGCAAAAAATAAATAAAACAGTGGTGATTAAATACCACCAAAAAAGCTCTATTTGTGAGAAAACAAATTATAAGAATGTCATATGGCTACCGTGTTGCATGACTGCGCAATTGTCATTCAAAGTGTGACAGCGCAGAAAGCTAAAAATTGGTCTAGGCAGGAAGGGGGTAAAAGTGCCCTGTATTGAAGTGGTTATAGCAAGGAGAGGTCATCTTCCTCTCCTTCCTATAAATCTCACCAAAAATCAGTTCCAGCTAGGTTTTAAAGAGCAATAATCCGTGTCATAGTCTTCATGAATTGACTTCTACTGTCAAAATACTTAGAAAATCAATAAAACCACATGCTGTTCCATACAGTAATGCCTTGGGGATATTGAAAAATCTATTTCCCTCAGTAAAGCAAAAAAAAAATATGCAAGCTATTGAAATGAATGCCAAAGGAGTATGAATGGTCTAAAAACAGATTTATTGCAGAGATGCTTAATCTTTAAATATCAAGGACGTCTCCAGGGACAAAGAACTCCAAGGACAAATCTCCAGAACCTTGGACTGTCCTGGAAATCCATAGTGGAACATTCGTCATACGAATGCAGTTTAGCTACACCTCTGCTGCTGAATGGCCATGTCACCAGGTCAGAGGTGGGCACGGCAATCACAAGTAATTATACTTAGATTATAGATGTTGTGACGGTGCCAGCTAGCTGCATCCCTGACGAATCCACTTTTCAAGAAAAAAAGATAAAAGCTTATAAATATTACATGCGGCTTCTCAAGGTCAGGCAGAATAGTCCCAGACACTTTAGGTTTCATTATCTCTTTGCAATATCACAAAATAAATAAAAAATCCTGCTTGCTGTAGAAATGATGCAGCAGGATGAATGGTTGTGTGCAGTATCCCTTCCCAGTGTCTGCAGCCACTGACATTCATTGCTTGGTGAACATGTTGGCAGCTGTTTTAACAAAGAGCTCATGTGTCAGTCATAGAGGGATTTAAAATGGAAAAAAAAGCACTTGAGATTTACAGTTGGGCTAAAAATACTTTCTGCAAAGAGACAAATGACAAATTGCTCAGTGAAGGTGATATCTTTACTGGCAGTCACTGCTCTGAAAGCTGGATTGAGGGAGCAGGGAGGCTGAGATCATTACAATAGCAAGGTGTTTAGGAACAAAAAAGATGATTTTAAGCTTTGCAGAATTGATATTTTTGGGTAGGGCTAAGAACAGTGTTGCATATAAAGCCAACCTTTATTCAATTGCTAATCTAAAGCTATGTTACTAGAATAAATATGTAAAAATGAACACCTATCCTGGAGAAAATGCCATTGTGGGCTCCTTTCAGTGCTGGTCACTGGACCAAAAGCCGATCTCCAGGATAAGCAAATATAGCCGGATTCAGGTAGACATAAGCAGGTGTATCTACTGATACGCCGTCGTAAGTCCAAATGTGCGCCGTCGTATCTATGCGCTCATTCTCGAAATCAGATACGCCTGAATTGTAGCAAGATACGACTGACGTAAGTCTCCTACGCCGTTGTATCTTGGGTGCTTATTTACGCTGGCCGCTAGGGGCGCTTCCATTGATTTACGCGTCGAATATGTAAATGAGCGAGATACGCCGATTCACGAACGTACTTGCGCCCGTCGCTGTAATCTACGTCATTTAGGTAAAGCGTTTTTCCGGCGTAAAGTTAAACCACCAAATAGCAGGTCTAAGTCGTTTAGGGTATGGACGTCGGAACTGCCGTCGGATTTTACGTCCTTTACGTAAGTCGTACGTGAATGGGGCTGGGCGTAAGTTACGTTCACGTCGTACGCATTGAGACGTCGTATCTTAGGGAGTATTTGCGACGTGATTCTGAGCATGAGCGCGCATGCGCCGTTCATACGGCCATGCATTTACATGGGGTCACGACTCATTTTAATACAACACGCCCACTACCTGCCTACTTTGAATTACACGGGCTTACGTCGGCCCATTTACGTTACGCCGGCGCACATATGGGAGCAAGTGCTTTGTGAATACAGTACTTGCCTCTCAATGTTACGACGGCGTAGCGCATATGAGATGCGCTACGCCTATCTAAAGATACGCCGATCTCTCTGAATCTGGCTAATATTGTGTAAATACATTCATCATGAATCTTGGTGTTCTTCTCCAAAAATCTGTGCAGTAATCCAGTATAAAGCATTGCCTTTGTGCAGGAGCTTCCTATAATAGAGACCGGTCACTGCTGCTCTCTCTCCTTGTGCAGGGTGACTGGTCTTGTCTCCGCTCCTCCTGTACTTTTCTATAGGCAGCCTGCAGTGGGTGGAGCCTGCTCAGTCCCTCCAACAGCTTTACTCTCTGCACAGTGGGGATGTCACTACTACTTTTACAAGGTAACATCTAGATTTGCCATGGCATTTGGTGATCATTAGGGATGAGCTTTATGTTCGAGTCAACCATGAGTTGACTTTAGGTTTCATTATCTCTTTGCAATATAAAAAAAAAAAATCTGCTCCAAATTCGAAAGCCGCGGAACACCCTTTAAAAGTCTATGGGAGAAATCAAAAGTTCTAATTTTAAATATTAATATGCAAGTTATTGTCATTAAAAGTGTTTGGGGACCTGGGTCCTGCCCCAAGGGGACATGTATCAATGCAAAGAAAAGTTTTAAAAACGGCCATTTTTTTCGGGAGCAGTGATTTTAATAATGCTTAAAGTGAAACAATAAAAGTAAAATATTCCTTTAAATTTCGTACCCGGGGGGGTGTGTATAGTATGCCTGTAAAGTAGCGCATGTTTCCCGTGTTTATAAGAGTCCCTGCACAAAATGAAATTTCTAAAGGAAAAAAGTAATTTAAAACTACTCGCGGCTTTAATGATTTGTCGGGTCCCAGCAATACAGATAAAAGCATTGAAAAAAAATGGCATGGGTTCCCCCCTTAGTCCATTAACAGGCCCTTTGGGTCTGGTATGAATATTAAGAGGAACCCCAAAGCAAAATTAAAAAAAAATGCGTGGGGGTCCCCCCCAAATTCCATATCAGGCCCTTCAGGTCTGGTATCAGGGCTTTTTTTCAGGGGGAACTCAGTTCCTCTGGCTCAGACCCTTTGGTGCCTGCTCACCACAATCACTTGTATACACAAAAGTCTGGTTTCTGTGTTTACAAGTGACAGCTTTGTAACCCCCCGAACTCTGCACTCTGTATGTAATGCAATTCTGGTATTTTATGCCCCTTTAAGACCCTTCTACTGTTTGTGAAATCTGAACGGGTCGTGGTTGAGTTCCTGCACCTATTTTCTGAGAAAAAAAGCTGTCTGGTATAAATATTAAGGGGAACCCTGCGCCAATTTTTTTTCTTTTAAATGTCATATGGGTCCTCGTCCTCCTAAAAATCCATTAAACATGAAATATTAGCACTTTTGATTTTTCAGGTTTGTGTCCCATAGACTTTAAGTTTTTTTTTGCCTGTTCGCATGATCTGCGGGGGGGGTTTCGGCTCAACCCTAGTGATCACAGAGTGGACTTATGTCCTTTGTAGTTATTGAGAATTTGTTTTTTTTTGTCCAGAGCTCAGCTTTAAGGTGTTACTAAACCACAACAGTAAAAAACAGTCTGTATATACAGTAAAGCATGCTTCTTATACTTACCGTGGAACCTAAGTGGTTATCCTGTGCATTGTGTAAAAAGGCTGTTTGATCCTGATCCTCTCCTTTTTCCACAGTCCCCAATTCCTCTCTTGATAGAACAGAGACTAGGAGACGCTGCACATGCTCAGTTTGGTGTGTATTTGCAGATAGGTTTTTTTTTCATTGTCCAGACAGAAGGTCAGGGGTCATGCAGCCTGATAGAACAGTCAGAGCAGAATGAAAACTCTTCCTACAAGCTTTACCTAGACACAACGCTGTATCCTGGCCTAGACCAACAAGGCCCAGGCCTAGGGCAGCACTTTGCAGGGGGGCAGCATGGAAAGAGTCCCCGCCAGTTTGCGCTACACTCTTAGTGTGCTTGTAATTTTGGCTGTCCTATCATCCTGGACCACAAACCTTTCTCACTGCGGTATATGTTTTCTGCTGCACCATTGGCATGGTTTTATCTTCTTAGTCCTCTTCATAAAATTATTAGAAATTTGTGCTTAATGTAGAACTATAGACAACACTTTTTTTTTTTCATTTTGGATAATGGAAGGTTATAGCCCCGGACAGTTTATTTTTTAAAACAGAAAGTGAGAGGAAATCTATGCAAATTAAGGGACTCCATTGCCACCCCAGGCCCTCAGAACTAGTGTCCCCACACAAAATTTTCAGGGCGGGTCTTAAACAGCAAGGGGTGTGGCCTTTACAGGAAGGGGTGGGTGATATTTAAATTAGGGGGTGCACAAGTTTAGTCAGGACTAGGGCAGCACAAAACCTAAATACACTACCACCTAGACACTAATAGAAGTCATAAGACTGCTATATACTGCTGATGAGAAAAGATATTTAGCAGTTTATATTTACTAAAACTATTGCATTTCCATGTGCTGTGTATTGTGGAAGACCAGGTATAATGAATGCAGGGCCCTGGGTTTATTAACACTTTAAGCATATGGTCACATTATCTCAAATGAAGCAATAGGCCAATATAAACACCAGGCATGTCCCTCAAACATTACCACACAACAACATACCTAGATTATAGGTCACTAGCCCTAGAGAAAAACAAAAGCAGTATTTTATCTAGGAAAGATAAAACTGAACTGCATGCCAATAAAAAAAATCACATAAAAATCATACATATTAAAGCGCGGCTCCAGGTTTACTGTGACTTTAAATAGTTACTTGCTTTTCAGCCAAGCTGCCTACCCCTCCAATCATAGAAAGCTTTGTATTCATTCATAAATTACAAGGCTTTCTATGAATGGCTGAGCAGTGCTTGATTTTCCTCTGGGAACAAGATAGGAAACACCTTGTCAGAATACACGTTGTATACTGTATGTAGCTGAAGTTTATACAGAGCTCCCATCAGGAGCATGTGTTAGTGAAGGAAGTAGTTATTTGGGTCAGCTTGGCCCAAACAAATGATATAAAGTCACAGTAAACCCCGGAGTTCTGTTTTTGGTATATTTTTAAGAGCAGTCAGCGTAAGTACCTTAATTTTACTTGGTATAAGTCTATAGCAATCTTCTGTATAACAGACTGGAAAAGAGAGAAGCCACAAAAGGAGGCAATCAGCTGTGCTGACCTGCTCATGTGCTAACAAGGAGCATGCTGATAGGAGCAGACAGCTGCGGGATAGAGATGAGCTCCTCAGTGTGCTGTTTTTCCTTTCATTGTCTGGTCTGTGGGAGAAAGAAGACTAATGCCCCGTACACACAATCTGAATTTCCGTTGGGATAAACTCAGACGGATTTTTCTGATAGAATTCCGTTCAAGCTGTCTTGCATACACACTGTCACACCAAATTCCATCAGTCCAAAACGCGGTGACATACAACACTACGACGAGCCGAGAAAAATGAAGTTCATCAGTAACCAGAAGTTACTTTACCACTCCTATGCAGACGACACACAACTGTATTTTTCCGCATCTGCAACAAAAAGGATCATTCTCTTGGACTAGAGAAATGCCTTAGGCCGGGTACACACGAGAGGATTTATCCGCGGAAACGGTCCGGGGGACCGTTTCCGCGGATAAATCCTCTGGCGGATTTTGATCTCATGGTTGTACTAACCATGAGATCAAAATCCCCGCGGAATTCCGTCCGCTGTGACGTGTCGCGCCGTCGCCGCGATGATGACGCGGCGACGTGCGCGACGCTGTCATATAAGGAATTCCACACATGCGTCGAATCATTACGACGCATGTGGGGGATGAATTCGGACGGATTGATCTGGTGAGTCTGTACAGACCAGCGGATCAATCCGTTGGAATGGAAATCCATCACCGGGGACAAAAATCCACGGAAACAGATCTGCTGGATCGTACACACCAGGGGATCTATCCGCTGGAGCCGGTCCGTGGATCAATTCCAGCGGATCGATCCTCTCGTGTGTACGGGGCCTCACTCTAATAGATAACTGGATGACAAACAGTTATCTTAAACTCAATGGTTCCAAAACAGAACTTCTCCTGTTTCACGTCAACCGGAAAAATCACCCCGCATCAACATGGACTCCCCCAGCCATTCTGGGTAAAACTATCACCCCTAGCACCAAAGTCAAAAGTCTCTGAGTCATTTTCGATACCTACTCTTTTATGAATTCCATTTGTGTATTTATGAGTTGATACAGTTCAGTTATTATTTAAATTTGCATATCACAATACTCAGAAGATGCAGAATTTAAATATAGTCAGTCTATAATGAACCCGTGTCTAGATTAAAATGTTTTCTTAAAATTAGGAACCCTGCATTCACTAGTAAATATAAACTGCTAATATACATAAACTGCCTTTCCTCAACTTTCATGTGTTTCCATGAAACCTTTTTTCATTCTCCAGCCTCCTTTAGCCACTTCCTGTCCACATGCATGCACTACAGCACTGGCTGCACATCCTTGCTCTGGACCAGCTTCCTGACCATAACAATGGTGATCCATGTCTGGGCAATGCGTGTCAGCATGGCTGCTTGTAGTCTCCATCAGAGGCTCATGTGATAGTGTGATAGGCGGGAACAGTTTTGAAACAGCTGTCACCATATAACCGGTAGGGCCTGAACTAGAACCATTCTGACAGAATCACAAGGTATAATTTGAATGAAAAATGCAGGTTTATAAGGAGTGGAAGGAACCTTTGAATGACGTTAACATGTTAATGCCGTTAACTCCCATTCCCTGATCCTATTTATTGGTCAGTGAGGCTACCCTCCACATTAACCACCTGTCCACCGCCCGCCATCAAATGACGGCGGGAGAAAGACCTTCTTGTTCTGGGCGGACGTCATATGACGTTGTGCCTTCACAAACCACTAGGGGGCAAGTGCGCGCCGCATCACTGGGGACCCGATGCGCGTGCCCAGCGCCCATGATGGCCGCCGGGCACTAGCGATTGCCGCCGGGCACCTGCGATTGCCGCCGGGCACCTGCGATTGCCCAGTTACTGAGCAGGACCGTGGATCTGTGTGTGTAAACACACAGATCCACGTACTGTCAGGGAGAGGAGACTGATGGTGTGTCCCTTGTACATAGGGACACCGATCGGTCACCTCCCCCACAATAAGAATCACTCCCTAGGGAACACATTAACCCCTTGATCGCCCTCTAGTGTTAACCCCTTCCCTGCCAGTCACATTTATACAGTAATCAATGCATTTTTATAGCAGGGATCGCTGTATAAATGTGAATGGTCCCAAAAATGTGCCAAAAGTGTCCAATGTGTCCGCCGCAATATCGCAATCGCTGATCGCCGCCATTACTAGTAAAAAAATAATAATAATAAAAATGCTATAAATCTATCCCCTATTTTGTATT
Organism: Rana temporaria; assembly: GCF_905171775.1. NCBI lineage: Eukaryota > Metazoa > Chordata > Amphibia > Anura > Ranidae > Rana > Rana temporaria. The sequence goes on along the minus strand of NC_053496.1, from coordinate 72,514,856 downwards.
AAAGGGGGCTCCCAGATTCCAATAAGCCCCCGCCCGCAGACCCCGACAACCAACGGCCAGGGTTGTCGGGAAGGGGCCCTTGTCCTCATCAACATGGGGGCAAGGTGCTTTGGGGCATGCGGCACGGTACGGCTCAGGAGTGGGGGCGCTCGCTCGTCCCCACCTCCTTTCCTGACCGGCCGGGCTGGTGCTCGGATAAGGGTCTGGTATAGATTTTTCGGAGTGGGGGTTCCCCTTAAAATCCATACCAGAGCGAAGAGCCCGGTATGCTCATGAAGGGGGAACCCATGCTGTTTTTTTTTTTTATTGGCGTGGAGTTCCCCTTCATGCACAAGTCGCATGCCAAAGTCCGATCTGTTAATACGGAATCCGACTTTGATCCGACTTCAGAAAAAAAGTAATGCAGGAACTACTTTGAAGTCGACGCGACTTAAAATCGTGCCAGTATGAATGGTAGTCATTGAAAATCATGAAGAATGACTTGTCATACGAGTTTGCCATCCAAAAAACGTGCTACAAGTCGTATAAGTGTGAAAGGGGACTAAGTTTAAAAATGTTTTTACTTTCTTACACGGGACAAGGTAATGATTATGTTCACAAGGTTTGTGTATCACCTGATTACAACGTTAGTTAGATAAAACATTAACTTGATCACAAACAAACTCTTTGCAATCCAGTTAGATGCCAAAACACGGGATATCCAGTGTTTGATAAACAGATATTACAGAGCCAACAAAGATTATTTCACAATAGTCCAAAATACCTTTGTTTAAACAGACCTTAAAAAGGACTTTGATCAGTTGTTTCAGGCACTACTATTTAGTTAAAGTGGTAGTATACTCTGTACTACCACTTTAACCTACAGGTAAGCCTATAATAAGGCTTACCTGTAGGTATAAAGAATATCTCCTAAACCTGTAAGGATATTCCCCCCGCGATGCGCCGCTGACAGCAGCGGCGCATGCGCAGCGGAGATCCTCGGCTAAAGGCCCGGCAGCCGCCGGACCTTGCCGGGGGGAGAAGTCTCCCGCGCGCATGCGCGGGAGTGATGACATCGCCGCTCCAGCCAATCACAGCGCTGGAGCGGCGATACCCGGAAGACACGCCGAGGAAAGACGACATCTCCCTCGGCGTGGACCAGGTAAGTTCCTCTCACCTCGTTCCGAGGTAAGTATTTCATATTGAGCTAGTATGCGGTGCTTTTCAGGTTTAAAAAAAAAAAGCAGCGGGTTTACTACCGCTTTAAGAGAGGGAAATGTTTTAAGGTTATGGGGGTCAATTATGGATATATCCCTTTTTACTTACCCTGTTAAGTGCTATTATTTTTTTTGCATAACATCTTTCTATTTTGTTCACTTTTCTGCAGTGATTTACAGAAAATATAAGACCAGATTCAGATTAGTGCCTTGCCTCAAAGAATCTTACAATTTCTCATTACTAACCATAGTCATTCACATTCCCAGTAGAGCCAGTTTGGGAGAAAGCCAACCATTAAATATTAGGATTGCGGGTGGAAGCCCCTACAAACAGGGCCTCCTACAAACAGGGCCACCTTTAAGGCAGGGCAAACGGGGAAGCTGCCCTGGGCCCTGTCATTGTTGTGGGGCCCAGAGCTGCTGCCTCATACTTGCCAACTATTCCAGTTTAAATTCCCTTTTCCCTTGAAGTTTTAATCCTGTGCTGTGCCCTAATATCTCAGTGTGAAGTGCTGCTACTAATGCTGCCCAGCTCTGCCCTATTGTGTACAGTTGACTCACCTGCAGACCCTGTGTTTACATGTAAATAACCATCATTCATACGTAAATAACGGGAGCATTCATATGTAAATAGCGACAACATTCATATGTAAATAGCTGAGGATGACGGCATTCATATGTTAATAAAGGTGGCATTCATATGTATATCATGCCCCTCTGCAGTGAAGATATGTGCTGTAACCTCTAGCAACCAATCAGTGAGCAGTATTACTGTACAGTAATCTCTAGCAATTAATCAACAAGAAGAAATCATGTGCTGTAACCTCTAGCAACTAATCACTGCCCCAAACACTTCTGATATTTTCCATCCTGTCCTCTTCTCTAGGACGAACCAGCTGTTAGGATGAGCGCCACCTAGTAGTACAGAAGGGAGCACTGTCCTTTTTCTGAGCCCCTTATATGTGCATTGTGCTCTCCGCTAAGCAGACTAGCTCAGTGGCTGCGACAGGAGAAAGAGTTGAAGCTGCGGAGGTCAACAAGAAACATCACTGCGCATGTACAGGGCTCAGAAGGTTGGTGCTAACTCTTGTACCACTAGGGGGCACTCATCCTAACGGCTGGTCTGAGAGGAGGACAGGATGGAGCTGTGTAAACTGTTTGGGGCAGGCTTTCCTCCAAGGAAAAATAGCCTATAGTTAATGGAGGAGCATGAATGGATAATTTAAAAATCTGATTTGTTTAAAACCACGGAATAGTGTTCATGGATTGCATAGAGAGAGATGAACAAACCCTACGCAAAGTAGCCCATGCAGCATTTCTGCCAGCAATGTTTTGGTGGTTAAAATGATCAGACTGTGTCTGCTATTTACCGTGTTTCCCCGAAAATAAGACGTACTCCGAAAATAAGCCGTAGCGGGATTTCGACGCAAGATCGAAATATAAGACATCCCCCCGAAAATAAGACGTATCGATGGCGTGTCGAATCCCCGAAAATAAGTTGTAGCGATGGCGTGTCGTATGCGTAGCGGCGCGGGCGGGAAAACAAGACGTGATAGGCGTAATGTACTGGTGCGGAGCTCAGGAGCTGTAAAGAAGTCCTGCAGCCCTTCTTATCTGCTCCACAGTATCTCTAAGTGACCGGAGAGGTGTCGGCAGCCCCATAAATACGGTAAGGACGGCTCCATACTGTTGTACCATACTTGCCGGTAAAAAAAATAAGACATCCCCCGAAAATAAGCCATAGTGTGATTTCTGGAGGAAAAATAAATATAAGACGGTGTCTTATTTTCGGGGAAACACGGTATGCAATTGATTCATCTAATCTGACTGGTAATACTAGAGCAGATAAAAATGAATATTAACCGCTTGCTGTATGTGGGCCCCTTTTATGCGGGATAGCAGGCGTGGAAGCGGATGCTCGTGACCTGTGGTCGCGATGACCGCCGGCCATGCGCGATCGCAGGCACAAGAGGCACACGTGTGTTTGAAAACACAAAAATCCCTGTTCTGTGAGAAGAGGAGAGAGAGATCGCGAGTTCCTACGAGCTGGGAACCACGATCTCTCATCTCCTATAGTTAGTCCCATCCCCCACAATTAGAACACACACTTGGGAACACAGTTAACCCCTTGATCGCACCCTAGTGTTAACCCCTTCCCTGCCAGTGACATTTACACAGTAATCAGTGCATTTTTAGAGCACTAATCTCTGTATAAATGCCAATGGTCCCAAAAATGTGTCAAAAGTGTCCGATATGTCCGCCATAATGTCGCAATCCCGATAAAAAACGCAGATTGCCGCCATTACTAGTAAAAAAAAATTATAATAATAAAAATACCATAAATGTATCCCCCATTTTACGCAAACCATACAAAATATACGCTTTTTTGCAATTTTTATTACCAAAAATATGTAGAAGAATACATATCGGCCTAAACTGAGGAAACAATTCGCTTTTTTTTTTTTATTGAGGATATTTATTATAGCAAAAAGTACAAAATATTGTGTTTTTTTGTAATAGCGCAAAAAATAAAAACCGCAGAGGTGATCAAATACCATCAAAAGAAATCTCTATTTGTGGAAAAAAATAAAAATTTTGTTTGGGTGCAACGTCGCACGACCGCGCAATTGTCAGTTAAAGCGACACAGGGCCATATCGCAAAAAATGGCCTGGTCATTGAGCAGCTAATTCTTCCGGGCTGAAGTGGTTAATGAGAGTCTGAGCAGATAAAAATGTATAATAATGAGAGTCTGAGCAGCCCCATGTACTGACTTTAGAAACATACATGCTTTAGAAAAAATCCAGTTTAAACAGACTTGTGACTCCAGACTCACTACACAGTTCTTATTATATTCATAATATGGGGAAAGGTTGGAGGTGATGTTTGTCATTAAACATGTGTGTATTTACTGTACATTCACTTTAAGTGTTTATACAAATGGCACGTAGTAGTTGTCATGTTCCTTCAAGTTGTCATTAAGCTTCAGTATTGCTGCCTGTGGGACTGCATATGATTCTTATGCTTAAAAACAAATGTATAAGAGAATGGAAGGTAGGTGTACACTGAACATGTATTTAGGCTAGGTTCACATATATGTGAGTGCGGCAATGCGTGTAAATTGCACACATTCCCCCACCCACAGGCAATATTTGTGCATGTAATATTCTTAATGGCGCCCGCAGGCATCTGAAAACGCAACGCGTTTTTGGGTGTGGGAAACTGCATGGATGCAAGTTTAAAAAGGCACAGGGGCCCTGTTCCTGCATTTTGCACAGGTGCAGCAGCCTATTCAAGTTAATGGCCTGCTGTGTCTGCCGTTTAGCCGGCTTCTGTCGGATGAGCATGATGGAAAACCAGCAGCCGTCTGGCTCCTGATCAGCACTCTCAGCCAATACTCAAGTATAAGCCGAGTTTTTCAGCACATTTTTTTGGTGCTGAAAATGCCCCCCTCGGCTTATACTCGAGTCACCTTTTTGCGCCTGATCTCCCGGACTTTGGGGACCCAGCACACATGTAGCCCCACTTTTCACCTACAAGTGTGCAAAGTTTGTTGTCCAGGGGACCTATGGCCGGGGAGCACCGATTTGTCAAACTGGGCACCACTTCCATAGACTCCCATGTTAATTCACAAGCTTTCTTTTGTCTGATGCACTGTTAATATTTGTCACTTTATTTTGACCTCATCACTTATTTTAGCACAGCTTATTATTTTTCAGTTTATTGATTGTGTGTGTCTCACATACAGTTGCCACAGCTCTTTCCCATTTAATATCACATTTAGAGCGCAGTAATTAATTTTCCACATTTTGCGATCAAGGTCCGCCTGTCAGTTTTTCAGGCGGACCTGATCGGGTGCTCCATTCAGCCCTATGGAGCGGCGGATGTCATGTCCGCTGACACCTGTTGCTATCCAATCTGATCCTGTCCGTGAAATACAGACGGATGGAAACCCTATTTTCCATTCGTCTTGAAAATCGGATAGGATCGTATGAAAACGGACTGGCGGTCCGTTTTCATCCGATCTCCATAGAGGAGAGCGGGGCTTTGACAGGTCCATCTCTGCACAGTGAGCGGAGATGGACCTGTCATCCGATCAGATCCCTGCTGAGCAAAGCGGAGTCCGTACACGGATAAGCCCGTGTGAAAGCACCCTTATTTATTTTATGGGGAATGCAATTGTGGCTTCTGGAATTATTTATCCTATCCGGAGAATGCAATAGGTGGTTCAGGAGCGTGTAAAGAGGTGACATGGACAGGAACAGCTTAGAAACTATGGTATGTGCATTGCAAAACCTATAAGAAATCATGGGCTGAGCTAGTCCATGTGTTCCAGCTAATATTTCACTGACCCTTTAAAAAGTGCTCAGTTTTAATAAGACTGGACTATTTGTGAAACATGCATAGAAAGTTGGCTATGCCATTATATATGCTTACCCATTCTTTATATTTGTTACTATTTTGTTTTAAATTTCTATAGTGCTTTTCTACCTGGGGGAACACAGCGCTTATCGAATTAGTGTTGGAGCAGATATGAGGCAGGGCAAGCATCTTGGGCGCACTTGGATGTACATCATACTAAGACCAATATATATATATATATATATATATATATATATATATATATATATATATATAATTTTTTTTAAGAGAGGAGCCAATTAACCTCAAAACCAGAGAACCCCAGTGTTGCAAGGTAGACGTGGTAAGCAACAAGCCGCTGAGCTGTGGAAACTCATTCAACTTTATTTCCATGAAGAAGATGTTGCCAGTTGAGTGCCAAACTGATGTGAGCATCTGGTGTTTGCCAGATTTAAAAAAAAAATGATTGCAAACATATACGGATATAATGTATATCAATATTATATAATATTATAATATATCAATATTGCACAAACAACAGCTTTAGGCTGGGTTCACACTGAGGAACAGAGCAGCTCACAGCAGGGGTTCGGTGCGCCTCCATTCACTGTCCCGGAATCCCGGTCGTGTGTGTAGGGCTTTAGAGGCAGAGGCATGATGGGATTTGTAGTTTCACCACAGCTGGAGTGCCGAGGTTGCAAATCCATGCTATAAAGGGAAATGCTTTTTCTCTTATCGTCCATGGACGGACACAGCCTTCTCAAGTCTTGACAAGTGGGTTATGTTCCTGTTCACAGGAGAGGACTAGACAGAACATGTTAGATAAGTAAATACATGTTACTTTAACCAGGCGGAGGTCCCTCTGGACATAATCCTCCTCCCTGCAGCCTCAGTTTTTTTCTGCCTAGCAAGGAGAAGGACGTGAAGTTGTTTATTTTTACTGATACTGTTCCCACCCCTCGTTTTTTTACACTGCTTGGGGACGTCCCACTTGTCAAGACTTGAGAAGGCTGTGTCCGTCCATGGACGATATGAGAAAATAGGATTTTTTGTACTCATCATAAAATCCTTTTCTCTGTCGTCCATGGACAGACACAGCACCCACCCCTCCTTTTTAGGTTTGTACTGTTTGTTACGAACTGAGGCTGCATGCTGCAAGGAGGAGGGTTATGTCCAGAGGGACCGCCCCCTGGGCAGGGCTGTTCAACTCTGTTAAAGTGGAAGTAAACCCTCCTATAATTTTCAGGCAAGGAAGCTGCCATCTTGGCCTCTGTTTAATCTTCAACTGCCATGATGCTGCACATGTGATCAGTTATGACACCAGCCATTGGATGGTTTGACAGTTTGGTTGATAGCACAACCAATGTGACAGTTAGCATTCCCAGCATGCCAGGAATGTAACTGCTTTTTCAAACTGTTAAATTGATGGGTTTACTTCCGCTTTAAAGTAACATGTATTTAATTATCCAACATGTTCTGCCTAGTCCTCTCCTGTGAACAGGAACATAACCCACTTGTCAAGACTTGAGAAGGCTGTGTCCGTCCATTAACGAGAGTAAAGGATTTTATGGTGAGTACAAAAAATCCTATTTTTCATATTTCATATCTGAGATTTTACAACTACTTTAACACACATGTTAACTTAATGCATAGTCCCAATGGGCCCTTAATCTTTTAGACAAAAAAAAATAAAAAACACACAAACAAAGCTTTATATTTAAACAAGTTTATTGACATTTTCTTTTTTTGCAAAATAAAAAACATAAAATAACCACAAAGATAAAGGCCATAGGCTGTATTAACCAAATGAACCAGCCACTTGGTTAAATCAATTGACATTTAAGATTACAACAGGATATTATTGCATATACCCCAGATGTGTTAGTAGAGTTGTAACATTTGGCAAGTTTACAAACTAAGCTTTGGTTGTGAAAAACCGACTGCTGAAACGTTATTCCCAACGGGTCAGAGCTGACGTTAGAGAGTGATTGTGGATTGCCACTTTCATATTTTCAATCAATACCCAATGTAAATGAATTGATTGGATTTCCCCCACCTAATCAGTAACAATATCAATCATTTTTTTCTAAGACTTTTTATTCTGTTCATTTTGCTGGTATATTGCAACAGAGTTATCCTGTGTTATTAGCACCTGTATCTACAATGCTAAACTAAGCTGTTAATGGCATTGCCAAGAATGGACCCTGTAAAAACCTGAATTTCAGTCAATGGAATATGGCTTTCTACAACTCTGGGGTTAGAATGCTTTCCTATAATTCTACAAATGCTTTATTACATACTAACCAACCCTTATTACTCATGATTATAGGTGTAGTCCTACAAAGGATACTCCCTCCTAAAAGAGTTCTCCCATTTCAGTAAAAAGAGGGAATCCCCTGCAATGGAGATGTGATGAGCAGGGATTTAGACTGAAACATTCTTGTCTTTGTTTTCAGACTAAAAAATCCAAAACAGCCGACTGCAATCAGAATGGGTTCAGAAGTGAAGAGGGATCCAAGACCCCTTGAATATTACACTTCCATTGAAAGCTTTTTTTTTTCTACTGAAAGTGGCATATCCCTAGCAAATATCCATTATTGAGAAAGGATGAGCCTAGAATACAAGCTGCCCGTATAGTGGTCATATAGATACCATTTAAAGATATACAGTGGAACATCGGTTTAAGAGTTACTTGGTTAGAGAGCATTTTGATTTGCGAGCAACTTTTTTTTTTATTCTGACTCAGTTTGCAAGTGTTGCGAGCATAGGCTTGCAGTACCTCATTTGGCCTGATGTACGGGATCGCAGAAGCCAAAATAGGCCTACAGTACCTCATTTGGCCTGAGGTACGGGGGCGCAGGAGCCGAGCCGAAGTGTCCTCAGACCTTTTCAGCTGTTTTCGGCGCTCTCTAGCTCCCCCCACCTCTGGCCGCATTCGGTAGTGCATCCCATTGAAGTCAATGCGGAACAAATTATTTTCGTTTCCATTGACTTCAATGGGAAAACTCGCGAGTACTTTGGATTACGAGCATACTCCTGGAACGGATTATCCTCGTAATCCGAGGTTCAACTGTACTTAAAGCCCAAATGAAGTCACAGAACTTAACAAAAACATTTTTAGAGCAATACCTTTATTTTCTCATTATAGAAACTTGTGCCAGGTGTCATTAATATGACTGCAGTCTAATAGCAACAGAAAAGATCCAGTGCAGTAATGCACAGAGACCTGTTCTGATGTGTCATCAACAGAGGTCTGTGTGAGGACACTTGTGCTGAGGTGTGTGGCTGATACTCAGCTCTGCCAGCACAGAGCAATGCAGTATGAAGGCAGGGAGCAGCATTTTCACCAAGCATAAAATATATTTTAAAGGCATTTCCTAGCACAAATCATAACCTGTGCACTATAAAGAGATGAAAAGGTATGATGCTTCAGTTGGGCTTTAAACTTGTTTAAGAAGCCTAAATATTACTGAAGGGAAAGACAGGTTGCTTACTTGCTGTTCAGCAGTCTACCAAAAAAATACTAAAGAGAGCCTCTAAATAGCGTGAAATGGTGGGTAATATACAGTATAAAGTATGTACTGTACACAGGTGCACAAAAAATAATAATACTGCAGTATGTACTGTATAAGGTCTATATACAAACATTCCATTACATATATTTGTGAATGTCAGTGACTGGTACTTTATGCAAGACACCTTCTGTTTTAGGAATTAAAGTCCGAGACATAATTTGCATCATCTTCACAAAAATTTGACAATTAAATATAAATTTTAGAGATTAAACTATATTTAGCAGCATCATTATTTATAGGAGACGGGATAATTTAATCCTGTAGTGTCAAAGGATTTTCCTAATTTACTGAGAAAAATACATGTAAGCTGCTGTTGCTTACATATCCCTTTAGAAATGCTAGCTGCCTGGCTGCCCTGCCTATTAGGTGACTTTAAAAATTGAAATCACTATTTTACTGTTAAAAAAAAAAAAAATTGAAATCACTGACACAGAACAGCTTGAGAATTCAGAAATGTAATACTTGTTCCAAGAGCACCGAATCCAGAGAATCAGTATGAAAGCCAGGCATGTAGATTTTGTTATTATTATAATAGCAGCTTCCATAATTCTCTAATGACAGGATCATAGGTGTGTGCAGCCTATTCCATTAGGGTGTGCACCCCAAAGCTCAAACACACATTACCAATAACTCACACATGTTCATTCAGAAAGGGAAGGGTCGGTAAATTACATATTTACCAGCCCCTTCCCCCTCTCATCCTAAAACATCTCCGCAGCAACAGCCGGTGGCAGAGGAGCGGAGAGAAGCCGGGAGCATGGTGGGAGGGGAGGGCAGTAGGGGGAATCTGTGCTGCACAGGATGATTAGGGTGTGCCTGGGCACACCTGGCACACCCTGTGCGCACGCCTATGGACAGGATAAGGTTACGGTAACTAAATGGTTTCAGAGAAAAATGTTAGTGATGTGCAAGGAAACACATCAAATTCTGTGTTTGTAATATGAGAATCCTTAGAACTTAAAGGCTAGGTTCACCTTCTGATTAAAATGGACTATGCAGTCAATGGGCCCCAGTAGGTTAAAACACACTGTGCAGATTTGAAAAATATTGCCTAATGTAATTGCAATAGCTGTAGGCAATTTGTGGCACCCTCAAAGCCTGGAGAAAAAAATCTGCGCTCGTCCTTTGCAGGAGGAAAGAAAGCGAACTGTGGCTTGTGAACGAGGGAGAGCGCCCACTTGATGTTGGGGGTGAGCAGTCAACGCAGGCCACACCCTAGCAACAGCGCATTGCCAACAATGGTAGTTTTTCAGTAATTGCCATAATTACAGCATTTACATTGGGCAATATGTTTCAAAATGGCCCAGTGTATTTTAACCTACTGGTAACCCCTTGACTGCACAGTCCATTTCACTGAACTCAGCCTTTAAAGTGGAAATTCACTCTCTCAAACAACATTGACCATTTTGAATCCTTATGCCGCTAGCATTAGTAAATAGATAGGAAGGTATATTATATTTACTTGTTTTTTTAGTTACTTTCTGGTTTCCAGGCCTAGGGAAATTATGTCAAATATCCCAGGAGTCTTCAAAGGGGAGGCAGAGTTTTCTCAGCTAAGCACACCCTCCTGGCTGCACGACTGAGCTAAGGGCAGCTAGATTCCAGGAAGTAAATGCTACATGAATCATCTGCCCTTACTCAAGATGGCCACAGCCAGAAATGCTAGGGAGAATTTTTGAAAGTGAGTTCTCAGCAAAATAAAGCATTGAGACCTGGATGGATGGGGCAGTTTGCTTTGAATACTAAAAATGAATTAAATAGTGTTTTTGGTGCTCAAATACAGTGTATCTGTTTAACATATCATAAAATGTAAAGGGTCTTAAAAGCTAAAATACACAAAGGACTAACATTCACAAACACATATATAGGATAATGGATACCAGAATATGTAAAACATACCCAGCATCAGTACATCTTTATGCCTATCCCAACAGTAATCACATTTTGTCATACAGGGCTTGTATTTAAGGTTTATTTGAGCAGTTTTGCTCATTATTCCTTTATATTTATGGTTCTGCTTAGGCTAGGTAGGCAATTTGGGCCATTTGGTACCATGTTGCTACATTAGATAGATATTATTCTTAGCTATATTAGAGCATTTATTCAGTCATGGCAAGTATAGCTCCAATAGAAGACCATACCTGCTATAATATAGATTACGATGAATTGGCCCAGAAACAGCTCTGGTTCTCTTCCTATTGTATACACATTGTTTTTTATAATTAACACTGAAAATTCACACAACAACCAAATTTAAATAAGAAAGAGAAGGTATTTGAAAGAAATACTGATACACAGGAGCATATACTGTAAATTCACTACATAACAAAAGGGAATTTCCCTATGCACATCCCGAACATAGTGTCTGAATGAAATGCATCGAGCTACAGCTTATGTGACGTCAAAAAATTCACTTGGAAGTTTATGGTTTAATGTAAACCTGACAAAATAAACAGAGTAATGTTTCCTGAAGAAGTCATCTATGACCATTATTAGGTCCATCCCTTGTCACATGTGACATAATTAGTGTGATTCTGTTACAATGAAAACCTGTTACTATTATCGCCTTATATACTATAAGGCCCCTATGACACTGGGGCGTTTTTCAGGCGCTTTGGCGTTAAAAAAAAGCCTGTAAAGCGCCTGAAAGAAGCTTCATCTGCAATCTCAATGTGAAAGCCTGAGTGCTTTCAGAGCCCTTTCACACTGCCACTGCCCGAAAAACGCTGGTAAAGCTCTGCTAAGACCCCTTTTTACACTGGGGCATTTTCAGGCGCTTTTGCGTTAAAAAAAGCTCCCTCAATGGGAAGGGGGCTTTAGGAGCGGTGTATTCAACGCTCCTAAAGTGCTGCAAGGAAGCTTCTTGCAGGACTTTTTTTTGCCAGCGCAGCACCTCAGTGTGAAAGCACTCTGGTTTTCACATTGGGATTGCAGATGCAACTTCTTTCAGGTGCTTTTTTTAACGCTAAGACCTCTTTCACACTGGGGCATTTTTCAGGCGCTTTAGTGCGAAAGCACTCTGGCTTTCACATTGGGATTGCAGATGCAGCTTATTTCAGGCGCTTTTCTTAACGCTAAATCGCCTAAAAAACGCCCCAGTGTAAAAGGTGTCTTAAAGGCCCATTCAAGGGTCTATTACCTGCCATAAAATGCAAGTATTTTATCGCATAAACATGTAGTCAGGTAAAAAAGGCCATTCATTACTATGTGGCTAGTTCAGACCTATAGCTTATAAAATAAAATATGTAGCATTTTCCTTGAAGCCACGTTCTGGCCAACATTTTTATTTTTATTTAGAGCCTTAACTACTGTTAGGTATTTATTGCCGTCTGTGTCCCTATTTGGGAGATTTCTATTTTCTTTGTGACATACAACCTTTCCTTACTCTGTGCAGAACAAAAGCAAAAAATAATAATTGGCTGCATTTGGCCCTTAAAGGCATGCATAAGTGCCTGTGAAAAGACATACAGTAATGCACTACATATACTGTACATATGTTACTGCATGCACCTAGGTGTGAAAGGGCCTTTTACAGTCCCTGAGGAGTCCTGGATTTTAATTGTGACATGTCTATCACACATAAAGATTTCTAGTCTAAAAACCCAAGATGGCAAGCCTGCATTGATAGATTACAGGAAACAGCAGGATGCATGGGACAGGTATATTCTACACCTAAGAAAGCAAAAGAATCAAAAAAACATCATCCTGTATATATCATCACAGTATAAAGCACATAGAGCTTCAGGAAAAAGTCTGGCCAGGTTCACTTTAAATCATTACTTCTCTGCACGGAAGGTGGAAGACCACGGCTAATAAATGCATGATTCTACATGAGAAGCAGATACGTATTTAGGTTTGTCTGCGAATAGGGTTTATATGTTGCCCTGAATATCCCTGTGAATAGAGCCCTTCCAGTCTAACGTAGGCATTTCACATAACATGAATATTGATATATTCAAAGTAAGACAGTATAAAAAATGAAAGTTTCCAGTGATAATGGAAACCAGGTCACTGCTGGGTTGTAGTGTCCACATCCTACATATTAATAGTTCCATTTCTGCTTATACAGAAAACACAAAAATTATTACTTAGTTTGTTGGGATTTCTTCTCTATTCTTAACACTTAACTATTCATTTTATCTACTTTTTAAAGATAAAGAGACAAAGAATTTTAGATTTTTAGTGAGCAGAAAAAAAAAAAAGTGCCTTATTTGCAAAATCGTGCCTTTTTGCCAGATCCTTGAGAATTCCAAAGCAACGCTTGCTACTAAAAAATTTAAACTAAGCAGAGTACATTGCTATAACGTTAACACGGGCAACAGGCTGCTCAGGGTTCGCTTAAAGGTAAAGCCACTGAGGCTAGAGGCCACAAGCTAAGTAAAACCTAATGCTACTGATTCAGGTTGAGTTTTTAGCATTGTAAGCTCCATCACATTTTACATTCACCTTGGGCCTTCATATTTGTTTAGCCTGCCCTGAGGTGACCCTCCTCTCAGGAACTAGCTAGATTATTTTATAAGCGGCACAGGCAAATTCTGCATCACTGTAACTGCTGATCATGCAGGCTAATTATTCATTCAAAAAATACCTGAATTTGAAGATTCTTATTGATTTCGAGGGGCTGGGATTTAAGCAGTAACATAAGCACATATAGCTTTGAACATGATTGTCCTAGACAGAGGTTAACGTGAAACAATTATCTTGCATGGTATCCCAACTTTTAAAGAACACAGTACGAGCAGAACAGATGGAGCTTGCACTCTGCAGTATAACAATATAATGCATAAGCGCTTGTCTTTGTATTGGCTTATTTGCTCCAAAATTAGAGATCCCTGTATTTAGTGTCATGTATTTTCCTCCACACGCCTTACTTAGTCAATAGATGACCATTCTGAAAAATCGGTGATTGATGCCTATTCATGCCTCAAACCTTTCCAGTGACACAAGGGGTCCACGTGGAACCCCCTTCCAGCTGAAAGTAACAAGCTTTTTGACCTGCTTGAAGTGAATTGTGCTTTGATCTTATAAAAACATTAAATGCACACACGTGGATTGAAATCAGTGCTTCAAAAAGGTAACTACTGTACAGCTTGTTTGAACATTAAGACAAATTCATACACATGTGTTTTTCAAGTCTGCAATGAAGTCATTGCTTAGGCGAAGGCCGCGGATGAGGAGCCCCAGAAGCACCACTTGCGTTTTGACCGGTGTTTATTAAGGACACTGTCTTCCTTCTCTCTTTCCTTCCTCACTCGCTGGTAGTGGTCTTCTTCTTTCAGGTACCACACTGGTGGCCATCGATGTCTTTCAAAATATTCTTGATTTTCTGTGAACAGAAATGGAACAGTTTTACAGCAGGGAAAGGTAATTGCATAGTTATATAGTTAGTCAGGTTGAAAAAAGACACAAGTCCATCCAGTTCAACCATAAAAAATAAATAAATAAAATAAAAAATATCGTACAATCCCATATACCCACATTCTATACCCACATTGATCCAGAGGAAGGCAAAAAAAAAAAAAAACAGTTCAAACGGCAGGACTCTTTTAGCCTTAATGCATTCCCTGCCTTAAAGTGGAGGTTCACCCGGAAATAAAGTTTTTTAACCTTAGATTCCTGCTCATTTTGTCTAGGGGAATCGGCTAGTTGTTTTAAAATCAAAGCTGTACTTACCGTTGTAGAGAGCGATCTTCTCCGCCGCTTCCGGGTATGGGCGTTCCTATTTTGATTGACAGTCTTCCGACAGGCTTCCGACGGTCGCATCCATCACGTTACGATTTTCCGAAAGTAGACGAACGTCGGTGCGCAGGCGCAGTATAGAGCCGCACCGACGCTCGGCTTCTTTCAGCTACTCGTGACGCGATGGAAGAGACTGTCGGAAGCGTGTCGGAAGACTGTCAATCAAAATAGGAACGCCCAGTCCCGAAGACCATACCCGGAAGCGGCGGAGAAGATCGCTCTCTACAACGGTAAGTACAGCTTCGATTTTAATACAACTAGCCGATTCCCCTAGACAAAATGAGCATCAATCTAAGGCCCCGTACACACGTCCGAGGAACTCGACGGGCAAAACTCATCGTTTTGCTCGTCGAGTTCTGTGTGAAGCCGCCGAGGATCTCGGCGAGCCAACTTTCCTCATTGAACAACGAGGAAATAGAGAACATGTTCTCTATTTGGCTCGACGAGGAACTCGTCGGCTTCCTCGGCCGAAAGTGTACACACGACCGAGTTTCTCGGCAGAATTCAGCTCCGATCGAGTTTCTGGCTGAATTCTGCTGAGAAACTCGGTCGTGTGTACGGGGCCTAAGGGTAAACATTTTTTTATGGGTGAACTCCCGCTTTAAGGTAAAGAATATCCAGTATTTGTATGACCCCCTCACCTCTATATATATTTACCTAAGCCCTATCTCAATCCAGTGCTGTGCCTGCCTACATGCAGCAGTGCTTCTCTCTTTTCCTCTCCTCACAAGGCTCAGTGAGAACAGCAGGAGTCATTGGCTCCTGCTGCTGTCAATAAAATCATGTGGGGAGGGAGCTGGGGCAGGGCCAAGTTGCACTGTGCGTGTCTACAGATGCACACAGCCCGGTTCAGGAGCAAGCCTGCAGATGTACCCCCATAAGTAGTGACTTCCTAGTGTGGCACACAGAAGAGAAGGAACCAAGAGCACCAGCAGGGTACCCCAGAAGAGGACGTTCAGGGCCCCTCTGTGCAATACCACTGCACAAAGCAGGTAGGCATAACATGTTCTTTTAGGAAAAAAACAGCTTTACAACTACAGACAAATCGCTAAATACAAAGCAGAACTACATTTTTGTGGACTGCCCCGTCAGCTTAAAAAAAATTGGCAAAGATGTCTAAATCACAAAACTGGTTTGACAGAATTACAGACAGCACAGCCATGAGGGTGACACTGCTTTCTTTTACAGATAGGGAATACAGTGGTGCCAGTTTGCTGATTTGACAATAAAGGAGCAGCAACACACTGTTAAGACATCGACTCTGCTCTCTTCTCCTGTCAGCATATTCCTGGTAAAAACATACACATGCAACAAAGTCTGTCTGGCTTCTACTGCTCCCTCCATTTAAAGTGGGAAAGGATGACAGCAGTCCAATATCAAGACAGATCCAGTTAGATGTACATTTAATTATTTTTAAATGAATACAGAACTTCACTAACTGGTGTTCTAATAATTTGCCTGATAATTAGCTTTAAAGTTTCCATACTCTAGCAGATTTTGTTCTTTAACCTTCTCCATTAGACATGATAGAATCATCCGTGTAAAACAATTCCATTGTACAACTAGGTCCAACTAATAGCAAATCGTTTTTCTGTTAAACCAAGCAGTCAGAAGTAGCACTGCACTAGAATAAATGGTTTCCCTAAGCAGGTCTAAAGCTTCGTACACACGCTCGGTTTTCTCAGCAAGAACCAGCAAGAAAACTGCTGGCAGAGCTTTCTTGCCGAGTAAACCGTGCGTGTGTACGAGGCTTTGAGGTTTCTCGTCAAAGAAAATCTCGACGAGAAAAATAAAGAACCTGCTCTCTATTTTCTCGTTGTGAGATTCTCGGCAGTGTTTTCCTGCCGAGAAACCCGAGCGTCTGTATACTTACCTCTCCAAGGAAACTCGTGCATGCTCGAAATGACTTTGACGCATGCACGTTAGCTTCCAAGACATAGGTAGTGTGTAGCAAGATAGCAGCCAAGGCATCGAATGTGACAAGCGCATGCTCGTCGTACGCGACGACGTCACCGCATTCGTGCCATTCAAAAGAACGGCGGTTCTTTTGAATGGAGTGTGTGTACACTCGTCCTGACGAGATTCTGGGCCGTGTGTACAGGGCTTAATACGACGACCTGGTTAAATTAAAAATGGGGCAGATGGAAAGATGGTGTAGCTTCAGGATTGTCATAGCCTGGTTAATGAACTTCTGGGTCACCAAATGGAAGTGATGGCTGAATCCAAAACAAGTAAATTATCCCGTGGCTGTCACTCTAGCTATTTTCCGGATTAGCGTTGTGCTTTCTGTAGTATATTCCCCACAATGTATCGTACAGCCAACAATAAAAGGCAGCATTGTACTACCATCGGCGGCTCTGGTCTTTGTTAAATTAGGCTCTGAATCCACCAGGTTGATATATCATTCACAATCTATTATCAATCTCCCATAAGTGATATATTAGTCACAACAGGTGACAATTATTAGCAGGTTATTTAAAAAACGTTCTAATTAGCTGGCATATCATCCACTAGGATGCTAGACGACAAGCACAAATCATTTTAAATGTAAACAGTGAATCCATGTAGGAAGGACAATGGATGACGGTGGTAATTGCATGCTTAAATTTCCTAGCCTGCAGCAGAAAATGATAAACTGGAATCTAAATGGTTGCTATAGGCCACACCTGTACTATTCTTCACTCCAGTTTTTCCCACATGAGGTCTAGTATGTTGCTAAGTAACCATACCGACTAAAATGATCATTTCCTTAACCCCTTCACACAAGCAGATTTGATATGCTGACTATCTTTCCAAGTTTAATAGTGTTGCTTAACATCTAGAATATTTAATGACTTTGTAAAAATAGGATAGGATTAACAAAATAGGTGGTAACAGTGAATTCAGGGAAATGCATTAAATAATTTAAGCTCATCGTGTTATATAATATAGTCCATTCTCATGAATATTTGTCATACAAAGGCTACCTACAAAGAGTGAAAAGAACAGGGTTGAACAAAAAGCATTAGATTTACCCACCAGCAGATTTTGCTTTGATGTCTTTGCGTAACTTGGAGCAAACGCTGTTATAATTCGTGCAGATATGGTGCAGGCACCAGGCAGCCAGCTGATGTGCATTGTGAAACTGCAAGTCAAATATTCAGCTCAGTTAATACAAAGCCCAATAATTAACACAATTACATTTGACATTGTTGCAAGTATTTTGAATACATTTGGTCAGAGTAAGCACAGTGGGGCAACAGCTTTTAGGTTTCTAAGTTTATCTCACTTTTTCCTTAAGTGTTTATGCAAGCCATTAATACCTAAATCCACACATTAAAAGTAGTAACACAGATAATTATAATTTCACGTACAGCCCCTTATTATTTTTACATATTGTATTAACCATTAGACCAGGACATTATACTTAAAGTGGATGTAGCCCTCCATACACCCAGTGAAGTGAACAGCCTCAGGCCCCGTACACACGTCCGAGAAACTCGACGGGCAAAACACATCGTTTTGCTCGTCGAGTTCCTTGTGAAGCCGCCGAGGATCTCGGCGAGCCAACTTATCTCATTGACTAACGAGGAAATAGAGAACATGTTCTCTATTTGGCCCGACGAGATCCTCGTCGTTTTCTTCAGCGAAAAGTGTACACACGACCGGGTTTCTCGGCAGAATACGTCTCCCATCGAGTTTCTGGCTGAATTCTGCCGAGAAACTCGGTCGTGTGTACGGGGCCATAGATGATACACAGGGATGAGCAAAATCTCCCTACATAGGTTTTACATCCATATCTGCTGTCTTCACATTTATATACTGTATAGAAAGTTGAGATCATGTTAGGAGATTTTCTTTTCCTGGTTAACACAGAGTGTGATGTCTGGGTATACAGCCAAGATAGCGAACATTGCTGATTGGAGGAAAGGCACACTCCCCCTCTCATCATAGGCATAGACTCTCAGAGATGTTTTGTAATAGGGTCAGCTCCCTGCTAATCTATATTAGCAACCTTCCCTGACAGAAGATTCAGGCTGATTTTGTCTAAAGTGTCAGGAGTTATCAGGCTGATAACAGAGTAACGGGTCAGGAGAGAGCTATGGGGCTATGGGAGAGGTAACAAAATACTGCAGATATATGTGCTCAGCTCAAATTTCATGAATCAGGTTTACATCCACTTTAACTTGTGTCACCTGTATGGGCATATATTTTATTTTGGTGCCCATTTGGATTTCCATAAACCAAATACGAGAGTAGGAGACGGGTAGGTATGGGCATACCAGAGAACCTGATGTGCAGGAACTAGGAGGTGCCAGCTATTTGTGGACCATGGCAAATTAGACACTTTAAGAGTAATGGCCATGGTAAAAACAAACCTGTCTTTACATAACTTAAATAAAAATGTGAGCTTAGCACAACTGGCAGAATAACCCCCTGGACCTGACAAAATGATCCCTTGCACAATAAAGTATCACAAAATCTGTTTTGAGTCCCAATTAATTAGAACAATGCTTTAGCTTCTATATACCTTTGCAGATTGACATCAAACACAGCATCTAATTTTAATATATATATATATATATATATATATATATATATATAATATTTATTTATTTTAGAATATTAATATACTGCTAAATTAGTAGATATTATTAATGTGAAAACTGCTAATGTTTTCTCTATGAATATTGCATGTCAGTATGCCATTGTGAATATCTGCGTTTGTCTTGTCTGATTGACAAAATTCCATGACTGCTTGATCTTCAGCTAAGATAATCCCTACTTAACATTTACATCTGCTCTCCTCCTGCTGCCAGGTTGCCCCAAGTGCTTCTACAGTAATATGCACTGTGCCTGATGGAACAACTGTCATAATACTGACCTGAGCCAATTCCAGATAAGTCAGCGCTTCTTGATCAATATCCAGCCCATTCATTGCAGCTTTGGTCAGCTCTTGCACAGCATGCTGTTCTGCAGGACAAAGCACATTTTATGCTGTATTACAACCATTATAAATAATACAATGATTTGCTGATGTAAAAGAAAAATACACAGGATGCAGAATCTATTATTAATCTTCATGCAAACTGACCTAACATTTAGCCGTATGTTGCTAAGTGTTAAAATGTAACTTCATCTTTATAATACAGTAAAACCTGGGATTGTGAGCATAATCCGCTCCGGAAACATGCCTGTAATCCAAATCACTTGCGTATCAAAGTGAATTTCCCCATAAGAAATAATGGAAACTCAGACGATTCGTTCCGCAACCATTTATTTATAAGTCCTTCAGTTTATAGTCCATATAAAAAGATTATAGCAATGTGATAGGTTGTGTAACCATAAAATGTCCATCCACAAATGGAAACCTCCACAAGGGGATTAGAAGCAAAATCCAGCAGGAGCCACAGGGTATAAAAGAGAAGAGAGGCGCCTCTAAGTGTAGCAATATGTTGCTAAATGTTGTACCTTCATTAAATGTAACCATATTGCTACACTTAGAGGCATCTCTCTTCTATTTTATATTCAGTTGTCACATGACGCTACTTGTATATCAAGACATCGCTTGTATATCAAGTCAAAATGTATTAAAACATTTTGCTTGTCTTGCAAAACGCTCTCAAACCAAGTTACTCTCAAACCAAGGTTTTACTGTAATTTGAAACGAAAAGTAGCAGTGAGATTATTCCATTAGTAATCAGTATTTGTTACTTTATTTACATTATTGCAACTAGGATTGTCCAGGCTTTGAAAGTATCCGTGCTGCCCAGTGGTAAGTCGCTGAAATTTGCTTGCCACCACGACATATCGTCCATATGAATGCAAGCATTTCAGGAACCACTGTGATATTAGGGAAAGTTCCAGTGAGCTGGCAGTGAGAAAAACTTCACCATTTTTCATTAGGTATACAAATGCTTCAACTATTCTATAAAATGCGTTCAATAGTTAAAACATTTATGCCTTTCCTGCCCTGCTAACTAGCTCAAATTTCTTAATTAGCCACATTAGGGGGATCATTTGGAAATAAAGAATCTGAACCTCGGGGGACCTTGCTCCCCTCCTTTTTATTTAACATGCATATTAACTAATCAGTGTATATCATTTTCATTAGCAATACTATACAGCATCATGCTATCAGTAGAAAAAAAAAGTCAAATATTTCCTAGCTGCTTTAACTTTTGCGGTCTACAGAAGTCCCAAAAAAGTGATTGCCTGTGTGTGTTGTGGCACAACTGTACTACCACTGCTCATACTGTATGACTGTCTCATCCCATATAGTCAACACAATCTTCAGCTGAGACCAATGTTTTAATGGGATGTTTTCCTTTCTATCCCAGTAATTTCTTTGCTCGTGCTGTCTTTGTTAAGAAACATTGGAAATTTCCCACCTGAAGTAGCTTGGTCTAAAGAAGCCCATGAACAGGACATTTTGGCCATGGGGTAATGGGCATTATGTCTAGGGGTAGCAGTAGGCCCCAACAATCGAGAACTAGAGTTTATATAGTTGAAATTATTTTCCATGTGGATATGCTAATTGATAGGCTCAACTGCCCCTACCCCCTCAGGGCCACCCACAAGCAACAGCCTGAAGGACGAACCGGGGTTCCGGCCTGGTAAGTAGCGGCCATCTTGCTACACCCAGGTGCTCTTACCTCCAACCACCCTCCTTCTACCCCTTTCCCTACCCATCACCTTCCACACCACCATTGTCTGAGCATTCTGGATTGCTGTCCTTTTCGGTAACCTGACAACCAGGTAAGCACTATGCACTATGCATACCTGCATTTTTATGAAACAATAGTTTATTCAAATAGTCATTTGACGGTCAGAATGTCTTTTTGGAATTTAGTGATTATATTCAGGTTACCAGATTTATGTAGGCAGGCTAGCTTTCAGTAAAGCTTTATCACGTTATCATTAGTGTGCTGGTATGAATTATGATCCATGTGCACATATCACTTTGTTCTCACCTGTGAGAGCAACCAAATGTGGAAGGCAGATTCTGTTGGCCAATGCAACCAGCTCCAATGGATCCATCTCTGGTGTGCATGATAGCTGCTTAGTATACAGATAGTCTAGGACTGCTTGCATTGATGATTTGCTTACATTAGGAAGTATGACCTGTAAATATGAACACATGCATAGAAATCAGCTGAATATGCATATGAAAGCAGCCAAATAATTATGATCGTCACTCCGATGCTATAATATCTTTTTGCTGTTTATGTGCAGAATACTTTGTTTATTGTAAATCAAAAGTATAACTTTAAAACGGTACAGAAATGTGTTAACTTGGGATCAAAATAATATTTGTGGAGGATTTTTTTGTGAAAGCTTCTACTAATGGACAGTTGGGAACCACAACTTACTTTGCGTATTATAAAATTTGTCCTTGCTAGAACATATGCCAAAGTTATTTTTAGTTTGACCAGTAGAAGCAAAATTGCTGAAACAAGCCAGCTCACAAAAGGTCATTAAAGGGTATATTATAAAGCAATAAACAGCAAATCATACCATACAAGGGCTAAAAACATACTGTATAGTTACTGCCACATACCTCATTATTTGCACTTTCTACAAAGGAACCTCCGAACATTGCAGACATCCATTCACAGCTGCAGATTAGAAGTGGTTTATGGGCACTGATGCTTCCATCGTCCAATTTAAAGGTCACATCTGAGAATATGAAACCATGGTCAATAAGTTTGTGCTTCCTACAGTGTCCTTAATGCTATCAGAAAATACACCCTCCCCCCATTTGTATGATATATTAGGATGGTAGGCATATTGCACTTGAAGAGGAGCTACAGTCATTTTTGTGTTTATGAAAAGTCAGCAGTTACAAAAACTGTACCTGCTGACGTTTAATAAACAGACACTCACCTGTCCCATGATCCAGCAATGTGCTCACTTAAGCTGTTCCTTCCCTCGGTCTTCTGTCCTCAATGCTGACATCTCAACTGTGGGCACCCAGCTGTGTCATCTAGCGGCTTCACAGACGCCTACCCACTGCATATGCACGAGCCGTGCTGCGCATTGTGAATGGTCCTGCAGCCTTTTGGGACCTGTGAAGTGTCCCAGAAGACTGTGGGGAGGGAGGGGGAGAAAAGAACCAGGTACCCACTCCCTCTCAACCCCCCAAAAAATACAGGACATTGTTTTATTATCTGCAAAACATCCTTGAAAAATTGTGAACCCCTTTTAAAATCACAAAAGTGTAAAAGCACTAGAACTCAAGGATGCCCAGAGTCATTAAGGACTAAGCATTTACAAATGTGACTTTACATTGTCCTAGAACAGGGATCCTCAAACTACGGCCCTCCAGTTGTTGTAGAACTACACATCTCATGAGGCATTGTAACACACTGACATTCACAGACATGACTAGGCATGATGGGAATTGTAGTTCCTGAACAACTGGAAGGCCATAGTTTGAAGACCCCTGTTCTAGAGCAACTTCAAAAAGTTTGATCCTAATGCAATATACTTCATTCATATCTGGAAAACTAAAATAAAAAGTTCATGGCACAATTTGGGCCTTTTTCATTTTCAAACAACGTAAACTTTCTCTCAAGACACAATGGGGGTTATTTACTAATGGTGCAAAATCTGGTACAGCTCCGCATAGAAGCCAATCAGCTTCTAGGTTTTATTGTCAAAGCTTAATTGAACAAGCTGAAGTTAGAAGCTAATTGGCTACCATGCACATCATCTGCACCAGATTTTGAGTGCTGCAGTTTTAGTAAATCTTCCCCAGGTAGAACAATCAAGCTAAAATAATTATAATGTTTGACTGTGTTCCTAACAGGAGAACAACATTTATGGTCTCACCTCAATGATCAATTGTATTAACTTCCCATTATGGGAAGACAGAACATACACATAAAAACATCAAGACAAAATATAACCCTTACACTGTAATCCCTCAATCAGTATGTGTAGAATGTTTCAAAATGACATTCTCCCTTTTAAAAGTTAATGAGTTGCATGGGAGGAAAACAAATAGTATGACCTTTGAAAAGATAATGAAAACATACTTATATAGAAAAGAGGACTGCAGCTCCAAGATAAAGAATACACGACTACAGGCAAAGCATTTGACCAAGGAGCCAGTTAGTATTTGATATTCAATTTGACCCATAAGGTTTTTAAGGTGAAAAGAGGTCAATAATGCTGTTGCAAAGCTGTAAATATGACTGTGTGAAGGTGCAAAATTTGCAATTCTAATTCAGACTGAGGTGCTCAATAGATGATTTAGCTGAAAAGAGCTGTAATCAAAAGGCAATTTGCTCACCAGAAAAGGTTGCCTTGGAAAGACATTCCTTGATTCGATTTGCTTTCCTGACGTGGAATGCTTTTGTGATCTCCTGGTTCATAAAGGCTTCTTTATTTGTAATGTTTTCCACCATCATTCTCAAGTCAAACACTTCTAAGATTTCTGCAATTTGTGCCACTCTCATCAAACCCTTCTCATTTTCATCTAACTGTCCTGTGTACAGAAACCGTAGCACAGTCTTAAAAGGCCCATACTGTATAGAAGAGTCCATTCGGACCACAGTCATTGAACAAGTTCTGTTTGAAATTGGGTTGACCATCAATTCTTGGTGCATGCTAAGAAAGCCTTTGCTCCATGTCGACAGTGCAACACAAGCTTCTCCTTCACAGTCTGTAGTAAGTAAAGTATCATCACTTCTTGATATCCGAAGACAGGCATTTGAAGGTTTCAAGGAAGCCCCATCTGTGTCCTCATCTGTATCAAGACTTAATGTCCTCATTAGCAAGTCCTTGGTAGGCTTTTCTTTCTTGCAGTGCCTGTCAGCAGAATTCTGAGACTGTTCGTATTCCATTAAAAAAAGGTCATAAAATTTTGAAGAGGAGGTAGCAAGGTAAATTTTATGAGCGAAGATTTGTTTTTGGCCCTGAAGTACAAACATGATATCTGCACACAATGAATTGTCCAACAAATTTCCAGCATCATTCATGTTTGGTTCACTGGATTCAGGGATTTTAATAACTGGTGGTGGTGATTTGGGTGGAAGAAATGGTGCTTGGAGAAAAGGTTTCTGAACTCTCTTTAGATGAGACTTCCAAAACTGGAGATGTCTTCTAGAGATCAAAGCTGCTCTGATTGCATTGTCAAAAACATCCTTTATCCCAAACTGATCAAAAACACTGGTTTCATAATATGGAATACCAAGTTCCTTTGCAACTTCTCGTCCTCTCTCTGGTGGCAAGATGTCTCCTCTTTTTATAGGTCTGCAAATCAAAATAAATATGAAATTGAGTATACCTAATTCAAAAATAATATCTTAAAGACCAACCCCAAGGAATAAAGAAAACATAATTCACTCTGCGTAATAAATCATGAAATAGATTTGCATGTCAGCTAGTAATATTACCTGCTATTTGTCTTTAAAACCCATAAAAAAAAATAATAACAAGTAAAAAAAAAAAAGAGAGAAATGTAGTCCAATCAATCAACCAACTGGCATCACTGGTCTGCGCCCTTGGTGATGGGCATTACCATGGCATCCTGCACTCACAGTATATTAATGCAGAGGCTAGACAAGAGGCAACAAGGACCAGGACCCTTTGCAGAGCAGAAACTGGCCAGAATATACCTGAAAGGGTAGGTATATGAATAAAATGCAAAAAATGCATGCTGGAGAGTGGAGATGGTCTTTAAATGAAGTTGTCAAAACTGAAATTTTAAATCAGGTTAAGTGGACTTACAAGAGGAAAAGATTTTAATCTAACTTTCATGCATGTGCTAATACCTACTTGTAGTCAACTGATAAAGAAAAAAATGGGGCAGTGATAAGTTAGAAAAACGGTTTCCATCCTCCAAACACCAGAGCAAGGGTAGGGTATATAAAGCTCTGTGTGTGCATTTCCTTTGCAAGTATTTTGGTAAGTAAAGGAGTTTAAATATAATTTTTTTCATTCGGTAAAATATTGCTTGACAAATAAAAATATTCTAACACAAAAAGGAGGAATTCACTTTTAATAGACAAGAATGACTGAGGAAGGTAAGAAAATATTAGCAAGTGAAAAAAAAAAATCTTCACTTAGCGCACAAGAGAAAGTGAGTGGAAATCTCCCACAGACAGCAATTAAATCTGACAGAGGTTCTAAACCTTCCCCATCCTATCCCAAACAAAAGATAAGAAATTGTTTTTGACTGAAGTTCTACATTTTTATTCAAGGAGTTATCTTGAGTTACAACTTGCTTTAGAAATCATGAAAGGTGTTCAGCTGAGCTTCAACAGTATAGCCTTAGGATAGGCAATGGAAAAGATTATTTGTTTAAGCACTTACCTAGCCAGTGGTCGTCTTGCCCTATTAACTGCTTCAAGATCGGCATATCGCAGGTCCAGCTGGCAGCCAACCAGTATGACAGGGGTGCGAGGACAGAAATGCTTTATCTCCTGAGCCCACATGGTTTTTACATGATTTAAGGAGTTGGGATTTGCGATTGAGAAGCACAGGACAACCACATCAGATCTAGGAAAACATAAAATAGGACATCTACAATTACTAAACTCTATCCTGCATGCATAGATAGATAGCACAAATAAAGAAAGAGAAAGCAAACAATTATTTTATTGTACAAGTTAGGCAGTGTTGGAATGTTATGTAAGATTATATGTGCATAGTGAACATCTATCTATCTATCTATCTATCTATCTATCTATCTATCTATCTATCTATCTATCTATCTATCTATCTATCTATCTATCTATCTATCTATCTATCCAGGGGAGGGCTGGCAGCCTTAGGCCTGGGGGGAAAGTCCAGTCAAGTGGCCCATTGAACCATCGAATGAGCTCACCATCCGGTCCCAGGGAGTTGTATTTTCCTCTGCGCTGCTCTGTTTTCCACCCACCGGGACCTTGAGCGTGGACTACAACTCCCAGTATGCAACAGCTAATGGCGAGCCGCTGTGGCTGTGCCCCCGGCCCCACTTCCTAGTGCAGAATAAAAAAAAGATGGTAAAGGGCAGAGGCTGCCGACCATTTTAAACATAAGTTAGTGCGGCCTGGGAGGCAATTGCCACCCGGCCCAGCCCTCCCCTGTATCTATCTATCTATCTATCTATCTATCTATCTATCTATCTATCTATCTATCTATCTATCTATCTATCTATCTATCTATCTATCCATCTATCATAGAATAATTATACACTGAAAATATTATAGTAGAAAATCTGAGGTCCTCCGGAAATTCTGAATCAAGAGAATGTTGCAATTGGCCCTTCACACAAGGACTGGTCAAATAATCCTTCAGCCCTGTACACACGCTCCGTTTTCTCTGCGGTAAAAAGTCTGCCGAGAAAACCGAGGGGAAAGCCGAGAACCCGGCAGGAAAACTGCCATGGAGCTTTGGCCGGGAATTCCGGCCATGTGTATGCTCCATCTCCACTGCCTCGCAGTGTTTTCCATAGGAGAGTAGTAGATCTGGCGGAAAAAAAAACGCTGGGAATCCAGATGGGAAAATAGAGAGAAGGTTCTCTATTTTGCCGCCGGGATTCCCGGCTGTTTTCCTGACAGGAAAACTGCGAGGAAGCATACACACGTCCAAAAGCTCTCTTGGCAGTTTTCCTGGCAGGAAAACCAGTCGTGTGTACGGGGCTTTCATGTATACGTGCACAGTAAAATCTGTTTCTCTAGACCAAATTTTATTAAAGATTTCACTACCCGATGCACCCTCTCAGGGATGGTCTTCATTTGTCACAGCACATTAAAGTGGAACTTTATTCAGCAAATGTAGCCCTGCTAGATCCTACCAGTGGCTGGCCCCACTAATTTTGGTAGCATAATTATTAATGTGCAATGTATGTTCCCTGCTAAAGAATAATATTTTTTTATCAAGCTGTTATGGGTAAAGTTCCGGTTTAATGTTCTAATTTTTCTTCCTTTGCTAGAATGACACACAATGAATAACTAAGATTACTGTGATCATTCCATTCCTTACAATTTGCATTACAGAAAATAAACTGAAGGACGCTGACTGTCAGCTGTTTTTGCATAGACATGGGTTAGCCATCACAACTAGTAGCATGTTCTACGCTATCAGTTTTTTTACATGCCAAGTTCTCTCAATACTGTACGAGTTAATACTAAACCATCAGAGCTGAGATCTAAATGCCTTCAGATCATACACCCCCTGTTCTTTTTCTAGATCTCAACAGAATGGCAGGAAGATCACGCTAGACACTTGGTTTCTAAAAATAATATGCTAATACACTAACACTGCAGGTTTCTCCTTGTTAGAATATAAAAAAGGTATCTATGCCAATTATAAAACTTAAGAAAATGCTCTCTTTTTTTTTTATAGTTGTATTAAACTTGAGCGGTATAACTTGTCTTAATTATTACATGTATTAAGTAAGGCACTGCTGGATCAATCATGTGTAGTAACCCCCAAGAGTGCACATGTCATCCGTTTAAAAGATGCAGAAGATGGATGCAGACTGGTTGCTATAGTTCACTGCTCTTTTCTTAAATAAATAAAAGCATATGAATGAATTACAGCAATATCTTTTTTTTTTTTTGGGATAAAGAATGTACAGTATACCTAGTGATAAGCACAATTAACTTGCCGTAGTTATATGCATGAATGCCCCATACTATGGGAACACCCTATTAAATATTGGACGCTTAAGATAAATCTGTTCCTGTCCTTCTAGCCTGATGACATTAGCTTCCCTAGTACAGACTTTCGTCACATGACTAGCTTTGATACACAACTGCTGATCTCTACAGCTCTGCTCTAATAATCTCCTATTCACGTCAATTCAGACTTTACAATAGTAATTATAGGGGGCTCAGGAACATAATAACCACTTTATTCATTGTGAACTGCAGTTAGTCATCCATTTTGCTCTCTTTGCTGCCTATATTTCAAGCTTCACCTCTACATTATTAAAAAGTAAATGATAAAAAACAGGTTACATTAACTGTATTTGTCAGTAGTAGTTTTACTAGACCATTAATTTGTATGTGACAGAAACAGGCCTGAAGTCATCAGATCTGCAAATAAACATATTATAAAGTCAGAGTAGATCTTTTGAATGCCAGTATCTTGGCGCTGCATGCTTTTAGCTCAGGATTGCTTGCCACTAACAAGGCCATAACTATAAAGGATTTCAGCATTGAGCACACTGCCAGTCTGTAAATGGTGATATGACTTAGAATGATGACTTCATACCAGTAATCATTTAAAAATGTTTGCTTTCCGACCGCTAATGCCTAAATACAGATAGTGAGTACTTTTTGCTGATGCATGGGGCAGTTACCGTTTATTCTGGCCTCTCTTAAAGCGCCATCATTTTTCTCCCTGAAAATGTTTTCTACAACATCCTCATAACACAAGAAATCCATATACTAGGCACCTGCAAACTCCGCTTCCAGGAAATGCTTATATGCAGGAACCAATTGCCTTGACTTCTAATATTAAGTGTCACACTTGGATAAGGCTGCTTTTGATATTCTGGACTGCAACAAATCTAGCGAGCGGCTTTGTTTGTTAAGAAATGGGGGACTGAGGCAGCAGAGGGTTTTGGCAGATCAGGGGTTCCCTGTCACCCTGTGACACTTATGGCCAACCCTGTTATGCCCCGTACACAGGATCAGAATTTCCGATGGAAAAAGTCCAACTGAGTTTTTCCATTGGATATTCCGAGGAATAGTTTACATAGAGAACATGTTCTCTTTTACTGTGATGGAATTCCGTCGGTTTTCCGATGTGAGTTTGGCCGGGCAAAAGCCTGATCGTCTATACGGGACATTAGTTACTGTTCACCCCAAATCTGACTTTGAAATTGTGCGACTTCACTTGAAATTGCACAATTTCAAAGCCATATGTCATTGCGACTTCAGGTGCGACTTGGCTGACATCTGTACGAAGTCATGCACAGATTTCTATGCAAGTCGCACCTGAAATTGCCAAAAATAGTGCAGGAGACTTTTTTCACCTGTTTAAACAGTTCCATTGCCGACACCCCACTCTTCCACACCAGTACTTCATTATCAGTGTCCTCCAGTAAGTAGTGATAGTCCCTTTTTTAGTGCAGTTTAAAGCGGTAGTAAGCCATGGGATGGAAAAAAAACCTGCAAGACAATAGCATTATGAAATACTTACCTTAGAACGAAGCTCCCGCAGCATGCCCGGTCACCGCTAAGGCAACCGACATGTTCCCTCAGCGTTTCTTCCGGGATCGCTGGCTCTGGCACTGCGCGTCGGCGGAGCTGCGATGACATCAGTCCTATGCATGCGAGCCCGCCATTTAGGCAAGTTCCAGCAGCATACGCCGGCCATGCAGAGCACATGCGCTGCTGATGTCAGCGGCTTCATGCAAGGTCAATATCTCCTAAACCGTACAGGTTTAGGAGATATTTCATTTACCTACAGGTAAGCCTTATTGTAGGCTTACCTGTAGGGAAAAAAATCACCAAGCTTTAAGCAGTGGAATCTGCAGCTAGCACACTTCTCCCATGTAAGGAGTGAGTATCACCCTTGAGCATTGACTAGGTACACACAGTTATTTATTCACATTAACTGCTGTTATAGTCATAAAAATAAATACAATTTGACACAAAACATGCAGCGTTTTATTCATGTAGTATTTGTAGCTGCTGAATTGGGCGGAACTCCACTTTAAGCACGGTTTGGCCATATGGTGTGACCTAATCCCCATATATATATACTTATTAAGATCAGATGTTTTTAAGTAGCCTTGTAAGATTTGAAAGAAACTTTTTTTGTATGTGCGCGCTATTCTCTGTGGTTCTATTTGCCGACAATAGGGTGTGACTTGTCATAAAATTTAGACCTGTCAAATTGCATGACAGGTCGCACCGGTGTGAACGGTCCTGAAAAAGTTTTAATACGCCATTGATCTACTACTCCACAGGTTCTGTAGGTTTTCAAACCTTCCAGTTGGGTTGCAGAGTTTTTTTCATATTTATTTTTATTGCATCTTTTGGTGTGGGAATACAGCTGCAGCAATCATTTATATTATTTGAATTTGGTTCATAATTTGCATGGTAGCGTGGGAGAGTTTGGTATAGTACTGCTATAGTCATGTTACGCTGGGTTCATTTTCACATTGCTTTATCCCAAGTAAGAAACCCTACACAAAAGGATTATGGATAGATAATACCAATTCCTACATAGTAGGTGCATCTCAAAAATCACTTTTTTTTTATTTTTTGCTCTGGGTGGCAGTGAAATAAAAAAGCTCAAGGCACAAATACTTGTACCACTTTAGACATACAGAAATAAACTTTTCCTCTTTTGTGACAATGACAATGTAGTTGAGCCACATTAGAGACAGAAAAAATAAAGTGCTTTATATAACTGCTCTACAGAGTTTTAACCTCTACTTAAAAAGACTTCTAAAGCTATAAATATCAAAACCAGGCACTGCTCCAAGTATCTAGATGATATCCAATAACTTTTTTTATGAAAAAATAAAAATTCAATCCAAGACTTTGCCTAGGGGCTAAGTACTGATTGAGCTAGAAAGTGCACTGTAAAGTGCTTATAAGCACAATGAAAGAATCCAAACCCGTCTGTTGCTTAAGTGTATTCATTGCTTGTTCAGATTATCCTCAGCCATTATAAAAGAGTTTGTACCTTTCAATACTGCTTCGTCTTGTTACAACAATATGTGGCTCTGTATATGTTGTTGCTTTCTCATTTATTTAATTCACAAACTTTGCCAACATTACAACCAATGCTTTTTTGATGCAGATGCATTCAATGAAACCAGCTCCCTATATGTACAGTCATTATAAAGACGCCATGGATAAGCACCCTTCAAAAAGCAGTTAATAAATTGTAATCCCTGGCCTTCTATTAAGCATCCAGTATCATTAGTCAATGCTCCACTGATCCTGTAATTTAATGCAGCATGGGGGTGCAGGACCTGAATGGACCCGCAAGAGTCTACAAGGGTGGAACTGGGAGTGACAGTGACAGTTTGCAGATTAAAAGAGTAGCGTCAGACGCTACAACTGCCAAAGAAGAAAATTGGTATAGGGTTGCTCATATTTAACAATGTTGCTTATTTAAATTCAACTGACAAAATACCTTTAATACATGAATGACATCACGGTGAATGAGAACCTGATGACTATCTTTTTGGCTACACAAAAAAAAAAAAAAATTCTTAAGCCCCATACACACTTAGGCCCCGTACACACGACCAGTTTCCTCGGCAGAATTCAGCTTCCGACCGAGTTTCTGGCTGAATTCTGCCGAGGAAACTGGCCGTGTGTACACTTTCGGCCGAGGAAGCCGACGAGGACCTCGGCGAGGAAATAGAGAACATGTTCTCTATTTCCTCGTTGTTCTATGGGAGCTCTCCTCCCGCCGAGGTCCTCGGCGGCTTCAGGGCTGAACTGGCCGAGGAACTCGACGTGTTTGGCACGTCGAGTTCCTCGGCCGTGTGTACGAGGCCTATCAGTTTTCCTGCAGGTTTTTCTCTTCAGGTTTACCAAAACCATCTAATATGAGGTCAAACCTTAAGAGTTTCAATTAGTATGCAATCAGGCAGGCCCTTGCACTACATGGTTTTGGTAAACCTGAAGAGAAAAACCTGCAGGAAAACTGATAGGGTGTATGGGGCTTTAGAGTTTGGTAACCGTAGATCACGTATACCCAGCCTTCTCTGTTTGACAGAAGGCTTCTCTTGATTTAACACTCCTCTGGCACACACCCCGTGGACTCTTCCTTTCATCTACTATTTTTTTCTTCTTTCTTTTCTTCTCTCCTACCCATTATACTTTATGCATTGAATCTATACGTTTATCAGGCCGTCGGGTAGTGCCCTAGTCGGGATGGTTATACTTATAATCTAAGGTTGCATCTACTTTGACAC
Organism: Rana temporaria; assembly: GCF_905171775.1. Classification (NCBI taxonomy): domain Eukaryota; kingdom Metazoa; phylum Chordata; class Amphibia; order Anura; family Ranidae; genus Rana; species Rana temporaria. Next base: position 72,482,117 of record NC_053496.1, on the reverse strand, counting down.
GGAGACTCTTGATTGCAAACTTTATATATCATTATGCTAGGTTATATATATGGATGATTTTGTTTACAGGTATTCTATGACACCTAGTGTACCTTGGAATGATCTACGTGGCGTTACATTAGAAAGTTCTGTAACTTTACTGTTTATGTCTCCTTTATACTGCTGTTCAGTTATATTCTCTGACTGTCTACTACGCAATGTAACCATCTAAATGCTGACCTATGTTGGATTATATGCTAATAAACCCCTTTGTAAATGAAAAATACCTTTTAATACCCTATAATAAAGATCCTCTAATTACATATTAAGCCTTGTTTTCTAAAACCCCAGTCAGTGGTCCTCAATATTTCTTTGTCCTCACTATACTTGCATTGAAGGGTAGCAGCATTAATATTAAGAGTTTCACCAGACTTGCTTTAGAATGTATTCCTCAAAAACTATCAAACCAATGTAGACATGGACCTAAACCCTAATATGATCTTTAACCATTTTATAACCCCAGTGCAGTTTGAGGTAAAATAATAAAAACTACCTCGGCCTTGGCCTGAGCAAGTAGTCAGTGACAGGCTCTGTACACCCGCCTGCAAACCCTTCTCTATCCTGGGACAAATAACCGAAAAAAAGCAAAAAAACATGTGCTTGCAAGTCCATAAAGTTATGCAGCACTTAGTTGTTTACTGCATTAGTCTTTGTTGTTAGGTCATAATGAATGCCTATAAAAAAAAATTCTCCTGAGTGGCTTATTTTGAAGAAGTTAATGTAAATCAACCATTCACATTTCTCCTGTTGAATTCAATTGTAAAAAATTGTGAAGGAAAGCAGAATAGCAGAATATACCACACTTGGTCTTGTTAGATGGAAGTGATAAACTGAAGGGAGCATACAACATACAGGGTAAGGAATGTATTACACAAGGCTTTTTGTTACATTTGGAATCAATGGGAAGTTAATGGGAAGTGGCTAAAAATAGATAAAGGGATTGATTTACTAAAGGCAAATAGACTGAGCACCTTGCAAAGAGCAGTTGCACTCTGCAAGAGCAGTTGCTCCAGAGACTTAGTAAACAAGAAAAAGCTCTGCTGACTTCCATCATCCAATCATGTGCAAGCCATTGGCTCCTGTTACTGTTCGAGCCCCTGTGTGAAGTGGAAGAGAGGGATAGAAGAGAGAGGGCAGAGAAATATAAAACATCTTTTACCTTAAGGCAAGGAATGCCTTAAGGTAAAAAAAAACAAAAAAAAAAACTTTGTAGCTTTAGTATAACTTTAAGAGACCTATACCGAGAAGTAAAAAGCCCTGTACACACACTCGGTTTTTTCGGCGGTAAAAAGTCTGCCGAGAAAACCGAGGGAAAAACCCGAAAACCCGGCAGGAAAACTACCATGGAACTTTGGCCGGGAATCCCGGCCATGTGTATGCTCCATCGGCACTGCATCGCAGTCTTTCCCATAAGTAGTAGATCTGGCAGAAAAAAAAAAACCTCGGGAATCCCGATGGGAAAATAGAGAGCAGGTTCTCTATTTTCCCGACGGGATTCCTGGCTGTTTTCCTGATGGGAAAACTGCGAGGAAGCATACACATGTCTGGTTTTCCCAGCCAAAAGCTCTCCTGGCAGTTTTCCTGACGGGAAAACCGGTCGTGTGTACGAGGCTAAAGACCTGTATTTTATACTGATCTCCAGTACTTTTACAATCTTTTAGCCTTCCTGAAGTGTGATTATCCTATTACTTATTATAATCTATTACTTTAGCTGTTACACACATTAAAATATAACACTGCCATAAATTAAAATTGGTCGTAATTTTTTTTTAAATAAAACTTATATGCAGGAACCCAACTACTCCATAAAAGTTTAACATTGTAAAGCAATCTTCTAATAACCTGCAGTGCAATATAAGCCAACGATGCCTTGCCTACTTAACTGTGCGGGCAATGACAGACGTTACAGTAGCAAGTGACGTGCTTAATACAAGTACGCACCGACCACATCTGATGAAACCCTGTGAAGGAATGCTCTTTTCAACCTGTGCCAAACCACACATACTTAGTGGATGCAGATCACTAAGCCATTCAAATAAACCACCACTATGTGAACAAGCCTCTGCAAAGCTGCTCACTGCATGTATATCCTTCTGCAGCTCATGCGATTTCAAGTGTTCTTAGTATACTTCAGTGTTTCTCAACCTTTTTCCGCACAATCTCAAAGCACCCAATTCTAAAATTTAAATAACTAAATTTATAGTTTTACATAATGCAGCAACACCCATATGCACAGGACACCCAATATTAGCAGCGATTTATTCATCCAAGGTAAACACCTCTGCACACTGGTACTGACTAGTATTCCAATGTTTCTCTTCTCCCTCTGTTTTTCTCCCTCACTCAGATAATGTGACCCCAGTGCTGTTGGAGAGGGTCGGGGGAGGGGAAAACAAGGGTGCTGTGCAGGTGCCCAACGTCCCCCTTGTTATTGGCTGTTAGGACACTGGCAGCTAGAAGGTTGTAATGTGCACAATGAAAACCGGTGGCTTTATACAACTAATAGGCAGGCTTGATCAACCTTCTGGCTTGTATACTAATTTTAGGAAGTTTTTAGGCATTTTGCCAAGGCACCCCTGAAGACACCTGAAGGCACCCTGGTTGAAATGGGTTGGTCTACTGATAGGATATGTAAATATCCCACTCAATAACCACACCTAGAAGAAATAACGTAACAAACTAGAAGAAGATGAAAGGGGTTGATAAGTACATTCTAAAATTGGGGAACAGCTGTATTCTTTTTAACAATAGTCAACCACATTGCTCTTCATGTACACCTACATGGACCTGAAGCCAATGCCATATTGCTGTGTGCACCACTAAGCTTACAAATGCCAACACTAAAGAAAATGGAGACCTTACTACCACAGGGATCTCCATTATTGCAAATTACATTTCTTTTGCAGAAGACAAAGCCAAAATGCCAAATTTCAGGTTAGGTCCTTTTTTGGGAACAGACAGAGGTGTAAAAATTGTGAAGTTTAAAGTAGATGGGCTTGAAGCCTAAACACGAAGCCCAATTACAATTAAGATTATTTTTGTAATTAAAAACAATAAAATTTGTGGTTTTGTGTTTATTACCGCTTTAACTGTAAACCGGATTTATATAACCAAGTGAATGCGTGAGTTAAATCAAAGCAGAATAAATTAGGACAGCAGCCAGTAAATGTCTTTAATTTATGGTGCTATATAGTTACATGCAAGAAGAGGAGAAGGTGAACATAAAATGAGATTATGTATCAGTTACTTGTTTACTTGGTGTCAGCAGACAACCTCTGCGAAATCTGTACAACTTCTAGGTACTTGGTAAAGTCAATTTTAAATAAAATGTGCTATCAAATTTAGATCATTTTGTTAACACATAAGTCACAAAGGTCCTTTGAAAGAAGTCTCTAATGAAGACAAAAAACATTGCCAGTAACCATCTACTATAGGATTGATTTACTAAAGGCAAATAACCTGTTCACATTGCAAGATAATTTTCCTTAGCTTAGTGAATGCGGTTAAAATTCACTTTGCAACGAATCCCCAATCATGTGCAAGGAAAATTTAATAAAACACACACTTCCTAATATAATTTCAGTATCTCTCCAAACTTGATGTTTGACATTTTACTCATATCTACGTGCAGTCTACACTTTAGTTATGTTCTAGTCAAAGTCTGTACATACTTAAGCTAGCCATTGGAAGTCAGAGGATGGTTTGTCATACAATATACAGTATATTTATTTATTTACATGGCCTAAAACATCCCACTCCAAGAAGGTATGAAGCACCTGCTAGTGTTGAGCTGCCCTGCATTTCTGCACGTAGACTCTAGCCTATATTAATCCTAAGTATACACTGTTAAGTAATTAAATCTATGTGTGTGTGTATAAATTCGAGGAACACGACCCTTCTTAAGGACAGCCTTCTGTCAACAGATTACTTGTAATTCTTATTTCAGCTAGTGACCCTTGACATAAGTAGACTAGGGTCCAAAGACAGGTGGCATGGATTTGATGCCAGGGGAATTAACCTCAAAGTGTACCTGCCACACAGATGAAGGATTTAGAAAAAGCCGTCTATCAAATCACTAGGTGCCAATGATGCTGCGGTGGTGCCCCAGTGACACCTCTACTGCCTGGTGAATTGGTAGGCTGAATATCTTTTACAATGGCTCACTTCAAACCAGGAATGTATTATTAAAGTGGTTGTAAACCCTTACAACACACTTTTTAGCTACAGGTAAGCCTATATTAAGGCTTACCTGTAGCTACCCTGGATATCTCTTAAACCTGCATGGTTTAGGAGATACCCCCTGTGTCTGCATGTGCCAAAGTCATTGGGACATGCGCACTGAAGCAATGGCTCGTTGTGTCGTTGCTTCAGTTAGACTGTGCCGTTACCAGTGGCTCCCGCACGCATGCGCTGTAGTGACATCATCGTGGCTCTGCAATACCCGGAAGTAACCCCTGGGAGTGATGTTGGCGGCTGGCGCTGTGTCAGGCACCGCAGCGAGGGCTTCGATCTCAGGTGAGTATTACATATTGAGATTTGTCTTGCAGGTGTTCGTTTTTTTTTCAAAGTGGGTTTATTTACAGCCACTTTGAAGTGGTCCTACTAAAGCCTTAAGGTTTTTTACCCTAATGTATTCTATCACCCCCCCCCCCAGCCCACTGCATCCCCCCCTTTCCTTATACTTACCTGAGCCTGACCCAGATCCAGCGATGTGCACGAGAGCAGCAGTTCTCACCAATGTCTCCTGCTGCTGTCAATCAAATACTATGATAAAGGAGTGGGGGGGGCCCCAAGCCACCCGACCTGTGTCAATGGATGCAGACGAGGTGGCTTGGGAGCGAGCATACATGAGTCCCCCCATAGAAAGCGGCTTTTTATGGGGGCACTCACCGAAAAGGAGGAGCCTGGATCGCCGGTGGGGGACCCCAGTAGAGGAGGATTAGGGCTGTTTTGTGCAAAAGATCAGGTAAGTATAACATGCTTTATTATTTTTTAAACTGACGTTATCATTTTACTTTTACATTACTACTTACAACTGGGCCCATGCCTAAATGTCTGTGTTGGTCATTGTAACCAGTCAACGTTAATTGTGCATGGTAGGCTACATTTTATTGGTTGCTTTAGGCAATGCAGTGTTCTCCCTTTAAAGTGTATTTTATTTTTAGGTAAAAACGTTTTTGTAGTTTTGGACAGAGTGGAAAAAGGTGAAACCCTCCATGAATTTTGTATTGCCTTCAGTGCCCCCATTGTAAAGATTCACCCTATATTTGTACTGGTGGTTGTTGCCCCAGAAAAAAAAGTGATTGGAAATCCAAAAAATTTAAGTTTTTCCCAAAAACAAGGAGGTCAAAGGAAGTTTTCTAATGGGGGAAAATTACTAAAAGGGCAATTACCCTCATTTTGAGAGATTTACACTAATTTCCTGTTTCTTCAAAGATATCCAACGGTTTAAAAACGGTTTGTGCTATACATACACTTAAAACTCCCTAATCCGTATAGTCTTTCAAAATTGCACATTGGAGTGCACCAAGAACTCCTCAGACTGGCCTGTTTGGCATAGTGGCCAGAGAGAGCTCCAGTAACTGGAATTCATTTTCTTTCCACCCATGACCCAACAGACTTCGGTGTTGGCAAAATAACAAAAGAACTTCCTTTAGACTGCATGGATGACATTGTCCACATAACACCTGAGAGAGAGAGAGACATGTATCCAACAATGTGATGGATAACATGCAGTTGTATTTAAAAAAAAAACATGTATTTTCTAGACCAGATAGGTGTTTGTCTGCCCTAGGCTGTAGCTGAGGAATTTATCAATTGATCGTGTCAAAGTTTCTACAACACCTGAAGACAAGTGAATCCGAGTCATTCATGGTTTTCATAACATTTTCCACAGTGTAGACTTTTTGTCTCTGATAACCTTTTGTATGTGCAGAGGTAGGTTACCTTTCAAGTGTATCAATGCTTGGTGATCCTGCCAATTCAACTGGAGCATTCTGAACACGCTAAGCACAAAAGAGGATCCATGTTGATTTGGTCAGTTTGCATCCATTGGCTTCTAACCCAAGCTTCAGGATGTCGTGCTGACACGAATAGTGTGCCTGATAAAATAACCCCGCACCAAGCCCAGATTGATTAATTGACAGCATCTGCTATCACGGGCCTGAAGCCTCGTACAAACGACCGAGGAACTCGACGGGCGAAACACATAGTTTTCCTCGTCGAGTTCCTTGTTAGGCTGTCAAGGAACTCCACAAGGCAAGTTTCTCCATTCCCGTCGAGGAAATAGAGAACTTGCTCTCGTTTTGGTTCGTCAAGTTTCTCGACAGTTTCCTCGACGAAAATGTACACACGACCGGTTTCCTCGGCAAAAAATATCTCCCAGCAAGTTTCTTGCTGATTTTTGCTGAGAAACTCGGTCGTGTGTACGAGGCCTTACTGTCAATACACCAGCTGAACACTGTGTGGCTTGCAGCAGCCCTGAGGAACACAAAGTAGAAAGACCGCAAAATTATTTTCCCACCTGATGCAAGTGCTGCTTCCAATCTTCCAGTGCATTAACCTGCAGGCTCCAGCATACGTGTTTATGGAATTTATGTTAAGGTACCTACACAGCTGACCACAATCGAATGCCTATATGGGTAACTTTGATGTTGAGGTGTAAAATGCGAGAAGTAACATACTGTGGTTGATTTACTAAAATTGGAAAGTGCACAATCTGGTGTAGCTGTGCATGGTAACCAATCAGCTTCTAACTTCAGCTTGTTCAATTAAGCTTTGACAAAAAATAAATAAATAAATAAACTGAACGCCGATTGGTTTCTATGCACAGCTGCACCACATTTTGCACTCTCCAGTTTTAATAAATCAACCCCGCTGTGTAAGGCCCTCTTATGAGCATGATGTTGGTATTAAGGGGATGATGGCGACATTGGCTGCTTTATTAACCTGATAAAATATGAAAAATTTACAGGCATTAAAGGATTTCTATGTTCCTGTCATGCCAAACTGTGCTAAATGGTAATGCACAGTGTTTTCAGGAGAACATGCATACTTTGTGAAATAGGATACAAGTCATTGTAAATCTAATGCTTGTACAAACCGCTGTCCTTTGGATATTGTCAAATTAAACGTTGTTTCACCAAGCCAGCAACATAAAGGGAAAGTAGTATTCATTTACCGTCCATAGGCAAAACGTCTGTCCTTGTGATGGTCTCCAAAGGTGTCCCACAGCCTTAACGAAACACTCACTTCATCGACCACATCCCGCGAGCGCTCGAGGACCTAAATGAGAGCCATAAATCCAAGAAATGCAGGTTTACTGCTGCAACAACCTCTACTTTTCTAATAATCATGCAGTATGTGCACTATTTAAGGTGACATCACAGAATCTTTGCTGAAATGCACTATGCTTGGTCTACTAATGAACTATTCATTCGATGTCTGCAGTTTCTTCTATATATTAGCAAGCTGAGATTAAAGGGCCTCTTAATCTAAAATACAGCAACGCTGCAAGGAATCCTGGAATACTCATTAACATGCTTTAAACATTTCAGAATGTACAATGCATAGCTCAGAAAAATGCTGTATAGTAAGCATAGCTTTGTTACCGTAAACCACCCTTTTTTGTCATCGATTCTTTACGGTTATATAACAGTAACTCTATATGGTGACTGTGAATGACAGGGGAAGAACAGCAAACATAGGATGCCAATGCTGAAACGTTAAAAGGCAAAGTTCTAGAACATGCAGAGATCCATACTAACCAATCAGATTTGAGCTTTTATTTTGCTTTGGAACAAGGATTCTGATTAGTTGCTGCTCCTGCACCTTCTGCACTATTCTCTTACCCTTTCAGTAAAATCAAGGTGGCTCAAGTAGCTGCTACTGTAACTATCCACTAATGTGTGAGTGGAGTTGATTTTTGGAGGGAAAATAGGCTGTTCATTTAGCAAAAGATGTACTTTGCAAGTGAATTTCCCCCAGAGCTTAAAAAGCGTAACTTCACGTTCTCAATCAACACTGACTATTATTATTCCTTATGCGGCTAGCATTGGTAAATTGATAGGAAAGTATGTTAAACTTTATTTTACATTTCTTCACGTATTTCCTAGTTTGCAGGTCTAGGCAAATGATGCCATACATCTCAGGAGTCTTCAGGAGGGGAGGAGGGGTTTTCTGAGCTAAGCACACCCTCCTAATGTACCTACCCATCAGGGCTGATTCATTAAAACTAAAGAAAAGAAAATGTGCACTAATTCTTGCTTAATTTTTCCATAGAATTGGTTACTAGTGGCAACAACATGTTGATTTTTTTAATATTTTTTACTGAATTGACCATGCGATATTTTTGTGACTTCATATACATTATTACTAGCTTTTTCCTTCAAATCCTAGCTTGCCTTCTAACAGGGGCTTATGAATTCACCAAAATATAATGTACAGTATTAGAATACGCAAATATGTATATACAGTTCTGTAGTATATATACACTGCATGCACACATAAATACATACGTACATTTTGTAAAAATGTTAACAATGCAATCTTAAGGCCCCTTTCACACGTGCGGAAAGTATGTCCGTATTTCATCCATTAGTTTTCGGATTAAATATGGACATACATGATGAATATCCACCGACACCCGATCTCATAGGTCCCCACTATGGTCCGATTCTGCAGACGGAGGAAAATCCTATTTTTCCATCCATCTGCGGATCGGATCGGGTGAACACGGACAGACGGTCCATGTTCATCCGATCCCCCCATAGAGGAGAGCGGAGATATGACAGGGCGGTCCCTGCACAGTGTGCAGGGACTGCCCTGTCATCTGCCGACTCAGCGGCGATCAACGGAGAAAAAACGGATTAGAAAAGTTCGGATCATCATGGGATCTGTACATGTGAAAGAGGTCTAACACCTAAATCAAAATGTTATATTAATATATTTAATAATACATAATAGTTAAATACATTAATAATTTAAATAAATGTATTTGTATTATTTTGCTACCCTAAAAAAAATCGCTGAGGGGCTGCATGAACAACTATTATTTTTGTAAAGGTAAACATTAAAGACAGAGCCAGCAGGCGAATGATCTGTGCCTGGAAGGTTATAGATGTAATAGGGCGAACTAGAGAAGTGATAAAGTAATTTGCCAAGACGACACATCTGTGTTCATTTCAAGTACTCTATCAGATTAAGGGGGAATTAAAAGAAATATCCTTAACTGGGTGTTTGTGGCAAATACAAAGTTACTAGGCTGGTGAGAAACATGCTGTTGAAGTTGAATTATATTCAACTCCAGCAAACCAAACAGAAGTATAGGATGAGAATTAAGTTTATGAGTTCAGTCTGTTATTCAGTTTGTACTAACATAAAAACATCTGAACAGGATCTGAGTAAAGCGTACACACCACTACTGGGTTGAAAAAAAAAACAGACAGTTTATGTCGGAGCCACTGTACTAACAATCTGATGTTCCCTGCTGTGCTATTGTGTTCTGACAGGGGGACTCCGGTCAGCACTCTCAGCCATTGACTAAGAGCGCCGACCAGTAACCAGTCAGCAGAACTTTTTCGGTCATGACCCCTCAACAGAACCTGGCTGAAGGACCTGCTCCTGATGGAACGGCTGCCATACACACGGGCTGAATGTCGGCCGGTTTCTATTGAACTAGCCAATGCCACCCGACATTTGGCCCATGTGTACTAGGCTTAATGATAAAAGATGTGCAATTTTAAGGATTTAAAAGGCAAGAGGAGATCAAGCCAATATACTTCTCCTATCAAGCATTCCCTATCAAAACAGCAAAAGATGTGTGCATGGATTGGCCATACAAGTAACAATCTGATTGAATGATACGACACAGAATCTATGATTAATCAAAATGGCACATTTTATTTTGAGCAAAACCAAATGATTTATTTGAAATTATTTTAATAAATCTGCAAGTTAAATGCAATTTTAGGGAAGTAGATGTGATCGATAAGTGTAAAGCACATCAAACAATCGTTTTGATGATATTTTAGATCAGACAGTAAGGCCTCGTACACACGACCGAGTTTCTCGGCAAAAACCAGCAAGAAACTTGCTGGGAGATATTTTTTTGCCAAAGAAACCGGTCGTGTGTACATTTTCGGCGAGGAAACTGTCGAGAAACTCGACGAGCCAAAAAGAGAGCAAGTTCTCTATTTCCTCGACGGGAATGGAGAAACTTGCCTTGTCGAGTTCCTCGACAGCCTAACAAGGAACTCGACGAGGAAAACGATGTGTTTAGCCCGTCGAGTTCCTCGGTCGTGTGTACGAGGCTTAATTCTAAATCGATAAAACCATCATATATAAAACCGTTCAGTATACGGCCACCATATTTTGTAAGCACCCGTGACTCACGGGTCGTGAGCAGGGCCCTACTAGCTACTTGAATTGTATTGTAACTGTCCCCTATACTGTAAGTGCTGACAAGCTGTTGGCATGATATTTCCCATATAAAAATAATGGTAAAGATCTATGGATACCAAGCAGTTTGACAAGCAACTACTACATAGGTCAAATACATTTTAAGCATGCTAGAGAATTTCTGCAACTGTATTTTTAACTTAAACTGATCACCAAACATTGCTTGATTTGGAATATTGTGGCAACTTTATGATTCTCAAGAAAGCAAGGAAATCTATCTAGCACAATAAATCTTAAAGTTTGTAGCAAGACTTACCTCTTGGCAGACACGGTACTGATCAATTGCCCATACTGTAGGTACATGGGTGGCCAGGAGTTGGTACTGCGTTAAGGTGGTGTTGCATGCCCTTGCGCAGATGAGTCGCGTCTTGCCCACAGCATTGTCTCCTACGACCACACACTTTATGGTTTCCACATTGGGTCGTTCGTAGTCCATATCAGTGTCCATTGATACAGGCCTGAGAAGGAAAACCGTGACCACGTTACTACAAAGCATGCAGTCATCAGGTAATGAACAGAATAAGCATGTTCCTGCTTTTAAACTATCTGAACTGCCCATAGCTATTAGGTCAGCCTATGACAATGTACACATCTATGAGGTAAACATTACGACACCCTTTGTCACATCAGGGACATATGGAATGTGGTTTGGTTTGTTCAGTTCATCTGAATAATATAAACATATATGACGTACATGTACTCATAAATCTTTTCTCCAAGCACTATGGAAACTACCGAACAGTTTATGTCACTCAGATAGTAACCATTATTAACACTTGACCTCTGGATGGTTTTACCCCCTTCAAGACCAGGTCATTTTTTGTTATTCAGTACTTTGCTCGGTCAAAGGCATTACTCCTTTTGACATTCTATATATATTGTCTTTTCATGTATTTCCCAACTTCTTCCCACTATTGTTTGGAAGTGTATTAAGGGTTCATTCATACTGTGTAGTAACCAACATTTCTGCACCTGATCAAGGGTTCATAGAAAAAAATGTTGTTGTCCCATTCGTACCACAATACTGATATGATGTGTGGTGAGGACAAATGCAGACATGCAGTATTGGGTTGTACGCAGTCCACTGCACTGCCTCATGCTGTGGTGCAGAGACTTCAACGAGTCTCTAAACAGGACATTGCACCCCCACCCCTCTCACATTCCATCAAAACAGCCTGCAGCCTGTACACTAAATGCATGCGGGTATTGTGAATAGGCCGTAAATGTTCAACCCACCCAAAGCAAATATTTTAGTTTTTGAAGCATTAAACAACTTGACAATATCACAGACCTGACAATTATGGCTGGGATAGCTCACTGTTGGCTAATGCAAGACATATCAGAAGCCTGGGGCTTTCTAAGCCAATAATATTCTGTTCATGACTAAAATCTCACTTCTGGGTGGGCTGACTATTCAATGGTTAAATATATTGCATGCAAAACTGCTAACTTGAAAATGAATTCCATGCATGTTAGATTTTTACATAGTTACGTTGGTCCAGCTTTGACCAACATAACGATGCATATAACATACCTGCCTGCCCCTAGAAGCTACAAATCACTAAACTACACACCACTATGCCAAAGACTTGCTTCTATGATGGCTGAGTGAACACAGGAGGTTGGCTGTTCAGCGCAAAGAATGGTTTGCATTTTCTGAATAAATGCAAAGTGTTCTCTGATTGTACAAGGTGGGGAGTATGACGTCACCAGCCTGCCTCTCCTCCTTGTCCAATGAGAGAATGTTTTACATTCATTCACAATATGCAAAGCATTCTGTGAATGGCGCCAGAGCTTAGTGGCTGACCTTATGTGTTTACCAACTGCTCTGAGCAGGACCAGGAAACAAGTGGAGATCACTGGAGTAGTGGTGTCTACTTCAGTGATGTCCAGCTTCCAAAGCAATCGGCCAGGTGTGGAATATACATAGTTACATTGATCCAAGCTGGACCAATAAAACTATGTAAAAAAATAACATGTTTGGAATTAAAAAATGTATAAAAACATAGGGGTTGCTTTACTAAAACTGGAGAGTGCAAAATCTGGTGGGGCTCGGCATCATCTTCTAACTTCAGCTTGTTTAGTTAAGCTTTGACAAAAAAAACTGGAAGCCGATTGGTTTCATTGCAGACCTGCACCAGATTTCAATCTTTTTAGTCTTGGATTGAAGAATAAAATTAGACAAGAATAATTAGAACTCCTATACGGCTGTTTTTTTTTTTTGCCTTCTGTGTTTCTCTTTTTTTATTTATTTTTTCTAAATCTTTATTTAAGGTAAGCAGATTGTACAAAATAGTATGGCATCACAAATGTCAACCAACATTAAATAGTAAAAAGCAAAAATGATATTAAGTCCAAAGGTCTACGTACATTAAAGATATAATCGGTAGAGCACCGTGTTGTGGGGGAGCAGGAAATTGTGTTTTAAAGACTCCACAACAGCTATGTTCCTTTTTTTCTTTTACAAGGAGTGAAAGTATTGGAAAATCTCAAACAGAAAATCTTCAATTGGGGACACTTGTTCTGTAGACAACACTCTCATGCCCCGTACACACAATCGGTTTTCCCAGTGGTAAAAAGTCAGTTGGGAAAACCAAGGGGAAAGCCGAGAACCTGCTCAGCAGCTTTTTCCCCCTAGACGTGGCCAGTTTTCCTGGCCGGGAAAAACACCACCGGGAATCCCGACAGGAAAAAATAAAACGTTCTCATTATTCCCGCGGTTTTCCTGACGGGAAAACTGCCATGGAGCATACACAGTTTTCTCGGCCAAAAGCTGTCATGGCAGTTTTCCCGACAGGAACTGGTCGTGTGTACAAGGCATAAGAGGGCATTTTCACTTCTGAGATAGTTTCTCATTTCCTGTTAATTCTATAGGACAGGAAGCAAAGGGAAATTTCCACAACATGAACAGGAGTGTTAAACATTCCTACTCTAGTCAAAATGGAAAAAAAACAATGTTGGCTTTAGATACACTTTAAGGTGTCCATGCATGTATCAACTATCAATAATTAATTTGACATTTGCTCAGATACCATTGTGATGGAATGGAAACGTTAGCTGCATAATAGCTGCAATCAGCAACCATTTATCATCTTGCTTCTTCATCCACTCCCTGGCAAAGAAGCCAAGTGACCACAGTGCACAGATCTGGCCATATGTGTGTTTAGGCACATGTGATGGATACTGCACCACCCAAGATACGTCCTGAGTTGGATCTCATGGCCACTTTTATAACAGGTCAGCGGTGATTAAATTGTGTCTGATAATTACATTACCATTAGTAGACTCTTTATATTAATAGAAGCGTATTTACAGCTAATATAAACAGCAATAACAACAATAGCACGTAAATAAGCTAGAAAAAAACATTTTAGGATATCCTGCTGTTCGGTTGAGCATTGCTAATAATCAGATTTCAAATTGTTTAAGTAAATGCAGAATCCATAAACTGGCAATAAAACACACTCTACCTGAGGTTTTACTGCAGTGCAGTAATTATACCTGTTCGTTTTCTACACGTACTCCCATAGGAAATAGTTATTACACCACTTCAGCGTCTTTGCTTTCTAGAACACGTATCTATTCTCAGAGCTTGTTAACTGGCACCAGGAGAAATTATGCTAAATATTACAATGCCTTATGAGAGGCAATCTATGCAAGCTTTCTAGAAAATATGATCTATATTTAATTTTCTAGAAACAGTATATGCAATTACAAGAACTTAAAGTGAAATTCCAGATTTGTCTAAAGCAAACCTCTCAGATCTTGGGGAAATTCCCACAGCTAAGACAACCTGCGTCTAGGGATCAGTCCTCTCTTTTATAGTTGTTGTGGGATTGACTGCGAGAAAGGGATCAGCCCTGGCCTCCTGACCAGGGCTGGCACTAGTCCTTTAGGAACAGAATTGTAAAATAGAATTTATAATAATAGACCTTCTTTATAGTATCTCTAAATTCAAGAGATTAGAGGAGAGTTAAATCTGAAAAGAAACCTCTCTTTCAGTTGGGCTGCCCCTGCAATGCAAAGCCTAGAGGGCTGAAAAAAAGTTTTACTTACGAGATCCTCTGCTCCCTCCAGGCAGTAATACTGGTGCCGGGCAGCCTCTTTTCTCCTGTGCTTTGGTGGTCGGATGCCCTCTAGCATCATCAAGACCAATGCAGAGTCTATTGTAGCCAGGGCTGCCCTAGCATGGGCCCCAGTGGGTCCATTGGACCCAGGTAGCACAATGTCTCGGGCCAGCCCTGTTTGTAGCCCTACACTGGATGTGGGGACGCTGAGGGACAGTCCACTGCTGAAGCGTAGGGTGGAAAAGGAGAGTCTGGGAGGCATTGGATTAATAAATCATTTTCCCCTAGACCAGGGGTCTCCATACTTTTCAAGCAAAGAACCAGTTTACGATCTTTCAGACTTCAGGGGGGGGGGCAAATTCTGACCAGTTGGGGTAGAAAATTCTCCAGGGCCGAGCATCAGTGAGAATAAACATGGCCCCAGTGTTGGTGGGCAGTAGGAGGAATAGTGTTCCATCATTGCTATTAGTCTAAGAAATAGTGCCTCATTGTTAGTGCCATTGGGAGGAATAGTGCCTCATATAGTTGCGAGCAATACTGCCCCAAGGGCCGGATAAAAGCTAGCAAAGGGCCACATCCGGCCCCCTGGCCACAGTTTGGAGACCCCTGCCCTAGACCTAAATGAGCATTTATAGGATAAGTTCACCTTAAAAAAATAAATGCACATCTTTTTGTAGGAGCCTGTGCATTGCACCCATAATCAGCAGATGAGCAGAAGATCCCCGGCTTGCTGTCACTAGAGGCAGGCCGGCGGGCAGCGGCTGCACCCTAACATCGGGTGGAACATGTAACATGTTCCCAAGGGAGAATTTATCCTTTAATCTGTGTGGGGCAGCCTTACCTCAATGGAGGTTTTTTTTCCGCCCTGCTGTCAATTTTTTTTGTCACTTGTGTCTCATTAGGGAGATTTTCCTTCACTTCCTACCCTATAAACTCAACAAGAAGCGAGAGAATATATTTATGTGAGGCTATTCCCTCTTTTCATTGGAATATGGATCCCCAAGGGCGGATTTCTCCCTCACTTCCCCTCCTGGTGGCAACTCAAGATTTTGCATTTACCCTTTACTTTCATTCCTGGTGACTGGTGATTAGGACAATTAGGCCCCGTACACACGTCCGAGGAACTCGACTGGCAAAACACATCGTTTTGCTCGTCGAGTTCCTTGTGAAGCCGCCGAGGATCTCGGCAAGCCGAAATTTCCCATTGAACAACGAGGAAATAGAGAACATGTTCTCTATTTCCTCTCCGAGATCCTCGTCGGCTTCCTCGGCCAAAAGTGTACACACAGCCGGGTTTCTCGGCAGAATTCAGCTCCGATCGAGTTTCTGGCTGAATTCTGCCGAGAAACTCGGTCGTGTACGGGGCCTCAGAAAGAGTGACATAGAGTAATAAAAACCTGATACTGGTTCTAGTCCCCAATAACACCAACCAAAAAAAAAAAAAAAAAGTTTTGCCTTGAGTCATACTTTAATGACACGTTACACTTGACAGCTCCTTCAGGCAGAAGTGGAAAAAAATTTAAGGGCTGTCACTCCATTTTTTTAAGCCTAAAGCGGCTAACCCAGAACAACAAACCAGTAAATCTATAGTTGCGTATGAACCAGACAGTATGCTGTTATTTATTAAACTGGCCAGGTCCAGCTTATTACTGGAGTAATTATCAAGGTCTCTATATGGCAAGCCTAGAGCGCTCTATTGATAGGAAGCAACAGACAACAATTAAAGCCGTGGAGAGTTTGTATCAACTTCTGAAAAGGCTAAAAACTCAGAAGTATATAGTGTAAAATAGACCAAATAAATAATACCTCTATAAAAGATACAAAGGAGGGAATTTACTAAAACTGGTGAACACAGAACCTGGTATACCTGCACATAGTAACCAATCAGCTTCTAGGTTTTATTGTCAAAGCCTAAGGGCCCTTTCACACGTGCGGACCGTATGTCTGCATTTTCATCCGTCCGTTACGGATGAAAACGGGACATACATGGGTCCCTATGTGATTATGGGTGTCAGCGGATGACCATCCGCTGACACCCGTAATTTGTCCGCCTCCGCAAAGATCCGCAAGATCGGACGGAAGAAAATCCTATTTTTCTTCCGTCTGCCGGATCGGATGAACACGGACATACGGTCCGTGTTCGTCCGATCCCCCATAGGGGAGAGCAGAGGAAAGACAGGGCGGTCCCTGCACAGTGTGCGGGGACCGCCCTGTCAGTTCAGCGGGGATTTTACTGAGGATCCCCGCTGAGCTGTACGGACACACGGAGGCGGATCATTACTGATCCTGCATTGCATGGGTTACCTGCTTGCTTTTGTCTAGGGGGTTTTCGGAGTTATACTTACCTAACCCACCTGCTCCTGCCCCACTGAATGCTAG
Source organism: Rana temporaria (assembly GCF_905171775.1). Taxonomy (NCBI): domain Eukaryota; kingdom Metazoa; phylum Chordata; class Amphibia; order Anura; family Ranidae; genus Rana; species Rana temporaria. The sequence continues at coordinate 72,465,174 of NC_053496.1, read as the reverse complement.
CTATCTTGTGAATTGGCTTTTCCTGACGTCATCACAGGTAACCCGCAAGAAGAATACATTTTTTTTCAACTCCAATGACGCGGGCACCAGGGCGAAGTCATAGACTCGGCGTCTATGGACGTCGAGTGTATGGCTCGGGAGTGCGCCCACAAGGTAACCCCCTCGGGAGAGCTCTTCCCTAAGGGGGTTATCCAATGCGGAGGAGCCGGGAGAGCCTCCGAGGGACCCCAGAAGAGGATGTTCGGGGCCACTTTGTGTAAAACGAGCTGCGCAGTGGAGGTAAGCATGACAGGTTTGATATTTTAAAAAATACTTATCCTTTAGTGTCACTTTAAAGCTCAATATTTTGCCTTGCTTTTTTCACCCCTCCTTTCTTTATCAACATGCTTTCTAATAATATTTTTTATTTACATATCTTAATTTAGACACAATGATGTCATCACTGAGACTCTTTGCTTCTCTATGTAACGCAGGCAGATCAAGCCTGGTGGGATTGGCCGCATACGAAGGAGGAGGGGCTCCTAATAACAGCCCATGTATGATACTGAGCCTTTATGATTGACAGAACTGAAATCCAGTAACGGAAAGGGGCAAGCCAGGGACAGTTCAGCTGAGATAGAAAAGGGCTAGATGATCCTAACTAGGAAATGAGGCAGGCTCTGACTTGCTGCAGTTTCTAGTGCATACTATGAGATGCTCACAGGCTGCAATAAAATCAGAGTAAGCAATTTCAGTACAGGAGGAGTCTGATGGGAAGGCTCCATGCACACTAAAGCTGATAAACTGCAGTTTATTGGCGTTTTGGCTTTTTTTTTTAAGCCCATAAACTGAACTCTAAGTTAGCCTATGTGCCCATGCACACCTGGGCGTTTTTTAGTGTTAATGAGCTTTGGAGTTTATTGTATTTTTTCTGAACGCCCAAAATTTGCATTCAAAGTGACGTTTTTTGGCAGGGAAAAACGCTCAAAAATGCAAAACGCTGAAAAACGCAGAAAACGCTCAAAAACGCCGGTGCCAGCGTTTTTAAATCCATTGAAAAAAAAAGTAAAAATAAAGCTACACTGAAAAACGCTAATTAAAGCTATTGCAAAAACGCTAAAAAACGTTGAAAGGCTCCCTGCAAAGCTACTGGCGTTTTTTAAATAGCTTTTATCAGCTTCAGTGTGCATGAAGCCGAAGGCTGGAGTTTGGCTTTAAGCAGAGTGAGCTCTAAATTATTACCTCAATTACTACAGCAATAATTAGCACTCAATTGAAGGTCAATATTATCATCTTTTTGTCCTTAGGTGCTTTTGTAAATGCTTACTGGATATTTCATATTATAATATGAAAAATACTTTGACAATACTCACACCAGGAGCACACACGCACACACACACACACACACGTATCGGTACCATACTCTGGATAGAACAAAGGCTCTCACGAGCACGGAATACCAAGACAAAGTGTTCTACTTCATGTTGCAATCATGGTTACAACGTGTGACAGCAGATAAGGGAGGGAAAGCAGGAAAGAGGCGTGAAACTTTCATCAGCTAGCTATTAAGACAAATTGTCACCGTAACTCTCACGTGGAGCTGTAAGCTGACCATACACATTATGAATGAGGAAGTAAAAGGGACAGCAGTTTAGGCCTCCCTTTCCTCATGGGGTCACGGCAGTAGGAAGAGACTAAAGCCTCGTACACACGACCAAGGAACTCGTCGAGTTCCTTGTGAGGCTGTCGAGGAACTCGACAAGGCAAGTTTCTCCATTCCCGTCGAGGAAATAGAGAACTTGCTCTATTTTTGGCTCGTCGAGTTTCTCGACAGTTTGCTCGACGAAAATGTACACACGACCGGTTTCCTCGGCAAAAAAATATCTCCCAGCAAGGTTCTTGCTGGTTTTTGCCGAGAAACTCGGTCGTGTGTACGAGGCCTGAGTGTCTGTACTGATTTATGAAAAGAGGGAGGCTAGGCAGCTGCCTGATACAGATTCAAAACTAGCTTCAGTCTGTTTCTGTTGAAACTATTTCACACATTTGGGACCCATGTATAATAAAAAATTGCTGTGCGAATATCTTAAGAATTGGCACAGAAACAATGACTGATCACTGTTTTATTTATAATTTGATTTTCTCTATCTAGTGGACATAAGGTGATATTTTTATTTATTTTTTTGATTGTGGCATTTCAGAAAATTACCACATAGTGGCCACTAGATGGAGCTGACGATCACAAATGCATTACAGACAATAAGGCCCCTTTCACACTGGGGCGGTGGGGGCATGGGCGGCAAAGCGTCACCGTTGTTTTTGTGGCGCTATTTGGACGCTAGTGGGGCACTTTTACCCCCTGCTAGCGGCAGAGAAAGGGTTAAAACAGCAGCGATTTTCCGGTGGTTTGGCAGAGTTTGCCATTGATTTCAATGGGCAGGGGCGCTTTAGGAGCGGTGAATTAACCGCTCCTACAGCACCTCAAAGATGCTGCTAGTAGGACTTTTTTACTGTCCTGCCAGCACAGCGATCCAGTGTGAAAGCCCTCGGGCTTTCACACTGGAGTAAGAGGAGCCGCTTTTTCAGGGCGCTTTGCAGGCGCTATTTTTAGCGTTATAGCGCCTGCAAAGCGCCTCAGTGTGAAATGGGTCTAAGGGGATCATGTGTTGTACCAGGGCAAATGCTTAGAACACTCACACAACAAATTTCTTTACACAGACCCCTAAAGCTCTCCATAGATGGTACGAATCTTGGCCTAGTCCTACTGAATCATATATGGGCAGGCTGATTGTACCCAAGTCAATCCATCGATCGAATTGGTTACAACCAGTATGTCAGATTTTTCATGCGCTTTTTGCCAGCGACTATAGCTGCTAAACAATAATCACTGTGGCCCAGATTCTCAAAGGGCTTACGACGGCGCAACGCCATGTACGCCGTCGTAAGTCCTAATCTGGGCCGTCGTATCTATGCGACTGATTCTTAGAATCAGTTACGCATAGATATCCATTAGATCCGACAGGCGTAAGGCTCTTACGCTGTCGGATCTTAAATGCATTTTTTTTTTTGCCGCTAGGTGTCGCCTCCGTCGTTTTCCCCGTCGAGTATGCAAATTAGCTAGATACGCAAATTCCCGAACGTACGCCCGGTCGACGCAGTGAAGTTACGACGTTTACGTTAGGTTTGCGCGGCGTAAAGTTGCCCCTGCTATATGAGGGGCAACCAATGTTAAGTATGGCCGTCGCTCCCACGTCGAAATTTTAAAATTTACGTTGTTTGCGTAAGTCGTCCGTGAATGGGGCTGGACGCCATTTACGTTCACGTCAAAACCAATGACGTTCCCTGCGAATTCATTTGGAGCAATGCACCCTGGGATATTTTCCGGACGGCGCATGCGCAGTACGTTCAGCGCGGGAACGCACTTAATTTAAATGCTCCACGCCCCCTACCCGGCTAATTTGAATTAGGCGGGCTTGCGCCGGGTGATTTACGCTACGCCGCCACAACTTTACAGGCAAGTTCTTTGTGAATAAAGCACTTGCCTGTAAAACTTGCGGCGGCGTAACGTAAATCAGATACGTTACGCCCGCCGAGTTTTACAGCAATCTACGAGAATCTGGGCCTGTGTGTTTTCCCGGCAGTATTGACATAGTAAGTGGGCACCTAACACCCATATGGGCACAGCTCAACATTCCCAAACCCAGTCACCAAAATGGTCAGAGAAGTAACACAATAACCAAAATACATGTCAGATATCCTTACTATGCCCTCTTATTTACGGCAGCAGTGCAAAACCAATGTATTTAAAAATGATACATACTATATGCATTGCTTTGGAGTGCCTGAATATAAGAGCGAAGCTGTTCAGGAAGCCTGACTGTACTATACAACCAGCTGTAGAGCGTCTCCATAGCTACTTGAAAGGAGACTTTTTTTAACTTGAGTGTCTCTGAATGTTACGCAAGAAACAATATCACAAATCTGGAATTTACCTCTCCACAAACTTTATAGTGTCAGCAAAATAGTACCAGGTAATTTCCAGTAAAGAACCCGTGGGAAGCCATGACTCACTACTACTAAAAAGGAAATGATGGTAAAAAGTTCAAGAGCATCCTCCGTTATACTCACATTTCAGCATTGGGTCTGCAGCAATTAAACACTGACAGATGTAGTTATGATTGTTAGGCAGTAATCTGCCAGCATGCTGTCATACAAGCATGCAGGCGGATTATATGCAAAAAAACACATGTAGTGTCTTAGTACAATGCTCCTTCTGTGTTCAGCAGTGAATTCTATGGTCCTGTCACACAGGTCCATTCACAGGATTTCCAAACCTTTTATGATTACAGATACCTATCAGATTGCCCAATATGTTCACAACCCCCCACCACCATGCTGTTGATATCATCATCACTACAAGTTCTATTAGGTACCAGTAAAACTTCAAAGGATGCCAACATCTTGGCTTCACTTTACACACATAGATAGCTACAGTAGGAACACAATGGGGGGGGGGGGGGGGGGAGCAGGTAGCGTATATTCTCAAGTATAAGCCGACCCGAATATAAGCTGAGGCACCTGATTTTACCACAAAAAAATGGGAAAACTTATTGACTCGAGTATAAGCCTAGGGTGTCCATCTGCATGCCTCACTGTGTCCATGTCCATGCCTCACTGTGTCCATGTCCATGCCTCACTGTGTCCATGCCTCACTGTGCCCATGACTAGACTGACATTTAACATGGGAGTCTATGAAAGGGGTGCCCGGCTTTGCTCCCCAGCCATAGGTCCCCCAGACAACAAACTTTGCACACTTGTGGGAGAAAAATAGGGCTATATGTGTGCCAAGTTTGGGGTCCAGGGGACCTACGGCTGTCCGGTTCCAGGTCCCCAAAGTCACCGGAGAAAATATAATTTAACATTGGAGTCTATCGAAGGGTTGCCCGGCTTTGAAAAATCGGTGCTCCCCAGGCGTAGGTCTCCCGGACAACAAACTTTGCACACTTGTAGAGGAAGAGTAGAATGTATGCCAAGTTTGGGGTCCAGGGGACCTACGGCCGGCACCAGGTCCCCAAAGTCCAGGAGATCGGGCGCAAAAAGCTGACTAGGGTATAAGCCGAGGGGGGCATTTTCAGCACAAAATCAAGGTTCTTTTGAAAGGCAAGAACGCGGGGATGTCATCACGTACGACAAGCATGTGATGCCATTGCCGCCATCTTGCTTCGCCCTACCTATGCCGTGGAAGCTACCGCGCATGTGCAGGTTTCCACGGCGACAGGCAAATATATACACTCTCGGGTTTCTCGTCGGGCAACAGGCCGACAAGAATCCCGACGAGAAAATAGAGATCCTGCTCTCTATTTTTCTCGTCGAGATTCTGGCCAGATTTCCCGTCAAGAAACCTGAAAGCCTCGTACACACGCACGGTTTTCTCGGCAAAAAAGCTCTGCCAGCAGTTTTCTTGCTGTTTCTTGCCGAGAAGACCGAGCGTGTGTTTGAGGCTTAACTCCTGACTTTCCCTGCCTTAGGCTCACACTACTTTTAATGTATTAAAGTACATTCTCACTACTCCAACAGCATATCCCACAATATTAAAATCTAATAAATCTGCCTCCTCTAGTGATCTATATAAAAAGAAAAGTTGAAGGGCGATTTCAATCAAGAATGTAACTGAACATCTGTAACTGAAATAATAGACCTATTTTAACTGACGTTTACAAGTGGAACTAAGCCCTCCTATCGGTTTCAACCAAGGAAGCTACCGTCTTGGCCTCTGTTTGACCTGCAACTGCCATAATGCTGCACATGATCAGTTATGACACCAGCCATTTGATGGTTTGACAGTTTGGTAGACAGAACATCATATCCTAAGCTTATCAATGATTATAAACAAAAGGAGAAAAAAGATAACTGAGCATGAACAAAAAAATAAAATAAAAAAAATAATCAGGTATGGACAGCAGCCACAGCAAGCACGTAGACCCTGCAATTAAATAAAATGCACAAAGCTGGATGCTTAAAAAGGTCCAGTAGGTACTTTGCCATGTAGGGAAGCCCATTTAAATTAATGTGCTGCCCGATGCGTATGGTGCAAAAAACGCACACGAATGCCATGTGATTTGTGCTCTTTTACAAAATGCAAATGCAGTCTGACTGAAGAATTAAAGGAGCTAAGAAAGAAGGAACACACAGACAGCTGGGACTTTTTTGTACAGAAGCGTTCAAAGCGTGGAGGTGACTTTGAAAGGCAACTTCACAAAAAGCTCATGTAGAGATGTCAGCACCAGCAGAAAAAAAATTAAGATTTCTGATTCTGAGCGTTGTTGTGCGCAAGGAAATGTGTGAAAATGCACGACAATACATTGGTGTGAATGGGGAATCAAACTTTCACCATCTGCCAAAATATGACCTTTGGATGGGCTGATTGTTCAAATTGTCTATGCCGAATTCCTACCCAGCTTGATGAGCTCTCCAGTAGAACTACTACAAGTCCCTGTACACCAGTTGGTAATGAACAGTCTTTATAGCTCCACAGCAGCTGGAGTGACAGTGTAGTTGATTTACTAAGGGCCGGTTCACACTGCTGCGATGTCAGAGTTCGAATGTGATTCGCATCGCACTGCAGTGCAAATCACATGCAATCTCTGTGTGATGCGATTTCAGCCATACAAATCGTATGGCTGAATTCGCTTGCATCAAACTCGCACAGGACCCTTTTTTTTGTCTGCAGCAGAATCGGGTGTGAACACCCATGCGATCTGATTTCTGTCCGAGTTTGCAGATCGCCTGAGGGCTTTCACACTGGAGCGTTGCGCTGGCGTGTTGCTAAAAAAAGTCCTGCCAGCCGCATCTTTGAGGCACGATAGGAGCGGTAAAAATACCTCTCCTGTAGCACCCCTGCCCGTGAAAACAATGGGGTAGCGCCTTCAACCTGCCCGCAAAACGCCGCAAAGAGGCGTTTTTAACCCCTTTTCGGCTGCTAGCAGGGGTTAAAACTGCGAAGCTAGCGGCCGAAAATCACAGCAAACAAGCGTTAAAACGCGGTGTTTTACCGCCAGCGCACCCATCACTTCAGTGTGAAAGTAGCCTTAGGGCTCTTTCACACTGGGCGGATCAGTAATGATCCGCCCCGTGCACCTCCGCTTGCTCAGCGGGGATCGCTCCGTTGATCCCCGCTGAGCCTGCAGATGACAGGGCGGTCCCCGCACACTGTCTTTTCTCCGCTCCCCCCTATGGGGGATCGGATGAACAAGGACCGTATGTCCGTGTTCACCCGATCCGCCAGACGGAAGGAAAAGTAGGTTTTTCCTCCGTCACACTTTGGCGGATCGGATGTCAGCGGGCATGTCACCGCTGACACCCGCGGCTCCATAGAGGAGCACGGAGCGCCCGTACAGGTCCGCAAAAAAACCTGACAGACGGACCTGTATGGGCGCTCAGTGTGAAAGAGCCCTTAAGCTTTGGCAATAAAACCCAGAAGCTGATTGGTTTCTATACACAGCTGCACCAGATTTTGCTCCAGTTTTAGTAAATCAACCCCACAGGCGTGGGCAAATTTAAAGCATGACATGTTTGCTATCTATTTACTCGCCATAACATCATCTTTTATATTTAATACAAAAAACTGGGTTATGTATTGTTTTTTTTCAATAAAATGTAAAAAAAAGCTTATTTTTCCAAAACATTTACCTTTAAAAAAAAAACGCTGCGCAAATACTGTGTGACATAAAAAAATTGCAACACCCACCAATTTATTCTCTATGGCCTCTGCTTTGAAATATACCGGTATATAATATTTAGGGGTTCCAGTTGATTTAGCAACAAAAACACTGATTGTTACATGTAAACAAAAAAGTGCCAGAAAAGGCCTGGAGCTAAAGTGGTTAAAGAATTGCACTAACATGGATCTTTTCAGCAAATCCCCTAAAAAACGAAGTCGCCTCACCTGGTCTGCAGCATGCGGTGCGCATATAAAAGGATTCTCAGTCCGCCTTGATTGAACTGTCAGTGAAGACGGAACCTTGAAGCTGGCATTTACAATAATTGAATGCTGCCTCACTGGACAGAGGCTGCTCTGTGAGCGGGAGGCAGACGGGAGCTGTTCTTATGTTGAACTTTACTATAGGTATATATAAGCTCCAATCCAGTCAGTATGACTCACGTCTCTATACGACAGGCTTACAGGTGTGCCCGCTACCTAGTCATCTCCTGACATTACCTGAGCACAGGGTGCAGCTTCCACTCTGCTGTTCAATAATTAAACACTGATACATTTCCGTACCGTCCTCGCCGCGATCCCTTTCACCTTTTTTATGTGCTTGGCAACAACGTGTACATATTTCCACCATTATTTTGTTAAGAGGTGCAGCATGTGTAACATAACAGGAGAGTACTATATAAGTTTATATAACAGTCAATGTATACAGCCATAATATTATCCATGTGCAGAGCCCAACAAAACATCATATCAACTAATCATTCTTTACTAACCTGCCAGCAGCAAGCTGGATTCTGATTGGTTGGTCCTAGGTTTGGGGCCCTTTCACACTATATGCAATGAGCTGCATTGGGCAGCACTGTATAGACAAGTCCTATAAGTTCAGTTCACATTGCTGTGCTGGACAAAAAGTAGGACACGCTCTACGCAGTACACCGCCTACCAGCCTGCTACGGTAAATAAAGATGAATGAAATGTCATTTTGTGACATTTCAATAAAGTTGTGGGAAAAAAAAAGAAGGAAACAGTGTCATGCATCATTTACAACTCACTGACACCACGGCTCCCTTTACAACACCCACCACAGCTGTGGTATGAGGCGTCCAGCACTCTTTGTACATTGCACTGCACACTGTACTGTATGTATACATGCACACAAAGTACTGTACACCTGCCAGTGCATGGAAACACAATTCTAGTTTTAGCATCATGTCTTTCTTATTAAAAGTAATATTAAACCCAGTGATGGCTGGTGGTAGATTTTTCTGGGGGATGCAAACAGTGCACTGGTCAGTCAGGGAGGGGGTACCCCATCTATGGCGGTGGCTCCTCTTTTCCCTGCTCTCCTCTGTGGGTATCATAGGCAGTATCCCCTTTCCCTGCTCTACTCCACAGGCATCACAGGCGGCATCCTCTTTCCCTGCACTCCTCTGCCGGCATCACGGGAGGCATCCTCTTTCCCTGCTCTACTCCACAGGCATCACGGGCGGCATCCCCTTTCCCTGCTCTACTCCACAGGCATCACGGGCGGCATCCCCTTTCCCTGCTTTCCTCTGCAGTCATCACGGCGGCATCCCCTTTCCCTGCTCTCCTCCACAGGCATCACGGGCGGCATCCCCTTTCCCTGCTTTCCTCTGCAGTCATCACGGCGGCATCCCCTTTCCCTGCTCTCCTCCACAGGCATCACGGGCGGCATTCCCTTTCCTTGCTCTTTTCTGCGGGCATCACGGGTGGCATTCCCTTTTCCCTGCTCTCCTCCACAGGCATTAGGGGCGGCATCCCCTTTCCCTGCACTCCTCTGCAGGCATCATGGGTGCCATCCCCTTTCCCTGCTCTTCTCCACAGGCATCACGGGTGGCATCCCCTTTCCCTGCTCTACTCTGCGGGCATCACGGGTGGCATCCCCTTTCCCTGCTCTCCTCCACAGGCATCACGGGCGGCATCCTCTTTCCCTGCTCTCCTCCACAGGCATCACAGGCGGCATCCCCTTTCCCTCCGCAGGCATCACGGGCGGCTTCCCCTTTCCCTGCTCTCCTCCGCAGGCATCTGGGGCGGCATCCCCTTCCCCTGCTCTCCACCGCGGGCATCATGGGTGGCTTCCCCTTCACCTGCTCTCCACCGTAGGCATCACGGGCGGCATCCCCTTCCCCTGAACTCCTCCGCAGGCAACACCCCCTTTCCCTGCTCTCCTCCGCAGGCATCACGGGCGGCATCCCCTTCCCCTGATCTCCTCCGCAGGCAACACCCCCTTTCCCTGCTCTCCTCCGCAGGCATCATGGGCGGAATCCCCTTTCTCTGCTCTCCTCTGCAGGCATCATAAAAGGCTTTACCTTCCCCTGCTCTCATCCTCGGCATCACGGGTGGCATCTTTATTGGCCAGGAGGCGAATCAGTGTGAAAACAGGGAATATTCATTCGCTATCGTCACACAACTGGGGTGTGCTGGGAGCCCCAAGCCCACTCTTTTTTGAAGCCTATTAGAACCTCTGGCTCCAATCAGGTGCATCAAAAGAACACTCCCCCACCCCCATTGGAATCCATGCAACCGGCACCCTGTGTGTAGATCAGGGGGCTGGACACATGGACGGGCCACCACTGATTAAACCGAAAACAAAAAAAATTATATATTGCAGCTTACCAATCATTAGCTGTGGTGGCTGTATTCCTTTTCTTTTTTTAGGCCTTTTCCTCCTCTGTTTTCATCTGTGATCTGGCCAGTGACACACCTCCTGTATTAGAGTGACCCCACTCTGGATGAAGGAGCACAGGGGGCACCATTGGACAGCAACATTGTCAGTATGGGGGCAGGGGAGTGTTAGATGTACTAGTAGATTTAAATACACTAACAAACTGAATACTTTTTAGACAGTTACAGCAGTTAGTTTTTTTGGTTTTTGGGACAAAGGTTTTCCATTTTAAAGCCATCACATCTAAGAATTGATAAGCCTCACTATAATTAATGTTTTCTTTTGGGTTCAATGCTGCTTTAAGCTAGGATACATAGGAGGGGGTTTACTAAAACGGGAGCACTCAGAATCCAGCGAAGATGTGCATAGTAGCCAATCAGCTTCCAGGTTTGTCTGTCAAAGTTTATTGAACAAGCTGAAGTTAGAAGCTGATTGGTTACCATGCACAGCTACACCAGATTCTGAGTGCTCCAGTTTTAGTAAATACCCCCCACTCTGAATGTACTTACACAGCAGGCTGACAATAATCATGAGGTAGTGGCTTAGGCTGCTTTCACACTGATCTGCTGCAAAAATGCATATTCATTTTTTCTGCGATTTTACCGCGCTTGCAGTGTGTTTTTTAAAGGCTCCGTGACTCCTAAAGCACACCAAAAACTCACTCTGGGGTTGTTTTTGCCACGTTCTCCATTGCCTTCAATGAGAAGTTTTTTACCGTAACGGAAGTGCACCGCCCCAGTGTGGACACATTCATTGATTTTAAAGGGCAGCTTTTTTCTTAAGCTTTTCAGGTGCTTTTTTTTTTTTTAATGCTCCAACAGGAAGTGATGTTAATGCCATGATGTAGAGCAGTGGTCTCCAAACTGTGGCCCAGGGACCAGATGTGGCCCAGTGCCTGCGTTTATCTGGTCCCTGGGGCACAAGGGATTTGCAGAGACCAGCCCCAATCCTCTTCTTCTGGGGTCCCCCACCAGTGCTCCTGGCTTCTGCTCTTCATCAGGGAAGTTGCTTTCCCTGGGGACACCCATACAGGCTAGCTCCAGAGTCCCACTGCTACATCCATTGACGCAGACAGTGGGACTCGGCCCCAACCCCGCGTCACTAAATTGGATGGACAGCAGCAGAAGCCAATGACTCCTGCTGCTATCAATTTGTCCAATGAGGAGAGAGACAGCGGCTGGAGCCACTGAGCTTGTGGGAGAGCTGCAGCACCGAAGGTTTTTCACCTTAAAGCATAAAATGCATTAAGGTGAAAAACCTTGAGACTTTACAAAAACTTTAACAATAGGGCATAATTCTTGCCAATGACACCAACAGTGGAGCACTATTGCTATTATTTATCATTTATCATTAGCACTATTGGAGCACTAATGATTGGGAACTATTCTTCCCACTCACACCAACATTGTGACACTATTCCTCCCACTGACACCAACAAAGGGACACTATTCCTCCCACTGACACCAACAAAGGGACACTATTTCTCCCACTGACACCAATGAAGGGACACTATTCCTCCCACTGGCAACGAAGGGACACTATTCCTCCCACTGGCAACAATGAAGGGACACTATTCCTCCCACTGACACCAAGGAAGGGACACTATTCCTCCCACTGACACCAACAAAGGGACACTATTCCTCCCACTGACACCAACAAAGGGACACTATTTCTCCCACTGACACCAACAAAGGGACACTATTTCTCCCACTGACACCAACAAAGGGACACTATTTCTCCCACTGACACCAATGAAGGGACACTATTCCTCCCACTGGCAACAAAGGGACACTATTCCTCCCACTGGCAACAATGAAGGGACACTATTCCTCCCACTGACACCAATGAAGGCACACTATTCCTCCCACTGGCAACGAAGGGACACTATTCCTCCCACTGGCAACAAAGGGACACTTTTTCTCCCACTGACACCAAGGAAGGGACACTATTCCTCCCACTGGCAACAAAGGGACACTATTCCTCCCACTGACACCAAGGAAGGGACACTATTCCTCCCACTGACACCAACAAATGGACACTATTCCTCCCACTGACACCAAGGAAGGGACACTATTCCTCCCACTGACAGCAACGAAGGGACACTATTCCTCCCACTGACACCAACAAAGGGACACTATTCCTCTCACTGACACCAAGGAAGGGACACTATTCCTCCCACTGACTCCAAGGAAGGGACACTATTCCTCCCACTGACTCCAACGAATGGACACTATTCCTCCCACTGACACCAACGAAGGGACACTATTCCTCCCACTGACACCAATGAAGGGACACTATTCCTGGCTTTATGGTTTCCATACACTTGCAGAGCAGTTCCAGGACATCTAGAACACCTGGGTAATGTCAGTAACAATTGTTTATGTAGGGGGTGCTTTCCTTTGTTACTGTTTAACTTTTGTGGAGCATGTACAGGCTGGTGTACAATGTGTATGGTGTCGCATAATGACACTTCATTCACGTCCATGCACCGCTGTATGTTGTGATGCACTGCTGTGACATGTGGTGCACTAAAGCGGACCATGGCCTATACAATCTCTGTACAGTCTGCCTTCATTAACATGTTCCACAATGACACATCATTCATCTCTATGCACCTCTGCACATTGCAATGCGCTGCTGTGACATGTGGAGCACTAAGGCTGATCCCTGAATATTCAATGTGATTGTAGAATCTCTGTGTGATCTTAGAAGGATTTGCAACACAATGATGACCTTTTTTTCCAGAAAAGCTTTATTGTAGTGTCACACAAAGACACTTCATTCACATGTGTGCACCTCTGCATGTGGTGATGTCACTGTGATGACTGTCAGTTACCCTGCAGAAAAATGCAGCATCTCTAAGGATCCGCGCTGTGTTGTTGTGTGAACAGAGCACCTAGATAACAATAATCTCTGTGTGCTCTTGTGTTGTTCTGTGTGGAGATGTGTGAATGAGCCCCAACCATGGAATGTCATTGTCATCTCTCTGATGTATGACTACAAAGGATCGCTCCTTCCTAAATAACACAACCTCCTGCACACACGGCTGTATGGAGGAAAGGTGATGATTGATATGTAGTGCTTGCCGTCCCTGTCTGCAGCATGCCACCCCCCGTGTGTATACAACCCCCCCCGTGTGTGTGCGTGTATACAACCCTCGTGTATGTGTGTGTATACAACCCCCCGACACATCTGCTGTGTGTATTTACAAGTCATACGGCTGAGCCCCCTCATGTCTGCCTACAGGAGGGTTGTCACAGCAACACACTCTATAGACACAACACACACAGCACACTCCACAGACATAACACACTCCATAGAAACAACACACACATACTACAGACACAACACACACACACAAACTACATAGACACGACACACACTACATAGACACAACACACAAACTACATAGACACAACACACACACACAAACTACATAGACACAACACACACAGCACACTCCACAGACATAACACACTCCATAGAAACAACACACACATACTACAGACACAACACACACACACAAACTACATAGACACGACACACACTACATAGACACAACACACAAACTACATAGACACAACACACACACACAAACTACATAGACACAACACACACACACACACACTACATAGACACAACACACACACAAACTACATATACACAACACACACACACACAAACTACATAGACACAACATACAGACACACACACAAACTACATGTACACAACACACACACAAACTACATATACACAACACACACACACACAAACTACATAGACACAACGCACACACACACACACTACATAGACACAACATACAGACACACACACACACACACACACACACACAAACTACATGTACACAACACACACACAAACTACATATACACAACACACACACACACAAACTACATAGACACAACACACACACACACTACATAGACACAACATACAGACACACACACACAAACTACATGTACACAACACACACACACTACATAGACACAACACACACACACACACAAACTACATAGACACAACACACACACACACACACAAACTACATAGACACAACACACAAACTACATAGACCCAACACACACACAAACACAAACTACACAGACACAACCTACATAGACACAACACACACACACACAAACTACACAGACACAACCTACATAGACACAACACACACAAACTACATATACACAACACACACACAAACTACATAAACACAACACACACACACACTACATAGAGACAACACACACACACAAACGACATAGACACGACACAGTCACACACAAACTACATAGACACAACACAACACACAAACTATATAGACACAAAAAACACAGCACACTCCACAGACACAACACACTCCATATAAACACACAAAAACTACATAGTCACAACACACACTCCATAGAAACAACACACTAAATAGACACAACATACACACCTAATAGACACACCACACTCCATAGAAACACACACAAACTACATAGTCACAACACACACTCCATAGAAACAACACACTAAATAGACACAACATGCACACCTAATAGTCACACCACACTCCATAGAAACAACACACACACCACATAGACACAACAACACACACACTATATACAAATAACACACCCTCCAAAGAAACAACACACACTACATATACACACACACTTCAGAGACACAACATACACTCCATGGTCACAACACACACACTAGACACACTCCATAGACAGAACGTCCATGGCACATATAAAGGGGACACAAATCCTGCTGCCATCCGCCCTGATCTCCTGGATTTCCTGCCTCTGCCCTCCTCCTCTCCCGTTATTTCATGTCTCCCCATCCATCATCAGTGTCCAGGAATCCGCTGAGCATCCCTCCACACCAGCGCTCAGGCCCCTCTACACACCTGCTGTGTCCTCTCCCCGGCTCAGTGCTTGTCCTCCAGGCAGGTCGGGAGGTTGTCGGCTAGGATGTGGCTGCAGCCGTCTCATGGTCCTCTCCCCGCTCCATCTTATGGGGTGAACATTCCCCTTCTCTCCATCCCCGCCCCTCTCTGGGTTCTAGCCCCGCCCTCCCGCGGCACACAGACAATCTGTGAATCGAGCACACAGCCGTCTAATGCAACCCGATCTCCAGCTGCAGCAGCAGCAGCTCGCCTCGTGACGTCAGCGCCCTCCCGTGCTATTTATATCCGCCCGATTGGATTTCATTCATGAAAAACAACGAGGGAGGCGCGTGCACGGGTGGGGGGAGCTGGGCGCGCTCGCGGCGGGCTGCTGGAGGAAGCAGAGGAGAGGCTGTGTATGTGTGAGAGAAGGGGCTGTGCACAGGACATAGGGGGACAAGCGTGCAGGAGAATGACGTCAGTGCAATGACGGCATGACAAGTAAACAAAGAATTGTCTATAGGGGAGCATAAGGACATGAGGGAATTCTCCCCACCTGCAGCAAGTGCCACCACAGACACATTCCCAATGTGTAGGGCACACTATTATTATACAGGATTTATATAGCGCCAACAGTGCTTTACACTATTCATTTCAATGTACGAAAAAAAGAAGTCGCTGAACCTTCCAAAGATCCCCATTTATGTGCAAAAATCGCAGTTTGGCACATGCAAAAATATACACGTCTGCGGGTAAATGGGGGGCCATTAACAATTATTAGTACCACTGTGCGTCTTCGGAAAGGCAGCGCTTTTCTCAGAGTGTCGGGACAACATATCATTTTGTGTGCATTCCCGAAACACAAAGGTCTGGACGTACCCGTAAACATTCACAACACTTTTCTGGCGAAATGGTCCCTTTAGGATTGCATTTCTATTACAGTATTGTTATTATACAGGATTTATAGACCACCAACAGTTTGCGCAGCGCTTTACAACATGAGGGCAGACAGTACAGTTACAATACAAATCAATCCCGGAGGAATCAGAGGGCACTGCTCGTTAGAGTTTACAATCTAAAAGGGAGGGTCAAGTAATACAAAAGGTAATAGTTGTGGGGGATGGGCTGATGGAGAGAAAAAAAAGTAGTTAGGTGGAGGCCTAATAGGTTTTTCTGAAGAGAAAGGTTTTCGGGGATCGCCAAAAAGTGGATAGAGTTGGAGATAGTAAGACAGATTGGAGTAGGGAATTCCAAAGGATGGGAGAGGCTCTGGAAAAGTCCTGGAGGTGAGTATGGGAGGAGGTGATGAGGGAGCTAGAGAGCAGGAGGTCTTAGGAGGAATGAAGAGAACAACTAGGTTGGTATTTTAAGACTAGGTTAGTGGTGTAGCTGGGGGCAGAGTTGTGGATGGCTTTGTAAGTTATTGTTAGTATTTTACCAATGGAGGGATTGGCAAGAGAGCGGTAGCAGATGCTGAGCGATTTGTAAGCTGGATGAGTCTGGCAACAGAATTCATGATGGACTGAAGGGGGATAGCCTATGTAAAGGTACTGACTGGTGGCATTGATGGGCACTGACAGGCGGCATTGATGGACACTAATAGATGGCACTGATTGGGCAGGTACTGACAGGTGTTAATGCTGGACACTGATTGTCACTGTGATGGACACTGATGGGCACTATGGTGGGCCCTGATTTGCACTGTGGTGGGCACTGATTGGCACTATGGTGGGCCCTGATTTGCACTATGGTGGGCCCTGATTTGCACTGTGGTGGGCACTGATTGGCCCTCTATTTGGCACTGATTGTCACTGTGATGGACACTGATGGGCACTATGGTGGGCACTGATTGTCACTGTGATGGACACTGATTTGCACTGTGGTGGGCCCTGATTTGCACTATGATGGGCCCTGATTTGCACTGTGGTGGGCACTGATTGGCCCTCTATTGGGCACTGACATGTTATGATGGGGCATGGACTGGGGCAGCTACTGGTTACCGATTGGCAGCTGATGGGTACAATTGATGGGGGCTGTGCTCATAATCAATGTGCTGATTATCAGCACAGACCCCCCCCCCCCCCCGACAGGGAGAGCCGCCAATCGGCCCTCCCTGTCAACACGAACTGAGGAATGCCATTTACCAGCTCTTCCTGGTTCACGTGATGATCAGCTGTGATTGGTCACAGCTGATCATATAGTAAGAAGCCTCTTACCACGATCGGAGATGCAGCATGTCAGACTGACACGCCACCATCGCGATCGCCGTACTGCACATACACCCCCACCCCCGTGGGTGCACGCTGCCCCATGTTATCCTTCTGGGCGTCATATGACACCCAGTCAAGATAACAGAACCACTTCCTGCCCGTTATTCTGCTATAGGCCGGGGCAGGAAGTTGTTAATCAATATAGTTTGCAACAAGCAGAGACATGTTTTCAGACGATAAAGGCTTTGTTCTCACCATACATGCCTGAAAACCCATGGAAAAAACACAAGGGGGTAGATTTACTAAAACTGAAGAGTGCAAAATCTGGTGCAGCTGTGCATAGGAACCAATCAGCTTCCAGGTATTTTTGTCTAAGCTTAAAGCGGTGTTCCAGACTTTTTTTTAAAAGTCAGCAACTACAAACACTGTAGCTGCTGGCTTTTAATAAGGGCACTTACCTGTCCAGCGAGCCTGCGATGTCGGCCCCCCGAGGCTGATCCGTTCCTTGGACCTGTTCCCAGCGCCGCCATTCCACCTAAGGGAAACAGGCAGTGGAGCCTTGTAGCTTCACTGCCTGTTTGCTACTGTGCATGTGCTTGTGAATGGCCCCGTTGTCTTCTGGCACACACACAGGTCCCAGAAGACAACTGGAGAGCTCAACGAAGAGGAGAAAGTAACCGCGGAAGAGGCAGATTAGGAAGGCTGCATAGCAAAAGGGGCTTCTGGTACGTAACCATGTTTCTTCTATGTTTTTTTATTTATTTCAAATAACATTTTAATGTATAAATATTTTTTAGGGTGGACCTCCACTTTAATTGAACAAGCTGAAATTAGACGCTGATTGGCTACCATGCGCAGATACACCAGAGTTTGCACTCCCCAGCTTTAGTAAATCAAACCCACAGACATGGCCGATCCTAGGGTCACAGACGCCTGGGTACAGAAATATTTCTGGCGCCCCCACATGGGCGTGGTCATCTTACCCACTCCTCCCCTTTTCACATGTTTCTATGGCTATGACTCAAACACAGAGATGCTCCCCTAAGGCCTCGTACACACGACCCAACATGTCTGCTGAAACTGGTCCGCGGACAGACGACCGGACAATTTTCCGGCGGATCGGACAGGTTTCCAGCGGACAAATGTTTCTTAGCATGCTAAGAAACATGTCCGCTGGAAGCCTGTCCGTCGGACATGTTCGGTCGTCTGTACGACTCACCGGACATGTCCACTCGGCTGAAAGCCCTCGCATGCGTCGAAGTGATTCGACGCATGCATGAAAGCATTGACCTTCCAGGGTCGCGCACGTCGCCGCGTCATCGTCGCGGCGATGGCGCGGCCACGTCACCGCGTTCGTTTTTCGCGGGAAATTCGGTCTGATGGTGTGTACAGCCATCAGACCAAAATCCGCCATCGGACATGTCCCGTCGTGTGTACGAGGCTTTAGAAGTCTTCATTAGTGTCCCCCATCAGAGTACCCTCAGCAGGTGTCCCCAATCGGAGCCCCCCCCAGCATTTGCCCCCATCAGAGCCCCCCACAGCAAGTGTCCCCATAGATCAGTACTTGTTCAATAGATCCCTGTAGCTCGGGCGCGCTGGGAGCAGAAGCACATTACAGGGGGCGGTGCATATGTGGCATCTTTGGTTACTTGGAGGGTGTCACTCGGAGAGCATTTCTGGGAGTGCACGGGATGATTGGCAGCAGCTCCGGCCAACCCAGAAGCCTCTCATCACACGCCTATGGGAGAAGAGCTGACACACGCAGAGGGGGTGGGGCAGACAGGAGACTGCTCCGTGCACACTGGACAGAATGAATTACTGGAGCCTAGTGCCAAGAGGTGTTCCCGTAATAGGCTCCGCTGTGGTACTCAGACTGGATTCCGGGGACAGTGGGAGGTATGCGCTTTTGTCAGTTGCCAGCGGAGAGAGCAATTGGGATGGGGAACCACAGCACCCGCTACATGCGCTCCGCCTCTGGACACAGACAAGGAGGAGGGAGGGGAGAACTTTGGAGCTTCAGCGCCCCCCTCCTCTGTGGCGCCTGGGTGCGGAGCACCCTGCCTAGGATCGGCCCTGCCCACAGACTTGACTTGTAAAGAATATTTTAAGTTTGTTCACACATTGGATTTGATTTACTAAAACTGGAGAGCGCAAAATCTGGTGCAGCTCTGCATAGAAGCCAATGAGCTTCCAGGTTTTATTGTCAACCATAGGCGTGCGCACAGGGTGTGCCAGGTGTCTGGGCACACCCTAATCACCCCACGCAGTGCTGATTCCCCCTGATTCCTGGTGCCCCGTCTCCTCCCTGCAGTGCTGCCAGCTTCTCTCCTCACCTGTCCCACCAGCTGCTGCGGGGGATGCTTCTGGATGGAGAGTGGGGGGGAAGGGGCTGGTAAGTATTTAATTTACCCCTTTCTGGATGAACACAGAGGGCCAGATTCACAGAAAAAGTACGCCGGAGTATCTGCTGATACTCCGGCGTACTTTCAAATTTGCCGCGTCGTATCTTTATTTGTAATTCACAAACAAAGATACGACGGCTTTTGGCTAAGATCCGACACGCCTTCGGATCTTAGGTGTAATTTTCCGGCGGCCGCTGGGTGGAGTTTGCGTCGTTTTCCAGCGTCGGGTATGCAAATTAGCTGTTTACGGCGATCCACGAAGGTACGCGCGTTCGGCGCAATCTCTTACATCGGTTTTTCGCGTCGTAAAGTTAAGAGTGCTATTTAGATGGCGTAAAATTACACCATCCATGTTAAAGTATGGCCGTCGTTCCCGCGTCGAATTTTTAATTTTTTTTGCGTAAGACGTCCGGGAAAACGAAAGTACGTTACACACGTCGCCATTCAAAAAACACATCGGGGCGCCGTAATTTCGCGCAAAGCACGGCGGGAAATTTTCACACGGAGCATGCGCAGAACGTTCGGCGCGGGAGCGCGCCTAATTTAAATGACACACGCCCCATTTGAATTAGGCGGGCTTGCGCCGGACAGGTTTACGTTACGCCGCCGCAAGTTTACAGGCAAGTGCTTTGTGAATCAGGCACTTACGCCGAAAACTTGCTGCGGCGTAACGTAAAGGGGATACGTTACGCCGTCGTAATTATTCCTGAATCTGGCCCAGTGAGTGATCTGTACCGATCGCTCCTGTGTTTATTCCTAACTGAAGCATAGTAAACTATATTTATTTGTGAGACATCAGGGGTCTGTTTAGACCCTTGATATTTCCCCAAAGCCTCCCAATGGGGCTGTGGTATTGTCCTCTATGTGTCCTTGCAGAGACAGGTGCAGAAAAACGCATGTCCCTGCACATGGTGTGAGCAAGGCCTGAGACAGATAAACCATAATAAGTTATTAACAATACACATCATTTAACAGAAAATGTCAAAAGGACACGAGCATCCTGAATTTCTAGAACTGACCAAAGTGTTAGTTTCTTTCTAAGAATGATATATAAGATAAAAACTGATAGAGACATCCTGTCTACAACGACGCAGGAAATCAGGCAGCGCACCATGTGCAGCTTAGCTGCTAACATCAGTAGAATGTACATTCAGTTTCAGAAAAAGGAAGGCATTCTCAGAATTAGGATGCTTTTCAAATAGAACATTTGTAAATTTCTCAACATAGATTACCCCAAATACTTTGATATTGTTACGTATCCAATACTCTCTTCTGGGAGGAAGTTTTGTAAACTAATAAATAAATGTAACAATTAGGAAAAGATCATTTCTTGGTAAGCGATACATTCAGTGTTGGTGTTCAGATATTATTAAAATTCCCCTGTACTGATAGGAAAAACATTATAGAATCAAGGAAAAGTGGACATTGGAGTTAAAGCGAAGGTCCACCCTAAAAAAAAAAAAAAAAAAAAAAAAAATATAGCCAAATAGGCTATAAAAAAAAAAAAGGAATTATACTTACCAGAAATGGCTGTTACTAGGCAGATTGTCCTAATCTGCCTCTTCCTCGTCCACGGTGAGTTTCTGTGTTCTCCTCCTCACCTTGCCTTCTGGGAAATGGAGGTGCGCTGCCCTCTGGGACACACAGGACGGTGTGTCCATTAACGAAGCGCCGCGTGACTCGCGCATGTGCAGTAGGAAACGGGCAGTGAAGCCGCAAGCCTTCACTGCCTGTTTCCCTTAGTGAGGATGGCGGTGCCTGGACCCGGTCCGAGGGACGAATCGCCTTGGGCGGCTGACTTCGCGGGCAACCTGGACAGGTAAGTGTGCTTATTAAAAGTCAGCAGCTACAGTGTTTTTAGCTGCTGACTTTTAATATTTTTTTTTTACCGCCGGACCTCCGATTTAATGTAAAGTGTAACTTCACTCGCCAAATCAACATTGATTATATCTAATCTTTGAGCTGCTAGCATTAGTAAATAAATAAGAAAGTATATCATACAGTATGTACTTGTTTTAAACTATATATATATATATATATATATTTTTTTTTTTCTTTAGTTACTTCCTGGTTTCTTGCCTAGGCAAATTAGGTCATACATCCTAGGAGTCTTTAGCAGAGGAAGAGGGGTTTTATCAGCACTTGCGCATGCTTGATCTAAGGGCAGATGGATTCCAGGAAGTAAATGCTACTTGAATCATCTGCCCTTACTCAAGATGTCCACGGCCAGAAAAGCTAGGGGGTTGATTTTCAAAGTAATTTCTCAACAAAATAAGGCATGGAGACATACATGGATGGGGAAGTTTGCTTTAACCTCCCTGGCGGTATGATTATTTCAGAAAAAAGATGCTGAAAGCGGTACCATTATTTGCAAGGAAATTTGGCATTTTATACTGTAGGCCTGTAATTCTTAGGAATAACTCACTTAAATCTGACCAAACAAGAGTCTAGTAGGCATCCCGGGTATGATTTTTTTAAAAAACAAAATTATAAATTATAATATAATAAATAATTATAAACAATTATAACAAATAATAATATAATTATAATAAAAATTATTCAATAATGTAACTCAAAATCACTGAAATTTGCTCAGTTGCAGAATTGTCGCTGTCATTACTTTTATTTTTTTATGACGAATTTCCCCACAAATCACTATCGCACAATTCTGCAAGTGATTATAATTTATTATCGCTGTTTTCTAGCTGCTCTAAAACCATTTTTGACATAAAGGGACACTTTTGGTTGCTATGGACAATCTACAGTTTGCAGGGAGAAAGAAACGTTTTTATTATATAAAAGTACATGTAGGACACTGGGCAGACCACTAGGGACAAGGGGGGGTGTGTATTTTTTACATACAGTACTGTAATCTATAAGATTACAGTATACTGTATGTATTGTGTTTGTTTACCTTTTTGAATTTGGCGCCGTTCTCCGCTCCTGTGCGTCGTAACGTCGCAGGAAATGGAGATCGGCGGCACACAGAGGCACTGTGTGAATCGAGCGAGGTCCCGCTCACTCACACAGCGCGGTGGCATCGCTGGATCCAGGGACAAGGTAAGTAAACCAAGCCTGTGGATTCAGCGAGGCGAGCCCGAATTTGACTCGGGGTTACCGATCATAGCCAAAAAATCTCACCCCGAGTCCGACTCGGGAATACCGCAAGGGGGGTTAAACAATAAAAATGAATTGAAGGGAATTGAAAAGTCTCATGTTTTTTCACCTTGATGCATATGCATTACAGTGAAAAACCTTTTGCTACAGGTGCCCACAGAGCCACCCCTTTTTCTTACCTGACCCCATCCATTCCAGCGAAGTGCACAAGCCCAGCAGCTCCAGCCGCTGTCTTGGGTCCTCATTGGATAGATTGATAGCAGCAGGAGCCATTGGCTCCCCCTGCTGTCAATCAAATCCAGTGACACGAGAGCAGGGGGTGGGGTCTGTGTCAATGGATGCAGCAGCGGAATTCAGGAGCACGCCCGCATGGGTTCCCCCATGGAAAGCCGCTTTCCGTGGGGGCACCCGATGAAGAGGAGGAGCCAGGAGCACCACTGGGGGACCCCAGAAGATCGGGGCCGCTCTGTGCAAAACCCTTGCACACAGCAGGTAAGTATAACATGCTTGTTATATTTATATTTACGACAGAGAGAGACAAGGAAAAACGCATATATTGAGAGTGCAAGGGCCGCACACCCCAAAATGTTGTAGAGACAAAAATTGAGAAATTCCCCCCGGGGGCTTTTAAGCGACATATTGTGTAAAGTATATTAAATTCAAAGACATGGAAATATATAAAAAAAATCTTTACTAGGTTTTAGTATCACGAGTAATGAAGATGCAGATAGTTGTAATATAAAATACATTCAGGTTACAGACAGTTGGAGACCTATCTCAACAACAATTAAATGTTAAAGGATCCCAATATATATATATATCATGGGGATATTGGGATCCTTTGTCTGCACCACGGCCATCATCTCTGGTTACATGTCACCTTCTATATGCTTCGAGCGAATACAAATCCCCCCGAAGAAGACCAAATTGTGGTTGAAACGCGTGGGGGTATTCTTATGGAAGCTACTTCATCAATGGCACTATATATTATTCCATTGTATCATTTAACATTTAATTGTTGTTGAGATAGGTCTCCAACTGTCTGTAACCTGAATGTATTTTATATTACAACTATCTGCATCTTCATTAGTCGTGATACAGAAACCTAGTAAAGATTTTTTTTATATATTTCCATGTCTTTGAATTTAATATACTTTACTCAATATGTCGGTTAAAAGCCCCCGGGGGGAATTTCTCCATATTTATATTTACAATCACTTTAAATCGCGTTTTTGATTTGTGGTGCTCAGATGCAGTGAATATCTGTTTTAATGAAGGCAAATAGGCTTTTCACTTTGCAAAGGGAATTTTCCTTAGCTTAGTGAATATGGTGGAAATTAACTTTAAAACGAATACCCAAGAAAAAAGAAAACAGTATTTTTGCCTACACGTGATTGGATGGTGGAAGCCAGCAGAGCTTCACCTCATTCACTAATCTAAGAGAAAATTCCCTTGCAAAGAGCCTACTTACCTTTAGTAAATTAACACCATTGACTTTATTCTTTTCAATAAAAATATGTTTTGTGTCTATGTTTTGAGAGCATTATCCCCCGCCTCGCACAGACTGATTGAACCACGTCCTCCAATACTGGCTGTCTGCCTTCTCTACCATTCTTTTGCCACAGTGCAAAGTTCTAGAGCGGGTAAATATTAAACTCCAGATAAGGCAGCCAAGAGAGGTTGCATTTGGCACTACGGTAAATAGACTCGTCTCTATCCAAACGTGGGTTTTTGATTAACAAATGAATTTAAAAATACATAGTCAATGCCCCATAGGTCTAAAATAACACGGATTGGCCCTCACATACACATAGTGGGGTTCTTTAACATATTTGAAAAGTTTTTTGGGATCACATTTAGGAAAAAAAATTATATACAATCTATAAGATTACAGTATACTGTATGTATTGTGTTTGTTTACCTTTTTGAATTTGGCGCCGTTCTCCGCTCCTGTGCGTCGTAACGTCGCAGGAAATGGAGATCGGCGGCACACAGAGGCACTGTGTGAATCGAGCGAGGTCCCGCTCACTCACACAGCGCGGTGGCATCGCTGGATCCAGGGACAAGGTAAGTAAACCAAGCCTGTGGATTCAGCGAGGCGAGCCCGAATTTGACTCGGGGTTACCGATCATAGCCAAAAAATCTCACCCCGAGTCCGACTCGGGAATACCGCAAGGGGGGTTAAACAATAAAAATGAATTGAAGGGAATTGAAAAGTCTCATGTTTTTTCACCTTGATGCATATGCATTACAGTGAAAAACCTTTTGCTACAGGTGCCCACAGAGCCACCCCTTTTTCTTACCTGACCCCATCCATTCCAGCGAAGTGCACAAGCCCAGCAGCTCCAGCCGCTGTCTTGGGTCCTCATTGGATAGATTGATAGCAGCAGGAGCCATTGGCTCCCCCTGCTGTCAATCAAATCCAGTGACACGAGAGCAGGGGGTGGGGTCTGTGTCAATGGATGCAGCAGCGGAATTCAGGAGCACGCCCGCATGGGTTCCCCCATGGAAAGCCGCTTTCCGTGGGGGCACCCGATGAAGAGGAGGAGCCAGGAGCACCACTGGGGGACCCCAGAAGATCGGGGCCGCTCTGTGCAAAACCCTTGCACACAGCAGGTAAGTATAACATGCTTGTTATATTTATATTTACGACAGAGAGAGACAAGGAAAAACGCATATATTGAGAGTGCAAGGGCCGCACACCCCAAAATGTTGTAGAGACAAAAATTGAGAAATTCCCCCCGGGGGCTTTTAAGCGACATATTGTGTAAAGTATATTAAATTCAAAGACATGGAAATATATAAAAAAAATCTTTACTAGGTTTTAGTATCACGAGTAATGAAGATGCAGATAGTTGTAATATAAAATACATTCAGGTTACAGACAGTTGGAGACCTATCTCAACAACAATTAAATGTTAAAGGATCCCAATATATATATATATCATGGGGATATTGGGATCCTTTGTCTGCACCACGGCCATCATCTCTGGTTACATGTCACCTTCTATATGCTTCGAGCGAATACAAATCCCCCCGAAGAAGACCAAATTGTGGTTGAAACGCGTGGGGGTATTCTTATGGAAGCTACTTCATCAATGGCACTATATATTATTCCATTGTATCATTTAACATTTAATTGTTGTTGAGATAGGTCTCCAACTGTCTGTAACCTGAATGTATTTTATATTACAACTATCTGCATCTTCATTAGTCGTGATACAGAAACCTAGTAAAGATTTTTTTTATATATTTCCATGTCTTTGAATTTAATATACTTTACTCAATATGTCGGTTAAAAGCCCCCGGGGGGAATTTCTCCATATTTATATTTACAATCACTTTAAATCGCGTTTTTGATTTGTGGTGCTCAGATGCAGTGAATATCTGTTTTAATGAAGGCAAATAGGCTTTTCACTTTGCAAAGGGAATTTTCCTTAGCTTAGTGAATATGGTGGAAATTAACTTTAAAACGAATACCCAAGAAAAAAGAAAACAGTATTTTTGCCTACACGTGATTGGATGGTGGAAGCCAGCAGAGCTTCACCTCATTCACTAATCTAAGAGAAAATTCCCTTGCAAAGAGCCTACTTACCTTTAGTAAATTAACACCATTGACTTTATTCTTTTCAATAAAAATATGTTTTGTGTCTATGTTTTGAGAGCATTATCCCCCGCCTCGCACAGACTGATTGAACCACGTCCTCCAATACTGGCTGTCTGCCTTCTCTACCATTCTTTTGCCACAGTGCAAAGTTCTAGAGCGGGTAAATATTAAACTCCAGATAAGGCAGCCAAGAGAGGTTGCATTTGGCACTACGGTAAATAGACTCGTCTCTATCCAAACGTGGGTTTTTGATTAACAAATGAATTTAAAAATACATAGTCAATGCCCCATAGGTCTAAAATAACACGGATTGGCCCTCACATACACATAGTGGGGTTCTTTAACATATTTGAAAAGTTTTTTGGGATCACATTTAGGAAAAAAAATTATATACAATTGTCTAGTATTAGCTATTATACAAATTTGCACTCCGATATAATTGATAATTAAAACATTTTTTTAAAGGACATATATGTTTTTTATTTTTATTTCATATACTCTTAAAAAAAATAAAAATTCTTAGGGGCTGGCAAATGCAAAGAAAAAAATGTTTAAAATTTACATTTTATTTTTAAAGCGAAGTTTCCCTTGCTGATTGGCCCAGCAGCAGAGGAAAGAAGAGGGGGACAAACTTCTGGGGGATCGGGCCGCTGCCCAGTCTTCCGGAAGTGGGGAAGCAGACCTGTCAAAAACGGGTCCCCTTCCCCCCTCCCCCTGAAAGGTGGCAAATCTGACACTGGGGGTGGGGGTTTGAGGAAACATACGTCACTACAGATGTTCATTGCATCCTGAGGGCGGCAGTGTTCAAATGTATTTATTACAGGTACTTGTCCAGCGCCATCTGTTTACACAGTACTTTACATATATATTATACATTCACATCAATCCTAGCCCTCAAGAAGCTTCCAATCTAAGGCTGCATTCACTAAAAATGCATAGGTGTGAATCCACCCTTAGGCTCGATTCACACCTATGCATGTTGCTTTTGAGCATTTTTGCGGTGCTTGCTGCGTTTTTTGACGTGCGTTTTTACTGTGATTTTACCACGATTTGCGTTTTTTTTTTTAGCCAGCAGTTTTTTTTTTTTTTTTTTACATTTTCTTTATCAACCAGCTATAAACAGGTTTAAAAAAAAAAGCAAAACGCAAATTGCGGCAAAATTGCGGTACTTGGTTTTGGATGCGAGTCCTTTGAATTCTATTACATGCAAAATGCTGCTTTTAGCAGGAAAAAAGTCCCTTATCTTTTCCAAGAACGCAGAGGCACAAAAAAGCATTGATGTGAACATATTCCATAGGAAACCATGTTAAAAAATGCATCAAAAAATGCATTAGTGTGAATGGAGCCTTAGGTCCCTAACTCACAATTATACATACACATATTAGGGCCAATTAAGGACTGGTTCACACCTATGCACGTTGCAATTTGCATATTCCAAGTGCATTTTGCATTTTTCAATACACGCTTTTGAACCAATATGGAACTAAAAACTAGAAAAAAGTCCTTGGCCCTTTCCATAAAATGCAGATGTGAACTACATTCATAGGAAACCATTTTAAATGGACTGTAGTGTGTTTCTGCAAAACTGAAAACTTACTAAAAAAATGCAAAGGTGTGAACCAGGCCTTAGGCCTCATACACACGACCGAAAATCTCGTCGTAAAAGAAACGTTGTTTTCCTTGACGAGGTTCTTGTCAGGCTTGACGAGATTCTTGTCAAGCTTTCCTTGCATACACACTGTCAAGACCAAATCTTGTCGTTCTCAAACGCGGTGACGTACAACACGTACGATGGCAGGGGAAGTTCGATTCCACTGGCACAACCCTTGGGGCTGCTTTTGCTAATCTCATGTTACTGCGTGTTAAGTAAAAGATTGGTAAGAGACGATTTGCACTTTTCAGTCTGTTACAGCTTGACAAATGTGTTATATCCATTACAAACGCTACTTTTACCGAAGGTGCGCTCCTGTCCCATACTTTATTCTGAGCATGCGCGGGTTTCTAAGCATACACACAAACGTGTTTCTCGTAGAAAACCAGCCCGACGAGGAAATCGAGACTCCCGTCGAGGAAAAAGAGAACTTGTTCTCTTTTTTCCTCGTCGAGTTCCTCGACAGTTTACCGCTTGAAATGCACGTACAGAAAAAAACATTTGTCATGAACATATAAAGGAATAAAGTAGGGTTCACCGCTATCCTCCGCGCGCGTGCTGGATAGCACTATGCTACAACGGCGTAACCAGGAAGGGAATTGCGTTCCACCGCTGACCACACAGGTCCTATCTGCATAGCGCTATCCAGCACGCGCGCGGCCCCTGTGTAACCCTACTTTATTCCTTTATATGTTCATGACAAGTGTTTTTTCTGTACGTGCATTTTAAGCGGGATTGTTTTCTTTAGGGGGGCAACTATTAAACAGGATTACACTATTGTGGTACCTTTGGTTTTTATGTGCCCTGATCGAGATTAACCCCTGCTGTCCCTGGAGAAATAATAAGAGTTTGAGTTGGAGGAATTGCTGTTCAAGGCTTTATCTTTTTTATCTTGTGGTGAGTTTGAACCCCTGAGGGGTAGTGTGACCCACGTTCGAGGTGAAGACTGGGAAGAGGTGTAGGGTGCACTACAATATCTGTCCTAGGATCACTTATCACCCTTGAACTCTTACTTCTCTCTTTGGATTTCCTATGAGGATTTGGACTTTATTTTATTTATTTATTTTAGCGATGTTTATCAATTTATCAATTCAACTTCCTTTCTCTGTTTATCAATTCAACTTCCTTTCTATGATTTTGATACTTTGTTTTATTGTTATACATATATATATATATATATATATATATATATATATATATATATATATATATATATATATATATATATATATATTATACATATATGTAATACATAGATACATTGGTCCAACTTGGACTATTGTTACTATACATATACCCGTAGGCTATATATATATATATATATATATATATATATATATATATATATATATATATATATATATATATACTCAGGGTGTGCAAGGTTTACTTGGGCACACCCTAATCATCCCGTGTGGTGCAAATTCCCCCTGTTTAGACCCCTGATATTTCACCAAAGCACTCCTAATGAGCCTTTAAAAAAACAAAAAAAATAAAAACTACTGACACCATTCACTTCCCTACTGACACCAATCTCTGCCCCACTGACACTGTCAATATATATATATATATATATATATATATATATACACACACACACATGCACACACACATATATGTGTTTAAGCTTTGGGGTGTACACCTATGCATATACCTGGCCGATGTCCCTAGAAGCTGAAAATCACTGAAGTAGGCAGCCCTAGTTCAGTTATCTCCACTTGCTTCCGGGTTCCATGCTGAGTGGCTGGCCTGCTGCATTCTGAACATCAGTCGATTGGAATAGGCATCATTCAGTGAATACTTTACATGATCTTTTTTTTTTTTTTAATAAATGCAAATATTTTTTGGATTGGTGGGGAGCATGACATCACAGGCCCGCCTCTCCAACTTATCTAATTGGTTCAATCCAAACTCTGTGAATGGCACCTTTGCCGAGTGTCTGAGTCTCTAACACTGCACCAGGGTACCCGCTCAGCCCAAAGCAGGTGGAGATCACTGTAGTAGCAGTGTCTTCTTTAGTATTTTCCAGCCTCTGGAACATCGGCTAGGTATGGTATATGGTCAAAAATGAGAGGAGCAAGAGGGTGGAACTTTAAATGATGATTGCAATAAAGTAGATTAGGTGAGCATAGATATTAGAAGTATATGTGCGTTTATACCTTATATTAAACAATAAACTTCCACTATGCTCACCTAATCTACTTTATTGCAACCACATTCTTCATTTAAAGGCCCACCCTAATTTTTGACCTCAACAGGGATGGTAATACATGACCTTATCGTGCCATGGTTTCATTTAAAGTCCCAAGGGATGGAAATACATGGCCTTACCAGGCAATGACTTCATGTAAAGTCCCTGATGTAAAGCGCTGCGCAAACTGTTGGCGCTATATAAATCCTGTATAATAATAATAATAATAATACATTTCCCCCATTCTTTCAGGCATGGTATGTGGTGGGGGGGGGGATGCTGATGCCTAAATATTTGTTACCTTAATACAAGAAATGCATTAAGGTAAACAAATGTTTAGGCGTTAGAACCACTTTAAGGAATATGTTCAAATATTGGTTTTCATGCCCAAGATTCAGGGCATGAAACATAGTACAGAGATCAGCGTTGTTTATGACATAAACCCAATTCTCTCACAGGAATAATAACTGCCTCTTTGTGCCCATGCAAATTCCCAAGGTACAGTATTTTCATAGGATAAGAAACAGACTATCTGGACAATGAGTCACAGTCACTATTTTCCAGGCTTGTTGTAGTCTGTAACGTTGGTACATACACGTTTTAATTCTCAGCTTACATTCTCTTGTGAAGACGTTGTCAGGGCATTCATGGTTCAATCTGAGGTGATAATCTACCACAGGTTGGTATCTGGCATTATATACCACCCCACATAATGCAACTCGTTCTTTTATAGATAAACAACTCGATATAACTTCTCTTTATTGTTCATACCTCTCCTAAAAGCAAATATTTAGCCAAGCAGATCTGAGAGGAAAATTCCAGGCATGCTCTGAAACACCTGGCCTGCAGAGTAAATGCATTATGGAAAGTCAACAATCTCAATGAAGAAGAAAAGAAGAAGTGGAGAATAATATCACGGGCAAAAAAAAAACGTGAGAAATTGGTTTAAAGTGACAGGAAAGTGGTGGTTATAAAGGAATTCCATTGTTATATTGACATGTTGATGGACGGAACATTTTTTCTATCCTTTCTAATAGGGTAAAGAAAATCAAGGCAAAAAAAAAAAAAAGACAAACGCTATCACAACAACATTTTTCTCACATGTCTAATCAAACCAGCATAGTTGTTACCTGACCTTATCTTCAGCCACATGAGAAAAGGTCAGGCAGGTGTTGTGTTTTAGTAGCAGTAGACGTGTCCAGGTTGGCCATTAAAGACCATTCTTTGCAGAAAAAAAATCAGTAATCTAAATGTTGGTCTTAAAGTTACCCCAACATTTCACATTCCTAAAATGTGCGTGTTACCATGTACTTGTGTTTAAAATGATCCTATTCTTCTTTGTATTGCTTCCTTTGTGTGACATACCCGCTAGCGGGTTCCTGCCAGTCCCCTGCTTTCCTATTTCAAACGGACCACACCAGGCATGAAAGCACGTCCATCCCTCTGTGGTCACTTTTCCTATCTGTATTCTATTTGGAAGCACAAGCCTGCCTGTACTCCAGTGGTCAGACTTCTGCTGACACGCCCCATGCACAGCTCTTGTCTGGGAAGATCAGTGTACTGCTGTGTCTCTGTCTCCTGCTAACACACCCTCTTGTAGTCAACACTTCCAGCACTCCAAGCCCCTCATGCAGCTGAGAATAAAGGTCATGTGATCACTTATTAAAAAACAAAACAAAAAGTTATTTATCTTTTTTTATATATACAGACATACATTTTGGCTTGCATTTCTATTTAAAACTGTATGGGTTTTAGGTTGAATATATTTTTATTGACAAATATTTAAGAAACGGGTGAATGGAAAACATCAGGTCAGTTATACATATAACTAAGTCATATGATGTCAAGTAATATAAAATAATCAAAGAATAATTATACTCATGAAAAGGGAAGAAAGTAAGCGGGGGAAACTCAAGAGAAAGTGAAACGGAAGGAGAGCAGCAGGAGCCCTTTGGCTACCACTGACCTCTGTGTCTCTGGTGAGATCAGTAAGGCCTCGTACACATGACTGAGAAACTCGACGGGCGAAACACACCGTTTTGCTTGTCGAAATCCTTGTTAGGCTGTCGAGGATCTCGGCGAGCCAAATTTCCCCATTCCCGTTGAGGAAAAAGAAGACATGCTCTCTTTTTGGCTCAACGAGATCCTCGACAGTTTCCTTGTCGAAAAGTGTACACACGACCAGTTTCCTCGGCAAAAAAAAAATACCAGCAAGTTTCTTGCTGTTTTTTGCCGAGAAACTCGGTCGTGTGTACGAGGCTTCAGTGAGGAAAATGCTGAGGCCTAGACAGCGGTGGATCAGTGACAGGAGCCAGGTAAGTGTTTAGGGATGGAGGGCTAGGAAAGATAGTGTTTTACACCTTAATGCAGAGTATGCATTAACCTCCCTGGCGGTATGATTCTGTCTGGAATTACGTACCAAAAGCGGTACATTTATTTTGCAAGGAAATTGGCGTTTTATACTGTAGGCCTGTAATTTTTAGAAATAACTCACTTAAATCTGACCAAGCAAGAGTCTTGTAGGCATCCCGGGTATGATTTTTTTTTTTAAAACAAAATTATAAATTATAATATAATAAATAATTATAAATAATTATAACAAATAATAATATAATTATAATAAAAATTATTCAATAATGTAATCAACTCAAAATCACTGAAATTTGCAGTTGCAGAATTGTCGCTGTCATTATTTTATTTTTTTTATGACGAATTTCCCCGCAAATCGCTATCGCACAATTCTGCAAGTGATTATAATTTATTATCGCTGTTTTCTAGCTGATCTAAAACCATTTTTGACATAAAGGGACACTTTTGGACAATCTACAGTTTTTAGGCAGAAATGACATTTTTTATTATATAAAAGTACATGCAGGGCACTGGGCAGACCACTAGGGACAGGGGGGGTGTGTATTTTTTACATACAGTACTGTAATCTATAAGATTACAGTATACTGTATGCAATGTGTTTGTTTACTTTTTTGAATTTGGCGCCGTTCTCCGTCCCCGTGCGTCGTAACGTCGCAGGGAACGGAGATCGGCGTCACACGGGGACTGTGAATCGAGCGAGGAGGTCCCGCTCGCTCACACAGCGGGTGGCATCGCTGGATCCAGGGACAAGGTGAGTAAACCAAGCCTGTGGATCCAGCGAAAGGTAAGCCCGTCCAGCCCGAGCGCGACTCGGGTTTGCCGATCCTAACATGTAAAACCAACCCCGAGTCGCGCTCGGGTTTACCGTCAGGGGGGTTAAAGTCTGGAACTTTCAGCCTTTAGAACCACTTTAAGCTGGCCATATATTGGTAGAATTTTGTTTGAACATTCACATGGAAATTCTGAAAACGTATTTGTCAGAACATTCTTTCTTGTAATCACTGGATCAAATAATTTAATTTGGCAACCAGAGGAAGGGTCCCGTCGGTAAACAGAAGAGATCTGACACTGGCGAGAGAAGGGTACCAGCCAACAAAGCAGAGTTCTACACACTTCTAAAAATGTATCTTAAAGAAAAGACTTGTTTTTGTATAACTATTTATAACCCTGGTAAGGTTTAAGTTTGCCTTCTGTGTCCCATTGTGGAGATTTCTATTCACCTCCTGTCCCATAGACAAAACAGGAAGTGAGAGGAAATCTCTCCAAAAGAGAGGGTCAGTTGTCTCCAGGATCACCAAAACTAGTGTTCCCATTGGAAGATTTCCCCTATACAGTAAAACCCTGGTTTGCAAGTATAATTCGTTCCAGAAACATGCTTGTAATCCAAGGCACTTGTATATCAAAGCATTTTTTTTACAGGGTATAAAAGAGAAGAGAGGCACCTCTTATGCCGCGTACACACGATCGGTCCATCCGATGAGAACGGTCTGATGGACGGTTTTCATCGGTTAACCGATGAAGCTGACTGATGGTCAGTCGTGCCTACACACCATCGGTTAAAAAAACGATCGTGTCAGAACGCGGTGACGTAAAACACAACGACGTGCTGAAAAAAACGAAGTTCAATGCTTCCATGCATGCGTCGACTTGATTCTGAGCATGCATGGATTTTTAAAAAATCCAATTTAAAACAAGGTTGCTTTTTTTTAACCTATGGATAAATAACCGATGGGGCCCACACACGATTGGTTTGGTCCGATGAAAACGGTCCATCAGAACGTTCTCATCGGTTTGACCGATTGTGTGTAGGTGGCATTAGTGTTGTACATTCATTAAATGTAACCATATTGCTACACTTAAGCCTCGTACACACGACCGAGGAACTCGACGGCGAAACACATAGTTTTCCTCGTCGAGTTCCTTGTCAGGCTGTCGAGGAACTCGACAAGCCAATTTTCTCCATTCCCATCAAGGAAATAGAGAACATGCTCTCTTTTTGGCTCGTCGAGTTTCTCAAAAGACACAACCGGTTTCCTCGGCCAAAAAATATCTCCCAGCAAGTTTCTTGCTGGTTTTTGCACGGTCGTGTGTACGAGGCCTTAGAGGCTCCTCTCTTCTTTTTATACTCAGTTGTGACATGATGCTACTCAAGACTCAAGACATAGCTTGTATATCAAGGCAAAATGTATTAAAACATTTTGCTTGTCTTGCAAAACGCTCTCAAACCAAGTTACTTTCAAACCAAGGTTTTACTGTATTCCTGTTTTGGTGACAACCCAAAATGTGGGATTTTCTTTCCCTTTCAGTGATAACAGTATACCAGACAAATAAAGATGGTGAATCTCTTTATGGCCCCATTCACACCAGAATATGGTGCGGAAAAACCTGCGTTGCGTGTGCGTTTCCTGCTCCGTGTTCAAAACACACTGCTCTTGTGATCTGCAGCGGGTATCAATGATAACTTAACGCAGGTTGCAAATGCTGCATTCTTTAAAGTAGTGCATACACTACTTTTGATGTAGTGCGGTGTGATTTTAGCCCATTGAAATAAATGGGCTGAAATCACACTGCACCCATATGAATCGCACAGGAATGCACAGCATGTTCCTATGAAATTCAGTGTGAACAGGCCCTAACAAAGACACAGATAGCAATAAAAACTGACAAGTGTTCTAATCCTTCTCCACTCTTTCCAAAACTAAAGAAAAAAGTTTAGCTTTTAATTATATTTTAAGGAAAACTTTACACCCAGCAGAATGGGTTAGAGGAAGGCAGAAAAAAAATAGATTTTGCGGAGTTGAGCTTTAATATTTAGTGATTTTAGTGTGATTTTTAACAATCTTACACTTGTAATATTTACTAAAGATACATTTGGGGGTTAGCAATCAAGCAGAAATAAAGAATGTTAAGGGATGGAAAACTATATCCAATGCCTAATTGTTCCAGATTTAAGAACACATTTTCATTCGAAAGCCATAAAGAGTTTTCATTCGAATTTCGCACCATTAGTGGGCTGCAACAACCGACGATTTTCATACGGGCATCAAACTTAAGTGATCGGGCATGTTGGAAATTTTTGGAAAAACAAAAGAATTTCTAATCAATGATGGGTGAATCGTGCGAGAAATATAATTGAAAAAAGAAATGTGCATGAGCTGTAACCTGGAAAGAAGAGAAGATCCCTGACCACGCAAATTATTTTCTGTAGCAACAGGTGAAATTGAAGGCTTGGTTGGTGGAATTATGAAATCAATGGTGGCACCATCGGTTTACAAAACGCACAAAATTTCAGATTTATAAAAGAAAATGTATTTGAATTTGACCCATGTATGGCCTGCATATCTCAGGGCTTTACTTTATCTGGAGCGTTTGGTCATATTTTTAAAATAAGCCCATGGTGCCCTAAATTGCTCCCCTTATAACATGTAAAAATTTGAAAAAAGTTATGTTCAGCCCTTGGGTTGATCATTTCTATATAAAAGTAAGATGTCTCCATCTAGGAAAATCTAATGAACTAGCTACAGGCTGGAATTAAACCTGTGAATATATAAATAGAAGAGCTGAAAATGCAGACATGTAGGTGCATGTTGCCTTCCTGATTGTAGTTTCACTACCTAGAGAGTCAGATGCTGAACTGTTCATATTTTTCTGACTTTACTGGTTACACGTCTTTTAAAGGGGTTGTAAAGTTTTGTTTTTTATTTTCTAAATAGGTTGCTTTAACCCCCCTGGCGATATTCCCGAGGCTGGTTTGGGGTGGAATTTCAGAACCAAGAGCCGTAACCCCGAGCCAGATCGCCTTGCAACATCCACAGGCAGGGTTTACTTATCTTCTCCCTGGATCCTGCAATGCCTCTCCGCTGTGTGATCGAGCTGTCTCCTCGCTTGATTCACACAGTGCCTGTGTGCCGCCGATGCTCTATGCCTGTGTGCCGCCGAGCTCCGTTCCCCGCGACGTCACGACGCACAGGGCAGTGAAAGGTGCCAAATTCAAAAAAGTAAATAAACACAATACATACAGTATACTGTAATCTTACAGATTACAGTACTGTATGAAATAAATACACACCCCCCTTGTCCCTAGTGGTCTGCCCAGTGTCCTGCATGTACTTTTGTATAATAAAAACATTTTTTTCTGCCTGCAAACTGTAGATTGTCCATAGCAACCAAAAACTCTCCCTTTATGCCAAAAGTGGTTTTAGAGCAGCTAGAAAACAGCAATAATAAATTATAATCACTTGCAGAATTGAACGTTAGCGATTTGTGGGGAAATTCGTCATAAAAAAATAAAAGTAATGACAGCGACAATTCTGCAACTGAGCAAATTTCAGTGTTTTTGATTTGATTACATTATTGAATAATTTTTATTATAATTATATTATTATTTGTTATAATTATTTATAGTTATTTACTATATTATAATTTATGATTTTGTTTTTCAAACTTTATTATACCCGAGATGTCTACTAGACTATTGTTTGGACAGATTTAAGTGAGTTATTCCTAAGAATTACAGGCCTACAATATAAAACGCCAAATTTCCATGCAAAATAATGGTACCGCTTTCAGCACCTAAAATCTGAAATAATCATACCGCCAGGGAGGTTAAGCTAGTGCATTGTTCGTTTACTAACCTTTTCCTTCGATTTCCCTTCTAAATGTTTTTTTCTTTGTCTGAATTTCTCACTTCCTGTTCCAGCAATGAATATACACGTATTGTGGTCTTGAAGTTAAAGGTGAATGTAGTCTTGAACATGACAGCCAGAGGTAAGCAATAAGTTCTACTGAACCATTAGGCTGCATTCACATTGTAACGCCGCGTACGTGGCGTATTTTGCCGCGATTTGTTTACTTTTTTTTTTAACAAATAATTTCCATTGATGTCTATGCCCGAACGCCAATGCCGCCTGAAAAAAAGGGTCCAGGACTTGTTTTCAGGCGGCAGGCGTACGGCGTTTCGGCGTTCGGCGTGAGATGTGAACCATCTCATAGACATCAATGGAAATTCGACCCTCCAGCGGCACGAGCGTCGCGCTTCAGGCGTATATACGCAGAGGTGTGAATGCAGCCTTAGTGAGGTGCAGGGTGCTTGGATCAAGTTCTCCTCAGATAGCACTACCTTTAAGGCATGGGCCTTATCATGGGCCTCAATTGTGTCAATAGGACCTTGACCCTGGGTTATTTTTTTGTCATTACTTTATACTATACATACTGTACATATTTTTCTAGGATGTTTCATAAACAAGATGTCTATGACTGTAAATAGGTGCAGCAGGGACCACTCGTTTTTGAGTAGCTTTCTTGGTGAAAACACTCACAGGTCACCGCAATTCACCTACAATAATGCTTTGTTTTATTTGTACTGGATTGGCACATCTCACATGCCTGTGACAAGAAACAGTAAGAATCTATTGAATTCTCTTTGCTGAAAGTAATGTGAGAGGGACAAACATTCCAATTACTCTGAAAGGTCAGATGATGTGAAACACTGCACGTCTCTCCATTGTAAAGGTGAGTATGGAAATGTATTTGTCATTGGAGTGCTACATACTGCTGCATAGCATTTGAGGATTCAGTATTACTTCATTTATGCAATAGTAACATGATTTGATTTATCAGGTTACTTCAACAATCTCTCCTTTATTGAATCTTGTAATACAGGGCCTAAATTTTCACAGTGAATAAAAATGGTCATACACCAACAGATTTCTTTTACTCAGCCATTGGGCTGAAGAAGAGAAATATAATAGGTTCCATCATCGATACAGAAGAGGGAATTAAGTCACTTTTGGGCTGACAATTTTTCATGCAGGTTATTCAATAAAGCCTGACCACACATGGTTCTAATCGGTAATGGGCAGGCTGAATGTATCAAGTTGATTAACTTGAGTACAAACAGCCAACCGGATTCCTTTGCGATTATATAGCAGCTACTAGTGATAATCACTGTCTTCTCCCAACGGAGATGGCTTCTCCCGCACACCCCCGCCGGTAGAAGACAATGACCCGTGGTTGCAAGAAAAAAATTTGCTCCATGTATGGCTGGGCAAGAGTTGCTTGAAAAATTGACCTTTCTTGAGCCAATGGCCACCCACGGCTTGAAAGTCGGCCAGTTTAGCGGGAATCGGCCAAGATTCAAGCAATGTCAATAGTAAAGTATATTTCAAAATTTTCAACCAAACTGGGATAACCTACTTTATATTTGTCACATGTTTTCATTCACATAGCATAACTTAAAAAAAATGAAAAATGTTTGCTTACCATTTAACCACTTGGCGCCCGCGCTATAGCCGAATGACAGCTACAGCGCGGACGCTGTCAATAGACGTCCTCCCCTTCGCACGCTCCATGCGCGCCCCTGCAGCACGCGCTGTGATAACCCGAGTCACTGAGATTACACGGGTGATCACAGATTCGAGTAAGGGGCCGGCCTTTTCTTTCTTTTTTTTTAGAATATAGAATATATAACCAAAAAATTGAAAAAACTGAGCTGCCTCATTTTTGCTGCAAACCATTCGATTTGACCCCACTAACTATTAGAAAATTTAATGAATGCCCTAAAAACTAAAAACAGAGGGCCAGATTCACAAAAGAGATACGACGGCGTATCTCCTGATACACCATCGTATCTCTTGTCCTATCTATGCGGCTGATTCATAGAATCAGTTCCGCATAGATAGCCCTAAGATCCGACAGGTGTAATTGACTTACACCGTCGGATCTTAGGATGCAGTACCTCGGCCGCCGCTGGGTGGAGTTTGCGTCGTTTTGCTGCGTCGGGTATGCTAATGAGCATTTACGGCGATCCACGACGGTTTTCGCGTTCGTTACGTCGTCACTAGTAATTTTTTCCCGTCGCAAATTTACACCTGCTTTAACATGGCTTAACTTTAGTCGAGCCATGTTAAAGTATGGCCGTCATTCCCGGGTCGAATTTAATTTTTTTTTTTGTTTTGGCGTAAAGACGTCCGGGAATACGAATGGACGCTACGCACGTCGCCGTTCTAAAAAATGACGTCACATCGCGCAAAGCACGGCGGGAATTTCTAAACTAAGCATGCGCAGTACGTCCAGCGCGGGAGCGTGCCTAATTTAAATGGTACACGCCCCATTTGAATTGGGCGGGCTTGCGCCAGACGTGTTTACGATACACCGCTGCAAGTTTACAGGTAAGTGCTTTGTGGAAGAGGCACTTACACTGAAAACTTGCGGCGGTGTAACGTAAACGGGTTACGTTGCGCCGCCGCAATTATTCGTGAATCTGGCCCAGAATTCCACTAGTGCTTAGTCATTTTTAGTTGTCTTATCAGTTTGGCATCATATATTACCATATTAAAAGTAGCAAGTGGGTGGGGGTGGACAATATTGATGATAGTTGATGATAGTTTTTCTTTTTATTCCACGTAGGATACATTTCAAATATTAAAATAAAAAGAAGGTACAACATTAATTATTAGACATATTAAAAAGAAGTGTCAGCATTTTTATAATCTACGTTAAAGGAATTTCACGGGGGAAAACTGCTTTCAATCTGCAGACTCTTCACTATGAATAGCACCAAGACACATAGACAAATGTGTACACAGACCAAATATATGCCAAATAGGGCATAGGAGGATAAGTATGCAATGACTAATCAGGCATCTTTTCAATATAAAAAGCCACTGCGGCTGTAGACAGAATAAAGAGATTAGGTCTGTCTAGAACGTCTTAACATGGCAGAACTGTGTGAAAAGATCAAAGAAGTTATCAGTTAATATTGTCAGATGAGTGAAGTATAAAAAAAGCTGAATTACAATTTTTCCATTGTACTTGGTTTAAACATTTAACTAAGGAAGACATGTTAGAAAAGACTTCGGATAAGTATTTAAGGGTGTATGGACCGAAGCAGTTTCTGAACTTCTATGCAGAGTTGGTTCATTGGGGTTGATTTAATAAAGGCAAATAGACTGTGCACT
This sequence comes from Rana temporaria, assembly GCF_905171775.1. Taxonomy (NCBI): domain Eukaryota; kingdom Metazoa; phylum Chordata; class Amphibia; order Anura; family Ranidae; genus Rana; species Rana temporaria. The sequence continues at coordinate 72,424,386 of NC_053496.1, read as the reverse complement.
TTGCATAGTGCAGTTGCACTCTGCAAAAGCAAATGCTCCAGAGCTTAGTAAATGAGCAGACTTCCATCATCCAATCATGTGCAAGCAAAAATGCATTATTTTTTTTAATTTTCCTTGCATGTTGGGTGTTCTTTACAAAGTGAAAACCTCATTTACTAAGCCCTGGAGCAACTGAACTTGCACGGTGAAACTACTCTTTGGAAAGTGCACAGTCTATTTTCCTTTAGTAAATCAACCCCTTTGTACCTATAGGAAACCCTAGAAAAAGGCTTGCATATAAGTACTGCAAATTTCTCCTAAACATGCGCCGTTTAGGAGATACTTACAGTGTACTGTGCTGATGATGTCATTGGTGCATGCGAGCTGAAGAAACAGCCACCTGTACCGTTTCTTTAGTAGCGACTCGCGAGTGCCATGACTGGCGGCATGCACAGGAGTGAGGTCACGCGGCTCCAGCCAATCACAGAGCCGGAGTCCGTGGCCCTATAAGGAAAAGGGGCAAACATGGATGCGGCCTGCAGCGGGGATGACGCAGGCTTCGTTTTGCAGGTAAGTGTCACATAATGTGCTAGTATGCAATGCATACTAGCACAATATGTCTTTACTTTGCAGGGGGGGAGAAGAAAAAGCTAGCAAGGGTTTGCTTCCTCTTTAAGTCGGCAATTCATGGATCAAATTTGATTGGTTTAGCAGGGACCAAATGAATTTTGATCCATTCATGGCCGTTCCCGTTGGATGGGAATGTTGTAAAACTTTTGTCGATCAATGGTTGTGGCCAAATAGAAGTCCCACTGTCCGAATACACAAGAGTGGAGGATTCCTTCATCCACTTTGCTTGTATGTATGGGGGGATTTATGCTGGCTGAATGAAAAAAATTATTACTCTCTGGGCAGCTTTATCTTTTAGAAGTAAACTGCTTTCCAGTTTCACTCTTGCTTTAATGACATACATACCTATTTCTAGCTTCTGTAGCCAAGGGTTGCTTTTTGTTTCAGAGTGACAATGCTGCATGCTGCCTTTTCAGTTTGGCACAACGTTGTCACCTTTTTCATACCACTGCAGTTCTGCAGCTGCTGATGTGGCTGATGTGATGAGGTTGTGGCATTGCCTGCTTGATGACACAACCTCTCCCAATAACACATAGTTGTCACCTTGTAGGACAAGGTTGGCCTCTTCTGCGTGACTGTATGACATCCACTCCTGCCTAGGGGCGGACCGACAACTCATGGGGCCCCCGGGCAATAGAAGATTATGGGGCCCCTGGGCTTACAGGTGGCCATCACGCCAGGAGGCAGTGCAGAGGTGGGGCAGCTAAAATCTCAGGATTTTCACATCAAAAGCATGTCAGTTTCAGACATATCAGGGAGAGATGTAAAAAAACACAGATTTTTACATATTGTCCCTGGTTTTACCTGAGCCTGGCAACCCTCATGGGGCCCCCTAGTGGGATGGGGCCCTCGGGCAATGCCCGAGTGCCTCAATGGTCAGTCCGCCCCTCCTGCCCCTGTTGATCTCTCTCAGCCCTTGCCCAGTGGCCTCAGAAGAGAAAAGGGAGCAATACATATTCAAAAACTTTTTCTAATGAATTTATTACAGGATAATTATAAAGATTGATAGGGCTAATGACTGTTTGAAATAATGACTTTATGAATGATTAACACCAGTGTGTCCCAATGCAACACAAGGCAAAAAGCCTTGTTCCCTATCAGGGAAGTTCACAATGCTGCGGTGGTATCAGGGGCGTACCAAGCGGGGGGCGGGGGCGGTATACAATGAAAAAAAAGTATGGTGCACAGTACCTTTTTCAGGGCAGTGCACTGTGCTGCAGCCAATAGAACCTAAAGGCTTACTCCACTTTTTAAGACCATGTTATATGTTACCCAGGTGTAACATATAACAAGGTATCAAGCAGACCCCCCGACAGTGTGTGAGGGGTTCTTCTCCCCTGCAGCTGCTGTCAGGTTTGAAATCAGTTCGGCTGTGCATGGTTCCACCTATGCAGCCGCGTAATTCACAGATACCTTTGAATAAATAAACTACAAGTCCTGTCAACTACTGCGGCAGATGGACTTATAGTTCTCATTGGAACATAAGCATGGTGATTATCGCACTTGTAGTCCATTGACACTTCCTCCAGCTCTCTAACTGAAAGTTGTATCTTGGTACTGATCTAAAACAGGAACCTGGCATTGTATTAGCGATCCACTGATAATAATAAAATAATAAATGTACATTTTATTTCTGCAAAATATATGTGAATTTTTTTATTTATTTTTTGCAAAAGGTAGACGTGTCCTTGAATGTTAGTGATATTTAAATAAAGTTAGCACAAAAAAAAAAAAAACTGTCATCACACCAACAAAGCTGCTGGTGTGGATGGGCCCCAAAATTATTACTGTATATATATATATATATATATTTTACAAGTTTTAATCCTTTTTTTTGGGGATGTTTATTTACACTATGGGCCAGATTCACAAAGAAGAGCGGCGGCGTAACGTATCGTAGATACGTTACACCGCCGCAATTTTTCATCGCAAGTGCCTGATTCACCAAGCACTTGCGATGAAAACCTACGCCGGCGGCCTCCGGCGCAAGGCGGGCCAATTTAAATGGGCGTGTGCCATTTAAATTAGGTGCGCTCCCGCGCCGGACCTACCGCGCATGCTCCGTTTCCGAACTCCCTTCGTGCATTGCGCGCCGTGACGTCATTTTTTCGAACGGCGACGCGCGTAGCATAATTCCGTATTCCCGGACGGCTTACGCAAACGACATTGATTTTTAAATTTCGACGCGGGAACGACGGCCATACTTTAGTAAAGCAATACGCTTGCTGACTAAAGTTAGGGCACCTAAAACGACGACTAACTTTGCGACGGGAAACTAGACTAGCGGCGACGTGGCGAACGTGAAAATCCGTCTTGAATCGCCGTAACTCCTAATTTGTATACCCGACGCTGGTTTACGACGCGAACTCCCCCCAGCGGCGGCCGCGGTATTGCATCCTAAGATTACAATTACACCTGTCGGATCTTCTGGCTATCTATGCGTAACTGGTTCTATGAATCAGTCGCATAGATAGAAACAGAGATACAACGGCGTATCAGGAGATACGCCGTCGTATCTCCACTGTGAATCTGGCCCTATGTTCTCATAATATTTTCTCTTTCTCTTCCCTTTTAACATTTTTTTGCAGTTTACAAAATATGCATGTTTACAAAATAAAGTAGTAGTACAATTTTTGTTTTCTTTTTAAAATCTGGTTTGTGCTACAAAGTGTTAGTTACACCAGATAATTCTGCTTCATTGCCTCTTCATTATATTATTGGGTATGTACAAATGTGAAAAGGAAGGTTTGCATTCAGAGCTGCTATTATATTATCCTGCCATTCATGTTTTATAGCTCGCTTGGATGCTCATCTTCTAAATATTTTTGAAATAATTTTGTAAATGCAAGCTGGGAGTTCCACTGTGCCCATGGAATAAAAGCATTAGAAGGAAATTGTCCCCTAATTGTACACTGCCATATGTTCTGCACAATAGAAGTTTCCTATGTATAAACCTGCTCCACAACTAGAAATGTAAGAAATATAAAAAAGAAAAGAAAATTTAAGCATGCTCTGTGAGTAGGAAACACTAGCAAACATATAGTGGAGGGTCTCTCAAATTTGACTGCAAAGGTGGAAATACACAATTTACCTTGTTATGGTTATTGTGCCCGAATTTGGGCTTTAATGTCTGACAATATGCCTATGCATTAGCTCCCTCTAGAGGCTAGTCACACTCCTTTTAAGATGTTCAGACTTTGTAATGGTCTTATGACTTTCTTACATTACATTTTATTTACACTACTTACAAGGATGAAAGCAATCAATAGATAATCCCATACATGGTTAAAGCACAGAACCACTAAATTAGTTATTATTATAATACAGGATTTATATAGTGCGAACACTTTGCACAGCGCTTTACAAACAAGAGGGAGACATTATAATTACCATACAATTCAATACAAACAGAGGCCCCTAATTTCACTTAGCCACTTAACCCCCGGACCATATTGCTGGTCAAAGACCAGGGAACCTTTTGCGATTCGGCACTGCGTCGCTTTAACTGACAATTGCGCGGCCGTGCGACGTGGCTCCCAAACAATTGGCGTCATTTTTTCCGCACAAATAGAACTTTCTTTTGGTGGTATTTGATCACCTCTGCGGTTTTTAGTTTTTGCGCTATAAACAAAAATAGAGCGACAATTTTGAAAAAAATAAATAATATTTTTTACTTTTTGCTGTAATAAATATCCCCCAAAAATATATAAAAAAACGTTTTTTTTCCTCAGTTTAGGCCGATACGTATTTTTCTACATATTTTTCATAAAAAAAAATCGCAAATAAGCGTTTATTAATTGCTTTGCGCAAAAGTTATAACGTTTACAAAATAGGGGTTATTTTTATGGCATTTTTATCAATATTTTTTTTTTACTAGTAATGGCGGCGATCAGCGATTTTTTTTCAGTACTGCGACATTATGGCGGACACTTTGGACACTTGACACATTTTTGGGACCATTGGCATTTTTATAGCGATCAGTGCTATAAAAATGCATTGGATTACTAGAAAAATGCCACTGGCAGTGAAGGGGTTAACACTAGGGGGCGGGGAAGGGGTTAAGTATGTTCTCTAGGTGTGTTCTAACTGTAGGGGGGGGTGGCCTCACTAGGGGAAATCACTGATCTTCTCTTCAGCATTTCCCCCCCTGACAGGACCCCTGTTTACACACACAGCAATCGAGCAATCGCGTGTGCGTAACGAGCAATCGCGTGTGCCCGGCGGCGATCCCGCCTGCCGGGCACGCGCACGGGAGTCTGGGGCGAGCTCCCCTAGTGGCCTGCGAGAGAGCCGACGTCGGCAAGTAGTTAAAGCTGATTTAAACTAAAGAAAAAAAAATGCAGACAGGTATGAGTTTTATGCCAGAAGAAACTCTGTAGGTCTCTCCTGTCATAAACCCTCCACCTTGCTTGTCATCGTTTATGTACACCGAACCGGCATAGGCGTGCGCACAGAGTGTGGGGCACAAAATCCCCCTATTTAGACTCCTGATATTTCAGCAATGTCCCCTAAAGGGGGTCCTAAACAAATTGTTAAAAATAAATAATAAAAAATAAATAAAATTGTAAAAAATAATAAAAATTAAAAAACGACTGACACCGTCCATTGCTCTACTGACACTGTCAAGATATATATACATACACACACATATGTGTTTGAGATTTGCTGTGCACACCCTAATGCAATAGGCTGTGCACACCCATGCTAACCGTGCATGTGCAGCTCAGCGTACATTTACAGCCCTGCTCTGTGCTGCGACGCATGGAAGTGATGTCATTGCGGCCCGGCCAACGAAGAGTCTGAACCTGGAAGGAAGACGAGGCAAGGTGGAAGCACCTGGGACAGCTGAGAGCGCTGACACTGCAGCAATAAAAGGGATCTCTTGAAAGGTAAATCTGCCATAATGCGCTAATATGTTCTGATTACTTGTACATTATGGCATGAAGCCCCAGGGGCTATTTTGTATGTTCGATATTATTTTTGTATGGAGAAAATTTAGTCAGTTTTTTCTTTTTTTTCAATTTTTTTTAAAGTTTACAATACAAAGAACGATTTACTCGGCTTTACATTGTATATCATACAACTTCTGTAGGGAGTTAAGCAATACATTCTGGAAATCTTCCACTGATAACTTGCATAACAATGTATCTTATCCTGGTGCAGCCTGTGTCATAATTACATCAATATTTATAATGCATGGGCCATGTTCCATAAATGTTCTTCGTTTGTATATTGTACGACCTGATGCATGCTCCCTATCATCAGCCATCAGGCCCGGACTGGGACAAAAAATAGGCTCAGGAATTTTAGACTGAGCAGCCCGGGAAGGGAGGCCCCATGGCGACGCTTTGTGGCGGCAGTTAATTATAGGATGTGGGGTTCCAGCACCTTGTACCTCTGGACCCCTTTACATTACACAGAACCTTGCACCTCTGGATCCCTTTACATTACACAACACCCTGCATCTCTGGGCCCCTTTACATTACACAGCACCCTGCACCTCTGGACCCCTTTACATTACACAGCACCTTGCACCTCTGGACCCTTTTACATTACACAGCACCCTGCACCTCTGGACCCCTTTACATTACACAGCACCCTGCACCTCTGGACCCCTTTACATTACACAACACCCTGCACCTCTGGACCCCTTTACATTACACAGCACCCTGTACCTCTGGACCCCTTTACATTACACAGCACCCTGCACCTCTGGACCCCTTTACATTACACAACACCCTGCACCTCTGGACCCCTTTACATTACACAGCATCCGGCACCTCTGGACCCCTTTACATTACACAGCACCTTTCACCTCTGGACCCTTTTACATTACACAGCACCCTGCACCTCTGGACCCCTTTACATTACACAGTTTGTTACACAGTTTGTTACACAGACACCCCCCCAACAGTTCTGGACCCCCTGCATATCACACTAGGGGGGATACGTGACATGCGGCCCACGGGGCATATACCCAGTTTGCCCTATGGCCAGTCCAGGCCTGTCACCCATAGAGTATGCTCCGACCGCCAGGTAAAACCATCTATCTAAAGGGGGAGTCCAGCTCTTCCGGTAGCGTGGAGCACCCTCAATATCTTAAAGAACAATGTCTCACCGAGGGTGAAGAAGAACAAATATCTAAACCAAACAAATACAAGTTAAAGAGGGGAGGGGTGGAGCAAGCATTTCCAAAAAATTCCAAACATTATCTTGAAACACATACAATGCACAATGCAATTTATCTTATTAGTTCCTGTCCTCTCCCCTCCTATAGCAAGATAGAGAAAGGAAGGCGGGAACAACATACAAAGAAACATAGAAGAACAAACAAAAGAAAACAAAGAAAAATTCCCAATATAGATATAAAACTGTCGGAAGGGTACAGAAACAATAAGGTTAATCAATATTGATTAATAAATCTAATTCTGACTTTTCTTAAATTCAAACCATTTTGCCGATATCTTAAACTATTTCTTGGTCAGCCCTTTATTTTGTTTTAAATATGCTCTGCTCTTTGAAGTATATTGAAGGTGTGGAAGAATCTAGTTTGAATGCCAGTGTTAGGCCTCGTACACATGACCGAGGAACTCGTCGGAAAAGACACATCGTATTCCTCGACGAGTTCCTTGTAAGGCTTGTCAAGGAACTCGACAAGTTTGCTTTGCGTACACACGCTCAAGACAAAATCTCCTCGTTCTCAAACGCGGTGACGTACAACACGTACGACAGCAGGGGAAGTTTGATTCCACTGGCACAACCCTGGGGGCTGCTTTTGCTAATCTCATGTTACTGCGTGTTAAGTAAAAGTTTGGTAAGAGACGAGTTGCACTTTTCAGACTGTTACAGCGTGAAAAATCTCCATTACAAACGCTACTTTTACCGAAGGTGCGCTCCCGTCTCATACTTTATTCTGAGCATGCGCGGGTTACTAAGCATTTCTAAGCATACACACGATCGTGTTTCTCATCGAAAACCAGCTCGACGAGGAACACAACGAGGAAATTGAGACTCCCGTCGAGGAAAAAGAGAACTTGTTTTTTTTTCCTCGTCGAGTTCCTCAACAGTTTTCTCGATAAAAAAACCTACACACAACCGTTTTCCTCGGCAAAAAAGCTCTGCCACCAAGTTTCTTGATGGATTCTATCGAGGAAAACGGTCGTGTGTACAAGGCCTCACTCTATATCCTCTTAAAAAGACGAATTGGAAGCTACAATAAATGTTTCAGTGGTGCTAAACAAAACCGGCATTAGATTCTCTGTGGTAAGATAATTGTTTGCAGGAAGCATCCTCTTGTTGAAGCCCAAAGAGGTTCTATAGTAGGTGCCCCTTTTACCTTTAACCCCCCTGGCGGTATTCCCGAGCGTGACTCGGGGTGGATTTTTTGTGCTAAAATCGGTATCCCAGAGTCACGCTCGGGGTAGCTATGCAGAGCCTGCAGCGCGCGCTGGCTTACCTTGTTCCTGGATCCAGCGATGCCACCGCGATTTGTGAGCGGGACCTCGCTCGATTCACAAAGTGTCCCCGTGACGTTACGACGCACGGGGGCGGAGATCGGCGCCAAATCCAAAAAAGTAAACAAACACTATACATACAGTATACTGTAATCTTATAGATTACAGTACTGTATGTAAAAAATACACACCCCCCTTGTCCCTAGTGGTCTGCCCAGTGTCCTACATGTACTTTTATATAATAAAAACGGTTCTTTCTCCCTGCAAACTGGAGATTGTCCATAGCAACCAAAAGTGTCCCTTTATGTCAAAAATGGTTTTAGATCAGCTAGAAAACAGCGATAATAAATTATAATCACTTGCAGAATTGAGCGATAGCGATTTGTGGGGAAATTCGTCATAAAAAAAAAAAAAATAATGACAGCAACAATTCTGCAACTGAGTAAATTTCAGTGATTTTGAGTGGATTACATTATTGAATATTTTTTATTAGAATTATATTATTATTTGTTATAATTATTTATTATATTATAATTTATAATTTTGTTTTAAAAAAAATGTCATATCTGGGATGCCTATTAGACTCTTGTTTGGTCAGATTTAAGTGAGTTATTCCTAAGAATTACAGGCCTACAGTATAAAACACCAAATTTTCTTGCAAATAATGGTACCGCTTTCAGCACCTTTTTTCTGAAATAATCATACCGCCAGGGAGGTTAAGCTGAATGGTTATTTTTTGCATAGTTACATTTCTCCAGACCAGACCTCCTTCACATTAGGCACTCCAGGCACAGACTTTCTGATAAACTCTTAACCTATAAGTTTGTATCTATCGGATACATAGAAGGCATTAAGGTGAAAAACCTTAAGGCATTACAACCACTTTAATTTGTACGAAAAAAATGAAACAAATATTTAAAAAAAATACAATCTGACATGAGAATAATACCACAGAGCATCTTGAAAGTGGAGTTCCACCCATAAATATAACATTACATCAGTAGTTTAAAAAAAATTTCATTAGTCCTTTACGAAAAATTATTTATTTTTTAGATGCCTTCAAAGTGTTGTTGCTAGGCAGAATAGTTAATCTTCCCACTTCCTGCACCTAGGTGCTTAATGCTTCCTAACCTACACCGCACAGACTCCTGGGAATGTAGTGGGTGTAACTTTCCAGGAGTCTGTGCACTCCCCAGTCTCAAAGAATCATGTGACTTGGACAGCACAGGTGCTGAAACCTGATCTGACACTGCTTGTGCAGCACTGAGCATGTGTTATACAGTCTGGCTTCATGATGCCCACACTTAAGATGGCCCCAGTCAATTTCTATTTTATAAAGTGTCTAAATGCTGTAACAACCTAACAAAACGGACCTTAGTTTACAGGCCAACTTTACTAAAATACATTAAGCTTGTGTATTACAGGGGTATTTATATTTAAAAAGTGAAATTGTGGCCGGAACTCCGCTTGAAGGAAGGGAAGTGATGGAAGAAGCTTGGAAGATGTATGTCAATAAATGCCATTGCTGAAGAGAAGAAAATAGAAAATTGTGCATATTGCAGCACAAAAGTGTTCCCAGTCATTGCATAATAACAGTTTACTCCTTTCCTATTCATTCTAATGTTACAGTAATAAATGAATATATATTATGGACTACAGGAATGTGAACTCAGCATGATGCTATGAGGCTGCCAAGGAGCTCCAGGTCACAGTTGGACTAATGACCCTTATCAGTCCTCAGATCTGCTTAACAATTGTTTAACATATCAGCAATTGCAAATCAACAAAGCATTACTGCACTCGAAACTGTCTCTAACTGTCTGATCAGCAGAAAGATTATTAAACATATAAACATTGTAGACTTTAGGAAAAAAAAATATATTTTATGCAAATTTATTTTTATTAATATTTTGCATAGTACAAAAAACACGAAGAGAAAATGATCAAAACCACACCACACAAAATAAAGAAACTCCCACAACACCCCCCCCCCCCCCAAGTCCAGCTTTACCACCCTGTGGACAAATCCACCTTCCTGAATGCAATTCCTCTAAAACAAAGAAGCAAGTATACCAAGATCATACTATAGGCATCAATACAGTAAAACCTTGGTTTGAGAGTAACTTGGTTTGAGAGCGTTTTGCAAGACAAGCAAAATTTTGAAATACATTTTGACTTGATATACAAGCGATGTCTTGATATAAGAGTAGCGTCATGTCACAACTGAGTATACAATAGAAGAGAGGCCCTCTAAGTAAAGCAATATGGTTACATGTAATGAAGGTACAACATTTAGAAACTCACATGGTTGATGATTAAAACATGCACATCTAAGTATGCAGGGATCCAGGGTAAAGCTGTCCACATAGACCATCCTCCGCACCGCCATTGATGTCGTCCCTTCCATGAGCGGTTCAAGCCTCGCTTTCAGATCGCTCTACTGCACGGTAGTCTTCCCGGTCACAATTGCAGACTGATAGCGGTGAGAGCGGTGAGGATGATGGTCTATGTGGATTGCTTTACCCTGGATGTCTGCATACTTAGATGTGCCTCTTTTAATCATCAATCATGTGAGGGGCTAAATGTTGTATCTTCATTGAATGTAACCATATTACTACACTTAGAGGCGCTTCTCTTCTCTTCTATACTCTGTTGCTCCTGCTGGATTTTGCCTCTAATCCCCTTGTGGAGGCTTCCATTTGTGGATGGACGTTTTATGGTTACACAACTTATCACATGACTATAATCTTTTTATATGGACAATAAACGGAAGGATTTATGAATAAATGGTTGTGGAACGAATCACTTGAGTTTACATTATTTCTTATGGGAAGATCCGCTTTGATATACAAGTGCTTTGGATTAAAAACATGCTTCCGGAACAAATTATGTTTGCAATCCAAGGTTTTACTGTATAACGATTTCACAGTTCTCAGGGTAATAAGGCCACGAATCATCCCTACATACAGCTATCTAAGCAGCAGTCAGTCCCTAGATAATCCCAATGTTAGTACAGGAATTACAGAGCCATATACACCCATATCCATCACCACCCAGACAACCTCCTCCCTATTAGTACAATCCATATAATCATTAGGCTACAGAAAGATCGCTGTCCAACCAAATCTTCCAAACTTTGTCAAATTTGTTAGGACACCCTCTGCTCAGGTATGTTGCTTAATAGAACGGAATCACCTTCCAGTACAACAGTGAGGGCGCCATGGGTTTCTTCCAGTAGAGGATCAGTGCCTTGCAGGCATAAACAATAACAAGCTAAGCAAAGTACGCTGGGCCCTAGAAGGTGCCAAGCCCTTCACCAAGCCAAGCAAGCATGTTACCATCAAGGGCACAGGCACAGATGTAATTTCCGTTATACAGCACCCAATGGCAGACCAGAACACCTTGACTACCTGGCAGTAACAAAAAGCATGGCTATAATTGGCTGGAGACTGTGAGCCACGCCAACATTCTACTGACGTTCCTGGGTAGATTTTAGATAACCTTGCTGGGGTGCAAGGGCGTCCGCTGAAATTTTTTCAGGGAGGGGCGCTTCGGCAGCGGCGATACACAGTCGCATTTAACGCTTTCTTCAAAATGAATGTACAGACCCCCCTTCAGCACAGATGAACCCCACCTTCAGCACAGACCCCTCCATTCAGCACAGATGGACCCCCCTTCAGCACAGACCCCCTATTCTGTACAGACCCCTCCATTCAGCACAAACCCCCCTCCCCCATCCCATTTAGTACCTCAGATCAGCCATCAGTGCGGCACAGGCACAGCAGGTTCCCTCCCCCTGTGTATACATAAACACTGGAGGGGAGGCAGCTTCACTCTGCTCGCTGTGCCTGTGTGACATCCAACCCGGGACCGCTCAGGCAGCCCGTGGCCGCAAAACTTTTCAACATCTTCTCAATTCTCCAGGGGGGGTCAATTGACCCCCCTTGCCCTATGGAGCGGACGCCCATGCTGGGGTGTAATATATCCTGTGCAGGAATTTAATACATTTGACCTAGAAATGAATACCCCTTGATCAGGTATAATACTGTGTGCATCATGTCTTTAATAAATTGGAGATCGGTATAACAACATTTAAAATGTGTTGGATCACCAGTATAAAGGTGGTAATAGATGGCCACAGCAATAAAATGTTCCTGATTTTAAAACATTGGTTAGGATAATGGATTTGATTCTGCTGTCCTGGAGAGAGATAATAAGGACCTCTGGCAGTCAGAGTTGCCAGTATTGCTCAAGTAGATCTTGGGATTTACTAAAAGCAAATAGGCTCTTCACTTTGCAAGGGAATTTACCCCTGAGTTCAGTGAATGTGGTGCAGTTTATCTTTGCAAAGAATACCCAATCACATGCAAGGAAAAAAACCAAAAAAAAAAAACCTGCATTTTTGCGTTCACATGGTTTGATGATGAAAGTCACCAAACCCACAACAGCAACAATCAGTCTATATATGCAGTAAAGCATGCTTGTTGAACCTAAGGGGTTAATCTTCTGCACTGTGTAAAAAGGCTGCTTGACCCTATCTTGCTTAACCTCCCCTTCTTCCACTGTCCCCAATCTATGTGCTGAAAGAACAGAACCTTGAGGGCAAGCTGCACATGCTAAGTTTGGTTTGTATTACTGGATAGTTTTTTTTCTTGGGAGAGTGCATGTGATCAGCACAGGGCCAATCAGCACTGTCCAGACAGAGGGTCAGGGGTCCTACAGCCTCATAGGACAATCAGGGGAAAATTAAATGGCAGAGACATAATGGGACGTGTAGTTCTGCAACAGCTGGAGGGCCACAGGTTGAGCACCCACGAACGAAAGTATTGATTAGCTAAGAAATAAGTAAACCAGAAATCTGACACTCCAGGAAGTGTCGGCTTCAGAATTTCTCCTTACAACTCTTTGCTACTGCTTATTACTGCAGCAATTATAGTGCAGGTAGCAAGAGTGGAGATGATCCAGTTTCTTAATTGCAAGAAACTCTTTTGTTTAGTTTTAATTTTAGTGATAGAGGCAAATTTTGTCAGTTTCAACCACTTTCCATCCAATGGGAATCACACATACAATTGCAAATAAACTCCAGAAACCAAGCAATCCATCACCCATAAGTGTGAGAAACTACCAGAATTTGGTTGATTCTAAAGTTGAAATTAGGCAGCTTCAATTTACTGTATTGAAAGGTTCGAACAGAAAGAAAAACCCCTTCAGAAACATAGTCTAAGGCAATTTGATTATTTCTTGCTGGGTGTGATCCATCCTAATTTGAATTATGAATGCAAGCAGTCAATTGAAACCACCATTCTATCTATTCTTCAATTGCTTTATCAGCCAAAAAATGGATTTAAAAGTTTGATCGCTCTATCAAATTGTACATACACACAGGTTGAACTGGATAAACTGGTGTCATTAGTCAAGCATACCAACTAAGTAATTACAGTGGAACCTCGGATTGCGAGCAACGCGGTTAACGAGTGTTTCGCAATATGAGCACTGTATTTATAAAAATCCTAACTCGGTTTGCGAGTGTTGTCTTGCAAAATGAGCAGGATTCAGGCCAAAGCGGTGTGCAGTACCGTGTTTGGCCTGAGGTGGGGGGGCGTCGGAGCTAATTAGCGCTGTTTGAAAATGCATGACAAATGAGTCTTTCCGAGGTTTGCTGAGGTCAGCCGAGGTGTCCTCAGGACTTTCCGGACGTTCCGAGGCTCTCCGTGCCCCCCCACCTCTGGCCGCATGCAGTATTGCATGCCATTGAAGTCAATGCGGAAAAAAATTATTTTCGATTCCATTGACTTTAATGGGGAAACTCACTTTGATATGCAAGTACTTTGAATTACGAGAATTCTCCTGGAACGGATTATGCTCATAATCTGAGGTTCCACTGTACTGTATGTAACTATGTGTGGCCAGCATTAGAATGAATGGAATTTACCCGTATAGAGGCATCTCCATTAAAACACAACGTAGCTAGGTATTGGAAGTATGACCTATTCTGTTCCCATGTCTGTTCCTAAAATATTGTACTTGTAATACATCAGAATAATTGAGAAATGCTGATTAGTTGCTACAGCCAACAAGAAACGTGACCCCAGCTCACTTTTCAGATATCAGGCTCTGATATGACAGAATTGTTGAACTATGCTGTTGGAATTATGTAAGTAATACTGCATATTTTAGGGTAATTCAAAACGGAAGAGTCTGGGAAACTGATTGCCTTTTCTCTGCTAGATTCAGCTAGGTTTTGTAAATTTGTTATAAGACTGGTGCAGCTAGAGGAAAGAAAATTTGCAGCAATACACAAAGCCCTAGATACTGGAATTAAACAGACTTAGGCCGTGCCATACGTAACCCAGTTTTTCTAGCAGGACAAAGAATTGAGCATTGCTAACAATAATCAAGCTGCGTAAGGGATAAAGCACAGCAATTTCTTGTGGAATTGGTCTAGTTAAAGTGATTTTCTGGCCGAGTGCAATTGTTTTCAAGGAAGGGCAGACCTTTTAATCTTCTGCATTATTTGTCCATCTATGGTCTGTCTAATACCTTCATGGTTTATGGCTGTAAAATTCAGTCAGCATAGCCGGCCTTTGATTCACTTTTTATCTCCAGAATAAGGCCATGCAAATTATTAGTTCAAGTGTATCTCTAGGCAAATTGTTTTTTTTTTTTTTTGTATTGAGTATAGAAGGTATTAAATAAAAAGAGAAAACACCAGCTTGGTCTAAAGTCTTTAACTAAAACTTTATTAATAGATACCGTAGTAGTCATACTCAAAAAGATGTCCAACCTGGCATCCAGCCAAGCAAGGATACGGTACTCTAAATACACAAGATATAGAAAACCAATTGCCCAGTCCAAGCCCAGAATGATGCATAGTTTAAACACTTGCCTACTGGCCACTTTTACCCCTTTCTTGCCCAGACCAATTTTCAGCTTTCAGCGCTGTCTCACTTTGAATGACAATTGCTCGATCATGTGATGCTGTACTTGTGAAATTTTTATCATTTTTTTCACACAAATAAAGCTTTATTTTCGTGGTATTTAATCACCACTGGGTTTTATATTGTTTTGCTAAATAAACTAAAAAAAGCAAACATTTTGAAAAAAAAAATCGTTTTAATTGTTTGTTTTAAAAATTTGCAAAACAAATAATTTTTCTCCTCTGATGTGTGCTGTTGAGGCAGCATAGATGGGCACTAATAGGCTGCACTGATAGACACTGATGAGGCAGCACTGATGGGCATTGATAGGCTGCACCGATGGGCACTGATAAGGTGGCACTGGAGGGCACTAATTGAGGCGGTACTGGTAGGTGACACTTAGGGGCACTGATAGGCAGCACTGATGGGCATGGATAGGTGGCACTGATGGGCACTAATAGGCAACACTGATGGGCACTGATAGGCATCACTGAAGGACACTGGTAGGCGGCACTGATATGTGCCAGTGATGGAGAGGCACTGATTGGCAGCACCGATGGGCACAGATTGATAGTACTGGTGGGCACTGTTGGTACTGCACTGATAATCAGTGCCCTGATTGTCAGTGTACATGTCCTTTTTACAGAAGACGGTTATCGGCTCTCTTCTCCCTTCCTCACGCTGTCAACGTGCGGAAAGGAATGCTGATAGCCAGCTTCTCTTTACATTGCGCTCAGCCGTGACTGGACACAGCTGATCATGTCGTAAAGAGCCGCTGATTGGCTCCTTACTTTAATCTGTGATCATCAGTGTCCAGAGGACAGAGAGTGTGCCGCCCATGTGCTGCCCACGTGCCACAACGGCCGCGATCACAAGAAGATGTCATATGACGGCCTACCAGAACTGGCTGGCTGCACTGTAGCCGTCATTCAGCTATGGCGTAGTCGGAAAGTGGTTAACATATTTTGAGGACCAAACCCTCTTTTTAAGAGCTGTGCATCACTAAGGCAGGCCATAGATGATGTGATTTTCTGGTTGCAGAAAAACAACAAATTGCTTGATTCCCACATCAGCCCGTTGGGTTAAACTAAAAAAACTTCCCGTGCGTACCCAGCATTTTTCTTTCAAAGATTTTTATTGGATTTGTACAAGAACAAAATAAAATGTACAGACTTTCCGCACTCGGAGTGAAGGCAAGCGACTGGTAAATGACCGAGATTCCACCTCTCTGGTCCACTGCCTGTCCACACCACAATTCATACGGGTAAATCTGGGAGGAATGGGTTTCCCTTTCCATATCTTGTGAAGGAAGTGCTGTATCTGCTGAAATCTGTAGCGCTCTGAGTCAGGCATTTCTAGTTCCCAAACACAGAAAGTTTGGGAAACCGGGCCCGAGGGGGTGAAATAGTGTCCGATGCGATACAACCCCTTGTCCAACCACCACTGGAAGGACTTGATGTCTAGACCTGGCGGAAAGTCCAGGTTGTGGAATATATGAGCGAGGGGTCTACATTCTAAGGTCAAGGAGGGTAACCGTCTCATTGCGTCCCACAGGGTCATGGTTTGTGAAAGGATATTGGGAGTGAAGAAGTCGAGATATTTGTAGACTAGCCCTAGTGGGGCGAGTCAATTGGGCTCTGGGGGGTTTCGATCTGTCTAGGCCTTGGTCGAAGGCAACATTGGAGTCCCCGCCAAAGATGACTTTGCCCTGCCCACCAGAGTGGTAAAGAGGGATTGGAAGAATCTTTGCTGTCCAGCGTTAGGGGCAACCAGTAAATAGAGGGTACCCTCCATTGTGCCCTTGACCAATATATATCTGCCCTCCGGATCCCTGTGTACTGCCGTCATGGAGAATTTGCTACGCTTAGAAAAATAGGATTGCAACCCCCTTCGTCTTAGTATCTGCGCTTGCTAGGAAGAATGTTGGGTAATATGCGTGGAGGAACTTAGGGCTGTATCGCACCGGGAAGTGGGTCTCCTGGAGTAGTAATATGTCCAGTTTTTCTCCTTTTCTGAGTAGAGTTTAATCCCTGGACATTGTGTGTGGCGCTGCTATCAATCTATCCAATGATGCATAGGATGCATTAAGGTGAACACACATGAGGGTTTACAACTCCAGCCTGTCCAACAGAAGCCAGCAGACCGGCAGATCGGGCCCCTGGGCAGTGCCCAGTTGTGCCCTCTCATTAAGACAGCCCTGCAGCGAGCTCCTCAGTTTCAGTGGGCTGACCGAAAAACTGTTATTGGGTACCAGGCATTAGGGAAGAAAGACAAAATACTACATATACTTTGGGTCCTGGGAACAGAACACATGAATACAAAACAAAGATAGATGTCTTCTTTAAAATGCCCATTTGAAGTCTCCAGCAGAAGTCTTTATGACAATGCAGAAGCACAATTGGATGTCAGGGACAGACTTCTGTCACTCTATGCCTAAACAGGGACCTTCATGGTAAGATCACCTGATATTATTTTAGTGAAAGCGACAGATTTAAAGCGATTAAAAACAACCCGTGAAGGCCCCTAATTTTTTTGTGTGAAATAATGATTTTGCTCCACTGATTTACAAAACCACTAAATACAATTTGTCTGTCTGATGTATTTCAAGCAGAAGTGCAAGATGACAGTTATGTAGACATTAGTAGGCCAGGATTTTACACAGGTCACAAATATACTTGCTTTTCATTACGCTAATCCCTTGAGATGGAAAATATAGGTCAATTATTGGTCCTCAAAGACTTAAGTCATGCAACCTTGTTCCAAACATTCCCTGGCCAATTATCTTATGCTTGATTTGGAATCTTGGCTTGGATGGCACAGTTAACCACTTTCTTTTCCATTGTGCTTCTCTTGCCATGTACTTTGAATTTAAAGCCAAACTCTAGGCTTAAATAAAACCAGGTAGTACATTCATTACAAATTTAGTAAACGTGTTTTTTTAAATGCAACTAGTGTTTTAACTTACATTCATCAGCTTGTGTAAAGCAAAAATGAAAATATTAATAATAATAATAATAATAATCATATTACCATATATACTCGAGTATAAGCCAAGTTTTTCAGCCTTTTTTTAGGGCTGAAAATACCCCCCTCGGCTTATACTCAAGTCAGTGTACCTGCATTCTTGACAGGTGTCCATTTAAAAAAAAAATTGTGGCTTCCTCCTGGCATTTTGTTCCGTGATAGGCATTTGACACTGTGTTCCGCCTATCACGGAGGTTCTCTCATCCCCAACAGTTTCCCAGCAGACACTGTGTTCAGTGTTCCACAAATCACGGACGTCCTCTTGTCTGAGGATGAAAGAATGTCTGTGATTGGCGGAACACTGAACACAGTGTCTGCTGGGAAACTGAGTCTGAGGATGAGAGGACCTCCGTGATAGGCGGAACACAGTGTCAAATGCCTATCAAGGAACGGAACACCAGGAGGAAGCCGCGACTTTTAAAAAATGAAAGCCTGTCAAGAATTCAGGTACTTGGGCACAGTGAGACTGCAATGGGCACAGTGAGGTATGGCACAGTGAGACTGCAATGGGCACAGTGAGGGATGGCACAGTGAAACTGCAATGGGCACAGTGAGGTATGGCACAGTGAGACTGCAATGGGCACAGTGAGGTATGGCACAGTGAGTGCAATGGGTACAGCGAGGTATGGCACAATGAGACTGCAATAGGCACAGTGAGGTTGCAATGGGCACAGTGAGGTATGGCACAGTGAGACTGCAATGGGCACAGTGAGGTATGGCACGGTGAGGTTGCAAATGGGCATTGGTGACCCTCTTTTACCATAGCTGCTGCATTCTCACCCTAGGATTATACTCAAGTCAATAAGTCTTCCCAGTTTTTTTGTGGTAAAATTAGGTGTTCGGCTTATACTCGAGTATATACGGGTATTTTAAGAAAAAAATGCAAATATTATTCATTTAATTTTCATTTTTGCTTTACTTCCTACTGATGTACATTCCACATAACCTTGTGAGTTACTTCTATTGTTCTGTTTCTCTGCACATTAGCCTTGATGAAGGGAAAGGTATCTCCCCTGAAACACATTGCACATTGGACATTGTGACAAACCTAAATACTGGAAGTGCCTCTATATCCATCTAAAAACAATAATCCATATGGACATTGCAGTGGTGAAGTAGTTTTCAATGCTGACTTGCAATTAAAACAAAAAAGAAAAATACTTTTGAGTGGTTGGTCCCTTAAAAATGAGAACAAAAGTGGAGTTGTTACCCATAGACCATAATGTGTTCTAATTTTGTCTTCTCCAGTTTTAATGACTCAACCTCAAAGTAGCTAGAGGGGATTGCATGAACTATAGACTTAATTCAAATGGAGTTACTCATACCTGGCATGGTAAAGCTATCATCTCTAATTAAACGTGATTATTTTATAAGCTGGGCGGGATTGTTGCTGCACTGATGTAAACATCATGTGATGTTTATAATGTGAATAGCAACTATAGTTCTCTATGGAAGGACAAGTATACATTTACATTGGACATGTATGCAAATACAATTATGCTAATTGGTTTCTAACAATGCATGTAACAATTCAAGATTCACTAATCTACATAATTATTATGTTTGTAGTTTCTCCCATGCTATTACATTTCTGCTTGTTTTTAAGTAAATTAGTGTATTTTCAGTGAACAAATAACAAATAACTTGTCCAGCTGTGTCTGTGTGTTTTTTACAATTTTTTACACTTTCTTTGTGAAATGGTAGGGGTATAATGTACCCTGTTACCAATTCACATAGGGGAGGCAGGATCTGGAGTTCCCCTTTGTTAAAGGGGATTCCAGATTTCGATAAGCCCCCGCTCGCAGACCCCCACAACCACCGGGCAAGGGTTATGGGGATGAGGCCCTTGTCCCCATCAACATGGGGACATCCTCCCCATGTTGAGGGCATGTGGCCTGGTACAGTTCAGGAGTGGGGGTGGGCGCTCTCTCGCCCCCCTCTTTTCCTGTGGCCTTCCAGGTTGCATGTTCGGATTAGGGTCTGGTATGGATTTTTGGGGAAACCCCACGCCATTTTTTTATTTTGGTGCGGGGTTCCCCTTAAAATCCATACCAGACCTGAAGGGTCTGGTATGGATTTTTGGGGGAACCCCACGCCATTTTTTGTAAATGGCGTGGGGTTCCCCTTAATATCCATACCAAACCCGAAGGGCCTGATATGGAATTTGGAGGGGACCCCCACACTTTTTTTTGTTGGCTCCAAAGGGCCTGGTAATGGACTGGGGGTGGGGGGAACCCCTGATGTTATTTAAATGACTTTGATCTGTATTGCCGGGACCCGACAATTCATGAATAGCCGAGTAGTTTTAAATTACTTTTTTTCCTTTAGAAATGACATTTTGTGCAGGGACAGTTCTAAACACGGGAAACATGCGCTACTTTACAGGCATACTATAGACACCCCCCAGGTATGAAATGTAAAGAAATATTTCACTTTTATTGTTTCACTTTAAGCATTATTAAAATCACTGCTCCCGAAAAAACTTCAGTTTTTAAAACTTGTTTTGCATTGATACATATCCCCATGACAATAACTTGCATATTAACCATTAAAATTAGCACTTTTGATTTTTCATGTTCGTGTCCCATAGACTTTTAGGCCCCATGCACACGAGACGCTGCTAAACTCGAGTTCAGAGGCATTTGGGCATTTTTTTCAACTGCCCCTGAACACATTTAATGTTATCCTATGTGTCCATGCACACAATCACGTTTTTTGGTGTTTTAAAGCAGTTGGGTTTATGTCCGTTTTTTCAGACGCAAAATTATGGGTTCAGAAGCTTTTTTTTTTTCCAGCCGCAAACGCGGTAAAACGCCGCGAAATTCGCGGCAAAAACGGGCGTTTTAAACACCGGTTTTTGTCTTTGAAAACGTGAGTTTAGAGGTGTTTGTAATTGCTTCTCGTGTGCATGGGGCCTAACGGTGTTTGCGTGTTCAAACTATTTTTTTGCCTGTTCGCATGTTCTGGTGCAAACCCAACCGGGGGTTTTCGGCACATCCCTACTGCTGGCTTTTAATATATATTTTTTAGGTGGACCTCCACTTTAAAGTAGAACTATAGGCAACACGTTTTTTTTTTTCATTTTTGAGTAAGGGATGGTTATAGACCCTGTTATTTATTTTTTTGCCATCCGTTCATTTCTCTTTATTTCCTGCCCCATAGCCAAACAGGAAGTGAGAGGAAATCTCTGCAGATTAAGGGAACCCCCCTCCACCAAGGCCCTCAGAACAAGTGTCCTCACTGGAAAATTTCAGGGCAGGTCTTAAACAGGAAGGGGTGTGAGCTTGACAGGAAAGAGTGGATCATATTTAAATTAGGGGTTGCATGAGTTTAGTCAGGCGGCCTAGGGCAGCACAAATCCTAGATACACCACTGCTCCTGTACCTGCTGTCATATTTTGAGTATCATGCACACTTATCCCTCTCTCCTGTTTAAGCACGGCAATAAATCTACAAAAAGATATCTCCTAGACTAAGCCTGTGTTTGTTGGTGTGCTTGGAGCTAGTGTCTGGGCCTTGCAGCCCCTGAACACGTAAGGGAGACTGGGTCATATTTGAGTGGCCAACTTAGAGGTGAGTGCTGAATGTCACTAGCATGACCCCAGACATCTGACCTAAACTGTTGATGTTTAGCGCTTCTGAGTACCCTTCTGAGGCATACTTCATACAGTATGTGTGTTTACATAGGAGCCATTTATATATTTATGTGTGTTCATGAATACATTTTCATTTATTGAGGTAGGTTGCTTTAAGGCAACCCATTCATTTTATGCACAAAATACACACAAAAAAAACCCCACCTGCACAATGTTTGACTACCCAGTGCACTACAATGCAAAAATAATTTACATCTGTGTACTGTGCTATGGTGCAGGTGGGATTTTTACTGTAAGCTCCTCAGTTAGAATTTTGACCAGGACACTACTGTATGGAGTTTGCATCTTCTCCTTACAGTTGTATAGATTTCGTCTGGTTACAGCAGTTTCCTCCAACACTCCAACGACATGTTAGAATAATTGTGTCCTGTCTAAATTGGCCCTACTATGCTTATCTATGCATGGGATGTAGGAACTGTAGATTGTAAGCTCTTTAAGGGCATAGACTGATGTGTATATGCACTGTAACAAATTAAAAGATTTATAAAAATATATGCGACTTGGGGTGTCGTTCAAAATGAATGGCAATGCACCACAATTCACACATTTTCCCACATTAAAATACATTGCAGTTGCATGTTAAAGCACATGTTTTAATGTGTTACTGCAACCCAATTGTGTGAATCTACCCCCAGTGTACTTTTGTACTGCTCAGGGCTTTTTTTCAGCGGGAATGCGGGGGAACGCAGTTCCCGGCACCTCCTGGACTGATTGTATGTAATGGCAAGGGGTGCTGGGGTGTGCTGCAGGTTGTTGATGCAAACTGCTTGGGGGGGTCTATTGTTGCTGGTGGGGGACCTATTGTTGCTGGTTGGGGGGTCTTATGTTGTTGCTGGGGGTCAGTTGTTGCTGAAAGAGATCTACTGTTGGGGGAGGGGTCTATGTTTGATGGCAGCCAGAGAGTCTATTAATGCTGGCTGAGCGAAGATCTGTTGATGCTGCCGGGAGTCTATTGTTGCTGGGGGGGGATTTTATTGTGGGTGGTCCATTGTTGTTAGGGGGATCTATTGTTGCTGGCTGCAGGGGGTCTATTTTACTGTTTTTCTTGATATCATTACCAAATTCCATACAAATTAGCATCACAAAATTATATTTGGTTCAATATTGTCTAAAAGGGGCGGTACTGGAAGGTGGTTAGCGGTGGAGAAAATGGGTGACATGGAAAGGGGGAGTTCCTGTACCTATTGTCTGAGAAAAAAAGCCCTGGTACTGCTTAATATCAAAGGTTCCCCTTTTAGTTTGGGAGACCATACCTCTCTTTTACCATGCCCATGGGAAAGAATATTTGTATTTGAATCTTTGAACATTTGATAAAACTGATACATGTTTGTGCAGAGAAAAACTAGGATGATTGCATTATTTTCAGAGCTGTGTGTCAGTAAGTATTCTGAATGGCCTGTGTACATACATTACATGTTTCATGCGTACCCTATGTCCTCCAAAATGAGACATGCACTATGCTCTTTTGGGAAAAGGAAGGACTGAGTATTTTTTTTCTTGGCTGAAAGAGGGTAGCTAATTCAAGCCTCTCCTCGAAAAAAACAGATCAGTCATAATAGTGTCTAATAGATCTGTTTCTCATTGTCATCCACCATAAATAGATCATTATTGCAGTAATCTGTTTCTAAAGAGAGAGTGGCTCTGCCCTCCTTTAAATGGGTGCTGAAAATCCATATATCATCAGTGGGTGTAACTGGGAGTTCCCATGTACTAGGCAGACAAACTGTAGTTTCGTTCTACCCGGCATGATCTTATATTCTGATCTTCAGAAACTTGGAAACCGATCAATTTAGCTTTTGAAAGGAGTGTTGGAATGTCAGGACCTACCAGCAGCTGCCTGAATTCAGCTTGTGTAGCTGACAGCAGCATCTGAAGTCCTATTTAACCACTTCAGCCCTGGAAGATTTTACCCCCTTCCTGACCAGAGCATTTTTTTGCAATTTGGCACTGCAGCGTGCAGGGGGGAGGTGAGGAGAAGGGGAGATGAGGAAAATACGCGGGGGGGGGGGGAATTCTTTCAAACAACCCTTGATGGGAGTGACTGGGAGAGATGACACATGATCTGTCTCCTCCACCCCTGAGAGAACCGCGATCTGTGTGTTTACACACACAGATCACGGTTCTCGGTCTGTCACAAGTGATCTAAAGGGTGCCTCGAGATTGTCCATAATTTTAAAGGGTGCCTTAACAGAAAATAAGTTAAGAAACACTGGTCTAATAGATAGCACTGTGTTTACACAGGAGCAGATTGCAGAACCTGGAAGATGACCACACTGGGCACTTCAAGGTTCAGATCATAGGCATGCGCACAGGGTATGCCAGGTGTGCCTGGCCACACCCTAATCACCCCGTATGGTGCAGATTTCCCCTGTTTAGACCCCCGATATTTCACCAAAGCACTCCTAACAGGCCTCCTAAAAACTACTGACACCGTTCACTGCACTACTGACACCAATCTCTGCCCCACTGACACTGTCAGCACATACAGTGGCTACTTTGAAGAACCTAGAATATTAAATATATTTTCAGTTGTTTCACACTTTTTTGTTATGTATAATTCCACATGTGTTAATTCATAGTTTTGATGCCTTCAGTGTGAATCTACAATTTTCATAGTCATGAAAATAAAGAAAACTCTTTGAATGAGAAGGTGTGTCCAAACTTTTGGTCTGTACTGTATAAATATAGTAGCGGACTGCTCCTGTTGGGCAGGCCCTGCTTTAAATTTAGAGGGAAGTCTGAGTGTAAGTTGACTCAGACTCAGATGATTTTGGCTAAATTTGGCCTCTGTTCCAGCAATGGCTGAGCTGGGAGTCACCACCGTTGTTCGCCTGGGGGTGTTGTTACCGCCCCAGGCCAAAGGGTGGCAGCAGCTCAGTCAGGGTGATATTGGGTGTCCCCCTCGGCAGCCAATCAGTGGGGGTTGGTCGCCCTGCTGTGCATGCTGGGGAGGGGTACTTAAGGAGCAGATGCCACTGGATCGGGGTCGTTGCCGGCCATTGGTCTGTCGTCCCACGACCTCGTGGCCCTCCTGGCCGGAGGTGCGTGTCCCTGCAATCCTTGCTCCGGGACCACGTTGGTCCGGGGTCGTGATCTGTTCAAGTAGGCCCAGTAGTCAGACTGTGTCTGGGCTGTCAAGGTGATCCTGTGCTGTCCTTCCTGGAGGGAGGAAGCCGCTTGATGAATGACCTATCTTGGAGAGGACCAAGCAAGAGGCTGGTATCTAGGGAGAGGTCTGGAGACTTCATCGAAGGATGCACCATATCCTGAGAGGCTTGGTGGTGATCGCCTATCAGACTTGAGTTCTACAGAAGTTAATCTGGAGAGATCCGGGTGCCGAATCCTGTGTCAGTGGATTTTGGACCGAAAGTGTCCCCATTCAAAGGAAGGTCTGTGGCAGAGACTGTACTTTGTTTGCTGCTAGGCTGGTGAGAGGGACCTATCCGGGTGTGCAAAACCCACTCTGGCTAGAGTGGCGATGAGAGCTGTGTTGCTGGAAGCAGGAGTGTTTCCTGATTGAAATTACGCACCTGAACCTATCTACCTGTTTACCCTTCCACCTCTTCAACCACTTCTTCTTCTGTATTACCAAGTTCTTCAAAATAAATCTAAGAAAAGAAGTGTAAAGTGTGGACATTGAACTTTTTCAACTCTCATCTATTACCCTGGACGGCAAGGAGAAAGAGGTAACATGCCGCCCGAAAATATCCAGCAGCTCCTTCAGGGGTAGTGCTACATATATATATATATATACACACATGCACACACACGCATTTGTGTTTAAGCTTTGGGGTGCACACCCGAATGCAATAGGCTGTGCACATCTATAATTTAGATAATATAACAAATGAAAAGCTGTGGAATATATGCACCAGTTTCTCCTCCTTAATCCTTGTCTGGTAAAGTGGGGGTACCTTTTATTTTGATGGATTATCATAAAAAATTTGCTTTTTATCATTTCAGAAATTTAGAATTCTTAGAACATTGCAAACACAGAAAAGATTGATTTGCAGGAGGCAGGGCCGGACTTACCATTGGCCTTGACTGGGCTCAAGCCCAGGGGCCCCTCCCAATAGGGGGCCCCTTTAAAAAAAAAAAAAAAAAAATTTTTTTTTTTTTTTTTTTTTAGGGGTCCGGAGGTCCCCAGGGGCCCGGAGGCCCCCAGGGCCCCGGACGGCAACCCCCCTTTTTTTTATTTATTTTTTGTAAAAAAATGTTTTTTTTATATATTTTTTTTTTATATATATAATATATATATATATATATATATATATATATATATATATATATATATATATATATATATATATTTTTTTTTTATTATTATTATTAAAGGGCCCAGGGGTCTCCAGGGCCCCGGACGGCAACCCCCCTTTTTTTATTTATTTTTTGTAAAAAAATGTTTTTTTTATATATTTTTTATTTTTATATATATAATATATATATATATATATTATTATTATTATTATTAAAGGGCCCAGGGGTCTCCAGGGCCCCCGGATGGCAACCCACCTTTTTTATTTTTTTATAAAAAAAATTACATTTTTTTTTATATATATATATATATTTTTTTTTTTATTAAAGGGCTCAGAGGTCCCCAGGGCCCCATGTGGCAACCCCCCCTTTTTTTATTTTTTTTATAAATGTTTATTTTTTTATTTTTGTTTATTTTTTTATTTTTTATTAAAAGGCCCAGAGGTCCCCAGGGCCCCCGGGTTTGGCAACCTCCCTTTTTTTATGTATTTTTTATAAATGTTTTTTTTTTATTATTATTAAAGGGCCCAGAGGTTTATTTTTTCTTTTTATTAAAAGGCCCAGAGGTCCCCAGGGCCCCGGATGGCTACATATATTTATATATATTTGTTTTCTTCTTTATTTCTTCTTTTTTTTGTAAAGGCCCCCCCGCTTCTCAATTTGCGGCAGCCCCCACGCTTCTCAATTTCAGGCGGCAGCACCCCCACCCCCCCTAGGTTCTCTGCTTCAGGGGGCCCCTTGCACAGCTTAAGGCATGGATTCTGTGGGACTTTCCCGCACAGACAGCTTCTTCCCGCAGTCCCGCAAAAGGGATTTTCCCGCACTGCAAGAAGAGGAGGCAGCACGGAAGCAGGAGGAACCGGAGTGGTGTGTGGAGGACTGTGGCTGCTGAAGGGAAGAAAGCCGACAGCCGGGCTAATGACAGTCTGTGGCCCCGGCTGTTGGCACAGGTGAGAGGCACTCCCCCCCTCAACAACTGCAAAATACTTTAATGCGCCCCCCCCCGCTCAACAACTTCAATTCGCCCCCCCCCCCCCGCTCAACAACTTCGATCCCCCCCAATTCTCGGCTCCAGGGGGCCCCTTCAACACTCAAGCCCAGGGGCCCCCACCACCCTAAGTCCTGCCCTGGCAGGAGGAAATAAGAGCAAATGGATTCTTATCCCAGGCTTACAATTTTCTCTGCTATTATCATTATGCGGAAGCTGTTTAAGCTATATCATTTAGCATGTGCGTAGATAGAAATATTACAAGTCTTTCCTGACAATCCTTGCCCAGTTTTCTAAGAATTATGCCTAAGGGTGATAGAAGGATGTGTCCTACCTTTTTCATAAAAACGCAGCTGAGGAAGAATGCTGCAACATATACAAAACTTCCATTTGTATCTCTTGTCGTAATGTTGGTAGTTAGTATAATTTATTTAAATAAACTGAAATTAGAAGCTGATTGGTTACTATGCACAGCGGCACCCGATTCTGTATGCCCCAGTTTTAGTAAATCCTCCACTGTTACATTTTTTTAGATTTGAATGCAGCAAAGTGAACAAACAAATGAAAAATGTTCATCAAATGATTACAATGACTCCTTAAATCACCTTTGGCTTAACAAAAACAGCATTATTTTGAAATGGTACTCTAATAACACACACAGTCTTTGATTTCAGCAATATGTGTAGTGAGATTTCGACTGGAGTTCAACAATGTAGAATTTGATTCGAAATTCAATCAGAATTTCCAAAATTCGGACAAATTTCATTACGTCATTCGGAGCATTCGGTAAAATCAGTTTATATTGTAATTCAGGGATTTGGATATATCTGAATCTCCGAATACAGTAATGCAAAATGTGTCCGAATATTAATTAGGAACTAAACAAACAGCACATGTCTAGTCAGGAGGGCTTCTTTTTCTGGCTTGATTATTCCGGCTGACCAGATAGGCTTTTCCTACAGGAGAATACTGTGGAAAGTTGTTTTGTTAGACTATTGACCAAGTCAGTCTGCAGCAGACCCGCATGCACAGTTCTGGCAAAACTGCCAGGGCATATTATAGTGGTGCTGATTGCTGAAACCTATTTTTCCTTCTCCTAATTCCTCATTAGGCCACAGACCCCCCCCCCCCCCCCCCGCCTTTGATTCCCCCTGCCATTATGTTTTCTTGCTCTGTGTGTGTGTTTTGTTCTCTTATACTTTTTACATCCAAGAATATTTGTGTTGTTATATTTGCAAAATCTCAAAAAAAGAAAAAACATATTCAACATTGCAGCACAAATCAAGCTTAATGTGACTAACTACTAGTAGTTACACCTTAAAAGAGAAGTATGAGATTTAGAAAAAAACACATTTATACTCACCTAGGTAGATGCAGCATTGATCCGATGCAGCATCTGTTCCCCACCGGCTCTGCACTCAGAACTGAGCAATCAAAGACTGCTGATTGCTCAGTTCTCAGAATTCTGTGAGCAGAGAGCAGTGGGCTGTCAGTCTCCGCCTCCCTGCTTTGCCCCTCCCTTACTGGAGCGCTGAGCTGTGGAGGGGACGGGAAGGCCTGGCTCAGGCTCTCAACGGATCGCTGATAAGCTGAGACAGCTGTTGGTCCAGGCTTCTTGGTCGATCCTGACCATATGGCCAGGATCTTTTCAGAGACTGGACCGGCTCTATAACTTCAGCCAACATCAGGCTTCAGGTCACTGTCAGCTGAAACCGGATCGCAGGAGTGCAGATTGAACTGTACTCCTGTGATCCATAAGAGAAGTACAGCCAAAATAGCTTTGACTATACTTCTCCTTTAACCTACATTTATGAAATCTTTCACAGATGTATTGGAAGCTGACTGACTTACCTGTTTGGCTTAAAATAAGGGCGTATGTTACCAGGACACATCTGAGCCGAGGAATCTCCTTGGATGAGTGTCTTCAATATTATAGAACAAGTCCAGCAAAATATGACTTACTACCACTAGCTATGCTTTGACCTGTTTAAATGAAAACCTTTAGCATCATTCTACCAAACTACCGGTATTTATGGGCCTCTACCATTGTGCAAGGTGATAACCTACAATGATCAAAATACAACAGGCCACTGTCACTCCGGGTGACCTCGGCAAACACATTGTTAACAGGCATAAATATATCATGAGGAATGTTCTCTTACCACAACTGAGAAAGAAACAATAGCCATGTTGAAGAATTCCTGCAGGGTAAACTGTTTAATGAAGTGTTCTCAGGCAGTCTTTTTCCTCGTAGATCATAGCTACAATATAAACACAATCAGAATGTGAACCAGATTTATAGTGTGCAAAGCAAAGATTCACATGAAGTAATACTAGAAACAAAGGTGTAAGAGAATCTGTAAAAGTCTTAGACCTGATGTAATATGTGGATATTTCCTAGACATCCAAGTAGTCTTAGATTTCAATTTAATTCCTTTATCTAAAATCATGAGAAAGCAATATGCAGTACAAACAAAAGAAATTGTAAACCAAGAAGCAGCTTTATCACTCATGATCCCAACCCTCCTCATAATTCCATATCTTCTTAAAACCCTAACCCTCACACTAATTCCCCCTGTAACTCTAACCCTTAGGCCCCGTACACACGACCAGTTTCCTCGGCAGAATTCAGCTTCCGACCGAGTTTCTGGCTGAATTCTGCCGAGAAACCCGGCCGTGTGTACACTTTCGGCCGAGGAAGCCGACGAGGAGCTCGGCGAGGAAATAGAGAACATGTTCTCTATTTCCTCGTTGTTCAATGGGAGCTCTCGCCCCGCCGAGCTCCTCGGCGGCTTCAGTGCTGAACTGGCCGAGGAACTCGATGTGTTTGGCACGTCGAGTTCCTCGGCCGTGTGTACGAGGCCTAACACTAATTCCCCCTGTAACTCTAACCCTTACACTAATTCCCCCTGTAACTCTAACCCTCACATTAATTCCCCCTGTAACTCTAACCCTCACACTAATTCCCCCTGTAACCCTAACCCTCACACTAATTCCCCCTGTAACTCTAATCCTCACACTAATTCCCCCTGTAACTCTAACCCTCACACTAATTCCCCCTGTAATTTTAACCCTCACACTAATCTAATCCCCCCTATAACTCTAACCCTCATACTAATTCCGCCTGTAACCCTAACCCTCACACTAATCCTCCTTTAACCCTAACCCTCACACTAATTCCCCCTATAACTCTAACCCTCACACCAATTCCCCCTGTAACTCTAACCCTCACACTAATCCTCCTGTAACTCTAACCCTCACACTAATTCCCCCTGTAACTCTAACCCTCACACTCATTCACCTGTAACTCTAACCCCTCACACTAATTCCCCCTGTAACTCTAACCCTCACACTAATCTAATCCCCCTTTAACTCTAACCCTCACACTAATTCCCCCTGTAACTCTAACCCTCACACTAATTCCCCCTATAACTCTAACCCTCACAATAATTTCCCCCTGTAACTCTAACCCTCACACAGATTCCCCCAGTAACTCTAACCCTCACACTAATCCTCCTGGCAACTCCAACACTCCAATTAACCCTTCATTGAATTTCAACCTTCACCCTAACATCAAGCCTCCCAACCCTAACAAAGCCCTGTACACACGGTCAGACCTTTGTCCGACCAAAATCACATCGGAATTGTGACGGAATTCCATTGGAGTAAAAGAGAACATGTTCTCTATCTAAACTCTGATGGAATTCATCGGAATTTCCGATGGAAATAATCCGATGGGGCATACACACGGTCGGAATTTCTGATGGAAAAAAAATTGAGAGCTGGTTTTTAAATTTTCCGATGGGATACAACATATTTGACTATTGCAAAAATCCTAATATATGTCTTTGTGTGTTAGAACAAGCCACTCTGACTGAAAATGTAGGTCATAGGACTAGTCTCATACATCAGCCCTGAAATGTGAATAATAGCACAGAGCATCTTCCATGAAACACGGAGGTGGGTCGCTGATGTTTTGGGATATGTGAGCTACAAAGGCCCAGAAAATTTGGTCAAAATTGATGGCAAGATGAATGCAGTATGTTATCAAAAAATACTGGAGAAACATTTGTATTTGTCAGCCAGGAAGCTGCACCATGGGATGTACTTGGACATTCCAACAAAACAATGATCCAAAACACAAGGCCAAGTCGACCTGTCATTGGCTACAGCAGAATAAAGTGAAGGTTCTGGAGTGGCCATCTCCGTCTCCTGACCTCAATATCATTGGCCACTCTGGGGAGATCTCAAACGTGCAGTTCATGCAAAACAGCCCAAGAATTTACAGGAACTGGAGGCTTTTTGTGAAGAAGAATGGGCAGTTTTACCTTCTGAGAAGATAAAGAGCTTCATTCACAAAAGACTTCAAGCTGTCATTGATGTTAAATGGGGCAATACACAGTATTAAGAACTGGGGTATGTAAACTTTTGATCAGGGTCATTTGGGTAGTTTGTGTTGTGATTATGATTTAAAAAGAGTAAACGCAGTTGATTCATAATAAATGTCTTCAGCCAAACACTAACCATGAGTGAAAGACATTTTTTTGTGTTATCATTTATAGTCTCTGAAAAAGGGCCAATAAATCATAAATTCTGCCAGGGTATGTAAACTTATGAGCACAACTGTATATATCTTCATTTCATGCACCCATCGCTGCACAGATATACATACTTATAACAAAAATGTTGATAATTACATTTCGAGAATGCTGACACACAGTAATATATAGTTTTGCATACTTCTTATAGATAGCCTATAGCAGTGACATTGCCTGGGTTTTTTTTTTATCTAGAAGCACACAATAGATAATATAGTAAAAAATGTAAGCTAGGTAAAACTAGCTTGCCCTTTTCTTCTGCACTGCATTGCATTAATATTGTCAGTGATATTACTGAATGTTGCATGATACTTTATGTGCTGGGATAATCCTGTTTCTGTAGTAAGCACAGGTTTTCCATACCTTAAAGTACCCCATTTCCTCTGGATGCTGAATGGGGCGGCAGGGAAGCAAACTAAAGGTAAATATGTACTGCTGAGGGATGGAGGGTTAAAGCTAAACTTTGACTTAGGCTGGGTTCACACTAATGCTTATTGGATGTGGTTTTCCCTGAATCCAATCCGCATCACAGGAGAGTGTGCCTGGCTCTCAATGGACCTGGATCACACACCTCCAAGGCCACCGGGGACCGGATTGCAGAAGGGTCCTGTGCGTCTTCTGGTCCATTTCAGGTGCAAATTCAGCCAGAAATTCGAATCTGATTCGCACCTGAAACGGTGAACAACGTACCAGACCCCCTGCTGTGAGCTGTGGCCACGGCTAGTGTGAACCCGGCCTTAGGCGTGAGATGACATTGCTGGGTTAGGTGAGAATCTAATTTTTATGGAGACGGTAGATGTTTACTGGTCTGCGATTTTTATCGTGACTGCGATATTGCGGCGGACACATTGGACACTTTTGACGCTATTTTGCGACCATTGGCATTTATACAGCAATCAGTGCTATGAAAATGCACTGATTACTGTGTAAATGACACTGGCAGGGAAGGGATTAACCACTAGGGGGCAAGGAAGGGGTTAAGTGTTTCTAACTGTGTGGGGCTGGGCTACCTGTGACACGACACTGATCACTGCTTCCGATGACAGGGAGCAGACGATCAGTGTCCTGTCCCTAGGCAGAACAGGGAGATGTCTTGTTTACAACCTCATCCCCCCTTCTGCCGTTCATGGCACACCGGCAGACATCGAGTCCGCAGGTCCCGCGGGTATGGCGACGGAGCTCGCAACCCACACGGAGCAAATTTCAAAGCAACGTACCTGTCAGTAGTGTATTTAGTGCTGCCCTAGGCCTGACTAAACTCATGCACCCCTAATTTAAATATGACCCATCTCTTCCTGTCAAGGCCACACCCCTTGCTGTTTTAGCCCCGCCCTGACAATTTTGAGTGGGAACACTAGTTCTGAGGGCCTGGGGGGGCAATATTGTCCCTAAATTTGTATAGATTTCCTCTCACTTCCTGTTTGGCTATGGGGCAGGAAGTGAAGGGAAATCTGTGCAATGGGACAGGGATGGTAAAAAATAAACTGACTGGGGCTATAACCCTCAATTACTCTATCCAAAATGAAAAAAAAAGTGTTGCCTATAGTTCTACTTTAAGCACAAATTTCTGATAATTTTATGGAGAGGACTAAGAAGATATAACCATGCCAATGGTGCAGCAGAAAACATATAGCGCAGTGAGGAAGCTCTGTAGTCCAGGATGAAGCACCGCCCCCCCCCCCCCCAACAGTTGCGGAATGCCAGCCGGCCGCTACCGGAATCAGTGCGGCCGATTTATGGGGGCGCTAGACTAATTTGCCTCTCTGGCCAGTCCGCCCCATAAAACTGACGCTACACTAACAGTGTAGCGCAAGACCACAGGGAATCTTTCCGTGCTTCCCCCTGCAAAGTGTTGGCCTGGGCCTTGTTGGCCTAGGCCAGGATACAGCGTTGGTACCTGTACGTTGCTTTGCGCAAAGGAACTATTCTGCCGACGTATATTTACTGACATCGGTCGGCAAGTGGCTAAAGACATGCTGGTAGGTTAACTGGATCCTGTCTAATTTGGCCCTAGTATGTGTATGAATGTGTATTAGGGACCTTAGGTTGTAAGCTCCTTGAGAGTAGGGACTGATGTGAATGCACAATGTATATGTAAAGCGCTGCATAAATTGGCGGCGCTATTTAAGAACCTAAAATAAATAAATATGCTGTATGAACAGTTTGACCGCACTCACAGGTTTGAAGCAAAAATGAAGACTTTATTGAAGATAAAAATCATTAAATAACATCAATGCAGACCTGGCATAGATTAACACGTTTCACAAATTAGAATTTGCTTAGTCATTCTAATCCGTCATGCCTTGACTGGCATTAGCACAGCAGTTTCTGTTTTTCTCAATCATCCAACATCGGTTAATTACCTGTTGTTCTTTTCAGGAAATCCGATAAACCCGCCCAATAATCACATGTCTTTATTTATAAACAAAGCCATATGAGTAACAGCTGCAACTCTATTAAACAATTCATTTGTTGTCCATTCATACCTATATTAGGAGATATAAGAAATTGATTTAACCACTTCCCTACCTGCCCATAGTACTATGACGTCCACAGATGGGATCTCCCATCCTGGGTGGACGTCATAGGACGTCCAGGGCTTCCTGAACGTCTAGGGGGCACGCGCGGCATCGCTCGGTGTCCGCTGGAGACACCCGCGATTGCCCGGAATCACGGCAGGACCGTGGAAACACACAGATCCATGTCCTGTCAGAGGTGAGGAGACCGATGTTTTGTTCCCAGTACAGAGGAACACAGATCGGTCTCCTCCCCTTGTGAGTCCCCTCCTCCTACAGTTTGACTCACTCCCTAGGGAACACATTTAACCCCTTCAGCGGCCCCTAGTGTTAACCCCTTCCCTGCCAGTCACATTTATACAGTAATCAGTGCAGTTTTATAGCACTGATCGCTGTATAAATGTGAATGGTCCCAAAAATGTGTCAAAAGTGTCCGATATGTCCGTCGCAATGTCACGGTCACAATAAAAATCGCAGGTCGCCGCCATTACTAGTAAAAAAAAATAAAAAAAATAAAAATGCAATACATCTATCTCCTATTTTGGATTCACGTAGATGGGCGTAAATTTGGGCAGGCATAACGTATCTGTTTAACGTTACGCCGCCGCAAGTTTTTCAGGCAAGTGCTTTATTCACAAAGCACTTGCCTGTAAAGTTGCGGCGGCGTAGCGTAAAACACCCGGCGGAATTCAAATTCGGCGGGTAGGGGGTGTGTTTCATTTAAATGAAGCGCGTCCCCGCGCCGAACGAACTGCGCATGCGCCGTCCCTAAAATATCCCGGCGTGCATTGCTCTAAATGACGTCGCAAGGACATCATTGGTTTTTTAAATTACGTCCAGCACCATTCACGGACGACTTACGCAAACGACGTAAACTTTTAAATTTTCGACGCGGGAACGACGACCATACTTAACATTGACTGCGCCTCATAGACCCAGGGGCAACTTTACGCCAGGAAAAGCCTAACGTAAACGTCGTAACTTTACGGCGTCGGCCGCGCGTATGTTCGGGAATTCGCATATCTAGCTAATTTGCATACTCGACTGGGAAATCGACGGAAGCGCCACCTAGCGGGCAAAAAAAAATTGCAGTTAAGATCTGACGGCGTAAGAGACTTACGCCTGTCGGATCTAGGGGATATCTATGCGTAACTGATTCTAAGAATCAGTCGCATAGATATGACGGCGCTAGGCAGAGATACGACGGCGTATCTGGAGATATCTCTTTTGAGAATCTGGGCCTATAACTTTTGTGCAAACCAAGCAATATATTTTTTTGCCCAAAAATATGTAGAAGAATACATATCGGCCTAAAATATATTTTTGGGGGATATTTATTATAGAAAAAAGTAAAAAATATTGAATTTTTTTCAAAAATATTGCATTTTTTTCAAAATTGTTGCTCTATTTTCGTTTATAGCCCAAAAAATAAAAACCACAGAGGTGATCAAATACCACCAATAGAAAGCTCTATTTGTGGGAAAAAAGGGACGTCAATTTTGTTTGGAAGCCACATCGCACGACTGCGCAATTGTCAGTTAAAGCGACGCAGTGCCGAATCGCAAAAAGTGCTCTGATAAGGAAGGGGGTAAATTCTTCCCGGGGCTGAAGTGGTTAAACACTGTATGAAAAAAAAAGCCTTATATGCTCTATTGTCTAGTTAACTGACGCCTACAACTACTGCTAAATTTGGTTGTGATATCAGTGACCTCTAACAAAAATGATAATTTCCTCTAATAGGAGTTTTGACTTTGAGTTTTGGGCCTGGTGGAGGGAAGTTGGTGCTGCCTGTTACCTTTGTGATCTCTAGCAGGATGAATGTATTTAAAATAACAATTTACAGATGAGCAAATCAATTTGCAGTCATTTGACAGGCAGTGAGAATAGAGTTGTAAAAATATGGCTCAAGCACATATTTTTCCACCCCCAAACTCAAATGTAAATCTAGCCTATTTATCATTATACAATGGAAAATAAATGATGGCAGCAGCGTATATTTATGCAGTTATGTATTGTGTATTATATATATTTATTGCATTTTGGCATAATAGCAGTATGAACCAAGTTAATAATTATTTTAATACTGATATTCCCATTTATTTTGTTTAAAATATTTGAACCGGAGAAGAAAACACACAGAACATAAAAGGAGGACATGCGGATGATGCCCCTCCCCCTTCAGAGATCTCTCTTGTTTTTACAGAAAGTTGCTGACACAAAGAAATGTTGGCTTTATTTTTACAATAATCAGCAAACCAGAAGTGCAGGTACTGTAAAAACTCAATTGTAGGGAACTGCTCACTGCACTACGTCAGCAGTTACACAAGGTATTCATTATTTCCTAGATTGTTATACTTACAGCTAATATTGTCCTGAAGAGAGATAGATCCCACTAATATAAAGGTACTTATGACTTCCGAGATTGAGGGGCTGTTTTACCAAAGGCAAATAGACTCTGCACTCTGCAAGTGAAGTTGCGCCTGAGCTTAGTAAATTAGATAAACATTCACTTTGCAAAGAATACCCAATCACAAGCAAGGAAAATTTGAACCACTTGGTATCCGGGCCATTGTACTATGACGGCCATAAGGTGGCTCTACAATGCTGGGAGGACGTCTATTGACGTCCTTAGCACCTCCGGCCACTGGGGGGCGAGCACGTGCCTGCCTTGTCATTAAGGTGCCGATGCGCGCGCCTGGCGGCCGCGATGTCCGCCACGCACCCGCGATCAGCCGTTACACAGCCAAGGACGTGGTGGATCTGTGTGTGTAAACACACAGATCCACGTCCTGTCAGGGAGAGGAGACCGATGCTGTGTCCCTTGTACTTAGGGACACAGATCGGTCACCTCCCCCAGTCAGTCCCCTCCCCCCACAGTAAGAATCACTCCTAGGGAACACATTTAACCTCTTCCTCGCCCCCTAGTGTTAACTTTTTCCCTGCCAGTCACATTTGTACAGTAATTAGTGCATATTTATAGCACTGATCGCTGTATAGATGTGAATGGT
This sequence comes from Rana temporaria, assembly GCF_905171775.1. Taxonomy (NCBI): domain Eukaryota; kingdom Metazoa; phylum Chordata; class Amphibia; order Anura; family Ranidae; genus Rana; species Rana temporaria. The sequence continues at coordinate 72,387,363 of NC_053496.1, read as the reverse complement.
CCCAAAAATGTGTCAAAAGTGTCCGATGTGTCGGCCATAATGTCAAATCACAGATCGCCGCCATTACTAGTAAAAAAAAAAATAATAATACATTTTTTTTTTATAATTCTGTCCCCTATTTTGTAGGCGCTATAACTTTTGCGCAAACCAATCACTATACGTTTATTGCGATTTTTTTTAACAAAAAATATGTAGAAGAATACGTATCGGCCTAAACTGAGAAAAAAAATGTTTAAAAAAAAAAATTGGGATATTTATTATAGCAAAAAATAAAACATATTGTGTTTTTTTCAAAATTGTTGCTCTTTTTTTGTTTATAGCGCAAAAAATCAAAACTGCAGAGGTGATCATGAGAAATCTCTATTTGTGGGGAAAAAAGGACGTTAAATTTATTTGGGAGCCACGTCGCACGACGTTGCAATTGTCAGTTAAAGCGACGCAGTGGCAAAAGCTGAAATTTCGCCTGGACAGGAAGAGGGTATATGTGCCCAGTAAGCAAGTGGTTAAAAACAGCATTTTTGCTTGTACATGATTATATGATGGAAGTGGGCAGAGTTTCTGCTCATTTACTAAACTCTGCTTACTAAACTTTGTGCACAGTCTATTTGCCTTTAGGAAATCCACTCCTAAGACACTAGCATTGCCTGTTATCTCCCTGCAGCTGATCTTTCCCAGACTCCTGAGTTCCCATGCCTTGTTTTGCACATTGTCCCTGTGTGGAGGTGGCTATTGTGGTAAAGGCAGAAGCTTTGGTTTATGTCACTGCCTCCAAGGCCAGCACAGTAGTGACATCACCGAATATCCTAATAACACTAGCAGTTAGAAACAGCAGTGCCTTAACCTCACATTGCAGATTTACAGCTATGGAGGCATAGAAGTTCTTCCATACCAAGAAGTGACCTGCTACTTTTCTGGGGGAATTCCAAACAAAAAAGGGTTTGTCAACATAGGGCTCTGGGCTGTGATTGGACACGACCAATCAGCAGGTCTCAGCCATGAATCACTGGCTGAAATCGTTTGACAGGATAGAAAGGGGCACACCCTAAAACCAGTAGATACTGCCGACTTACAGGTACATGATTGTGCCGGTACAAGCCACCCCTCACAGTAAAATGCGGGTGAGCAGTCTGCAAAGTGGTTAAAGAAGTAACTTCATTTTTGTTGAGAAAAGAAACAATCCCCTCTGGGTGATCAATGCGCATTGCAAAGATTTTTTAACAAACTTTGTTGCAGATTACTACCTGGTTCTGCTCCGAAGAAAAAGCTGTTTGTTTGCTTATGTTGATGTGGAGAGTAAATCTGAATGAGAGTGACTTTTTCATTATCACTTTATCATTTATTATCAATGCACTTTCAGTGTTCTAATGAAGAAAGTTTCAGGATCTTCATTCTTTTAGGAGTGATTAACCCTCTGGGAGTATCTCTTCATTTCAGAGGATGCCTAAAATCTCACGTGGAACTTAGGGCACACTACCGAGAAAACCAGTGAGCTAATCACACATACAGGAAATTATACAGGTTGCTATAGTGCATTGAATTTTACAGAAAATGACAGTGGTGCAGATTGAAAACAAATTATATTTTTTTAATAACATTCTACTACAAAATGGTTTGTGTAGCAATTATATATGCTATATTATTATTATTTTTTTCCTATATTATTTATATTTTTTCCTACAAAAGTGGAGCTACCCATTAAAGCAAGGACATCTCCTCTTTGGGCACCCAGGCTTTTGTAGAACGTTTTCTAATTGTGCACACTGTGTAATATGGGGGTTACAAGTTATAATTTTTTCCAGAATTTTAGATCTATCCCCTCCTGTGGAGATATTTAAAGTACAACTAAAGGCAATACTTTGGGCCAGATTCACAAAGAATTGCCCTGGCGCAGCATATCAGAGATATGCTACGCCGCCGTATCTTACCTGGCGGAATTTCGAATCCAGGAAGATTTCGCGCCGTAAGTTACGGCGGCGTAGTGTATTTCTCGGCGCGTATTTCAAATTGGGCAGGTAGGGGGCGTGATTCATTTAAATGAAGCGCGTCCCCACGCCGATTGAAATGCGCATGCTCCGTTTTGAAATGTCCTGCCGTGCTTTGCGAGAAATGACGTCGCACCAACGTCATTTTTTGAACTTCGACGTGCGTTACGTCCTTTACTATTCACGGACGACTTACGCAAAAATTTTTAAAATTCGACGCGGGAACGACGGCCATACTTTAACATGGCAAGTCTATCTATACGCCACAAAACAGCAGCTTTAACTATACGCCGGGAAAAGCCGACTAGCGACGACGTAAGAGAATGCGACGGCCGCGCGTACCTTCGTGGATCGCCGGAAAAAGCTAATTAGCATACCCGACGCGGAAAACGACGCAAACTCCACCCAGCGGGCGCCAAAGTATTGCACCTACGATCCGAAGGCGTACGAAGCCGTACGCCTGTCGGATCGAAGCCAGAAGCCGTTGTATCTTGGTTTGAGGATTCAAACTAAAGATACGACACGGGAAATTTGAAAGTACGCCGGGGTATCAGTAGATACTTCGTCTGTGAATCTGGCCCTTTGTTTTTAGTTTTGGATAGAGTGGAGAGGGATTTGAGCTGTTTTTATGGCTGTCTGTGTCCCTCATTAAGGAGATTCGCCCTCTGTGTTTTTCCTGTTCACCATTATCATTGAAAGTAATAGAGGGGAAATCTCCCAATGGGGACACTAGTTCTGGGGTTCCCAAGGGATTCCCCTAATTGCAGGTATTTGTGCTGTGATGCTAAAAGTGTTTATGATAAAAAAAGAAATAATGACTCAGAATTAATCACTCTTGTCTGTATCATGAAACCTACCAGTGGCGAGGCGTCCGTAAGGGCGTGCGGGCGCTGCCCCCTCTCTCCATCAACCCACACTGTGACCAATAGATAGATTCATGCATAGCATGAATCTATCCATGGCCGCCACTGCCACCCCCTATTCCGGTGCCTGGCCCCTTCTCGAGCACCGGGTGCCTGAATTACAGCGGCGTTTTTTTTTTAAGCACCTGATTAGAGCCAACGGCTCTAATAGGTGTCATAAAAGGTGTACTGTGAGCGCTATGCTTAGTGCTCGCAGTCCACCCAGGTGTGTTAGAAAAGCAAATGAATATTCTCTTTCCTAACACTGACTGCCTCTCCACCAATTAAGTGCTCGGGTCTGTTACCAATCACCTGATTGGCTGAAAAACAACAGGTGCTGTGATTGGATGCCTGACGGGAGGAGAGGACGGGTGGAGATGCATGGAGGAGACCGCTTGCAGCCGTCACCCGCTGCCCCACTGAGACAGGGTAAGTGGCGGGCAGACGGTGAACGGGCGGGGGGTCACAGTAGCGGCATTTGATGGCACAGTGGCGGCATTTGATGGCACAGTGGCAGCATTTAATGGGCACAGTGGCTGCGTTTGATGGCACAGTGGCAGCATTTAATGGGCACAGTGGCTGCGTTTGATGGCACAGTGGCAGCATTTGATAGGCACAGTGGCAGCATTTGATGGGCACAGTGGCTGCGTTTGATGGCACAGTGGCAGCATTTGATAGGCACAGTGGCAGCATTTCATGGGCACAGTGGCTGCGTTTGATGGCACAGTGGCTGCAATTGATGTTTTCTTTTTCAAATTTTTTCAGTTGGTTTGCGCCCCCCCCCCCCCCCCCCCCCCCAGGCGCCACTGAAACCTATGATCACCATAGAGTGTATGTAAACCTTAACATTGAACTTCTCTTCTCCCCTTCTTTTCTTCTGCTAAATGCACCATTGAAAGCATTTTGTTATCAGTTCAATAAGTTAATATTACCTGTTGATTTTCCAAACATTTTTTGAGCTGATAACTTTCTGTGCTCTCTGACTGTGCACAGGGAGGCGTTATGGAGATGAGGAGTGGGAGGAGATAGGGCGAGGTTTGAGTTCATTGTAATTCATCAGAAACTAAAGCGGACCTTCACCCTCTATATCAAGTTCCCCCCTCTCCCATCAACTACATCAGGGGTCCTCAAACTATGGCCCGCGGAGGACTTGTAACCGGCCCACCCGACCCTGACAGGCAACGTCGGTTACACTGCAGGTTGTAACACAGCGATCCCGCTGTGTCACGGAGATGACAGTGTTAACAGTTCGGGCGCGACTTCTAAAATGTTATTTTTATTGGGAACAGTTACCTTTTTTGACATGTTCCTGATGCTTCTTCCTCAATTTTTGCCTAGGTGAGAATGACATGCACTTAGGCACGACCCCTGCCCATGCCCCCTGTCACACATCCCATGCTATCTCGCGCATACACAATGGGGATCTGGTGGTGATTCCTTTGGAAGTCAAAGTTGACTACCATATCCAAAATGGCGGTGCTAGGGTCCCACAGCGGTAAGAAGAACCAGCTTTTTTACATCCAAAATTCACCTTCTATATATTAAAAGGTAAATCCACTTTGAAAGAAAAAACATAGCAAATAAAAACAATAACCTTTATACAATTGTGACACAAACAATATTGTAATTTAATATTATCAAAAAATGATCTTTCCTTTTAATTCTGCAGCTGCTGTAATATCCTGTATAATTTAATACAATATGGCAACCTGGAGGTGTTCTGTACACTGCTGGTGTACAGAACACACCTACAAATGTGATTTCTTGCTTGTGTGATTGGCTCACTAATTTAATCACATTTGCAGTAAAATACAAGTCAAATTACTTATAAAGGAATGCAGGTATTGTAACTTTTCTTATTAAAAGTCTGAAAATGCAGCAGGTGATTATAATAAACCAGTCACCCACATTCAGAATCAGTCTGGTGAAACAAACAGGTATAGCTTCACAGCAACAAAAGATGGGAATCTGCTACAAAGTTTATTCAAATCCCTACACATCCATGTACTTTATTCAGAGAAGATTGCAGAGTTACTCCTAAAAAAAGGAAATGTACATGCAGTTGTTTAAATTAACCTTAATTAGTTTCCATTGTTCTTGCTCAGACCTCTTCAAGTGGGCAGTATGACAAGTGGCAACTGTAGAGTAATGTCTCTGCCATGCGCTTGGGCAAGCAAACTCACATTCACATTTTGCTTGGCTCAATTATTACATTTAGTGATATGGAAATTCCAAGCAAGGAGAGTTGAGCCCCTTCAACATATTTTACATTGCTAAAACTTTTCTAAACTTGTAAAGACAGAACAGTCTTCCCTTTCATAAGATGAGTTATGATAATGTCACAGTGTGGAATTCCATCCTGGAAATACTAACATCCTCTATGAGAAATAGAAATGGTACATTGTGTACTACATCAACAAAGCAGAAAAAACATACTTTTGTAGCCCTACTCCCATCGGAGCCACAGGATTACTGCCCAGGTCTTCTCCTCAGGCTTTGCCCTGCAGCCAGGCACACAGGCCCATTCACATGTTTCTTCAACAACCAGTCTGTTGTTTTTGTTGTTTTTATTTTTGGGGAACTTTGATAGAGTTGAGGGTAGTGGTGGGATACTCCAAAAACAAGAACTATATACAAATTAAAGTGGTTCTAAAGCCTTCAGGTTTTGCACCTTGTGTGCTGTAGCTACCACCCCAACAGCTTTGGTAATATGGGAGCAGGTGCGGGGCCGATTCCCGATGTCTGTGTCAATGGACACAGCAGCGGGACTCAGGAGCGAGCACGTACAAATGTCCCCAGGGAAAGCGGCTTTCCCTGGGGGCACCTGATGTAGAGGAGGGGGCTGGAGTGCCGGTTAAAGGACCCTAGAAGAGGAGGATCGGGGCTGCTCTGTGCTAAACCATTGCACAGAGCATGTAAGTATAGGCATGTTAAGGCGTGTTAAGGACTTTGTTATTCTTTCTGAGCAAGCTATAGTGAAGTCTGGGCTTGAAACAAACAGTAGACTTCAGCTTTAGAGTAGTAGTTAGAGCCACAAGAGCAGAGTCCCTTAAAGAAGAAGAAGATATGGACAAAGCTCTTCAGTACACCAGTTGGCATCCCCTTTAAATAGACCCACAGTTGACTTTCCCTAGCACCAGAGAGTTGGCAAAAGCACAAAGGTCCCCAAGATCTTTCAGAGTCTGTACTCAGACAAGGCCCAAGGAACATCTGGTTGCCTTTTTCTCAGATACCAGACTAGATCAGCCTCCCCTTAGTCAGCTTTCTTTAGCACCAAGGTCTTAGCATCCAGGTTGCCCACCTGAGGCTGAGGCTTCACGACAGCAGTCATACCAGCAAATGCCTGGGAAGATTGCTTTCCCTCCAGGCTGGACCAATCCACTTCGGAAAATACCCTGAGCTCTGTGTGCTCACATAATATATACAGTCTCTCAGCATGCCATCAGAGCCTGCCTATCTGGGATAGGCAAGGGCTGTGTCAATATTCATGCTGCCATCTGCATAGCTCCACACCGATCATCCAGAAACTTCTCAAGTTCTCTAGATGCAGTAGGAGCTATTTGACCAGACTGAAAGCAGCTGAGCACACTAAGCAGACCTAACTAATCAAAACTTCACTGAATACGGTGAGCAACTATGCTTTAACCAAACAAACATTACAGTAAAGCCTCGTACACACGATCGGACATCAAACAAACTTTCCCTTGGATTTTTGTCCGAAGGGAGTTGTCCGGTCACACCCATAGCATACACACGCTCTGACTTTTTCGGCAACAAACACGAACGTAGTGACGTTTCAATGTACTGACGAGAGTTTAAAAGAGAAGGTTCAATTCTCCGGCGTCACCCTTTGGGCTCCTTCTGCTAATCGGGAGTTAGTAGAGGTTTCGTCTGTGTGCATTCGCGATTTTCAGTTTCGTGCAATTTTGTTCGTTTCTGAACGTCCGTTCGTCAAGCAGACATGTTGCGCAATGGGGTTGTGCTAACTTGACCCACAAAGAAATATGTTTGATTCATGTAACCAAAATACACTAATCCAAAGTAAAGACATTTGTTTTTACTCCGTCAGTATCACCAGCAAAGCAGCTTTTAGTATTATCGCATTATAAAGAAGAAGAGAATGTGCGCTGCTTTTCTTGATTTCAGAACTTGCCGCGTCACGAATGTGCTCTTTCAAATACGAACGCTAGTTTTACCAGACAGATCGCTTTCAGCTGGTCTTTGCTTCTGAGCATGCGCGTTTGTACTTTGTACAAAAGTCCGATTGCTTGCTGTACACACGGTCGGACTAGGCACCATCGGACTCTTGTTGACGTAAAGTTTGTATGTCCTGCTCATTTTGAAGTTTGTTGGCAAAAAGTCTGACTGTGTGTATGGGCCTTTACACTGACTACACACACTAATACCAACCATTTAATTCCTAGCACCTATCTAGGAGGGTGCTACACTTTTATGGGCAAAAGCTGTGACAACTGATAAAGGATAAGTGTCACCTTCTGTAGTGTTGATCACCAACCTCCAGTCACCTTTACGTCAGAAAACTGTCACTAATGCACTGTGTATGAGTGTGTTTGGTGGGGGGTGCATGGCCCAGGAACACGCAAAAGAAGATTTGAAGACTGTCAAAAAGTAAATTTACATTACTGCATATTCACTTCACCACCTTTGGTGCATATGCCTTTGTCAAAACAACAAAAAGCAGCAAAGCCAGCAGCAACAGCAACAACAGATACTGCAGCTTAACCTCCCTGGCGGTATGATTCTTTCAGAAAAAAGGTGCTGAAAGCGGTACCATTATTTGCAAGGAAATTTGGCGTTTTATATTGTAGGTCTGTAATTTTTAGAAATAACTCACTTAAATCTGACCAAACAAGATTCTAATAGGCATCCCGGGTATGACATTTTTTTAAAAACAAAATTATAAATTATAATATAATAAATAATTATAAATAATTATAACAAATAATAATATAATTATAATAAAAATTATTCAATAATGTAATCAAATTAAAATCACTGAAATTTGCTCAGTTGCAGAATTGTTGCTGTCATTATTTTTTTTTTTTTATGACGAATTTCCCCACAAATCGCTATCGCACAATTCTGCAAGTGATTATAATTTATTATCGCTGTTTTTTAGCTGATCTAAAACTATTTTTGACATAAAGGGACACTTTTGGTTGCTATGGACAATCTACAGTTTGCAGGGAGAAAGAAACGTTTTTATTATATAAAATGACATGCATGACACAGGACAGACCACTAGGGACAGGGGGGGTGTGTTTTTTTTACATACAGTACTGTAATCTATAAGATTACAGTATACTGTATGTAAGGTGTTTGTTTACGTTTTTGAATTTGGCGCCGTTCTCCGTCCCCGTGCGTCGTAACGTCGCAGGGAACGGAGATCGGCGTCACACAGAGGCACTATGTGAATCGAGCGAGGTCCCGCTCGCTCACACAGCGCGGTGGCATCGCTGGATCCAGGGACAAGGTAAGTAAAAAGTGCCTGTGGATCTAGCGAGGCAAGCCGAGACTGACTCGGGGTTACCGATCGTAGCAGGAAAATCTAACCCCGAGTCAGTCTCGGGAACACCGCCAGGCAGGTTAAAAAGATGTAAACCTTTTCCAGGTACCCAATAAGGCACATTCACTGAACAAAAGCCATGATATCTGAAAAGATGACTAGACTATAATTGAACTACACACTTGGATAAAGTATACCTAGTCTGCCTCCTTGGATAGAGTATCACCAAACTGACTACCGTACTTGGATAATATATACCCAAACGGCTTCTTTGGAGATAATATACTTGAATTGCCTTTGGACAGAGCTTACCCGAGTTGCCCCCTTGGACACAGGGGCCCGGATTCAGAAAGAATTTACGTTGGCGAATCTATTGATACGCCGCGTAAATTCTAGCATGTGCCGTCGTATCTTCTTTCTGTATTCAGAAAGCAAGATACGCCGAAATTTGGCCAAGATACGACTGATGTAAGTCTCTTACGCCGTCGTATCTTAGTTGCATATTTATGCTGGCCACTAGGTGGCGCTTCCGGTGATTTACGCATTGAATATGCAAATTAGGTAGATACGCATGTTCGCCCGGCACATTTTTTTTACGTTCTTTACGTAAGGCTTTTTCCGGCGTAAAGTTACCCCTGCTATATGAGGCGTATCCTATGTTAAGTATGGACGTCGGGCCAGCGTTGAATTTTCCGTTGATTACGTCGTTTGCGTAAGTCGTTCGCGAATAGGGCTGTACGTAAGTTACATTCACGTCAAAAGCATTGACTATTTGCGGCGTAATTTGGAGCATGCGCACTGGGATACTTTCACGGACGGCGCATGCGCCGTTAGTCAAAAACGTCATTTATGTGGGGTCAGCCTTCATTACCATACAACACGCCCACTGCATGGATAGTTTGAATTCCGCGGGCTTCCGCCGGACCACATACGCTACGTCGCCTTAACTTAGGGCGCAGGTTCTTTCTGAATACAGAACCTGCCTCACTAAGTTATGGCGGCGTAGTGTATCTAAGATACAGGCATGTTCTCTCCAACAAGGCACTTCCGGCATACCAAAAAGGCAGTTTAGGTACATACCATCCAAGGAGGCAATCTGGTTATACTCTATCCAATGAGACAGTTTAGGTAAATTGTATGCAAGTAGGCAGTTTAGGAATACTGGGCCGGATTCAAAAAGCCTGACGTAAATTTGTGCGGGCGTAGCGTATCTTAGATACACTACGCCCGCACAAATTTACGTCGGGCTTTTTGAATCCGGCCCACTTGCATACAATTTACCTAAACTGTCTCATTGGATAGAGTATAACCAGACTGCCTCCTTGGATGGTATGTACCTAAACTGCCTTTTTGGTATGCCGGAAGTGCCTTGTTGGAGAGAACATGCCTGATCTCCCCCTTTAAACAGATAACTAAGTAGCTAGGGGCCAGATTCACATATAATTGCGGCGGCGTAACGTGTCGTCTATACGTTACACCGCCGCAAGTTTTCATCGCAAGTGCCTGATTCACCAAGCACTTGCGTGAAAACTTACGGCGGCGGCGTCCGGCGCAAGCCCGCCTAATTCAAATGGGGCGTGTACCATTTAAATTAGGAGCGCTCCCACGCCGGACGTACTGCGCATTCTCCGTTTTGAAATTCCCGCCGTGCTTTGTGCGAAGTGACGTCATTTTTTTGAACGCCGACGTGCGTAACGTACGTTCGTATTCCCGGACGTCTTACGCAAAAATAAAATAATTTGAAATTCGACCAGGGAAAGACAGCCATACTTTAACATGGCTCGTCTAAAGTTAAGCCATGTTAAAGCAGGCTTAACTTTGTGACGGGAAAAAATTACTAGCGACGACGTAACGAACGCGAAAACCGTCGTGGATCGCCGTAAAACCTCATTTGCATACCCGACGCTGGAATACGACGCGAACTCCACCCAGCGGCGACCGAAGTATTGCATCCTAAGATCCGACGGTGTAAGTCAATTACACCTGTCGGATCTAAGGGCTATCTATGCGTAACTGATTCTATGAATCAGTCGCATAGATACTCTGAGAGATACGACGGTGTATCAGGAGATATGCCGTCGTATCTCTTCTGTGAATCTGGCCCTAAATTCCAGAGCTGCTAGTTCATGAATCAACGGACTACCAGGTGTGCAAACTGAACCTGTGACCTGAGCTAGGACAGTTTACCATCACATGTTGTCTGCAAGGCTGTCCAGTGTTGCATGTGGTCTATTTTCCAACAAACGTACAAGATAATCAACACCAAACAGATACTGTTACTTTGCAACAGGTGATAAGCACAATTAAAATGAATCAGAATAAGAGCCGGTTCACACTGGGGCGACTCAATGCAATGGAACCGTTCTACTAGGAGCGACGCAAGTCGCTCCGACTTAGAAAAAGGTTCTTGTACGACTTCGGGGGCGGCTTGGGGCGACCTGCATTGACTTCTATACAGAAGTCGGTTTGCAGGTCGCCTCTGAAGTCGTCTTCAGGACGACTTGCAGAGTCGCCCCCGAAGTCGTGCCGCGGAAGTGTGAACCGGCTCTAAGAGACAATGTATAATACTAATACTAATTTGTTTGGAAACCCATAAAAAAACAAACAAACAAAAAAACATATATATATATACTTAGATTAAAAGAGGACTAATGTGCGTGGGAATACAGGGTTTTGTGCTGTGTCAGGATGAGAAGAATCATCTATTTATATATCATTAGTGTAAAGCCCCATACACCCTATCAGTTTTCCTGCAGGTTTTTCTCTTCAGGTTTACCAAAACCATGTAGTGCAAGGGCCTGCCTGATTGCATACTAATTGAAACTCTTGAGGTTTGACCTCATATTAGATGGTTTTGGTAAATCTGAAGACAAAAACCTCCAGGAAAACTGATAGTGTGTATGGGGCTTTAGAGTATTCCTAAAGGGGTATTAAACCCTCACGGATTTTCACATTAATGCATTCTATGCATTTAGGTGAAAACCCTTTAGTGCTGCAGCTCCCCCTTTTTCTTACCTGAGCCCAATCTGGACGAGCACAGCAGCTCCAGCTGCTGTCTCGGGTCCTCATTGGATAGATTGATAGCAGCAGCAGCCATTGGCTTCCGCTGCTGTCAATCAAATCCAGTAACAATTGATAGCAGCAGAGCTCAGGAGCATGCCCACACGAGTGCCCCCATGTAAAGCGGCTTTCTGTGGGGGCACTCAAGAAAAAGAGGGGCCAGGAGTGCCACCAGGGGAACCCAGAAAAGGAGGATTGGGGCCACAACCCTTGCACAGAACAGGTAAGTATGACATGTTTGTTATTTAAAAAAAAAACAAAGCTTTACAATAACTTTAAATTGGCCACAAATTACAGCTGGCTGTTTGAAAATGTCCTCCATCCACACAAGTGTGGAATCCTCCACACTGAGACACTGGGGTTGATTTATTAGAACCGGAGAGTGCAAAATCCAGTGCAATTTTCTTCTAACTTCAGCTTGTTCAATTAAAGGGGTTGTAAACCCTCGTGTTTTTTTTTCACCTTAATACATCCTATGCATTAAGGTGAAAAAACACCTGGCAGTGACCAGCCCTCCAGCACCCTTGTTTTAATTACCTGAGCCCTGCAATTTCACCCGACAGAGGCGCGCTCTTTCTCTTCCCGGGGTTCTCGGCTCTTGATTGGATAGATTGATAGCAGCGCAGCCATTGGCTCCCGCTGCTGTCAATTAAATCCAACGTCGCAGGCGCCGAGGGGCCGAGTCCTACATTCGGTGCCGAGTCTTATATTCAGCGTTTATGGACGCCGAAGGCTGGACTTGGGAGCACGCCCACAATGTAACCCCCTGGGAGAGCGCTTCTCCTAGGGAGTTATCTGATGAAAGGAGGGGCTGCCAGAGCCACTGAGGAACCCCAGAAGATGGTGTTTGGGGGCACTCTGTGCAAAATGAACTGCGCAGTTGAGGTAAGTATAATATGTTTGCTATTTTTTTTACTTGAAGCTTTACAATCGCTTTAAGCTTTGACGAAAAAAATAAATAAAAACTGGAAGCTGATTGGTTTCTATGCATAGTTGCACCAGATTTTGCACTCTCCAGTTTTAGTAAATCAACCCCAGTGTATTCTGACAGAAGGGACTCTCTGCTGTCAGAATACACTCATCAGTGGCTGCAGCCCACTGGGCATCGTTAGATCGTCTACTGTTGAACAGGAGCGCCCACACATGGATCAAAATTTGGCCAGCTTTACTGTAAACAGCATCCTGAAGCATGACTGGGCAAATTATCTACAGACTAGATTTTAAGAGAAATAAAAGCATATCTCGCCAGCACACCATGGCTCTTCAGGAAGATCCAATGATAGAATGAAGCCGGCTACTCTATGTCATCTTTATTGGCTGCATAATGGAGTACAGCAAATTGCTCTACTCCATTATGTAGCCATTAAAGATTTTTTTTATGGATGACATAGAGTAGCCGAATCCATTCTATCATTGGATCGTTTTTGAAGCGAGGGTGGAGTGCACCAATTCCCGACCCTAAGGCTGCATTCACACCTTGGCGTACCTAATCACGGCGTTTTATCCCGCAAATTGCGGCGACAAATTGCGGCGTTTTGTACCGCGATTTGAGGCGACAAAACGCCGCGATTGTGAATGCAGCTTGCCCCCAGGTCCACATCTCCTATGCCGAACGCCGAAAGCCGCCTGAAAAAAAGGTCCGGGACTTGTTTTCAGGCGTACGGCGTACATCGTTCGGCGTTCGGCGTGGAGATGTGAACTATCTCCATAGAGGGCAATGTAAAATCATTCCTCCAGCGTCTTAGGGGCTGCTGCGGCGTCGCGCTTCAGGCGTATATACGCCTAGGTGTGAACAGAGCCTTAAGGGTGGTATGCGATTGAGCACATCTGCTGCTTTTTTATCTTTAGGAAGATGTCCAACTGTTTAGCAATCATATCACAGCAGTTAAAGCGCAACGCAGGGCCCTTTTCATCAGGCATGTGATCATTTTATAGGGTTAATTGATTCTTTTCAGTAGTGGAATTATTTTATTCTAAAATTACGTTTTTTTACAAATTAGAAGAAGCACAATAGCGCTTAACTGTAACACAATCAACTATTACAATCTGTTTCACTTTTACAGCATGTTGTTCTTTGGCTGTAATGTAACAGTTAACTGCTGAAAAAAATAAACCTGACAATTTTACTGTAGCAATACAGCTATTGCGGAACTAAATGTCCAACCTGTGGCTGGCAGGGCATGCTGTCATTTGTAATTTTACATAAACTTTCCTTGATCAGGTGGAATAAAAAGGATATCTCATGAACACAGACAACATTTGCACATAAAATCTCAGGAATAAGCCATACCTGACGTAAGATTTCACAGCAGTCACTTGTAGATTGTTGCTAGTATACCTGGCTTACCAAGCTTCTCACCTGTGCAGGTTTTTACTCTGCACAGAACACGCCTTCTCGGCCGTAATCCCAACCCCAAAAACACACCTACCCAACCACCTCTCATGCAACCCACTTTGTAAACACAAGAGCCTCTGTGCACCTTATCTGAAGCGCTGACACAGTAGACTTTATTCCCTGATGTGTAATTAGGTCGTTGCCTTAAAGCAGTCAAAACAAACAGCTTGTCACCTGATATGTTCTGCTAGCTCTGGCATTTTTACGAGGGGCGTTCAAGTCAAACCGGGATTTTTGAGTTCATATAATAAAATAACAAATTTCAAGTGGAAGCTGCATACATTTTTTTCAACATGCTCCCCTGCTATATTTTTCCCCTCATTCCAGTGTTTAACCACTTGACCTCTGGAAGATTTACCCCCCTTCATGACCAGGCAATTTTTCGCGATACTGCACTGTGTTACTTTACTGACAATAGCGTGGTCTTGTGACGCTGTAATTGTCACAAATAGATCTTTCTCATCACTTTATGTGATGAAAAAAAACGACGTTTTTAAAAACGTCACTTTAAATGACCGTGTGTGGGGGAAAACGTTGTTTTATGTTTTCTGAAAAACGACCCAAAAAAATTGAAGCATGCTTCAATTTTATGTGTCGTTTTTTACTTCACAGAAATTGACCGTGTGTAGCAAAAAACGTTGATTAAAATTACGTTTTTACACCCGCGCATGCCCAGAAGCTAGTTATGAAGCGAGATTCAATGGAAAAACGTGGTGAACGTAACCTCGCTTTGCTAGAACATTGTGAAAAAACGATGGTGTGTAGGCAACTTCGTCTTTGAAAATTGAAGTTTCAAAAACGTTGTTTTTTACTTCACAGAAAATGTCGGTTTTTTTCATCACATAAAGTGAAGGTGTGTATGCGGCATTATGGTGGTATTTGATCCATTGTGTGATTTTTTTTTGCTATAAACCAATTTTTTTTAAAAAAACAACAACAATATTTTTTACTTTCTGCTAAAAAACATATGCAATAAAAAAGTCTTCATAAATTTGGGTTAATATGTATTCTGCTACATATATTTGATAAAAAAAATTCCAGTAAGTGTATATTGATTGGTTTGCACAAAAGTTATATAGCCGGATTCAGTAAGACTTACGACGGCGTATCAGTAGATACGCCGTCGTAAGTCCGAATGCGCGCCGTCGTATCTTTAAGCATATTCTCAAACTGAGATACGCTTCTCTGTTGCTAAGATACGACCGGCGTAAGTCTCCTACGCCGTCGTATCTTAGCTGCATATTTACGCTGGCCGCTAGGGGCGTGTACGTTGATTTACGCCTAGAATATGTAAATGAGCAAGATACGCCTATTCACGAACGTACTTGCGCCCGATACGCTGTTTACGTAAGGCGGTTTTCCGGCGTAAAGATAAACCACCAAAAAGATGGCGCAGCCCATGCAAGGTATGGACGTCGGAACAGCCGTCGTATTTTACGTCGTTTGCGTAAGCGTACGTGAATGGGGCTGGGCGTAGGTTACGTTCACGTCGAAAGCAATGAGTATTTGCGACGTGATTCTGAGCATGCGCGCGCATGCGACGTAGATCGTCGCTTCATTTACATGGGGCCACGATTCATTACCATACAACACGCCCCCTACCTGCCTATTTTGAATTAGGCAGGGTTACGCCGGGCCATTTGCGCTACGCCGACGTAACTTAGGAGGCAAGTGCTTTGTGAATACAGTACTTGCCTCACTATGTTACGTCGGCGTAGTGCAAATGGGATGCGCTACGCCGGCATTAAAGATACGCGCCTCTATGTGAATCTGGCCAATAGCGTCTACAAACTATAAGATATTTATTTTAATTTTTTATTTTTTTACTAGTAATGGCGGCAACCAGCGACTTATAGCGGGACTGTGAGATTGCGGTGGATGTTCTGACACTAACTGACAATTTTAAAACTTTGTTGCAACCAGTGGCACGAATTCAGTGATCAATGCTAACAAATATTCACTGTCACTGTACTACCCAGATAGCAAGGATAACTTGCCACACATTTGTGGCAGTGTTGAATTGTAAGTCTGTTAACTTGCTGCACATTTTCACTGGCAAGTTGTACACTTGCAGAGCACTTGAAGCACAAGTTCTAGAAAATTTGCATGGCAGGTCTCTAGCAAGAGCGAAGTTGCATTGGAGAGTCTACAGCAAGAGCTCTGCAAGTCTACAGCATGAAAATTCAGCCACACTAGGAGGCATGTGGTGGGATGACTATAGCACGACATAACTGAACCAGAACTTGCAGCAGACTTGCAAATGTTTGCAAAGAAAGTTGATCTGGAGTGCGGACTTGCTGCAATTGTGCGACAAACTTGTGAAGCCTGGCAAGTCTAGCAATAGCTTAGCAAGTCATTTTAAAACTTGCAGCACATATACTTCCTATCTGGGTAGTGACACTGGCTGGGAAGGCGTTAACATCAGGGGCAAACAAAGGGTTAACTGTGTGCCTAACCAGTGTTTTAGTACACTGTGGGAGGTGCTAGGACAAGAGATTCAATTCATTTCATCTCTTTCCTCCTGTCAGAACGGCAATCTGCCTTATTTACATAGGCAGACCACCATTCTGCCTCTCTGCTCAATGATCAGCGGTTGGCAGCAAACATCAAGTCAGCGGTAGCAAGCCGGTGGAGGCGCGCATGCGCATACTCTACCCAGAAGAGCCAGAGCACATATATATGCATGATCAGGAGCAGAGGTGCCGCCTTGTAGCAGTAAAACTGCTATAGGGTGGGCCTTAAGTGGTTAACAAATGTCTGGAAAGCTTAGGCAAAGAAAGCTTTGTCAGTATGCCTGAACCATCTTAGGACAGCCTGCTTCACTTCATCATCAGTGCTGAAATACTGACATCTGAGGAACATTTTTAGGGGTCCAAACAGGTGGAAATCACTTGGAGTGAGGTCCAGACTGTAAGAGGGATGTGGTAATATCTCCCAGCCTAGTTGCTGCAACGTGCACATGTGCGGCGAGCAGAATGACGCCCTTAGCGATCAAACCAGGCCGTTTTTTCTGCAGACGCGTACGCACATCACTCAGGACACGACATTAATATTCACCGTTTATAGTGGCACCACGGGGTAGGGAATCCACATGAATAATGCCACGTTTGTCTCAGGAAACACTTGCCATCGCTTTACCTTCGGAAGCAATTGTTTGAATTTTTTAGTGGTGGTGAGTCCACATGCTTCCACTGCTTTGACGTTGTTTTTATTCTGAAGCGAAATTATGTGTCCAGGTTTTAGCACATGTAATGATGAAATCCAGAAAATCCTGGCCTTTCCTGTCAAAACGCTCCCACAACGCAGTGCAGATAGGGTTGCCACCTCATCCCTTTGAAACCGAACACATATTAATTACACAGGTTTTGCGGCTGATTAATGTGGTAAATAACTCACTTGGTGCCTTATCTGCATTAAATTAGCCTCAGAACTGTGCAATTAATATGTGTTCTGTTTTAAAGGGATGAGGTGACAACCATAAGTGCAGACTTCAACTCTTATGTGTCGGTCAAAAGCGGAAAGCTGTCTTGGTACGTGTGCACCAACTTTTCAAAAATGTAAATGTTCGTGAATGATTGTGTTCAACGTTCCCACAGAAAGGTTTGTCTCTTGTGCAATTTGCTCTGCGTCGATTATCCAGGATCAGGCGTTCCCTGTGCTGAATGTTCACATAAATGACTGCTGTGGGCTGGGAACCACCATGGCCGGGATTGTCACTGAGGGACGTAGGCATTCTTTGAAACATATACACCATTCAAATATCTTACTGTGACTGAACGCATCATCACGGTACTGTGCTTGAAGTCTTCTGCAGATATCCGTGGGTTTTAAGCCTTCGTTCACAAGAAAGTTCATCACCACATGCTGTTCCATGCACGCACTAACACTGTTGTCTGCCATCTTGATTAACGATCTCTGGACTAGCTCGCAACATAGGCACCGCCTATCAGTAATAAGACAGACTTGCTACTTACTACTTGTGTAGTACTACCACGCTAGCATCCCTTTTTATACCAGGAACTTATTTTTCCACTGCTCGTTGGTGATCCCTGCCCACAATGCTACATGTCATACTGTAAAAAATATAATACCTAATTTTGACATGCTAATGTCACGTATTGCAGTTTGGTTTGAAGGATGGGTTTTCAGTCACGTTTATAAAGTGCAAAAGTTCTCTTCCAACCTTGACCTTGTGATACTCTAATACTGTGTACACACGATCGGAAATTCCGACAAGAAAACCATGGATTTTTTTCCAACGGAATGTTGGCTCAAACTTGTGTTGCATACACACGGTCACACAGAGCGGGCGTATGGGAGGCGACGTGGCAAGTGACAATCTGCATCTGAAGGCAGGCAAGTGACATTCCGCAACTTGTGACAAGTGACAATCTGCAATGTTTGGTAGGCGATGTGGCAAGTGACAATCCGCAATGTGAGGCAGACGACGTGGCAAGTGACAAGCTGCATCTGGTGGCAGGTGACATGGCAATTGACACACTCGGGGCTCCCACTGATTCTACATTATGGTGAGTTGAAACCATTTTATTATAATAATACAATGTAATAATAGAAATAATGTGCTTCAATCATCCTGACACCATAACAACTATGGTGCCGTGATCATTGAAGCGCTAACACCAGTGATTTCCCTGATAAATTGCCACCCAAAAAAAAAATTCTGGTAGAGCCCCTCCCCATACAAAGTCATGGTTAGCACATCAATAATCACATAGCTGCATCTCAGCAGACTGTTGAGTGGTAAAGTCCCTCACACATGGGACTTCCAAAGCAGGACTCACCCAAGATCTCCTTCTCTGGTGCTTTGCAACCACCTTCTGGACACACCCCTCCAGGGATTGGCTGGTTTCCAATAAATAGTTATTTCTATTCTTCCTACTACTGTAATAAGAATCTTCTAGAATACAGGGTAAAACAATCAGAACAGCAGCCTCTGTAACACTGAGCAGGATTAAAACAATCAACCCCCTCGCCACTAATTACAGAGGAGCTAAACTAAATTAACCTAGCAACCTACACTGACTAGGAGAATGCTACACTAACACAGCCACCACATCCAATGATTGGGAAGCTGCACATTATTGCATTTTGGGTTTTGGGTTTATTACCATGAAAGAATCTGTGATAAAAGCACATGCTAATACCCAAACATAAAATGCAATATAATTCAGATTACAGGATAGAAAGGGTTAATCACCTCTTGACATTTTGCCAAGCCGTGAAGATTGCACAAAATGTTTCTGTTAAAACCAAGAGTTAGAAGCCACTGGTTCCGTTAATGTAAATATAAATATTTTAGATGGTGGTGTGCCCATCTAATTAAGTCTGCTTGACTGCTGGCTTGTCTAAAGTATGGACAAAGTAGTGGATTGTAAATGGAACTCAATTATCCAAAACTCTGTAATAAAGAGGTTAATCCTTTGAAGAGCTCCTCCAATTATCTGCTGAATAATTACATTACAACTCAATGCTGAGCCTTGCCCAATGATGAGAAGACAGAATTATATTACAGCATTTTCATAATTAGGTATTAAGAACATTCATTTAGTAAAAATGTAATTCATAATTTAACCATGAGAAACATTTCACAGCCTGGAGTAAGAATGCTACAGAGTGATGATGTTACTGCTCTTCTTAAGCATGAAACATCCGTAGATTTGAATAGAGAAATCAATTTCTGTACCTTGCATTAGAAAATAAAGGCCAAGGAAGTTGATCCCTCTCTAGGCTCCTGTAGGGAAGGTAGAGGAAGAAAGCCTATGAGACACTAAAGATCTTGCTGCCAAAGACTGGCCATAGATGGAGCTAGTAAAGAGAAATTTGCTCGATTCCCCCAACAACACAGAGAGTGTTGACATGGGAATCCCTCCCAACGAGCCATTGTGTTCTCCCAGCGGGGGTGGTCAGGGGAAAGCCGTCCCCACCGGGAGAACACAGTGATTATTGCTAGTGGCTGCGACAGTCGCTAGCAATAATCACATGCCAAATCCAGCAGGCTGGTTGTATCCAAGTTGATTGATCGATCAACTTGGGTACATTCAGCCTGCTCATACATGGTTATTCAGCCTGCTCATATGCGGCCGGCTCATGCTGAATGGACTTAGATACAAACAGTCTATGGACAGCATAAATTCATTGATTTATCAATTTCAATGTGCTCAATTCTACTGGACCTGACGAAGTGGACAATCCGCAAAGCACGTTGACCTTCTCAGCGGACTTTATGCACAGATTTTTGCAATGTACTATATTGATAGCAACATGTGGTTTTTATATTGTGTAAAATAAAGACAATGGGCCAGATCCAGAGAGAATTGGATCCGCGCAGCGTATCAGAGATACGCCACGCCGCCGTACCTTACCTGGCGGAATTTCGAATTCTCAACGATTTCGCGCCGTAAGTTACGGCGGCGTAGTGTATTTCTGGCGGCGTAATTCAAATCGGCGATCAAGGCGCATGCGTCGTCCAGAAATTTCCCGCCGTGCTTTGCGCAAAATGACGTCGCAGCAACGTCATTTTTTTAATGTAGACGTGAGTTACGTCCATCCCTATTCACGGACGACTTACGCAAAAAAAAAAAAATTTCAAATTTCGATGTGGGAACGACGGCCATACTTAACATGGCAAGTCTATCTATACGCTGCAAAATACCAGCTTTAACTATACGCCGGAAAAAGCCGACTACAGACGACGTTAGAAAATGCGACGGCCGCGCGTACTTTCGTGGATCGTCGTAAATCGCTAATTTGCATACCGGAAAACGACGCAAACTCCACCCAGCGGGCGCCGAAGTATTGCATCTAAGATCCGAAGGCGTACGAAGACGTACACCTGTCGGATCTTACCCAAAAGCCGTCGTATCTTGGTTTGAGGATTCAAACTAAAGATACGACGCGGGAAATTTGAAAGCACGCCGGCGTATCAGTAGATACGCCGGCGTACTTGCTCTGTAGATCTGGCCCAATGTTCTTTAGATATATTGTATGTTATTAGTCCCAATACCCATTATGTCTCTCTCTGCTTCCATTAAAATCCAATTCACTTCTAGTCCTTTTACAATATTTTGTTTTCAATCTCAAACCCCAATGAAAGGGTGGTTTTGGACCCCCAAAACACATTGACATCTCTTTTGATTGTCCCCCTAAGAGCCGGTTCACACTGGGGCGACTCGTCAGGCGACTCAGCCACGTCCCATTCTATTCAATCAATAGAATGGGACCGTTCTAATAGGAGCGACGCAAGTCGCTCCGACTTAGAAAAAGGTTCTTGTACGACTTTGGGGGCGACTCGGGGCGACTTGCATTGACATCTATACAGAAGTCATTTTGAAAGTCGCCTCTGAAGTCATCTTCAGGACGCCTTGCCGAGTCGCCCCTGAAGTCGTGCCGCCCCAGTGTGAACCGGCTCTAAAAGTTTTTGGGGAATTAAGTTGCATCTGGCCCTTTTAGCTGTGGTGTGGCAGTTTAATTACATAGAGATTTTACCACTGACTACAAATTGACAGCAACAGGATCTGTTGATCTAGGAGACTACGTTCCTGTAATTTAGTGATGAGATTTGAGTTCACTGCTACTGTAAGTTTCAGGCAAGACCTGCACTTTCCAAATTTTCAGTCCCGGGCAAGGAATATTTTGTTCCAAATTATAATGCACTGCATGGTCTTTGGACTATGGCCATCAAACATAGAAACACTAATAAGGGGGTTTTGAATAAGCCACCCCCCTCATTATAAATGCTGCTATAGGGAAAGGATAGGAAAAACTGACAAGCTGCACTGTGATAGATTATGGCCAATTAGGAAACTATACTTTGATTTTAATTGCAAGCTTATAGCTGCCAGGAGTTAACCCATTTTCCCTTTTGTGCTTCAAATTGTAGGCTTATTTGTCTTTAGATTGATGAATGTAGAAATATTACACTGTACCATCCATAGCAAACATTTCCCTTTGGAAACATCAACTTTTTTTTCATGAGAGCAGTATTTTGGGGTTTTAATTCATTAGGGGGGTATATTGTTATTTTATATTATTATTTGATTTTATGATAAACTGTTTTACTTTTTTCTTTGCTACAAGTCTTCCTGCAAAAATGTTGGCTTTTGTTTCAGGGATAGTATTCATAGCATGCAGCTGCATTGTTTGAAAAAAAATAAAACTAAGTACAAGAATATAGTGCACTTAAACTACCTTATATTATATCAGTCACATTCATTGCACCCCCTATCGCCATAGTAAAAATTAGGCATATGCTGGTTAGGCCTATAATCCCTGATTAAAACTGTCCTGCTACTGGTCAAATTAACACTTCTGTATCTATCGAAGTACAGTGGAACCTCGGATTACGAACATAATATGTTCCAGGAGCATGCTCGTAATCCAAAGTACTCCCATATTAAAGCGAGTTTTCCCATTGAAGTCAATGGAAACAAAAATAATTTGTTCCGCATTGACTTTAATAGCATGCGACCAGAGACGGGGGGCGCCAGAGAGCCTAAAGTCCAAAAAGGCCAGAGGACACCTCGCTGACCTTGGCAAACCTCGGAAAGACTTTGTTCCCGAGATTTATCGAGGTCAGCAGAGCTGTCCTTGGGCCTTTCCGTACATTTCTGAACGGCGCCGATCAGCGATGTTTGGCTCAGCTCCGGCGCCCCCCACCTTTAGACCAAATGCGGTACTGCACACCGCTTTGGCCTGAATCATGCTCGTGTTGCAAGACAACACTCGCAAACTGAGTTACGATTTTTTTAAAATTCAGTGCTCGTATTGCCAAACGCTCGTTAACCACGTTACTCACAATCCGAGGTTCCACTGTATATTAAAAGAGAAATGTAGCCACAGCCTTTTTGGCCATACTTCTCTTATGGAGTGCAATTACTTTCATTCTTATGTGACTCAGAGTCAGCTGATAGCAGATGCAAAGCATTGCTAGGGGGATCAGGGGCATTGCTAGGTTCCTAAAAAAGTTGGGGCAACCCAAGACACTTTTAGCACACCATGGCAAAAAGTGGGTGAGGATTTTTCTTGTTCCCCATACTTTTTGCTTTCTCTTTTCCAAATTCTCTCCCTTTAGCGTTTTTTAAGTTGATAGACATTCTCAAAGAAAGTTTGAGTTGTGCCAGCATGCTCAACAGGTCTTTGTCCTCTTTTACGGTATGTTAGTGTCCTGCTTCTTATCTTCAGGCCTTGGATATTTAGAAATAAATGGGCATTCCTATTCGTGCTGGATGGCATCAGGACGAGGGGTGAGCTTGGGCATGCGTGGAACTGGTCCAAATCCACACAAATGAGTCCACCACGAAGCTGTCACTGCAATGGGCCAACATTCTGCAGCTGGGACATTCCCAACCCCTCAGTCGCAGCCCGCATGTATACAAGGTTTATACGTATATACGTGCGACTGTGGGCGGGAAAAGCCTTGGCCACTTGTAATTAACAGGCTCACTCACGTGGGTTCAAACTAGGATCCGTACATGCCTTAGCTCATCTCTGATCAGAACTATGGCTTATTTGGACTGGTGAGCCCTGAGTTATGATTGGTTATAAGATCGCTCTTTCTAAAATGTATTATAGCCTGGTTACTACCTTCATTCAAAACACATAACAAAACATAATTAATACCACTTTAGCATGCTGGGAGAACTTCTGAAAAAAGATGGGTTAAAAGGATATTGTTATGATCTATTTTCCTCCAGGCTCTTGGCAACATATAGCTGTCCTTGTGGTTCCTGTGTCTTCAAAACATTAAGTCCATGCCAAAATGTAGTATTTCATTAATAATGGATTGGGACCAAGCAAAATATTTTCTTTCTTCTTACTAGAGAGGTCAAATGTTTATATACTGTCACGTGTACACTACTTGCCTAACCAAAACACATTGGGCTTGATTTACTAAAAGAGTTTAGATTGTTCACCTAGGAAAGTGAATTTTCACTTATCTTAATGAATGAGGTGAAGCTGTGCTCACTCGAATCATTCAATAATATCCAAGCCTGAAAATGTCCTTGAACATAATTAGGTATTGTCTGCAAGGACCTTCTGTTTGCTCAGAGGTTAATTCCGTGGTGAGCAGATTCACTCACCAGGGTGTTGGAGAGGAGTGCCACAGATCTTTTCTTGGAATAGTGGACGCACATATATATTTCATATTTCTATTTATGTTTTGAAGATATTTAGAAACCGTTTATATCACTTTTCTAGGTGGTTTTATTACAGACTCATGGATTTAGTGCACTCCTATATATTTATGATTTAAGCAATTGTTTTTTATAGATTGTTCTTCTGATTGTTCTGACATTGTATAATATTATTTATTCTTTGCAGAGTGAATGTATTACTACATCTGGTTCACTAAGCTAAATGAAATATCACTTGCAAAGTGAACATGAATTACTCTATAGTAAATCAACCCCAAAGATGTGGCACTAGGCTTACAATA
The DNA here is from genome assembly GCF_905171775.1 of Rana temporaria. NCBI lineage: Eukaryota > Metazoa > Chordata > Amphibia > Anura > Ranidae > Rana > Rana temporaria. Next base: position 72,363,041 of record NC_053496.1, on the reverse strand, counting down.
GAAAAAAAATATATAAAACTTTATGCAGGATACATTTTCTAGCTTGCAGGTTCTATGTAGCCCTGTTGGAGCCACCTTTTTGTATGTGTTCCCAGGATAATGTCATGATTGAAAGCAGCCTGCAATTGCCATCCATGTGCAGTGGTGTTAGGATTTATGGGACATGTAGTCCCAAGTAAAAGGGATCAGATTACTGTGATATCCTCGAAGTTCAGGGAATCAGCACAGAGGGACCTAAAGGCTGAGACTGTAACAACACTGGTAGGTGGTTCTGGACATCTTAACGGATGAAAAATAATCATTGTACTTTTAAATCATTAATGAGTTACAATTTGCAAAAACTCTTAAAGGCTAAGTTCACCTTTTGCAGGCAGGATTTCACTTTTCACAATAAATAGAAACCTTTATTAATGTTTTTTTTTTGTTTCTGTCCAAACCATCCCAATGTGCAATCTGTGCCCATCTCTGTCCACATTTAAAAAAAAATTAGGGTTGTTACTGATTAAATTTTTCGTGTTCGATTAATCGATTTTTTTAAATCGATTAATCGACTAATTTCAATTAATTAGAACGCACGTACATTTTTCGAATCACCACCATATATAGTCCCCACTGTAATATCCACAGACATCTCCCCCCACTGTAATATCCACAGACATCTCCCCCACTGTAACATCCACAGACATCTCCCCACTGTAATATCCACAGACATCTCCCCCACTGTAATATCCACAGACATCTCCCCCACTGTAATATCCACAGACATCTCCCCCACTGTAGTCCACAGACATCTCCCCCACTGTAATATCCACAGACATCTCCCCCACTGTAATCCACAAACATCTCCCCCACTGTAATCCACAGACATCTCCTCACTGTAATCCACAGACATCTCCCCCACTTTAATATCCACAGGCATCTCCCCCACTGTAATATCCACAGACATCTCCCCCACTGTAATATCCACAGACATCTCCCCCACTGTAATATCCACAGACATCTCCCCCACTGTAGTCCACAGACATCTCCCCCACTGTAATATCCACAGACATCTCCCCCACTGTAATCCACAAACATCTCCCCCACTGTAATCCACAGACATCTCCTCACTGTAATCCACAGACAACTCCCCACTGTAATATGGTCCACATCTCCCCCACTGTAATCCACAGACATCTCCCCACTGTAATCCACAGACATCTCCCCACTGTAATATGGTCCACATCTCCCCCACTGTATAGGAAGATTAGTGCTTGCTTAGTCTTACCAGAGAATTCGGCCGAACACGAGCCGTTGAGGCTGAGTGATGATATCAGTGCGCCGCTTTAGGCTCACCTAGGCCACCGCCGGGTGGACCAAGATGGCCACCGCTCCAGGAGCTAGTCCGCAGCCGCAGCCTTTTCCTATGGATGAGGCAGCAGCGGAGCTCCGCGGATCACGTGGTGTGCCAATCCGCATTTGGTGACCCGTTCGGATCACAGATCATTTATGATCCGTTGCACCACTAGTACCGCTCAAAAGAATTTTGATCAATCAAAAAAATTTACGATTAATCAAGGAATTAATCTTTAATTTCCACGGCCCTAAAAAAATGCATTCTGAGTCCTGACTTCCTGTAGCATTATGTGACCATCTAGGATACTTCATATCCCATCATGCAATTCCTTACTGCATCACAGAATAGGGTGTGTTTTACCACTCTGGACCATACCTTCCTCATTACTGTACCCCACTGCCATGTACCTGATGTGACCAGAGGGCTCCCCTTGCAGCTGAGTTTAGAGAACCCCTGAAGGTGGTGACAGAGGGTGCTGTGTCCAAAGAAGCATGGGTTGCATGAAGATGGGGTCAAACACAGGATATCAATCAGGATCAGAGGCAGAAGTGTGATCTGTATCAAGCCAGGGTCAAACACAGGATGTCAATCAGGAACAAGCCGGGGTCAGAGCCAGGAGAGAAGCCAGAACAAGTCAAGGATAAGCCGGGTTGGTAGCAGGTAATCAAGCAGAAGCACAATGTTTAGGAACATAGGATACAAAGGATGACGATAATCCAGCAATTTATAAGTTGAACTGCTGTCCTTATAAAGGCCAGTGGACGCTGGCAATTATTGCACTTTGTGTGCGCCAATGCGCCATCATGCCCGCAGATTCACCACTGTGTGCTGCGTGTTTATGCGCAAATTAGCACACCCATTTTTTCCAGGTCTTTTTCGAATTTTTCCCTGACACACCTTTTTTATTTCCATCCACTTTCCGACTACATAGGAGGGAGTGGGTGGAAACACTCAGCCGTCTTTGTTCTTGTGTAAACACACAAATTTACTTTAAAACCTGATTTACATTTAATCTACTGTAGTAGGAGAAACTAGAAGTTTTCTATCGGAGAAATGGGTCATGCCCTAAATTATACAGAAAGCTTTTTCTTTTCTGCAACAGAGGTACATTAAAGTGTAACTAAACCCAACAATATAAAAATAGTTCATCTGCCCCCCCCCTCCCACACTGCCCACAGCTTATAAATCTTCTTTTTACATTAAAATACTGCCACTATATACCTTTTTGGATGATCTGTATACCACGGTTAGTTTCTCCAGTGCTGAGAGTTCAGGTAGGAGGAGATTTTCACTACAGAAGGTATACATGCCCACATGTGTGATGTCAATATCACGTGACCTGGCTATCTCTGAGAACAAGTAAATGTTCTCTCCGGCATAAAAGACACAACTGAGCATGTGCAGGTCGGCTACTCTGCCCGTGTTAGCTGGCCTTCCCCAGATAGACAGTGCAGGAGGGGGAGGATCTGTGCATACAGGACAAAACAGCATTTTTACACAATGCAGAGGATTAACCCCTTAGTGCTGCATATACAGACTGATTTTACTGAAGGGTAACTGGAATTTAGAAAAAATTAAAAAGGTGAACTTTGACTTTAACTGTTACCATAGATTTACTATAAGAAGTAGACGTAACTTCCCACCGGCCACTCCGCACTGGCTGTGGAAAGTGGAGGATATAACTAAAATGGAAGATCTAATCCTCATAGCGCAAATTAAACGTGGGAAATACACAAAGACTCTGGAACGTCTTTACTGTCTGACGAGAGAAAGGCCCTCTTTGGCACTTAGGTAGCTTAAAACATATGGGTAGCTACTTATTACTGTTGCCCTGGGCCATCGTCGTCTCTTCCAATGTCTCCCCCACCTGTTCTGTATCTTCCTACTCTACCCGTTTTCTTCTCCTCTTTCTCTGTTGCTATTCAGGAAAAGAGGAAATGGAGTTTGGGCAACCGTTATATCTCTGTGAATTCACGCATTAGTCACCACTGTGATACAAGTTACTAATGAGCAAGCCAACTGTACATTCTCTATTGATGCTTAGTGACGTTTACTGTAACTATGTCCCTTGTATATATGTTGACTATAATTTGAAATATGTGATTACGGTCTCAATTATTTTATGTCATTGCTGTTATGATTGGGTTCAGCCCTTTACTGGAGTTCAAGAAAAATTATATAAAAAAAAGAAAAGACTTAACAACTGCATAAGAACCATTGGAACTTGTAGCTCACAGCATCAACAAAGGACTTTAAAGGCTTACTAGGATATGTTTGAAGGGAAAGCATGCATCATTTTTATTGTTATCATCAAGTGGTGAAATTATTGAAATGATTAAGGATCTTAAATATGTTATTCTAGTGTTAAGGGTTTATACACTTATCTATTGACATTGAGTAAATTTGCTCAATACCATAATAGCCAACTCTGTCTAGCGTGCAGTGGACATTTTAAAGCCAACTCCACTTTTGTTAGGAAACATATGTAACTGCCACACAAGCATTAACAATTTATTTACATTTTAAACTCCAGCTACTGTAACTTTCTATACCTGCCAGATATTCAAATACCTTTTTCTTGTCAACTGAGGACATTGGGGGGTTATTTACTAAAGGCAAATCCACTTTGCACTACAAGTGCAAACTACAAGTGCAAAGTGCACTTGAAATTGCACTGAAAGTGCACGTGAAAGTTCAGTCGCTGTAGATCCGAGGGGGACATGCAAGGAAAATAAAAAAACAGCATTTTAGCTTGCACATCATTGGATAATATAATTTAGCAGAATTTCCCCTCATTTCAGATCTTCCCCTCAGATTTACAGCCACTGCACTTCCAAATGCACTTTCAGTGCAATTTCAGTGCAAAGTGGATTCGCCTTTCGTAAATAACCCCTATTGTGTACTCTCTTGCCTCGTACACACGATAAGTTTTCCCGACGGGAAAAGTGTGAAGAGAGGTTTTTGCTGGGAATCCCGGCCTTGTGTATGCTCCTTGCAGTTTTTCTGACGGAAAAACTGCCCAAAAACCGCCGGACAAAAAAGAGAACCAGTTTTCTTTTTTCCCGCCGGGAAGACTGGCGGACTTTTGCCCAGCGGTTTTTGGCAGTTTTGCTATGGGAAAACCGCCCGTGTGTAGGGGAAAGACTGTACCGAGCAGGTTCTCGGTTTTCCCCTTGGGATTTCCCGTCGGACATCCCGCACGTGTGTACGGGGCATTTGTGTATGCTCCTCTTAATTGTTTATGCCATTTTCTATAAATTATCCCTATTGTAAGATTAGGGGTGATCATATGACTTCATGAGGCAGACCCTCCCACTCAGCAAACTCTGCAAAGATGTTCACTTTGTGTTCAGTACATTTTTGTCAGATACCAGAAATGTGCATTGACCTTGTGGGATCAGAGCTCTGTATTAACCTGTACTGTATTCCCAGACTTACACCAGGAATTTATGATACCAATAGTTTAGCAAGACGGCCAGAAAAGTAGCATTTTCAAAAGGAGAGATCGGCAATGGTAACAATGGAGTTCTCTGTACTTTATGAGTTTATCTGCATTGAGCAGCGTATTCGCATTATAAATATACTGTATATGAGAAAGGAAAGGAAATCTTTTTTCTTTTATTGCTACTCCTCAGTACTATTTTAAGAATCAAATTTAACCTTGATTTGTATTTTTACCTTAGGTTTTATCTTATACACGTTGAAAAATTAAAGAACTGACCTTAAGCTAATTCATCTGTGGAGTATATGTTTTGGCAGCCCAGAATATGCAGGCATCTGATAAAAATAACATAATAAAGCCCTTTTGTTATATATAAAAAATCCTCTTTTCTTTGTTTAGACAGCCAGGAAGCTATTTCATTTCCAATGGCCCAGGGCAGGATGTCCTTTTCTAAGGGACATTATGTTACACCCTGTTCCTATGAATATAAATCCATATTTCTATGTGCTTGTAATGGATAGCATTAATAAATAAAAAAAATGCAAAGGTGTATTACTTCTGAATAGGTTAAGGGTTTACAGGTTTATTGTATGTTTGTTCTCAGATAATATAATGGAAAGAATGAATACATAGCCTTAGTATTTATTCTGGAAATGGATGAAAAAAGTACTTTGGTTTCTCATTTAACAAAATGGAATTGATTTATACTAACTGGATCCAAAGGGGAGCTGTTAGGCACGAAACCAATCCGTTTCCATCTGAAATAAAAAAAAAGCAATGCACATGGTTGCTCTGCGCAAAATATCCTTTCTGTGCTCCATTTTTCTTTGCTCCCGTTTGCAGACATGGGCGTCTGCAGAACTTTTTTTGGGGGGGGGCATAATTTTAAGGTCACCCATGCTCCGCCACTTTTCGACAATGTCATCGCGGTCAGAGACTGCAGATGTAGTATAGGAGGTGGTCAGAGACTGCGGACCAAGTATATATACATTACACCCCCATACACACAGAATACACCCATATACATTACACCCCCCATACACACAGATTACAACCAGATACATTACATCCCTATACACACAGATTACACCCAGATACATTTCACCCCCCATACACACAGATTACACCCAGATACATTACACCCCCCAAACACACAGATTACACCCAGATACATTACACCCTCCCATACACACAGATTACACACAGATACATTACACCCCCCATACACACAGATTACACCCAGATACATTACACCCCCTAAACACACAGATTACACCCAGATACATTACACCCCCCTATACACACAGATTACACCCAGATACATTATACCCCCTATACACACAGATTACACCCAGATACATTACACCCCAATACACACAGATTACACTCAGATACACTACACCCCCCATACACACAGATTACACCAGATACATTACACCCCCCCATACAGATTACACCCAGATACACTACACCCCCAATACACACAGATTACACCCAGATACATTACACCCCCCATACACACAGATACATAACACCCCCATACACACAGGTTACACCCAGATACATTACACCCCCCATACACACTGATACATTACACCCCCATACACACAGATTACACCCAGATACATTATACCCCTGGAGAACTCCCCTGCAATCAATTTCTATATTGCAAGCTTCCGATGACATTAGGGAGACTTAAATGGATTTCTAACCCCAAAAAAGGCAGATGGAAGACTCCAAAACTGCTGCACATGCCAAGCAGCTCAGATGAGGCTGGGGCCCCATGCGGTGGGTGTTCTCGGGGCCCCTATCTAGAAGGGAGTGCTGGGCCCCTCACGCATGTCTAGGCAGAGCACACACAGCCAGCAGTCAGAGCCGAGGACGGAGAGAGGAGATAAATCATTAGTGATCTAGTCGGGCTGAGCATTAGCAGACACTGTCTGCGGCATGTTAAAGGTAGAAGGCAGCTGCGGGAGAGCTTTGTATTTCCAGATACTGCCCGCGCTGCCTCCCTCCAGCTCAGGGGCGGCATACACCATCACTCCATGTTGTGTATGTGACTCCAGGCCCTGTGATATGCCCCCCATTGATATGCACACTTGCCTATAGGTAGCACCAGCCCTTCCGGGGGGGGGGGCACTTGACCCCCCTTGCCCCTACCTGCGGATGCCCATGTTTGCAGATACAGTATTATCACCAGTTTTTCAGTAACTTTAGATAGATTAACCATTTTATATCACAAAAACCTAGTTATGATAGGTACAAAGTGGCGGTGGGTTGAAATAAGCATTTTAGTTGGAAATTGGATTTTTTGTGATGGATGGACAGACGGAAAAAAAAATTATTTACTTTTTTGCAATAAAACAAAAAGCAAACACATACAAATTAAAAATAACCTTTGACCCATAGCAATGAAATCTTTGTAGTTCTAAAAAAGAACTTCTGAAAATCCACGCACATTAGCACTGTCCAGATGGCATGAAGCAGGAGGAGAGAATATATGTATTAAAACCCTTACAAGGGTTATCTAGGCCAAATGCAGGATTCAAATGAAGAATATTACATTTTGGCTGCTAGAGAACTTGATTTCCTATGTGCTTTATTGGGCTTATGCCATTTTACAACATCTGCTGTGGGGAGCACTTCTTCTCTGGAGGAATACTCAATAAATGAATAAGCCTAAATATGCATTTCTGTATTGTATTATTCCTATATAGCATTTATATGAACTTTCAAAAGCAGGCATTAATAAATTAAAATAACATTGTCTGTAAAATTGTTAAAGCGAATTATACACATAATACACATAATCATAGTGAACAGCTATTCATAGCCCTTTGTACAATGTTAGACGGAATGTTGAAGATGAGTGAATACTAAAAAATGCGCCCTATTTTGCAAGGATGAATATAAAATGGTAGCTTTTTTGCTCTTTTGGATTTTTGCTAGCTTTTTTAAACCCCCCACCTCCCTATGATGTGATCTGGGAGCCCTACAAGTTTACTTGTACTTCCAAGATGGCAAGATTGCTATGCAGTATGCAGCCTAGAAGTGAAGCACTCATCTTGTATTCCTAAGGCCCCATACACACGATAGAATCCATCCGCAGATAAATCCCAGCAAATGGGTTTCTGCGGATAGATTCTATGGTGTGTACACGCCAGCGGATCTGTTTCCGCGGAGAAATCTCCTCTGGGATGGATTCCAGCAGATCGGATATTTGCTGACATGCACAACAAATCCATCTGCTGGAATCCATTCCAACGGATGGATCCGCTCGTCTGTACAGACTTACCGGATCCATCCGACCAAAGGGATTCCCCGCACGCGTCGTAATGATTTGACGCATGCGTGGAATTCCTTATATGACAGCGTCGCGCCGTTGCCGCGTCATAATCGCGGCGACGGCGCGACACGTCATCGCCAGAGGATTTCCGCGCGGATTTCAATGCGATGGTGTGTACACTCCATCGCATCGAAATCTGCGGAAATCTTTGAGAGGATTTATCCGTGGAAACGGTCCGCTGGACCGTATCCGCGGATAAATTCTCTCGTGTGTATGGGGCCTTACTCTTTTGCCTCGACGTGAATGACAGAATCATTTTGATTGATTATTGATTATGGCATAATTTGTGCTTTCTGTCTTTCCCTACCACAATGTTTTTTACAGATCATTAGAAAAACAGACTAGAAAAACAGTAGTAAAAAGACAGTGGGCATAGGTAGTGCCATGAACGATTTTGGGAGAAATATTGGGGGAAAGACTGCTGAAATATAGCTGTTACTTTGCCAGAGTGGATCGGCCTGTAGACCCTCATAGACTTTTAGCTATCAGTCATGGACTTATTGCCAGATCATGGACTTTGAGGGATTGCTGCTACTTCTTGTGGATTTACTGCCTAAATGTACTCTTGCATTGAAAGGATTGCTTTATGGACTTTTTCATCTGCCTAAGGTACAGTCACTTTATGGGGCACTAGAGAGCTGTGTGTAGGAAACTGTGTGGAAGATGTCTTTCAGAACTGTTACTTGTTACCTGCTACTACTTCAGTAAAAGCTCTTTATTTATTCATCTTACTGCCTGATCTAAAGTCTCTAAAAGGGGTGCCTGCATGCCGTATCAAAAGAACAGGACTTACAACAAGGGGACTAAAGTTAGAGAAGACACAGTACAGATGTCTAATGAGCAGAATGCTGTCCAGAGGAGGTTAGATTGCTGTTACTAGAGACTGCAGTAGTTGTGTAATTTGCTAAATCAACCAACCAGCCAGGAGACCTGTAACATGACCAAGGTGATGGTTACTCAGGGGTCCAGTTACTGGTAGTGAGGTGACGGGATTGCTGATTATCTAAAGTGTAAAAATGTGCAGCGGTAATAGTAAACAATGTGTTTGAAAATATCAAAAAATGTCAAACAACATACAAATAAATAAATAAATAGTGCAAATCAATTACACTGGAACTGGTGTGTCTCAGTCACAGGTGAAAGAACATCAGAGAAGTCTAAAGACTTCAGAACCATAAAAAACACACCCCCAGATTAAGTGGAGTGATGAATAAAATGCAAATATAAAATAATACTGATCACACATGAAATAAAAAGTCCCATAAAATGAAAGTGTCTCTAAATCGCTAATATGCGATCTCCAAAGTGCAAAGGTGCAGACGAAGCGGGAGGACATCCATCATGGTATCACATAGGTGAAAGCATCAGATACAATTGTAGTGATCCCGCCACCATAAAGTAAGGGTCGGTACTCTTACCGTAATTGGTGGACTCACACACTGGTCAGTGGCAAGTCACAATCGCAAAACGGCAAGAGTATCAGGATCTTCTTTTCTTCAGATGCTAATCAGAGTAGATGACCGGTGAGGTTCCTGATGGCTGTCGGATCAGACACGCACCCTGCGTGAGAGATTGGAAAGGATCCCACTTTCAACAAACCTACCTTGCTGTTACCAGAACTAGTGTCTTAAGTGAAAGATTTCCACTCTATTCCTGTAGTGGCGCCTATCAGTGCCGCCTATCAGTGCCTTTCAGTGCTGACTATTAGTGCCCATCAGTGTCACCTATCTGTGCCGCCTATCAGTGCTCACCAGTACCGCATATTAGTGCAGCCTCATCAGTGCCTCCTCATCAGTGCCCACCAGTGCTGCCCTATTAGTGTCCATCAGTGCAGCCTCATTAGCGCACATCAGTTAAGGAGAAAAATTACCTGTTTGCAAAATTTTATAACAGAAACTAGCAAAAAAAAACAAAAAAAACCCAGTGGTGATTAAATACCACCAAATAATAATTTATTTGTTTGAAAAACATGATAAAAATTAAATGTCATATGGGTATAGTGCTGCATGACCGTGCAATCATTATTCAAAGTGCGACAGCCCTGAAAGCTGAAAATTGGCCTGGACAGAAAGGGGGTAACATAAAAGTGCATAATTTGAATGGGATTGCCAAATCAACAATGACTGCGTTTGATAGGGTAATCAAGCATTTTTTTTCCCTTCAACCTTAATCAATGGCCTGCTTTAGCGAAGGTTCTGGCTCTCTTATTTATTTACAGGTTTAGCTTAATTTTCTGCTTGGGGAGGGCCACGTGTAATACCCCCACCCCAACAAAAGAGAGCTATAGTACTGTAAAGATTCTCTTTAGGGTTCGTTTAGACTTGCACTTGGAGGACGGCAAAAATGTGCAGTTAAGCCGCATTTTTTCCCACCCGCCAAGTGCCTCCCACTTAAGCATACACATGTCTAAATACCCTTAAATCACAATAATATTATATCTGAAAAAGGAAGAACAGCACCGAGTTTTCAATTTTACATACTCGTGATCACATTTTCTACTTGTCTGGAGCTGAACTGTGTTTTTGCAAGGTGTGCCGTTTTGATTAATTGTCTACATGTGGTTGTTAGACTAGACTCTGAGACAATACAGAACAGTTATCTTAAACCTGCTATTTTAAAGATAAATAGCCTATTGATAACGTAAGCAGCTCTAATGGTATGTGATGATTGATTAATGATATTGTTTTACTGCTTTAAAGCTCTTTACAACTATGTGCTGTCCTTGTCCTTAAAACCCAATGTACATAATAAAGGCTATTCACAAAACTGCAGATAAGGTCACATAGGAACTCATTAACCACTTGACAACTGGGCACTTAAACCCCCTTAATAACCAGATCAGTCATACAGCACTGTACCCAAATGAAATTTTCGTCCTTTTTTTCACACAAATAGAGCTTTCTTTTGGTGGTATTTAATCACCGTTGGGTTTTTTATTTTTTGCGCTATAAGAGAAAAAAGACAGAAAATTCTGTAAAAAAAATGAATTTTTCTTTGTTTCTGTTATAAAATTTTGCAAATTAGTATTTTTTCTTCATAAATTTTGCCCAAAATGTATACTGCTACATATCTTTGGTAAAAATAAGTACAAATTTGTGTATATTATTTGGTCTTTGTGAAAGTTATAGGCCCGGATTCATGAAACACTTACGCTGACGTATCTTGAGATACGCCGCGTAAGTGTACGGATGCGCCGTCGTATCTATGCGCCTAACTCTTAAAACAAGATACGCCTGAAATGTGGCTTTATCCGTCCGACGCAAGTTCCCTACGCCGGCGTATCTCGGGCGCATATTTACGCTGGCCGCAAGGGGCGCTTCCATTGATTTACGCGTCGAATATGTAAATGACCTAGATACGCCGATTCACGAAAGTACTTGCGCCCGTCGCAGTAATCTACGCCGTTTACATAAGGCGTACGTCCGACGTAAAGTTATTCCACATATAGGAGGCGCATCCCATGCAAAGGTATGGACCACGTAACAGCCGTCGTATTTTACGTTGTTTACGTAGTACTACGTGAATAGGGCTGGGCGTAGGTTACGTTCAGTGATTCGACGTATCTTAGGTGTTCGTTCCGAGGTGATTCTGAGCATGCGCACTGGGAAGCGTCCACGGGACGGCGCATGCACCGTTCGTTCGGCCCTTCATTTGCATGGGGTCACGCTTCATTTAAATGGATCACGCCCACTTCCTTCCTACTTTGAATTAGGCGGGCTTACGCAACATTGGGAGCGAGTCCTTTGTGAATACTGTTCTTGCCTCTCTATGTTACGTCGGCGTAGCGCATATGAGATGCGCTACGCCGGTATAAAGATGCGCCGATCTACGTGAATCTGGCCCATAGAGTCCACAAGCTATGGTGCCAATATCTGAAAATTGATCACACCTGAAGTACTGACGGCCTATCTCAATTCTTGAGACCCTAACATGCCAGAAAAGTATAAATTGTAATTCTTTCCCACAGTTCTTTGCAAAATCAAGATTTTTTTTCTTTTATTTTTTTTTCACAAAATTTTCATATTAGCAGGTTATTTCTCACACACAGCATATGCATAGCACAAATTACACCCCAAAACACATTCTGCTATTCCTCCTGAATATGGAGATACCACATGTGTGAGACTTTTACGCAGCGTGGCCACATACAGAGGCCCAACATGCAGGGAGCACCTTCAGGCGTTCTGGAGCTCCCAGGCCAATTCTGACATTTCTCTCCTACATCATCATTTATTTGCTAGAAAATTACATAGAACCCCAAAACTTTATATATGTTTTTTTTAGCAAAGAATACAGAGAATAAAATCTCACACTATTTGCGCAGCAATTTTTCTAACGTGTTTTTTACACAAAAAAACAGTTTTGTGCTAAAAAAAACAAATTTAGTAAAGTTAGCCCAATGTTTTACATAATGTGAAAGATGAAGTTACGCCGAGTAAATAGATGCCCAACATGTCACCCTTCAAAATTGCACACACTCGTGCAATGGCGCCAAACTTCGCTACTTAAAAATCCCCATAGGCGACGCTTTAAATATTTATACTGGTTATATGTTTTTAGTTACAGAGAAGGTCTAGGGCCAAAATTATTGCTCTCGCTCTAACGTTCGCAGAGATACCTCACATGTAGGTTTGAACACCGTTTTCATATGTGGGCGGGACTTGCGTATGCGTTCGCTTCTGCATGCAAGCACACGGACAGGGGCGCTTTAAAAAAAATATATGTTTTATTGTTCATTTTACTTTATTTTTTTATTTTATTTTTTTATCACTTTTATTTCTACATCCCTTGTAATAGGAATATAGCATGACAGGTCCTCTTTACAGTGAGATATGGGGTCAATAAGACCCCACATCTCACCTCTAGGCTGGGAAGCCTGAAATAAAAAAAATAAAAAAATCCTGGCTTTGATCGTAGCGTTGAGTCGGTAGAAGCACCGGAGGATGGCAGAAGGGGGGGGGGGTCCCCTCTTGCCTCCCGTAAAAACGATCAAACGGCGGAACAGCTGCTATGATTGTTCTTATGGTGTAGGGAATCGCCGGCTGAAAAAGCTGATATCTGAATGATGCCAGTAGCTGCAGGCATCATTCAGATATCCCCGCACAAAGTCAAGGACGTCATATGACGGTCGGCGGGCAGGAAGTGGTTATTGCAGAGTATTGCAGGGTATTGTGGAGTATTGCAGGGTATTGCGGAGTATTGCAGGGTATTGCGGGGTATTGCAGAGTATTGCGGGGTATTGCAGAGTATTGCGGGGTATTGCAGAGTATTGTGGGGTATTGCAGAGTATTGTGGGGTATTGCAGAGTATTGTGGGGTATTGCAGAGTATTGCGGGGTATTGCAGAGTATTGCGGGGTATTGCAGAGTATTGCGGAGTATTGCACAGTATTGCAGGGTATTGTGTATTGCACAGTATGGGCAGAGTATTGGGCAGGGATGGCTGATCATGGATGGATGGATGGCTGGATCTGTGACTGCAATTGTCACAGATCCAGCCCACAGCACTGCTGCTGCCTCCGCTCTCCCCCCTCTCCTCTCACACACAGAGGCGATTCAGTTTGCATGTGTTGCGCTATATAAGTTTTTCACTCACTCACTCACTATATAATCAGATAAGATGAAAATAATTTATCTATTTGAAACTGTTTCTAAGGGCTTGTTTACACTTGACTAAATTTCTAATGCTTAAAGCGGATGTGCAACTAAAAAAAAATATTAAAAGCCAGCAGCTACAAATACTGCAGCTGCTGACTTTTAATATTAGGACACTTACCTGTCCTGGAGTCCAGCGCCGTCCGCAGCAGAGGACGAGCGATCGCTCGTCACTCTGCTGCTCCCCCCGCCATCCTCAGTGAGGGAACCAGGAAGTGAAGCGCTCCGGCTTCACTACCCGGTTCCCTACGGTGCATGCGCGAGTTGCGCTGCGCCGCTGATTGGCTCCCGCTGTGCACCCCCCTCCCCCTGAAAGGTGTCAAATGTGACACCGGAGGGGGGGAGGGTTCCGATCAGCGTGAGTTCCACTTTAGGGTGGAGCTCCGCTTTAACAAACGCCCCTATAGTGTTCGTGTGGGCGTTAGACTGGCGTTAATGAGCTTTAGCATGGGTGTTAGACTCACAGTTTACAAGCGTTAATGATGAGTTAAAAATGCTTCCCAAATGCCCTATGCACAGTTTTGAAGAGTTTAATGAGCATTAAGGTACGTTAAAACTGCTCCACAAATGCCTATTTTTAAATGGGAAGTGACATTACAGGTAATAAACACCATTTTTCGGGACCAAGATGAGGTCCTGCGGGCTGCACAGGCCTCGGGACCCCTGGCATACCAGAATTCCAAGCTACTAATCTTTCCTGACTACGCAGTGGAAACACAAAAGATGCGCCATTCGTTTGACTCGGTCAAGGCGGCCATGAGGGTGAAAAATATCTCCTACCGTATCCTTTTTCCTGCTAAACTAAGGGTGGTTGATGGGGAGACTATTCGGTTCTTTACCATGCCTAGAGATGCATCTGCCTGGCTGGACTCACTCCTGCCGCGGGGTTGAGGGCGCCTACATTACCTACAGATCGCACAGTACCCATTTTTTTCCGTGTGTTAACGTTGCTAGTTACTGAATCATGTACTGCTTCATATACTGCTCTGTCTTTGATTAGTAACAGCTCAACTTTGACTACCGTATGCTATCAAGGAGGGACTATCATGCTGGTGATCGGTCTGCCTGCCTTGAGATCTGTGTTTGCTGCCAAATCATCCTGCTTTGTGTTTCTTGGATATACATAATAATATTTTTTGTTTTGGTTTAGCTGTTTATTTATTATTATTATTATAATTATTTAATTATTATTATTAATAATATATTTTTTTTAAGGTTAGGGGTTAATTATTATTTTGTTTATGCAATATTACATATTAGTAATCAGTTTTATTTATTTATTATTTATTTATGATGATTTTTAGTTATTTGTGTACTTATTTTACATACATTTTTTCAAATATTATTACTATTTCTTTAAAAAAAAATCATTTGAGAAGAAAATCACAAATGCACACCAAAACACACAAATTTCACATTTCTGTTGACTTTTATGGGAATAGAATTGTGCAAATCTGCCCAATTTGAGTTACAAGAAAAGCTTCAGAACTTTTTTGAGCTTTAGGCGTTTGGCTTCAGGCATTTTGGAGTGTAAACCAACTCCATAGAGAATAAATTATTTTTTCCTCCTCCAGTGTTTTGGAACTTCGAGCTTTAGGCTACATAATGCTGAGGTGTGAATGGGGACTTATCGTTTTCTCAAAAGACAAAAGGGAAAGGTGCAAGAATGGAGATGCTAGTCACCTAGGAAGGAAGATTTATTAATAAAATACTAACTTCTCATGAATCAAACGTGTAAGCAGCATAATTATAATAAAATAATCATATTATTATTTTAACCACTAGTCCACTTCTTTCCTTCATGCAAAAATCACAATTTTTTTGCTAGAAAATTAATCAGAACCCCCAAACATTATATATATATATTTTTTTAGCAGACACCCTAGGGAATAAAATGTCGGTCACTTTTTTTCTCGCACGGTATTTGCGCAATAATTTTTCAAACGCCTTTTTTTGGGAAAAAAAACGGTTTCATGAATTAAAAAAATAACAAAACAGTAAAGTTAGCCCAATTTGTATAATGTGAAAGATGATGTTACGCCGAGTAAATTGATACCTAACATGTCACGCTTTAAAATTGTGCACACTCATGGAATGGCGCCAAACTTCGGTACTTAAAAATCTCCATAGGTGATGCTTTAAATATTTTTACAGGTTACTATTTTCGAGTTACAGAGGAGGTCTAGTGCTAGAATTGTTGCACATGCTCTAACGCACGCGACGATACCTCATATGTGGGGTTTGAACGGCGTTTACATATGTGGGTGGGACTTGCATGCGTGTTCGCTTCTGCGTGCAAGATAATGGGGACAGGGGCGTTTTGAAAAAAATACATTTTTCATTTTATTTTTATTTTCCTTTTTTTTTTTTTTACACTTTTTTTTTTTTTTATCACGTTTATTCCTATTACAAGGAATGTAAACATCCCTTGTAATAGATAAAATAGAAAAAGTGCAGCGCAAAACTCAAATATATAAATGATACTGGTATACTCAAACACCAATACCATAAGTGTGAATATGAATATGCAGAAAAAATGGAAAAAAAATAAAATAAAAAAATTAAAAATTAAATACAATTCAAACAAACAGTCCAAAAGTCCATAAGTGTCAGAAGATGAGTGAATTAAACGAAAATAAATCTCCACCACGTGACAATCCACCAAGATTTTGAAGTGATCCCTCCACCGTTGTAGATGGCTACTCTCACCTTCATATATGGACCACTGAGTTAACAGATGGTCAATAAAGCAAATCAAATAGGAAGGTCATGAACAGGAACCAGGCTGATGTATTAGATCCTCATAAGACAACCAAACCGCAAAGGACAGGTGCATGTAAAGAGATAATCACAGACTAAGTGCTCACTGTTGCAATGTGTGGATTTATTCTTTAAAAGAAGCAAAAGTCAGGCTACTCACATTTGGCCAGACAAAAAACGGCATGAAGTAACAATCTTTAGGAATGAACAGCAGATGAGCGACGTGATGTTTCAGGCTCCTAAACCGGTGGTTTAGGAGCCGGTGGTTTAGGAGCCTGAAACATCACGTCGCTCATCTGCTGTTCATTCCTAAAGATTGTTACTTCATGCCGTTTTTTGTCTGGCCAAATGTGAGTAGCCTGACTTTTGCTTCTTTTAAAGAATAAATCCACACATTGCAACAGTGAGCACTTAGTCTGTGATTATCTCTTTACATGCACCTGTCCTTTGCGGTTTGGTTGTCTTATGAGGATCTAATACATCAGCCTGGTTCCTGTTCATGACCTTCCTATTTGATTTGCTTTATTGACCATCTGTTAACTCAGTGGTCCATATATGAAGGTGAGAGTAGCCATCTACAACGGTGGAGGGATCACTTCAAAATCTTGGTGGATTGTCACGTGGTGGAGATTTATTTTCGTTTAATTCACTCATCTTCTGACACTTATGGACTTTTGGACTGTTTGTTTGAATTGTATTTAATTTTTAATTTTTTTATTTTTTTTTCCATTTTTTCTGCATATTCATATTCACACTTATGGTATTGGTGTTTGAGTATACCAGTATCATTTATATATTTGAGTTTTGCGCTGCACTTTTTCTATTTTATTTTTTACTTGCTTAGGATTTTTGCGAATTTCCCTTAGTGTTCAGCTGGCATTACCAGTGATCTGAACCCTGGGGGTCTGTATCACATAAATACACTTTAATATCATCATTTTTTGATCTATATATTTGCGCTGATTGCACCCTGTTTTTTTTATATATTTTTATCCCTTGTAATAGGAATCAGTGTGACTCTCTTTATGGAGAGATGTGGGGTCAATAAGACCCCACATCTCTCCTCCAGGCTTACAAGCATGAAATCGGTGAAAAAAAAATCACCGATCACATGCCGACAGCCGCAATTGCGGCTGTGTTTACTTCCGGGTACAGGGCGTGACTTCATAACATCGCGCCCGGGCCTCCGACGGTCATAGAGATGACTGGTGACCATCTGGTCACCAGTCATCTCTATGGTTTCCAGGCAGCGCCAACCGATTCGCTCTCCGGGCCCCCGATGGCACGGGAGAGCCCGGAGAAGCAACGGATGGCGGCGGGAGGGGGGGACGTCCTCTCCCGCTGCCTATAAGAATTATCAAGCGGCGGAACCGCCGCTTTGATTGTTCTTATCGTGCACAGAATCGGCGGCTAAAGACACCAATATCTGAATGATGCCTGTAGCTGCAGGCATCATTCAGATATCACCGCTCAAAGTGGAGGACGTCATATGACGTCCTCCCGTGGACAAGTGGTTAAATGAAAAGTCCCTTTCTTGCTCTAAATCTTGTTTGTCCCAAGATGTAAGTACCAAGGATGAAAAAAGAAAAAGAAAAAATAGAACTAGTAAAAATAAACTGAATCAGTTTTGATTTCAGCTCACATCGTACATTACATGTTAAAAAGTACTGCCTGAGAACATGCTTATGTAAGTACAGAGATGACTACATCAGTGGCACCTTCAGTGTTAAACATAGGCTGGACCAGTAACACGTAGTTTGCACAGAGGCTTGGGGCCATGCCATGTTGCCGGGCAGTTGTATTTCAATTTCAGGACTGACTAAATACAATTACAAATCCTTGATGCATACATTCCAAATGTATATTTAGAGGTTTCCCTGGGAATTACCTTGAGGCATTTTATGTTTCCTGGCTGGCTTTAGCAGTTCACTGATAGGTTAACTTGTTGCTTGACCTTGCATTTTTGCTTTTTAACTGTACTGATTGTACAGTGAATAAAGAAAGTCTACACACCCCTGTTAAAATGGCAGGTTTCTGTGATGTAAACATATGAGACAAAAATAAGTTGTTTCAAAACCTTTTCCACCTTTAATATGATCTATAAACTGACTAACTCAATTGAAAAACAAACTGAATTCTTTTAGGAGGGAAGTCAAAATAAAAAATAAATTAAATAATGTGGTTGCATAAGTATGCACACCCTCTTATAACTGGGGATGCAGCTGTGTTCAGAATTAGGTAATCACATTCCAACTCATGTTAAAGTGCCTCTGAATAACCCCAAATAAAGCTCAGCTGTTCTAGTAGGTCTTTCCTGACATTTTCTTAGTCGCATCCTATACCATGGAAGACAGTCATCATCAAGTTTAGTAAATATGGCACAACAGTGATATTACCAAGAACTGGACGTCCCTCCAAAATTTATGAAAAGATGAAAAGAAAACTGGTCAGGGAGGCTGCAAAGAGGCCTGCAACAACATTAAAGGAGCTGCAGGAATATATTGCAAGTACTGGCTGTGTGGTACATGTGACTACAATCTCCCATATTCCTCATGGGGGTAGAGTGGCAAGACAGAAGGCCTTTTCATTTGAGGAAAAACATCCAAGCCTGGCTAAACACTGCACATCACCAAAAGAACACCATACCCACAGTGAAGCATGGTGGTGCAGCATCATGCTTTGGGGCCGTTTTACTTTAGCTGGAACAGGGGCTTTAGTCAAGGTAGAGGGAATTATGAACAGTTCCAAATACCAGTCAATATTGGAACAAAACCTTCAGGCGTTTGCTAGAAAGCTGAACATGAAGAGGAACTTCATCTTTTGGCATGACAATGACCCAAAGCATACTTCCAAATCAACAAAGGAATGGCTTCACCAGAAGGAGATTAAAGTTTTGGAATGGCCCAGGCCTAAATCCCATTGAAAATCTGTGGGGTGATCTGAAGAGGGCTGTGCACAGGAGATGCCCTCGCAATTTGACAGATTTGCAGTGTTTTTGCACAGAAGAGTGGGCAAATAATGCCAAGTCAAGATGTGCCACGCTCATAGACTCATACCCAAAAAGACTGAGTGCTGTAATAAAATCAAAAGGTGCTTCAACAAAGTATTAGTTTAGGGTGTGCACACTTCTGCAACCCTATTTTTTTTTTCTTCCCTAAAAGATTTCAGTTTGTTGTTCTACTGAGTTATACCTTTATAGGTCACATTAAAGGTGGAAAAAGTTCTGAAATTGTTTATCTTTGTCAATTTTTTTTTACATCACAGAAACCTGACATTTTAACATTTTGGACTTTTTATATCCACTATAACTTTACTGTACTGCTTTTTAACTGTACTATAGTATGTTTTTATTGTATTAATGTATTCTTATTCAAAGCAGTTTATTTATACATTATTT
This sequence comes from Rana temporaria, assembly GCF_905171775.1. Classification (NCBI taxonomy): domain Eukaryota; kingdom Metazoa; phylum Chordata; class Amphibia; order Anura; family Ranidae; genus Rana; species Rana temporaria. Next base: position 72,343,107 of record NC_053496.1, on the reverse strand, counting down.
ATACCTAGTCAGTATTGTTTTACCATTGATTGAACTGTAGAATTGCAAAAATCTAGGTTGATGTGTTTTCGAAGGTCATTCAGTGTACATTATCTTGTAATTTAAACATTTATATTTAGAATGATGATCATATGCAAGATTTGCTGCGGCAATTCCAAACACATAATTTAGAGATGAGCCACAGTTTAGATTTTTCAAATTGCTACAAAAATGATTTTCTCACCTAATCATTTAAAGACTGATTTTTGGAACCAACATGAATGCTATGCTAGCTTCATAAACTGCAGATGCTTCACTTTAAAGATTACATTTTTTGTATATTAAAGGATATTAGCTGATGTATAATATTGCCTATTAAGTTTTTTTATTGCTACTTACAGTCACAGCCAGTGCTAGTCGTCCATCTAAACTGCCTGGTTCCACTCTTTATACAGTTGTATATGGAATCCACTAATAGGATGGCATAACTGGTATTTTGCCAAACATTATTATAAAAAAAAGTATACCCCACTAGAATTCCTTACTTTGCAGTAGTACTTGGTAAGTTATTCACCAAAGATTAATTCTTGGTACCAAATTCTCCTTGGTTTGCCTGTACATTGACCTGTGTGCAGAGTTCTAAGAGGGCGAAAATTCTGGGAACTCCCGAGTATTGTTGCCATGGTTGCAAGGGAAATTTTTTATTTTTTTGTCAGCTTTAGAAAATAATAGCTGGCTACAGTTTCAAATATAAATGTAGCATTAAAAACATCACATTACACATGGCTCGTGTAACAATATTATATATTTTTCACCGTTTTTTTTTTTTTTTAACAGAGGTATTTTTCACCATTTTAATGTGTCAATCGATCAAAAAGTGATATTTTTGGCAAGTAACGGAGAGGTAAATTTAGTATTGGTATTTATACAGTGCTGTCAATTTATGCAGTGCTGTCCCTAACTCACATTCGTACATACTAGGGCTAATTTAAACAGGAGCCAGTTTGCCTACCAGCATATCTTTGGATTGCGGAAGGAAACTGGAGTACCTGGAGGAAACCCACACAAGCACAGGGAGAACATGCTGCAGGCAGGCAGGCAGTGTAGTCTTTGGGATTTGAACCCTTGTGCTAAGCATAAGTGCTAACGATTTGGCCAATGTGCTTCTCTAACCAACTGACAAAAGGCACAATGCAGAGGGTATGGTAATCGTATGCCAGATACTGTACACGGAAACCAATGTTTTATGGAAAGTCGCGTGGCTGTGATTTCAATGACATGGTCCTATCTCCATACAAATTCTCAGGCAGCTCTTCCAGCAGCATTTTATTGGATCGATAATGTACTATGGAATAATTAAATTCAGACTATTTTATATTTAAAAATCTATAAATTTTCTGGCTTTTTCTGCTGTCTTTTAACAAGAATGCTGACTGAACTGGATGGAAAACTTGCCTATTTTATATAAAGTAAACTATAAAAATTTAACAGCATGTATTTAAAATGTGAAATGATATTGACTCCAAATGTATATCTTTAAATAACTACTTGAGGGAAATGTATAAGAACATGTTTTCCTTCACTTCAGAAGTCATACAATATTTGTTTAAATTAACCTGTCTGCTATTTTAAATGTTTCAAAGTAAGGTGGATAAGAAGATACCCCAGGATGCAGGCCATTACCTCATAACATCTGGAAAACCATCTCCGAACATAGTTACCTTTTGTTATTAGTACTTGACATCCCAGACCTTCAAAGCTAAGCCCTGCCAACTAGCATCACCTGATCAAATGAAATTATCATATTGGGCTCTTATTGCATAGGGCTTTTTTTTTTGCTGAAATTACTGTTTACAGGGTATAGAGACATAGGGCCAGATTCTCTAAGTATCTGCGTTGGCATAGTGTAAGCCATTTACACTACGCCACCGCAACTTACAGGAGCAAGTGCCGTATTCCCCAAACACTTGCTCCGTAATTTGCGGCGGCGTAGTGTAAATGGCCCAGCGTATGGCCGCGTAATTCGAAGGGGGCGACTTGCATTCAAATTAAGCGTGCCCCCGCGCCGATTGGACTGCGCATGCGCCGGGCTGAAAAATAGCCCAGTGCGCATGCTCCAGCTCACGACGAAAACGTCAATGACGCCGACGTGTGCATCATTGACGTAAAGTCGTATTCAAGAAGGACTTAGGAAAACTACGTAACCGACGGAAAAAGACGACGCGGACCCGACGCCATACTTAACATGGCATACGGCGGACTGAAGTAAGGTTACCCCTCATATAGCAGGGGTAACTCTACGCTTTTGGAAACGACGTAAGCGACGAGTACGCGACGCAAATTTGTTCGGGAATCGGCGTATCAGGCTCTTTTGCATAGTCAAATGAGACCTGAACGTAAACGCCACCTAGCGGCCGGCGTTGCATTACATCTAAGATCCGACGGTGTAAGTGACTTACACCTGTCGGATCTTGGCCGTGTCTATGCGAAAATGATTCTAGGAATCACTCGCATAGATACCCGGGCTCAGAAACAGAGATATGACGGTGTTTCCTGAGATACACCGTCGTAACTCTTCTGAGAATCTGGCCCATAATAGTTAACTGGTTCCTTTTAAAAACGATAAAAAATAGATAAAAATCAATCATATAATGTACCTTTAGTTTTTTAGTTTCGTTTTTGCATCTAGTTTTTGCATGTTATCCTGCCTCTGTGCTATACAGAGCCATAGAGCAGTGATGGTTTGGAACATGAAACTAGAAACTCCCAGTACTGTGGTGATCAGGAAACAGACAACTAGGAAGTGTCCAGAACAGAGAAGGATTACAGCAACATCAAAGCAAAAACGAACAATGAGGACATGAAACCAGGACTGCAGTAAGGTAAAGGAAGCTATTTAGCTGAAAAAAAAATTCCTTTAGTGACCCTTTAAGTAATATGAGACAACAGGACTTAGGCCAGTATACCATGTCTGTTAAAATGCAGCCATTTTAAAGTTCCTTTGAACTAAGGCTGGGTTCACACTTGTGCGATCACAGACATTGCATGTGATTCTCATAGAGTCCAATACAGTCCTGCAGCAGCGCTGCAAACTCTACGCTTGCTGTGATCCTAGACAGTGTTGAGGTAAGAAAGATGTGCTCCAATCACCACTGTTGTTCACCACGTGGGGGATAAGGAAACCCCTTCAGGGGATACACTTACCAGATGGTAGATGTAAAACAGCATGTAATCCACCTTATTCGTCAGATTTTCACCATATAATGATATTCAGCATATGTATATGAGGGAAAAAAAGCTCATATAGAGTAGTACCGTTTTTAAAAAAGATTTATTAAACAAACTCCCCCAATTAGGCTTCCCCTTTAGTAATATGCGTACCATATAATAATAAAAAGCAGGCATGTAATGTAAATCTGTGTTTGGCTCACGGTTTTGACCCTGAAGACCGCTCTGATGGATATCCTCTCGGCGGCTTCCTGGTTCTTTCCTCGTGGAGCGCACACGTCACTTCCGGTTGCTGTGTTTGGAGAGTCACGCCCTGACGCGTTTCGTCACTTCCGGACTTCAACTGAGGGCGTGACTCTCGCAGGCACAGACCGGAGTTAAATAGAGCAGCACCGCCCGTCATCACCGAATGATCGACGCCCACTTGCGTCATTCGCGTCATTCGTAATGCTCGGACGTGATTGCTCACATCTTCACTAGTAAGGGCGGAAGTCTAAGCATGTATTACGTACTGCGCTACTCATGCCCAAAGGTGTTGCCACCATAACTGGGATTGGTGGCACTACAAGCACAACTAGACCCTATAAAAGACACACAACTTTTAGTAGATTTCAACACAAGAACCAACAAAAGGTTAGAAAAAGTGGACAAAGACACACAAAAGAAAAAAATTAAGAAATACCACAGAGACATGGGTGATTACAATTCCAACAACATTTATGTGTGGCAATCATTGTTACCTGATAATGTGAATTTAGTTACAAAACCATCAGGCGAAGAACCTGGTATCAGTGGGACTAATGTAATTCAGCAAACAAGAGTGGAAATTGCCAGTGAAGAAGAGATAGACATTGACTCTCCTGCACAATTTTCCACCCCCGTAAGAAGGGGGAAAAGTAAACCCAGAGGAGGAAGGGGAAAAGGGGGGAATTTGATTCCACATGCAACTTCGCACCCCACCCCAACCTATAACTATTATCAACCATTAAATACAGATTATAACGCTTATACCAATGCTCCACCACCGCGTCCTTTTTTAGGGAGAGGTGGGAGGGGACTGAGAAGGGGGACGGGCCATCCACACAACAGGGGGAGACCATATCCACACCCCCCCCAGAATTACAGGGACCAAGAATGGAGAGACAATCAGACACACAATCCATGGCCCAGAGAATATCCACAATCAAGAAATACGGGACCGGAGGATCAGAGGATCAGAGGACCAGAGGATGCAGGGCAGGAAGGAGGGCCCAGAAAAAGAAGTCGTCAACACTAACTAATGGGATTTTTAACTTAAGTACAGTTGAATTGACTCACAAAGAATTGAACATTTTAAACATGGGTCTAAAATGTGGTATAAAGAAGCCGGTAAACAAATTTGACGTATACATAGATGTGCATAAATACATCAGAAAGTTAAATATAAAAAAGTATTTTGTGGGTTTAAACACACAAATCATGCCAATTAATAACCACCAGGGGGTAGTCAATAGCGGATTGAAGAATAAATCTCTATTTAATCCGCCAAACAAACCGAATCACCAGGTGGAAGTATTTAAAAGTCTAGTATTACGGGATTTAGGTCATCTTAAACCCCAAAAAAGTGCCAATATCAAACATATCCAAGATGGTATAGAACTACTGGAAAAAAGGAAAGACATAATTATCAGACCGGCGGATAAAGGAGGAGGAGTAGTGATTCTTCCGAAAGACTATTATCACGGTCAGATTCTAGATATGCTTTCTGATACGACTACATATGAGCGCTTGGACTTGAACCCCACTCAAGCCTTTAGGGATCAACTGGAAATATTGGTAGGAATTGGATCCACTACAGGGGTGCTCTCCAAGAAAGAGGCACATTTTTTGCTTCCAACAAGTAGCAAAATACCTACAATATATACCTTACCAAAAATACATAAGAATCCAGTGAAACCACCAGCTCGTCCAATAGTCAACAGCATTGATTCAGTAGCTGCGAGAATGGGACAGTACCTTGACAACTTTTTACAAAAAAAGCGTGAGAATGACAAAATCATACTTGAAAGATACTAAGGACTTTTTAAATTATTTGCACAATGTCACTTTAGAGGAAGGCCAACAAGCAATACTCGTCACAGCAGACGTATCCTCATTGTATTCCATCATACAACATGATGATGCGATGTTGGCCCTAAATTGGGCTCTAAGCCAAAGAGACGAGCTCCCCCACAGCCAAAAAGTATTTATAGGCCATGCATTGAACTTTTGTCTCTCCCACAATTATTTTTGGTACGCAAATGAGTTTTATACACAAAAGAGAGGCGTAGCAATGGGAGCAAAGTTCGCCCCAAGTATTGCGAATCTATTTATGGCTGAGTGGGAGGACAAAGTGATTTTTAACAAAAGGAGATCTGAACTTATTTTTTACAAACGTTTTATTGACGATTTATTTTTTATCTGGTCAGGTCCAGAGGAGTCTTTACAAAATTTTTTAAACGTTTTAAACATCAATAATAATAACATCAGATTAACGTCAGAATGGCATGAAGAGACTATTAACTTTTTAGACGTAACTGTTTACCGGAAAAATAACAAATTAGAAACCAAAGTGTTTTTTAAAACCACAGATAGAAATAGTTATCTGCCAATCACCAGTGGACACCATCCACAATGGTTAAAAAACATTCCCAAAGGCCAAATTATGCGAGTGAAGCGGAACTGCTCTGATACTGAGAATTTTTTGGTACAGTCTAAAGTCCTAACAGGAAGATTCGAAGAGAAGGGGTACAATCCACATTTTTTAAATAAAATTGTGGACGAAGTAAAGCTGGTCCCCAGAGAAATGTGTCTAAGGACTAAAGAAGAAACGACAGGATTAGTCACCACAACCAATAATTCAAAGCAATGGGGCTTCATTTCCCAGTTTCATAGCCAGTACAAAGAGGTTGAAGCTATCTTTAACCAGCACTGGCATGTGCTCCTATTAGATAAGAAACTGGGCCCGATAATACCGCAAAAGCCTGAATTCATTTATAGGAAAGCCCCTAATCATGGTGATTTGGTGGTAAAGAAAATTTTAGATTTGCCAAACAAACCTCCCACATTCTGGGACAAAAATGGCTTCTTTTCATGCAGGAAGTGCAAACCGTGCAGGGAACTGAAACGTCTACAAAGAGGACTGGATCATTTCTCGTCTCCCTCCAATAATCGAGAATTTGAAATCAAACAATTCATTACTTGCAACAGTAATTTTGTGGTATATGCCCTCAAATGCCCATGTGGTTTGTTATACATTGGACGAACCAAAAGACTGCTTAGGATCAGGATTGCAGAACACATCAAAAATATAAGAAATGGGTTCACAGATCACAACGTGTCTCTCCATTTCAAATTAATGCACAACCAAGACCCGTCTGGTCTGGAATTCTGGGGAGTTGAACATCTGGCAGCACATTGGAGGGGATCTCATATAGTTCGCGAGCTTTCCAAACGCGAAACAAGATGGATCTATTTAGTGGATGTTTTAGTGCCGAAAGGCCTTAACGTAGAAGTAGATATTAACTGCTTTATCAGTGATACATAGTCATCCTTCACCCCACCAATGAAGACATTATCTACTATCTATCCAGTAATCGGTTCCATATAGCTATGAGTATGATTATCATTATGACTATCTATCCAGCAATGGTGTAATTTTGGTGAGGGATCGCCACAAACGATCTCTTCACCCCCTTGGAAAAATAGGGTTACTAGACTATTAGTCATTTCCTCACTTAGGGTTATCATTCAATGTCAGTCAATATAACCATCATATACACATATATACATACAATTTCTGATGAACATAATCTACATGTACTAGCTACCTCACTGTCTCCATCGTTTAAATTAAACGTAAAAGTACAAAGGTGCTAAATAGGTCATATCAAATAAATCCACAGATTAAGTATGATCATGGTGGATTGGACCTACATTTAAATGAAGGGCTATGCACGGAATAATATATATATGGGAACATTTCTGGTTTTACATATTTATATGTGTGTATATATTGGTATTGGTTGATGGGTTTATTTGTATATGGATTTTATATATGATTTTATATATGGATTAATTTTTTTATATATATGTGGATCAATTGATTTTAATTTATATATTCAAAGTATTTTATGGATTTATATGCTTGATTTATGAATTTTATAGGGGTGCTATACATGCTATAATTTTAAATAATTTATAGAGTAAGTGATTTTATACTGTTATAGAGTGCTATATATAGACGTTTATTAGGTATATGTCTTTGCATCTCTCCACATCAATTATATGAACGTTGTTGCCACCATATGTGTGGCCACAGGGCTATCATATAGGCAGTGACCTGGAACTGAGTTAGACTATGGATAGTGGGTGGGGACTGAGCCATCTTTCCCACCAAGTATCCGTTCTCAATTAGAGATGGATCATAAACACTTGGTCACATAGCTATAAACATCTTATGTATGGTTATAATAATTTTTTGTTATTTAGCTACAGTCAGCATATCAGTACGCGCTGCAATCCCAGTTATGGTGGCAACACCTTTGGGCATGAGTAGCGCAGTACGTAATACATGCTTAGACTTCCGCCCTTACTAGTGAAGATGTGAGCAATCACGTCCGAGCATTACGAATGACGCGAATGACGCAAGTGGGCGTCGATCATTCGGTGATGACGGGCGGTGCTGCTCTATTTAACTCCGGTCTGTGCCTGCGAGAGTCACGCCCTCAGTTGAAGTCCGGAAGTGACGAAACGCGTCAGGGCGTGACTCTCCAAACACAGCAACCGGAAGTGACGTGTGCGCTCCACGAGGAAAGAACCAGGAAGCCGCCGAGAGGATATCCATCAGAGCGGTCTTCAGGGTCAAAACCGTGAGCCAAACACAGATTTACATTACATGCCTGCTTTATATTATTATATGGTACGCATATTACTAAAGGGGAAGCCTAATTGGGGGAGTTTGTTTAATAAACCTTTTTTAAAAACGGTACTACTCTATATGAGCTTTTTTTCCCTCATATACATATGCTGAATATCATTATATGGTGAAAATCTGACGAATAAGGTGGATTACATGCTGTTTTACATCTACCATCTGGTAAGTGTATCCCCTGAAGGGGTTTCCTTATCCCCCACGTGGTGAACAACAGTGGTGATTGGAGCACATCTTTCTTACCTCAACACTGTCTAGGATCACAGCAAGCGTAGAGTTTGCAGCGCTGCTGCAGGACTGTATTGGACTCTATGAGGGTCATTTCACTACATTTTCTGCTTTATACACTTTGGACTGTTTCTTTTTTAGCAGCTGCTTTCATCCATGGGATTTTATCATTGATGTTGGACAATTTTAGTGTTTATATCCTAAAGCGCAGAGCTGTACACAAATAAGTTGCGCCTATTATTATTATTTCTGTACATTTACACATTATTGCATGTGATTCGCACCGCATTGCTATGCAGATCACATGCGATGTCTGAGCGATGCAAATTCAGCTAAACAAACTGTATGGCTGAAATCGCTTCGCATTTGCACCAAAATAGTGCAGGACCCCTTTTTTTGGTCCTCACTGGAATCGGATCTCATGGGTGTTCACACCTATTCGATCCGAATCCTGCACTACCTGACAGTTTGCACTGTGATCTGTGAACCAATCTGGGGGTGTCAATAACTTTACATTGACACCCCAAGCAGTTCACAGAGGGCAGTGTGAACCAGTGTGAGATTCAGGTGCGATGCTTGAACCGGACTGAATCACAGGGTTTCTCGCATTGCACCAGTGTGAACCCAGCCTAATGCCGCATACACACCATCACTTTATGTGATGAAAAAAAAAAACATTTTCTGTGAAGTAAAAACGACGTTTTTGAAACTTCAATTTTCAAAGACGAAGTTGCCTACACACCATCGTTTTTCTCACAATGTTCTAGCAAAGCGAGGTTACGTTCCACCACGTTTTTCCATTGAAGCTCGCTTCATAAGTAGCTTCTGGGCATGCGCGGATGAAAAAACTTAATTTTAAACGACGTTTTTGCTACACACGGTCAATTTCTGTGAAGTAAAAGTTGACGTTTTGAAAAACGACACATAAAATTGAAGCATGCTTCAATTTTTTTGGGTCGTTTTTTAGAAGACATAAAACGAAGTTTTCCCCCACACACGGCCAATTAAAGTGACGTTTCTAAAAACTTCATTTTTTTTCATCACATAAAACAACCGTGTGTACGCGGCATAAGAGTAGTTGCATGAACTCCAGAAAAGAAATGCAGGTACATGCCCACAACCTCAGCTATCTTATTTTCAGAGATCAATGCTGTGTCCCCCACCTCCTCCCCTCCACTTGTGCTACAGTATACTATTGTTCATTGATGTCAACATTGGGTGATCAAAACTAGGACCAAAACATCTTCCTCTGACATTAAGTCAGCATTTGCCAAAACATGCCCCATATTTCGATGTTCCTAGGGCACTGGAGATATAAACCAAGTTATTTTCTTGCAGTTACATTCTGGTTTCATTGTATACAGTATCTCACAAAAGTGAGTACGCCCCTCACATTTTTCTAAATATTTTATTATATCTTTTCGTGTGACAACACTGAAGAGATTACACTTTGCTACAATGTAAAGTATTGAGTGTACAGCTTGTAGAACAGTGAAAATTTGCTGTCCCCTCAAAATAACTGTTTTGACAGGTACCCGCTCCCACTTCCACTTGAATTGCCTAGGGGATCCGAGCAGGAGTTCTCCTCTTCCCCTCCCTATCTACAATCTTCTGGGACATGCCACAGGTCCAGAAGATTGCCCATGCGCAGGGTGCACATGGCTGTGAAAACCGCAAGATGTCACAGCTAGGTCACAGTTGTAATGGTGAGTTTCCCCATTGAAGTCCATTGAAGTCAATGGAAATTAAAATAATTTGTTCCGCATTGACTTCAATGTCAAGAGAGAGCCTTGGGAACACACGGAAAGGCCCGAGGACAGCTCGGCAAACCTCGGAAAGACTCCGAACAGCGCCGATCGGCTCAGACTGGTGCAGTTCGCCTCCGCTCGGCTCCCGCGCCCCCCCACCTCAGGCCAAACACGGTACTGTACGCTGCTGTGGCTTGAATCCTGCTTGTTTTGCGAGACAACGCTCGCAAATCGAGTCAGGATTTTTAAGCATACAGTGCTTGTATTGCGAAACGCTCGTTAGCCGCATTACTCGCAATCCGAGGATCCATTGTATATACTTTTTTCAGACAAATAGAGCTTTCTTTTGGTTTTTGATCACCTCTGGGTTTTATTTTTTACTATATAAACGAAAAAAAGTCTGTTTGTAAAAAAAAAAAAAAATCATTTTCTACTTTGTTATAAAACATATCCAATACAAAAATGAAAAAAAAAAAAGAAAATCTAATTTCTTCATTAACCACTTAAGGACTGCCTCCTGCACATTTACGTCAGCAGAATGGCACGGCTGGGCACGGGCACGTACCTGTACGTCCCCTTTAAGTGCTCAGCCGTGGGTCGTGCGGGCGTGAGCCCGCGACCCGGTTCCGAAGCTCCGTGACCGCGGCTGCGGGACCCCGCGGATCCGATCGCCGCCGGTGTCTCGCGATCAGTGACGTCACACGTCCAGCACCGCCCCCCTACCGTTAGAAACACATATGAGGTAACACATAACCCCTACAGCGCCCCCTAGTGGTTAACTCCTAAACTGCAATTGTCCTTTTCACAGTAAACAATGCATTTTTATAGCATTTTTTGCTGTGAAAATGACAATGGTCCCAAACATGTGTCAAAATTGTCCGATGTGTCCGCCATAATGTCGCAGTCACGAAAAAAATTGCTGATCGCCGCCATTAGTAGTAAAAAATAAATATTAATAAAAATGCCATAAAACTATCCCCTATTTTGTAAACGCTATAAATTTTGTGCAAACCAATCGTTAAACGCTTATTGCGATTTTTTTAACCAAAAATATGTAGAAGAATATGTATCGGCCTAAACTGAGAAAAAAAAAAAAAAAATTTTATATCTTTTATGGGGGTATTTATTATAGCAAAAAGTAAAAAATATAGATTTTTTTCAAAATTGTCGCTCTATTTTTGTTTATAGCGCAAAAAATAAAAACCGCAGAGGTGATCAAATACCACCAAAAGAAAGCTCTATTTGTGGGGAAAAAAGGACGCTATTTGGGAGCCACATCGCACGACCGCGCAATTGGCAGTTAAAGCGACGCAGTGCCGAATCGCAAAAACTGGCCAGATCCTTTACCTGCATATTGGTCCGGGCCTTAAGTGGTTAATTTAGGCAAACATGTATTATGCTAAATGTTTTTTGAAAAAAAAAAAAAACAATTGTATATTTATTGGCTTGTGTGAAAGTTATAGCATCTACAAACGATGGTATACAGTGGGCAAAATATGAATTTGATCTCTTGCAGACTTTATAAGTTCGCCCACTACCATGGAGGCGTATTGTGTTACCAATGGTTTGTTTGGTGATGAGGCAAAATCTTGCATGGAGCTCCAGACCGAGGGCGATTGATGGTTATTTTGTATTTCTTCCATTTGCAAGTAAAACCGTGGTCTCCTTCTCACCGAGCTTCTTGCTGATGGTCTTGTAGCCAATTCCAGCCTTGTGAAGGTCTACAATCCTGTCTCTGACATCCTTTAACCTCCCTGGCGGTATGATTCTTTCAGAAAAAAGATGCTGAAAGCGGTACCATTATTTGCAAGGAAATTTGGCGTTTTATACTGTAGGCCTGTAATTCTTAGGAATAACTCACTTAAATCTGACCAAACAAGAGTCTAGTAGGCATCCCGGGTATGAATTTTTTTTAAAAACAAAATTATAAATTATAATATAATAAATAATTATAAATAATTATAACAAATAATAATATAATTATAATAAAAATTATTCAATAATGAAATCAACTCAAAATCACTGAAATTTGCTCAGTTGCAGAATTATCGCTGTCATTACTTTTATTTTTTTATGACGAATTTCCCCACAAATCGCTATCGCACAATTCTGCAAGTGATTATAATTTATTATCGCTGTTTTCCAGCTGCTCTAAAACCACTTTTGACATAAAGGGACACTTTTGGTTGCTATGGACAATCTACAGTTTGCAGGGAGAAAGAACCGTTTTTATTATACAAAAGAACATGTAGGGCACTGGGCAGACCACTAGGGACAAGGGGGGGTGTGTATTTTTTACATACAGTACTGTAATCTATAAGATTACAGTATACTGTATGTAAGGTGTTTGTTTACCTTTTTGAATTTGGCGCCGTTCTCCGCCCCCGTGCGTCGTAACATCGCAGGGAACGGAGATCGGCGGCACAGGAGGACACTGTGTGAATCAAGCGTGGTCCCGCTTGCTCACACAGCACGGTGGCATCGCTGGATCCAGGGACAAGGTAAGTAAACACTGCCTGTGGATCCAGCGAGGCGAGCCCGAGTCTGACTCGGGGTTACCGATCGTAGCCAAAAAATCTCACCCCGAGTCAAACTCGGGAATACCGCCAGGGGGGTTAACAGCTTTTTTGATCTTGCTCATCATGGTGACGTTTGAATGGAAGAAAGAGATTCTGTGGACAGGTGTCTTTGATACACACAACAAAATGTTGCTAGGAGCACTTTCTTAAATTGACAGGACTAATCTGTGTACCACGTGAGCACCTACTGTCTGTGGGAGCCAGAATTATTGTTGGTTGGTAGGGGATCAAATACTTATTTTACTCACTAAACTGCAACTCAAATTATAAGATTTATATTGTGTGTTTTTTCTGGATTTATGGTTGATATTCTGTCTCTATCATTTAAAATACACAAGTGGGCAAATTTCCAAAATCTGCACAGGATCAAATAATTATTTTGCCCACTGTATACTGGAATTTATGCCGCTATGACACCATATTGGTAATGGTGGTGATCAGCGACTTATTGTGAGATTGTGATAGTGTGGCAGAAAATCTGGTGCTATCAGACACTCTCTGGGAGGTAAACTTTACTGACTACTTGACGCTGACATCAATAGTGACACTAATGCCCCGTACACACAATCAGAATTTCCAATGGCCTAAAATCCGATTCAAGCTGTCTTACATACACACTGTCAGACCAAATTCAGACCGTCCAAAACGCGGTGGCGTAAAACACTACGACGAGCCGAGAAAAATTAAGTTCAATGCTTATAAGCATGCGTCGACTTGATTCTGAGCATGCGTGGGTTTTTTCTCCGTCGGAGTTGCACACAGACGATAGGAATTTCCTATAGTTTTTTTTTCCATCGGAAAAAAATAAAACATGTTCTATTTCTAAACACCGACGGAAAAAAGTCCGATGGGGCCCATACACGGTCGGAATTTTCGATAAAAAAAGTCTATCAGACTTTTTTCATCGGAAATTTTGATCGTGTGTACGCGGCATAATACTGTCATTACATATAATACTGCACACTGTATTAATGACTGGCTGGGAAGGGGTTAACATCAAAGAGCAATCAAGGGGTAACTGTGTGCCTAACAAATGTAATATGTGTTATGCCCCGTACACACGACCGTTTTTCATGTCGTGGAAAAAAAATAAGTTTTTCTCGTCGTGATTCCTCTCAAGCCTGCCTTGCATACACACGATCGTGATAAAAAATGCTTGAGGAAAGCGCGTGACGTACAACACGTACGACGGCACTCTAAAGGGGAAGTTCCATTTGAATGGCGACACTCTTTGGGCTGATTATACAAATTTCCCTTCTCTTAACTTTCTTCTGACACATTTTTTCCCCTGTCGTTAAAGCCTACACACGGCCGTTTTTCACGACGAGAAGAACGACTACGTAAAAAACGACGAGAAAAAATAGAGCAGGTTGTAAATTTGTAATGCCCATTTTTCTCAGGAGCATACACACAACCGTTTTTAACGACCGATTTAAAACGGCATTTTTCTCGTCATGAAAAACGGTCATGTGTATGCGGCATAATATGTGCTGATTTTACTAACAGATCTGGCTGTCTTTCCTCCTTGCTTTGCAGGGAGAAGAAACAGCCAGATTGCTGATCTGTGTACAGAGCTCTGTGTGTTTGTAAGCACAGGGGGCCAGATTCACAAAAGAGATACAACGGCGTATCTCCTGATACGCCGTCGTATCTCTGTTTCTATCTATGCGACTGATTCATAGAATCAGTTACGCATAGATAGCCAGAAGATCCGACAGGTGTAATTGTTTTACACTGTCGGATCTTAGGATGCAGTATCGCGGCCGCCGCTGGGGGGAGTTTGCGTCGTAAACCAGTGTCGGGTATGCAAATTAGGAGTTACGGCGATCCACAAAGATTTTTCCCGTTGTTACGGCGTCGCAAGTGTTAGATTTCCGTCGCAAAGATAGGGCACCTTTAACATGGTGTAAAAGTACTCCACCATGTTAAAGTATGCCTGTCTTTCCCGCGTCGCTTTTGAATTTTTTTAGAATTTTTTATTTTTCCCGGCGTAAGTCTTTTTTTCACGTCGCGATTCACAAAACGTCGGCGCGTTGTAATTTTGCGCAAAGCACGTCGGGAAATTTGCGACGGGAACATGCACAGTACGTCCGGCGCGGGAGCGCGCCTAATTTAAATGGTACCCGCCCCATTTGAATTGGGCCGCCTTGCGCCGGACCTGTTTACGATACACCGCCGCAAATTTCCAGGTAAGTGCTTTGTGGATCGGGCACTAAATCGGAAAACTTGCGGCGGTGTAACGTAAACCGGTTACGGTACGCTGCGCCCGCTCTACGTGAATCTGGCCCAGGATTCTGTGTTGTAAATGGTTACAGTCGGTCATAAGGCCTCAATCATAAATCATTGGTCAGGACCTGCTGACAAAATCTCACTGTAGCGAATGCACGCAGGGCCGTCTTAATAGCATCATGGGCCCCTGGGCAAAGCAATGCTCTGGGGCCCCTACAATGATGACAGTGCAGATAAACAGACATTAGTAGGTAGATAAGCCGGCCTAACTCTAAATCTACGCCGGCGTTTGTTTAAGCGTATGCTCAAACAGAGATACGCTTAAACAAAGCTAAGATAGGACGGCTTGCGCCGTTCTATCTTAGCTTGCAATTTTTTGGATGGCCGCTAGGTGGCGCTTCCAGTGCGGCCGGCGTAGATTATGTAAATTAGCTTTTACGCCGATTCCCGAACGTACGCGAGCCCGCCGCAGTCGATTAACGTCGTTTCCGTAAGGCCTTAGGCGGCCTAAAGTTATTCCACCTATGAGGTGGAATAACAATGTTAAAGTATGGCCGCCGTTCCCGCCACGAGGTTCAAATTTTTTACGTCGTTTGCGTAAGTCGTCCGCGAATCGGGAGTTACGTCGTTTACGTCCGCGTCGAAATCAATAGGCCCGTACGGCGTACTTAGCCGCAATGCGCCCTGGGAAATGTAGGCGCCCGGCGCATGCGCAGTAAGAGAAAATGTCAAAAAACGTGAGGTCAAGCCTCATTAGCATTAAACACACCCCCCAACCCATTTGAATTTAGGCGCCCTTGCGCCCGCCGTGTTTACACTACGCCGCCATAAGTAAGGAGGTAAGTGCTTTCTGAATCATGTACTTTCCTCTCTTACTTAAGGCGGCGTAGTGTAAACACGCTAGGCTACGCCGACCTATTTTTAGGCGCCCCTACCTGAATCTACCCATAAGTAGGTAGGAGGCAGACTGCTTCCCCTTTGCATCTATCACTCTCAGTGCCATCATGGGGCCCCCAGTATCAGGGCAGTGTGGGCTCAAGGACCAGCTGCTTTGCGGAAAGTGCAGGGGCCCCCCATGCAGCTGGGGCCCCTGGGCAGTGCCCAGGTGTGCCCTCTCATTAAGACAGCCCTGGGTGCACGGGTTAGCAGGGGGCATGCGCATGTGCGCAAGGCTGGATGATGTACATGTACATGTGGGAACTGGTCAACTAATAGTTTTAAAAAATAGCAGCATCCCAAAACATATTAAACACATCATAGAGGAGATTTATATTTACAAAGCAATTGTATACAAATTGTTTCTTCCTGGCTTTCGTTCGGCTTTAAGAACTATTAAGAAGTCCAGTGCTTCCTCATTTATTCAGAAGAAAGTGCACTTACTCTTGTCTGTAGCTGTGTAATCCATGGAAATAAGCTTTCCTGGGGGACAGATATTGCTCTACTACATGCATACATTTTATATTTACAAAGCAAATGTCTACATTTTTTTCCTTGAGTTCAGCTTTAAGAACTCTTAATGCATCCAGTATTTCCTGATTTATTCAAAAGAAAGAGCATTTAGTCCAGTTTGTAGCTGTGTAATCTATGGAAATGACATTTCCTGGAAGACAGAAAGGGCTCTACTGCATGCATTTGTTTCCTCTTTAGCATATCAAATAAATCACTCCTTATACTGTGATAAGGGAATATTGGACTGGATTATAAAGCAAGTGAAAAAGAGGTCATGGGTTTTGTTACACTTTGTTTGACTTTTAATATCAAAAATCAATATGCTATCAATTACAGTATCTCACAAAAGTGAGTACACCCATAAATATTTTGTAAATATTTTATTATATCTTTTCATGTGAAAACACTGAAGAAATGACACTTTGCTACAAAGTAAAGTAGTGAGAGTGCAGCTTGTATAACAGTGTAAATTTGCAGTCAACTCAAAAAAACTCAACACACAGCCAATAATGTCTAAAACGTTCGCAGAAGTGAGTACTCCCCTAAGTGAAAATGTTCAAATTGGGCCCAAAGTGTCAATATTTTGTGTGGCCACCATTATTTTCCAGCAGTGTCTTAACCCTCTTGGGCATGGAGTTCACCAGAGCTTCAGGGGTTGCCACTGAAGTCCTCTTCAACTCCTCCATTACAACATAACGGAGCTGGTGGATGTCAGGCCTCGTACACACGACAGAGTTTCTCGGCAGAATTCAGCGAGAAACTCGGTCAGAGCCGGATTCTGCCGAGAAACTCTGTCGTGTGTACACTTTCGGCCCGATGGAGCCGCCGAGGAATTCGTCGAGAAAATAGAGAACATGTTCTCTATTTTCTCGTTGTTCTATGGGAGAACTCGGCCCGCCGAGCTTCTCGGCGGCTTCAGGGCTGAACTCGCCGAGGAACTCGACGTGTTTGGCACGTCGAGTTCCTCGGCCGTGTGTACGAGCCCTTAAAGATCCTGCGCTCCTCCAACTTCTGTTTGAGGATTTCCCACAGATGCTCAATAGGGTTTAGGTCTGGAGACATGCTTGGCCAGTCCATCATTTTTACCATCAGCTTCTTTAGCAAGGCAGTGGTGGTCGCTATGTTGGAAAACTGCCCAGTCTCCGAAGGGGATTAGACATTCGTAACGAATGGATTTTCATACACATTTGTTAGTATTCGTACATTCGTATCAATTCGAACATCCGAACATCCGAAAAGCTGGAAGAACCAAAATACGAAAATTACGGAATTACGAATAAGCAAAATAACTAACAAGCGAAAATACGAACGTATGATTTGACAATCTTACTAAAATACGAAACACCGAAAAAGCAAAAGAACGAAAATGACATCTATAACGAACGATTTGCATTGCGTATTTTAAATCCTTTTTCTGTTCGTATTTTCATTCGTATGTTCGTATTTTCATTTGTGTGTTTTGTAAATCTGTTTCTTTGTCTGTTCGTAAATTTGTGTACTTGTATCGTTCTTTCGAATGGGCACTGGGCAGTGTAGTTTGTGAGTGATTACTTAATATCTTAGCCAATCAGCTTATCTCTTTTGTGCTGAGTCACATTGTACAGTGTAAAGCCTTGTACACATGATCGGATTTCAAACAAACTTTTCCGTGGATTTTTGTCTGAAGGGAGTTGCCCAGACTTTTGAAACCGAAAAAGTTTGTCCGATAGAGCGTACACATGGTCGGATTTTTTGGAAAACGCTAATTTTGACGTTTGTTGGGAAAAAGTCCGACCATGTGTACGGGGCTTAAGAGAAAGTATATCTTAATATGGATTAGCCGCGTGTTGCTATGTATTTACGAAAGTACAAAATTACGAATCCATTAAACGAAAATTATTATCTAACAAAATTATGAATTTCGAATCAACGAAAATAAATTAGACAGAATTACGAATCATTCAGTATAAACGAAAATAAAACTGTTACGAAAATACGAACGGGTCCGAATAGGAAAACTTGCATCTTACGAAATTACGAATCTTTACGAACCTACGGAACGAGATGAAATGGAACAAAAAAATACGAATTTTTTTGTTGTGCACATGTCTAGAGGGGATCATGCTCTGCTCCAGTATGTCACAGTACATGTTGGCATTCATGGTTTCCTCAATTAACTGTAGCTCCCCAGTGTCGGCAGCATGCATGCAATTTGATGCAGTGTGTGGCGTATTGGTCTGAGCAATGACAGGCTGACCCCCCACCCCTTAGACCTCTGCAGAAATGCTGGCAGCACTCATGCGTTTATTTCCCAAAGACAACCTCTGGATATGATGCTGAGCACGTGCACTCAACTTCTTTGGTCGACCATGCAAGGCATGTTCTGAGTGGAACCTGTCCTGTTAGACCGATGTATGGTCTTGGCCACTGTGCTGCAGCTCACTTTCAGGGTCTTGGCAATCTTCTAATAGCCTAGGCCATCTTTATGTAGAGCAACAATTCTTTTTTTCATATCCTCAGAGAGTTCTTTGCCATGAGGTGCCATGCTGAACTTCCAGCAACCAGTATGAGAGAGTGAGAGCGATAACACCAAATTTAACACACCTGCTCCCCATTCACACTTAAGACCTTGTAACACTAATGAGTTACGTGACACCAGGGAGGGAAAATGGCTAATTGGGCCCAATTTGGACATTTTGAATTAGGGGTGTACTCACTTTTGTTTCCAGTGGTTTAGACATTAATGGCTGTGTGTTGAGTTTTTTTGAGGGGACAATAAATTTACACCGTTATACAAGCTGTACACTCACTACTTTACATTGTAGCAAAGTGTCATTACTTCAGTGTTGTCACATGTAAAGATACAGTATAATAAAATATTTACAAAAATGTGAAGGGTGTACTCACTTGTGAGATACTATACATGGATGTTTCAGTGGGGACTCGATGTACAGGGGTCCAATGAGAAAAGTCATGTCTTACATACTGTTTTAAATGTATCTTGTTTTATGGACACTATATTCCTTGTTTTAACATTTATACGAATAAATATTTGATACTTTTATAAAAAAAAAACTGTTTTTGGTCTTGTGTGCGTGCCAGTAAAGTCCATCAGCTGCAGGACAAGCTCTTGTATTCGTTTTTCTAGCTTTCTATTTTAGGATGTGGCACAGATAGAGGTCTTACTTTTCTTTTCTATAGATAGAAATAAAACATGACAGGGGTTCCTTATTGTGTCCAAAAAAATAAATAAAAAAATGTGCCTTTACTTTAAGGCTGGGTTCACACTGGAGCACACATCGCCTCACAGCAGGAGTCAGTTGCATCTCCATTCACCGTTTCTGGTCCGATCTCAGCCCAAATTTTAGGCTGAATTTGGACCTGAAATGGAACAAAAGATGCACAGGGCTCCTGTGCAATTCGCACCGGAGCTGCTGTGGATATGTGTGAACTGGCTCCATTGGGTCATAATCTCCTGCTACACGAATTGGATCTCAGCCTTGGTTGCACCACGCTTACTCTGACTAGTGACTTCCAGATTCCTTCCAGCCCCCTGGACCCGCTATCCACCTCAGCCTTTTCAGTCTCCCAGACCCATGTAGTTGTCCCGACTTTCCCCCTCACAAGGGATGCAGTCTCCAGCAGGAACTTCTAGCTCTGCTTACGGAGCTCTGGGGGGAATTTACTAAAACTGATGCACTCAGAATCTGGTACAGCTGTAAATGGTAGCCATCTTGTTTCTAACTTCAGCTTTCTAGATTAAACTTTGACAATAAAACCTTGAAGCTGATTGGTTTCTATGCAGAGCTGCATTAGAATTTGCAACATGCAGTTTTAGTAAATAACCCGAGCTACTCTCAAACCTGGCTTATGGCGACCCTGCACACCTGCGCACTCACAAAGGTTGCAAGTGTCTTGCAAAGACCAGACATAGGATTTAAAGCGGTGGTTCTGCGGGAATACAATTTTTTTTTTAAAGATGATTCTGCCGCTGTTAGTATAGCTAAGGTTGCACTCACCACTCCTATATATGTAGCCACGATCGTTCCGATTTCCCGGAAAAATATATTTTAGAAAACAGATCGATGGACGTTTCCATCTTGTTTGTGGGCACTCCTGAAGCCCACCACTGTTTACTTCCGGGATGCGGTGAATGCTGTCCCAGCATTCACCGCTCTATCCCGCGCGCGTGCAGTGTTGACGGCGAGCCACGCCGCAGTTGCCATCGCAACGGCCGGCGTCATGATAATGACCCGCCCTGTTGTGACGAGACACAGCACAGCGAGTCTCCTGGGATTGTCAGGAGACATAGCGCTGGTCGGGGGAGAAAGAACATACACGCCCACTCCCCGCGGTGGATTTTGATGGACAGCTCAGATAAGGCAGCATAAATAGGGTAAGGATCGAGATTAAAAAAAAAACAAAAAAATGATTATTTACAGACTATGGCTAGCAGTTTGATTGGGCAAAAGTGTAAATTTAGGGTGAACCTCCGCTTTAAGGTTCCATACCACTAAGACACTTTGAAACCTTGAAGCTCCACAGTGATTTATGATAGATAGGAGCTTGCATGCACCACCATACCTGGAAGCACTGGGTATAGTGTGCTGGCTGTGGGAGTTGGAGGCTTCTCTTCTACATCTAGTGTTTGTGGAGACTCAATTTTACGAAATACACTGATTTTAGACAAAAGCCCCTTAAACAAATCAAAGTGATGGGTAAGCAAGTATGCTACCTGCTTACTCAGGATATTTGAAGACCATTGCATGCTTGCTTTTTGACAAATCAAACAACATAAATGGGTATATTTACCAAAAGTTTAATGTTTACCACAATGATCTCACTATAACATTTGCAGTGTTAGTTAATGATTAAAACTCCATCAGCAGAAAAAGAATCTGAGCTGTATATATAATGATATGTATATTTACACTGATCTTGTGAAAACTAAATATTTGTCTTTCTATGTGTTTATTTTTAATAGCCAAAAATGACATTAATCAGGACAGAGGTTATGATATCATCCAATTAGCATTAAAAACAGATGACAAAGTGACTCTTTACACATTGTTTTGCGAAAGCAAATCAACAAAAGCAGGTATACATCGTTATTGTTCATTTGTATTGTGTGATTAAATGAGCAAGTGTACGGTTATTTTTCTTTAGAAATTCCATTATGAGAACCAGCAGTTGTGTGAAATTCGGTGAACGCACATACATGCATGTGCAGTAAAATGACCCTTCCACAATTAGGGTTCACTAAGGTGTCCGTTTAATAAACCGTGATAAGCCTAGATCATGATGATCATCGCTTATCTCAGAGCATTGCCGGTTTAATAAACATGTTCTCCGCTTCTCATCACAGCACATGATCGTTTTGTCACAAACGGCCAGTTTATCAAAGTGAGATCTGAAGATCTCACAGCCGCTCCACTGAAATATCTCCCTTCCAGATTTTGGACCACTCTTCCTTTGCAAACTGCTCCAGGTCTCTCTTATTGGAAGGGCGCCTTTTCCCAACAGCAATTTTAACCACTTAAGACCCAGACCAAAATGCAGCTAAAGGACCTTGCCCCTTTTTGCGATTCGGCACTGCGTCGCTTTAACTGACAATTTCGCGGTCGTGCGACGTGGCTCCCAAACAAAATTTGCGTCCTTTTTTTCCCACAAATAGAGCTTTTAATGGTATTTGATCACCTCTGCGGTTTTTATTTTTTGCGCTATAAAAACAAAAATAGAGCGACAATTTTGAAAAAAATGCAATATTTTTTACTTTTTGCTATAATAAATATCCCCCAAAAATATATAAAAACATTTTTTTTTCCTCAGTTTAGGCCGATACGTATTCTTCTACCTATTTTTGGTAAAAAAAATCACAACAAGCGTTTATCGGTTGGTTTGCGCAAAATTTATAGCATTTACAAAATAGGGGATAGTTTTATTGCATTTTTATTATTTTTTTTTTTTTACTACTAATGGCGGCGATCAGCGATTTTTTTTTCGTGACTGCGACATTATGGCCGACACTTCGGACAATTTTGACACATTTTTGGGACCATTTAAAATGCATTGTTTACTGTGGAAATGACAGTTGCAGTTTGGGAGTTAACCACAGGGGGCGCTGAAGGAGTTATGTTTTACCTAATGTGTGTTTACAACTGTAGGGGGGTGTGGCTGTAGGAGTGACGTCATCGATTGTGTCCCCCTATAAAAGGGATGACATGATCGATGCAGCCGCCACAGTGAAGAACGGGGAAGCCGTGTTTACACGCGGCTCTCCCCGTTCTTCAGCTCCGGGGACCGATCGCGGGACACCAGCGGCGATCGGGTCCCGCGGTCCCGGTCACGGAGCTTCGGACTGGGTCGCGGGAGCGCGCCCGCGACCCACGGCTGGGTACATGTACAGGACGTACCTGTACGTACATGTGCCAGGCCGTGCCATTCTGCTGACGTATATATATGCAGGAGGCGGTCCTTAAGTGGTTAAGATCTCTCCACAGGTGTTCATGGGATTTAGATCTGGACTCATTGCTGGCCACTTTAGAACTCTCCAGCGCTTTGTTGCCATCCATTTCTGGGTCCTTTTTGACGTATGTTTGGGGTCATTGTCCTGCTGGAAGACCCGAGATCTAGAACGCAAACCCAGCTTTCTGACACTGGGCTCTACAGTGCGACCCAAAATCCTTTGGTAATCTTTAGATTTCATGATGCCTTGCACACATTCAAGGCACCCAGTGCCAGAGGCAGCAAAACAACCCCAAAACATCATTGAACCTCCACCATATGTCATTGTAGGTACTGTGTTCTTTTCTTTGTAGGCCTCATTCCGTTTTCGGTAAACAGTAGAATGATGTGCTTTACCAAAAAGCTCTATCTTGGTCTCATCTGTCCACAAGACGTTTTCCCAGAAGGATTTTGGCTTACTCAAGTACATTTTGGCAATTTGCAGTCTTGCTTTTTTATGTCTCTGTGTCAGCAGTGGGGTCCTCCTGTGTCTCCTGCCATAGCGTTTCATTTCATTTAAATGTCAACGGATAGTTCGCACTGACACTGATGCTCCCTGAGCCTGCAGGACAGCTTGAATTTCTTTGGAACTTGTTTGGGGCTGCTTATCCACCATCCGGACTATCCTGCATTGCAATCTTTCATCAATTTTTCTCTTCCGTCCACGCCCAGATTGATTAGCTACAGTGCCATGGGTTGCAAACTTCTTGATAATGTTGCACACTGTGGACAAAGGAAAATCTAGATTTCTGGAGATGGACTTGTAACCTTGAGATTGTTGATATTTTTCCACAATTTTGGTTCTCAAGTCCTCAGACAGTTCTCTTCTCCTCTTTCTGTTGTCCATGCTTAGTGAGGCACACACAGACACACAATGCAAAGACAAGTAGCTAGATTCAGTAAGAGTTAGGTCGGCGTATCAGTAGATACGCCGACCTAACTCAGAATCTGCGCCGACCTAGGTTTAAGTGTATTCTCAAACAGAGATACACTTAAACCTATCTAAGATAAGACGGCTTGCGCCGTCCTATCTTAGGTTGCAATATTTTGGCTGGCCGCTAGGTGGCGCTTCCATTGCGGTCCGCGTAGAATATGTAAATCACTAGATACGCCTATTCACGAACATACGCCCGGCTGACGCAGTACAGATACGCCGTTTACGTAAGAGATAGGCCGCCTAAAGTTATTCCATCAAATAGATGGAATAGTAATGTTAAGTATGGTCGTCGTTCCCGCGTCGAAATTCGAAAATTATACGTCGTTTGCGTAAGTCGTCCGTGAATAGGGATTTACGTTGTTTACGTCCACGTCTAAATCAATAGGCCCGTGCGGCGGACTTAGCCGCAATGCACACTGGGAAATGTAGGCGCCCCGGCGTATGCGTAGTTAAAAAAAAACGTCAATCACGTCGGGTCAAAGCATATTAACATAAAACACGCCCCCTCAGCCCCCTCAGGAGGAAAGTACTTTGAGAATACAGTACTTGCCTCTCTGACTTAAGGAGGCGTAGCGTAAATACGCTAAACCACGCCGCCTTAAAGTTAAGGCAATATATGTGAATCTAGTTATAAGTGAACTTCTCTCCTTTTTATCTGCTTTCAGGTGTGATTTTGATATTGCCCACGCCTGTTACTTACCCCAGGTGAGGAGCATCACATGCTTGAAACAATCTTATTTATCCACAATTTTGAAAGGATGTCAAGAATTTGAGGCCCCGACATAATGAGGCTAATATACTAATAGAAATTAGTATGTTCAACCAATTAGTGTGAATATTTACATCAGTCTCTCCGTCATGTAGAAAGCAAATTGCTGTTGAGTGAGTCTGAGTGAATAACTGACATGAATATTCACATCTTACATTGTTTGGAGATTCCTAACTCTTCTAGTAAATCAGCCCAAAGATACTGGAAAGAGAATAGTAAGCTAAACGAACGCGTTAAAGGGTAAGTTCACCCTTTGAGGAAAAATAAAAAGGTGAACTAACACTATACACCCTCCCCAGCCCTCTTGGTCTCCACTGTACTTACCTCTGTAGATGCTCAGCTGTCAGTGCCCACACAGCCGGTGCAGAAGTCCAGGGATTTGTAATGTATGCTCTTCTCCCTCTTCTTTCTGCTTCCTGGGACTGATCAGGTAGATGCTCTGTGCTGGCGCTGACCAATCAGAAATGCCCTGATCTGATCCAGAAGCACTGCAGAAAGATAGATGAGCAGGATTTTAAATTCCCACACTGCTACACGGGCTGCGTGGGCACTGACAGCTCATTACTCACGGAGGTGAACATTAAAGCAGAACTAAAGGCAAAACTTTTCTTTTCATTTTGGATAAAGTAAAGGAGGGTTATAATCCCTGCCTGCTTTTTTGGGCTCTCTGTGTAACAAAGTTTGTTAAAAAAAAAAGGAACGGTGCGAAGCACAGAGGCTGGCCTGGCAGTGCAGTTGTCTTGGCACATCACACCGTCACCGCACGCCAGTGGTTGGTGTGAATCAGCCCTTATATTGTTTGAGATCTGCTGACTGCAGCATTATCAGTCAATTAAATCCTTCTCAAAATAAACATATTCAATAAAATAGTATAAGTAAGGATGTTTTGCTGTGATGCACATTAGTCATTCAGATTTAATTTCTGGATACAGATTTTAGATCAGGGAAGAATTGATTTGGATTGCTTGCTATAGGTTGTTACATATGCAATTTATAGCTTTGATGCTTCTGGCCTGGAAATATATATATTTATATCAATCTTTTTCTTTTGAAAAATAGAAAGAAATGTAACTCTGCTCAGTCATTAGGCTTTGATGACACTTACAAGTAAGCAAGATAAATAAATCAAATACTTGCTAAGCAGCTTAGGTAGCACCTGAATAGACATGGTGAAAATTCTCTTTCTCTGGGGACTGCTAGGGAAAATATAAATATGGAAATTTATGGTAATGAGCCAACATCTCAGAAATGTGTCATTCTGTCTGCCTAACTGTTGAAGAGTTCTATTTTCAGCTATAAATTGTTACCTTCCTTGTGTGTCCAGAGGCATTGTTATAGATTGTGACCCCAGTGCAAACGCTCTGTATTCCTTTTTTATCATTGTAATGTACTAATATTAGATTTCCTTAAATATACCCTAGTCAATTAAAGCTCAATTATAATGTATTGTTCATATATATATATTTTTTTAAGTTAAAGTGGAGGTTCACCCGAAAAGTTAATTTTTAACTTTAGATTGATGCTCATTTTGTCAAGGGGAATCGGGTAGTTTTTTTAACCACTTGCCGACCGGCCACCGCCGTTATACGTCGACAAGTTGGCTCGGCTGGGCGAGAGCACGTAATATGACGTCCTCTCTCCCGCTCGCCCCCGACTCCTGTGCATGTGCCCGGCGGGCGCGATCGCCGCCGGGCACACGCGATTGCTCGGTACAGAGCGGGGACCGGGAGCTGTGTGTGTAAACACACAGCTCCCGGTCCTGTCAGCAGGGGAAATGCTGATCTTCGGTTCATACAATGTATGAACCGAGGATCAGTGTTTCCCCTAGTGAGGCCACCCCCCCCCCCACAGTAAGAACACAGTCCCGAAGACCATACCCGGAAGCGGCAGAGAAGATCGCTCTCTAAAACGGTAAGTACTGCTTAGATTTTAAAAAAACTACCCGCTCCCCCTTGACAAAATGAGCATTAATCTAAGGTTAAAAAAAAATTTCGGGTGAACTCCAGCTTTAACCTGTAGTTGGCATGTGCCTGGCAACACAGCGGGTTCAGTTGACTTTTGTCCTCCCCAGCTGCTCTTTCTCAGCTTTGCTCCCCTGCCATTTCCCTACTACTCTAGAGATTTATGTGCTTCATTTGTTAATTGAGAAATCACATGACTGGGGATGAGCTCAAGGCTTGGTCTGTTTGTCCAAACGCTGGACTTTTTGCTCATTTGGTGGGATCTGAACATCATTCACAGTAGCAGCATTTTTACTAGGACTTTGTATAATAACTTCTTTCCTGTAAAAGGTTGCTAAGAAAGTGGCTGGTCCAGACACTTTCCACACCCTTAGCAACAAGTGAAGTCACTGGAATCCATTCATTTAGCTCTGGGGCCCTGAGAAATGTCAATCTTCGTGAGTCAGCAACATGGTCAAATGTGTCTATTGATCAATTGAATTTATTTCTATAAGATAGCATTGTGATTGATGTGGATTTGCATCATTCGACAATGTGACTGACAATAGATTTACATTGCTGGACTTTTTTTCCATAAAGGACTTGTTTTTGTAACTATTTCAATTAACTGTTTATTTTATGTGTGAATGGGCAGGGAGGGGTTTGAAGATTCCAATAAACCCCTTGCCTGCATACCCGCACATTCACTGGGCCAGGGTCGTGGGGAAGAGGTGCTTGTCCTCATCAACATGGGAACATGGTGGTTTTCTAGCAGGTCAACCCTGACAAGTTTTCCCAACACATGAGATAAAATTTGAGATGGGGAGGGAGCTCAGCACTCTATTCACAACACAGTTCTTCTGCTGTACGGAGGTGGTGTGTTCCCTTCCTCCAATCAGCTCTCACACACTGTAACTGCAGCCTCCAGCCCCCCCCCCCCACCCATCTGTGATACTAACAGGAAGAGAAGGATTTTAACACTTTTCTGCTGTTTTTTTAAAGGGGTGTAGGGAAGAAAGGGGCTGCATATAAACAAGTAAAACGTATGTAGGAGGCTTTGTTTCATCGCAGTGTATCATCTGAGGCTTTTCACTTCACTAGGTATATGTAAGGGTCCACAACCACTTTAAGGTTTACATCTACAACAGACCAAAAGGCAATGCTCTTGATCAATAATTTCCAGATAATCAGACTCTGAATTTTGCTCTTTCATCTGACATGTTTATCCTTTATTCTTTGGAAGTGTAGGGATGAATACAATGTACCTGGTGTTGGTTTAAGGTGGGCTCTCACAGCACAACTAAAGTTAGGGTGCCAATTCCAAGCCTCATCAAAGTTAATAGGAGCCAAATGTTAAAAGGAAAAAAAAACAGTAATAGCGATGTAGGTTAATGGGCAATATATATATATTTTTGGGGGATATTTATTATAGCAAAAAGTAAAAAATATTGCTTTAATTTCAAAATTGTTGCTTTTTTTTGTTTGTAGCGCAAAAAATAAAAACTACAGAGGTGATCAAATACCCCCAAAAGAAAGCTCTATTTGTGGGGAAAAGAATATTAAAATTTAATTTGGGTAAATTGTCATTCAAAATGTGACAGCGCTGAAAGCTGAATAATGGCTTGGGCAGGAAGGGGGTGATAGTGCCCTATTGAGGTGGTTAAACCAGATCTTGCACAAAAAATCTGAATAATTCCTGTGCACCCATCTCCCCTGGAAAAAAGCTGCACAAAATAAACATGAAAAAACCTTGTAGACCTTGTAGGGAAAAAATATGCTTACCTATCCCCTGGCTTCTGCCCTCTTGGCCTAGTGTGCGTGACACCACAATTTTTCCAGCAAGATCCTGTGGAAGGCAGAGTGCACAAATCTTGCGAGAATACATCCCTGCAATGTGTTCAAATGTGATCTTGCAAGATTTGGGCAACTAACAAATGAGGGGATGTGCACACCGAATAAGCAGATCTTAATTGTAGTACTAGATTCACATTAAGAAAGAAATACCAAATAATACTAGGGCGTTAAATATCCCACAACCCTTTTCTTGAAAGTGCTTTGATCTTTTCATGATATGAGTTTAATTTTTTGTTTCTAACTGAAAGTAGTGTTTTCTTTGTGGCAGTATCAAAGGAAATTGCTTATAAGCTTTTGGCAGAGGCAAGGGAAATTATAGCGTACTTTCACTGAGTGCCCATATTACACTGTTACGGTAAAGTTAATCTGAAAGTAATTTTTAATGTGGCTTTCACATTTTACTTGCTTGCATTTTTTTTATGAGTACAGTATGTCATATAAATAATTGTAGATTTTTCTTGCAATCTCACAACCCTTGCTGGGCAGTTTATGAGATAAGAGGGTACGCTATTTAGATATGTTGTTTTGAGTCAGTATAGGCAAACCAATAGACTTGACTGAAAAGTGAAGTATTATTATTTTGCAGAATGACTAACTAGAAACCACTGAAAATATTGTACATATACGGTATAATGAACAATTCTAAACACAGTCTTTTGAATATGAATGGGACACAGTAAAGTTATTTATGTTTGACTGATTATATTTACATTCATTGAAACTTTGAAAAGCTTATAACTTACATTAAAATAAAGCCAACCAATTATTTTACCCATGCAGGGTAGGGTAAGTATTCAGTTTTACTCTAAAGCTGAATGCCAGTCAGCCATTAATTATAAGCATTTTGTAGCTCCCCTCTGGGTAGTAAAGGCTAAGGGCTTATTTAGTCTTGAGGTGGTGTAGTGTAAAGGAATACCGTATTTATCGGCGTATAACACACACAGGCCTATAACACCCACCCTAACTTTAAGTGGGAAGTTTCAGGAAAAAAATTTCCACAGCCCCCATGCGTATAACACGCAGGCACAGTTTACCCTCTATTTTCAGGGTAAAAAAGTGAGTGTTATACGCCAATAAATGCAGTACTTAGCCTATTCCTTGCTCGAGAACTGGCACTCTCTTTAGCTTCCAGGATGTGGGTAGGCTCTCAAGTCTTTATGCACAGTGCAGAACCACTGGCCCTGAATTTTACATGATGCTAAGGAGGGTGGGGTGCACAAATGGCAAAGAGGAGCAGTTTTATTGGAATGGTTATTCTCTGTGAAGTTAGAAAAAGTCAGCCATTGTATATTAAATTGTATACAATGCAATAACCAACTCTAATAGAGTTGGTTATTGCATTGTATACAATTTAATCCATGAATCCATTTATGTGCATTCTGCTATGTTAGATGTTTACATTTTTTTGCATCTGTAACATTCATTAGTATTTTATTATTTTCTAAATAAAATAAGTGTTTACAATATTTCATGATTCCTACTACTCCTATATAAGCTATCAGCGACCCAGTTCAAAGTCCCATTAGAGGTAACACACTCTTCTGAGTGACTTTTTCTATATTCTATTGGGGATGTGGGCCAGCTGATGCTATAGCTCCACACAAGGGTAACACCATTCTCCAGTCTCCATTCTCTGTGAAGTTAGGGATAAAGTAAGCATTCATCAACTTTAATTAAAATATAAAAAGTGTATTGATAAGTATCCAACAGGTGACAACCTTCCAGGTGATTAACAGTGAGCAAGATGGATGTAATGTATAGTACTGGAACCAGGAAGGTAACTAGGGAAACACCAGGAAGAGCCAACATAAACAGCACCACCAGATACTGCTTCTTCCTCTGAGTCTTCACTGCTGGTGTAAGGACGCCAGTCCTCCCAGGGATAGGGGACCTTTCAGTACCAACCTCTTCCCTCAGCCCCTGCACTCTTTGGGACATCTGGCAATGCAAATGGAGCGTCATTTGCATCCACCACCTCTGCCGCTGCCTCCCTCAAGGTGTCCCTCAGTGCTCCTGACCAGTCCTCTGTTGTTATCACACTTGATTCCGTGGCAGCCTCCTCTACTGCTGGACCCAGAGGGTCCATCAACTGTGGCTCAGGCTCCCGCTTTCTAGACATCACTGCAACACAGGTTTCCAGTGATGTCCCACTGCCGACATTGCTAGATGGTAGCTAATCATCGGCTGCCATCTTTCGGTCCTCCTCTTTAGGCTCTCGATGGACACACCCCGCCCCTTCATCCTCAGGGGAACCTTGGCTATGACCTGCACTGTAGACACTAAAGCCCTGTACACACAATCGGTCCATCCGATGAAAACGGTCTGATGGACCTTTTTTCATCGGTTAACCGATGAAGCTGTCTGATGGTCAGTCGTGCCTTACACACCATCGGTTAAAAAAACGATTGTGTCAGAACGCAGTGACGTAAAACACAATGACGTGCTGAAAAAAACAAAGTTCAATGCTTCCAAGCATGCGTCGACTTGATTCTGAGCATGTGTGGATTTTTAACCGATGGACGTGCCTACAAACGATCGTTTTTTTCTATCGGTTAGGTATCCATCGGTTAAATTTAAAACAAGATTGCTTTTTTTTAACCTATGGATAAATAACCGATGGGGCCCACACACGATCAGTTTGGACTGATGAAAACGGTCCATCAGATCGTTCTCATCGGTTTAACCGATTGTGTGTACGCTGCCTTACAGTATATAGATTGTTCCCCAGAGCTATTGATCATTCAATGTCTAGCCACAGTATGTCAGGCTGTGTAGTAAGATTTAATACAAAATTACTCCTGTAGGCTTAGTATGAGTGAGTGAGAAACTTATATAGCGCAACACATGCAAACTGAATCTCCTCTGGGTGCTTAGTATCCATTCCCTAAGTAAACTTTTGCCCTCAGAAGAGATGGGTTTTGATTTTTCTTCTGAAGGCAAGGTAGTTCAACTCCAATCGGATGCTAGTTGGTAGAGTGTTCCATAGTCTAGGTCCTTGGACTGCAAATCTACGTTCTCCTTTGGACTTGTATCTGGCTTTGGGTATTTGGAGTAGAGTTTGGTTGGTGGATCGCAGAACGCGATTGGGGTTGTGAGCTTTTAGTTTTTCGCATAGATATTGGGGGGCATTTTCTTGAACACACTTATGCGTTAGACAGAGTGCCTTGAAAGTGATTCTGTCTTTTACTGGCAACCAATGAAGGGATCTCAGTGAAGGTGAGATTGATTCCCATTGTTTTTTCCCAGTCACAAGTCGAGCGGCCGTATTTTGAACGACTTGCAGACGAGTGATTTGGTATTTAGGGAGTCCGAGATAGAGGGCATTTGCATAGTCAAGTCTGGAGTTGATAATTGTTCCCACCACGACTGCTATGTCTTCTTTTGGGATAAAGGGAGTCAGTCTGCGTAGTTGGCGCAGCAGATGGTGCGACCTGCTGACTACTGACCCTATTTGTGCATCTATTGTCATGTAGGTGTCAAAAATGACTCAGAGACTTTTGACTTTGGTGCTAGGGGTGATGGTTTTACCCAGAATGGGTGGGGGTGTCCATGTTGTTGCGGGATGATTCTTTCGATTGGCGTGAAACAGGAGAAGTTCAGTTTTATAACCGTTGAGTTTAAGGTAACTCTTGGTCATCCAATTTTCTATTAAAGTAAGGCATTTCTCTAGTCTAGTCTAGTTTCTCTAGTATAAAGTAAATATCCCCAAAGTGAGGTGGGATCCTCATTTAGACAACTGTCCCCTCAACAGGCGTTCCACCATTGATAGATTTCCCCCCACCTCCTATTCTCCCACATAATAAGGTGTATTGTATACAGCCTCCCCAGAGCTCATCATTTGATGCTGCAAACTTTTATCAGGGTCATTGTGATACATTATACAATTCTGGAAAAAATAAATAATAGTATTACTCTTACAAATGTCATATATTAAACCTTATGTTTTGACAGTGCTATTATACAATAGAGAAGGATCATAGTGCTCCAGCATAGGGTGCTTAAAATATATTGCCTCCTCAGTAGCTGCAACCTTGGTTCAGGGCCTTTGTGATGCACTATACACTACTGGTCAAAATAAAAAAAGAGCATTAATATTAATTTCATATATTAAATCTTGAGTTTTGATGATACTTTGAGACAATGGAGAATGGTAGTGCTAAGCACTAAAGCAAGATGTGAGCAGAAAACATAACATTCCTAGCTGCATGAGTTGAATGTCAATACAGCTGGCTGCATTTGAACTTGATGAGGTAGACGATGGAGGTAAGCGAGGCTTCAGACGTAAGTCAGACGGACTGTTAAATCTATTAGAGTGTTACAGTGAATCTCGTCAGCATTCACAAATGATGAGCATGAGGCAGTTACTAGCATATCATTGTTCCTTAGGCATCATGCTGCTGCACATGTAAGCCAGTCTGAAGGAAACGTCTGAGTTTATAAATAGCAAAGCTGATTTTCACAGTATTGCAGCACTGCTCTGAAGAGTCTTTGATGTTTACCACTTACTCTGCTGCTACAAGTTTACCCCCAGGATATATGTAATATATTCATATTTTCTGATTGTTTGGGGATTCTTGTCTCTTGTGTGGTTCAGCTTTAGTCAAATGCAGAGACGCTCAATATTTTATATTTTTAGATCCTACTTTCATTGTGCTGTTTCTTTGTGTATCTCATTTGTCCTTTTGCTAGTGTTGTATACATCTGAAAAGAAAAAAATCTAATGGCCCCAGAAACAAAACTTAAGTAAGAGAGGCTCTTTCTATCAAAATTCATAACTACTGATCTGTTGATTATAAATATTGATTTTGGCATTCAATTTTGTGTTGATTTCCAATGAACAACCTGCACAAATGCCTCCAGCACACGCTTTATTTTATTAATTTATTTATTTTGTAGTTGTAATTTGCTGCAAGGCAATGGAATTAATAATAAAGCCCATCTCAACCAGAGTTCAGTGGAACCCTAGAGTTCCTCCAGAGGATGCATTGAGTAATTAGTCATTTGAAAAGTAACTACTGACATCAATGATCTTTTCAGATAAAGGTGTGTAGCGCCCATGTACTTTGTAATACCGGCGCTAGTCAAATTTAAGTATAGATCAGAGTATAGTTAAACTCTTATCCTGATTGTTAGTGGCAATTTGCGGTCTCTGTCTCAGCTTGGCTGTGCTGTGAGTCCATTCTGCTGTGCTGGGGTGTTCTTCCAACCCCAGTACTGCAGGTGGCAGCAGTGGAGTCGAGGTTTGGGTGCTCTTCCCAGCAGCCAATCACAAGGGTTTGTCCTCGCTGATCATGCTGTGGAGGAGTATTTATGGGACAGACGCCATTGTTCTGGGTCTTTCTTCGTCCAGTGTGGCACCCACCTTTAGGGTGGCCACATCACGGCGCCCCGGCGCTATGGCCTTCCTGGCCGGGGGGCGTGCGTGCTACGCGGTGTTCCTGGTTCTGGGACCATGTTGGCCCGGAGCATCTGAACCAGCGATGGGGATCCATTGAGCGACTGGGTTCCCTCTTCTGAAGATCCCAAAGCTGTGTGCTGTTCGTTTGAGAGTTGGTCTGAGGAGCGCCATTGAGAGGCTTGCGGTCCAATAGGGCTTGGACGAAACCACCGGGGATCACAGGTAGCCGGACACTGCGGGACTAATCACCTGTCAGTCGGTACCTGGGCGTCAAGTTGAAGGAGATCCAGACGTAACTCAACCAAGGAGGCATATCTCCAAGAATTCTACCCAGAGGATACCTGTGGCAGTGGTATCTTCTGAGGCTCTCTGAGAGGGGTCTGTGGCAGACTTTCTCCCAAGTTCAAGTTCACCAAGGAAGGTCTGTGGCAGAGACTTATTCCTATAATTGTCCGAGTGACACTCCGGCTGCCAGGTCAGTGAGAGCAGCCTGTCCGGGTGCACTGAACCCACTCCGGCGGGAGTGGTGAAGAGAAGTGTTACGTTTGGGAGCAGGACTGTTTCCTATTATTACGCCTGAATCTGCTATCCTTCCTCCTTTTAACTTTACTTTCCTCACCGCAAGTTTATTGTTTTTACTCGGCTGGGTAATAAAGAGCACAGCAAAAGAGCACATGTCGTGGACATTCCTTTACTTCTGTTTATGCACATACGCATCACTCACCCCTAGAAATTTCGGAGGAGCCACAAGGTAACACGCCGCCCAAAAATCCAGCAGCTCAAATGGGGATAATGATACAGGTGTAAAGATGCATTCTTCCTACTAACCACCAATGTAAGATGGTCCTTCTCCCCTGACCACCAATTTTAAGTAGGTTCTACATTGACCACCACAGGCCACCTATATAAGGGGGTACTTCTCTACAGACCACCAATGTGAGGGAACACTTGTATAGAGCAGCCCTCTGAGTCAAATACACTAGTAATGCCACTATCTTTATTAGCCTAGAGGCCGGCGGAGTGCCTGGAGGACACACCACACATAGCTGCCAACAAAGTTTAAGATTAACACCACAGTACCGTGCCTTCATTTTTACCAGCTATTTGACTGCTGGTCATTTATAGGCAGGAACCCATTTTGCAATGTCTAGGGGTCCTTGCAGCTGAGACAGTCGCTGCCCTCGCTAATTGGTGTCCGCATTCCCTATATTCCACCTCGGGTTCCTTCAGCTGCAGTGTGACCTGCTGTGACTGACCATCACATCTCTGGCTGACTTCCCCACTTGCTTGTGCATTTTTTAATTCCTATGAACCAAATGGCATAAAAACCTCTGAATTTTAGGTTCGCGACATCACTAACTAGGAACTGCATGTGTATCGCATAAGAACACTGTGTGATTCCTGTGCAATTCACATGCAGTTCTGTGCAATGCTATTTCAGCCCCATTCATTTTGAATAGGCTGAAAACGCAACTCAACAAAAGTAGTGGATGTGCTACTTTCGAAACGTACTTGTAGGGGAAACCCCAAAAGTCATGGGTTTCAGTTAGGGATGAGCCGAACATACCCGGGTTCGGTTCGCACCAGAACGTTCGAACAGACCGCGGGTTCGCACGAACATTTCGAACCCCATTGAAGTCTATGGGACTCGAACGTTCAAATTCAAAAACGCTCATTTTAAAGACCAGCATTCAATTTAATGTTGGAAAACATCTTTCAGAACCCGGGTCTTGCCCCAGGGAACATGTATCAATGGAATTTTTTTTTTTTAAACGGCCGTTTTTCCGGAGCAGCGATTTTAATCATGCTTAAAGTGAAAAAAAAAAATGAAAAATTCCTTTAAATATCACACCTGCTGTGTGTCTATAGTAGTGGCACGTGTTTAGAAATGTCCCTGCACAACATGAAATTATTATAAGAACAAAGTAATTTAATACTGCTTGCGCACGTGCTGTGTGGCAACAATATCTCGATTATTTTAGGGGTGGTGGGGGGGCCATTATTTTTTTGTGAAAGCAAAATTGTAGAAAAAAGGGAACCCCTCAAACATACTGTAATTGGAGTGCAACAAAGAGCCACGTGCAAAGTATTGCATCAAAAATTGTTATTAGGCGCCCCTGTTACACAGGGGCACACAAATTTGTCCGTAGGCACAACACAACACTGCAACCCCTCCCAATATCTGTAATTGGAGCGCAACAAGGAGCCACGTGCAAAGTATTGCATCAAAAATTGTTATTAGACGCCCCTGTTACACAGGGCCACAAAAATTGTGCCTTAGGCCACGTGCAAAGTATTGCATCAAAAATTGTTATTAGACGCCCCTGTTAGACAGGGGCACAAAAATTAGGCCTTAGGCACAACACAACACTGCAACCCCTCCCAACTGCGTTCAGGTGCTATGTAACTACACACACGCAGTAAGAGCGACTGCGTTCAGGTGCTATGTAACAAAACAGACGCAGTGACACCAACTGCATTCAGGTGCTATGTAACTGCACACGCGCAGTAAGAGCGACTGCGTTCAGGTGCTATGTAACAAAACAGACGCAGTGACACCAACTGCGTTCAGGTGGTATTAAACTGCACACACGCAGAGGAGCTGCGGTGGCTCAACGCGATTGGCACTGCGCTGACAAGCCATTCACCTCTGCAGCTAGGGGTTCGGATCCCGGTCTCGGCTACATGTGAATTGAGTTTGGTGGTCTCAGCCCGGCTCCCGGTGGGTGTGCTATGCGAGGTAAGCCTGCGCTCAGTACGCCCACCCCCCTCCCACAAAAACCACCACACTTACACGCACTCGAAATTGGGTTAACATGCACGCACTTTGACCACACAGTCTCTAAAAAAGAGAGGCGAAGGACTAACGGGGCTGGTTGAGCGGGCAAATCCTCTCACTCCCTTATAGGGAGTCCCTCTGCCCCGTTGGGCTTCAAAGCAGAGCAGGTAGGGCGGGCTGTGTGGGAGGACCCCCTCACACACCCACCATTGCCACCCGGGGCATGGAGAAAGGTTGCAGATTGCCTCTGGGGAGGCCTGCCTACTCCCAACTCCTGCAGTCCGGCTCCTCTCTCGAGTACACGCACGAAATACACTTAAAAAAAAAAAACATAAAAAAAAAAAAAAAAAAAAAAAAACTGCACACACGCAGTAAGAGCGACTGCGTTCAGGTGCTATGTAACAAAACAGACGCAGTCACACCAACTGCGTTCAGGTGGTATTAAACTGCACACGTGCAGTAAGAGCGACTGCGTTCAGGTGCTATGTAACAAAACAGACGCAGTGACACCAACTGCGTTCAGGTTTTAGTAAACTGCACACGCGCAGTAAGAGCGACTGCGTTCAGGTGCTATGTAACAAAATAGACGCAGTGACACCAACTGCGTTCAGGTGGTATTAAACAGCACCCGCGCAGTAAGAGCGACTGCGTTCAAGTGCTATGTAACAGCACACACGCAGTGACACCAACTGCGTTTAGGTGGTATTAAACAGCACCCGCGCAGTAAGAGCGACTGCGTTCAAGTGCTATGTAACAGCACACACGCAGTGACACCAACTGCGTTTAGGTGGTATTAACCAGCACCCGCGCAGTAAGAGCGACTGCGTTCAGGTGCTTTGTAACAGCACACACGCAGTGACACCAACTGCGTTTAGTTGCTATTAAACAGCACACACGCACTGCGTTTCTGTGCAATTCAATAGCCCACTTACATTAACAGCGACTGCATTTCTGTGCAAATAAATTGCACACGTGCAGTAACAGGTAATGCGTGTATGTGCAATTAACTAGCACACGTTGAATAACATGGAGTACTATGTTTAAGCTAATCCCTAATGTAGGCAATACAACACGTTAGAGCACTGCATGAAGAACAATCTCCTGCCTGACAGATACTAATAGCAGATCTAGCTGAGCTATACGGGTTTTTGGTTTTAAATATGCAAATGAGGGAGATACGCCGATTCAGAAAAGTGCGTTCAGCGCTCAACGCCGCAGTGAATTATGGGACATTTTGCGTCATTCTAATTTGACCGATGTTCGAGTCGAACATACGTTCGCATCGAACGCGAAGCTCATCCCTAACACCTAACATCCTCCTGTCTTTTCCCTTCCAGGTGACGCGGCATATGCACTTGGACCCCATCTCATGACTCCATTCCAGAATCCCCAAACCCCAGGAGAGGAAAGATACAATGACGCACACATACGTACCTGTGGAGTGGTGGAACGCACATTTGGCCTCCTGAAGTCCCGTTTCCGATGCCTGGATAAGTCTGGGGGTACCCTGTTGTATTCCCCAAACTTTGTGTGCCAGATCATCGGTGCATTTTGTATTCTGCACAACTTCGCTATGAGAAGGGGCCTGGAGATAGAGCTACGTGATGACCTGACCCCCGAACCACGCAATCCCCCCCTAACCAACTCTACCCGGTCTACTGAGGGAAGAGCAGTTAGGAGTTGTCTCGTGGAACGTATCTTTGCACGTTAAACACACACATTCATCATGTCACAAGTAGAATGCACGCATGCACACCACTGTGGTCC
This sequence comes from Rana temporaria, assembly GCF_905171775.1. NCBI lineage: Eukaryota > Metazoa > Chordata > Amphibia > Anura > Ranidae > Rana > Rana temporaria. The sequence continues at coordinate 72,304,789 of NC_053496.1, read as the reverse complement.
CTAGCACACACACCCCACATCCACATCAAATTGGATTAGACCAAAGTACACCGCACGGGACTTGGGAGCAGCAACGCCACGCCAAGGCTCCAATTATGTCGCTGTACATTCATACACCTTTCACACGGCAGAGGGTGACACCTCTTTGCCAGCAGGAGTGACACCCCCCCCCCATTCACACACCAGTCACACTGTAGTTTACACTCCTCACCGTGTGTAGGGACTACAACTTAAACAATAAAACTCAAACTTTGAGCATTAAAATAAAAAATAATCCAGCTCATATTCTGAGCATAAAGATAACAAAACAAAGAAGCTCATATTCTGAGCATAAATAAAAAAAAAAAAAACAAGCTCATACTCTGAGCAAAAAAATTAAAAAACAAAAAAAAAAGCAGAAGTGTCGCAAAAATTAAACAATCATCTGCTTTTCCTTTTGCCCAGGCTGGTGCCACGGGTGCCACGGCTCTGGCTCCTCAGTTGGCGGGATGGAGCCTGGGGTGGGGAGGGAGGGGGGAGGAGCATCATCCCCTACTTGCTCACTCCTGGCAGGTGGTGCCTGCCTGCCCTCCATTGCGTTGGCCAGGCGGGTGAGCACAGAGTTGGTCTGCGCCAGCATCCGAAGCTGGCGGGTGGTGTTCTGGTGCTGCCGTGTTTGTCTCCGCTCCTCACGCACAGCAGCCGTGTTGGCCTCTACAGCCCCTGCCAACCTGCTCACCTCCGCTGTGAGCACTGCTGTGGCGGCCTACTGCTCCACCATGCAGGTGACCATCGCCACACTATTGGAGCTGACTTACTGCAGGCTCTCTGAATTTTTGCTGCACAGCTCTGCATGCAGGGTGAGGGCCTGCTGCACTGATGCTGCGCATGCAGCTTGAGACTTGGCAGAGGAGGCCAGGCTGTCCACCACCTGCCGCAAGTCTCCCACCATAGCCCCGATATGGCGGGTCTGCCGGCCCTGCTCCTCCTGCAGCCCTTCTTGGAGACCTCCGGGTACACCCCTCGTCTTATGAAGAGCCTTCTAGGGAGGAGAGGCTGGGGCCCGTGCTGATGGAGAAGACAGGGAGGGGCTTGCCCTGGAGGGGGCTGCACTGGAGGGGGCTACCCTGGAGGGTGCTGCACTGGAGGGGGCTGCCCTGGAGGGGGTTGACCTGATGGTCGGGGAGGTGATGGGGAGTTCAGGGATGGTGAAATCCTCCTCAATGTATATGGAGTCCTCCTGGTGGAGGTCAATGGACTCCTCCACAACAACCTCCATAGATGTCCTAAGAGCGCTCCCCTCCACCGACATGCCCAGGATTTCCAGGGGGGCCGACTGGACCACATAATGTTGTGGTGGATGGCGTGGGTCGCCCTGCAGCCGACGACGGCCCAGCTTCATCCTCAACATCTGTGGATGACACAAAAAAAAACACATGTTGGTGGACCCACACACTTGTCACATGTTCCCTTCCACCCCCTCCCATGCTGCACACCATATAGGAGATAAAACACACTTACCTGACCCCAAGTCCCCAACAGTGGAGTCATATCCTGGGATGCCCTCCACCTGCTCCTGCGACAAACACTGCGCAATTATCTCCTCCTCCGATGTTAAGCGCAATGGACAGGCTGGTCCTCCTCCCGTGCCACTGGCATGTTTTCGAATAAGGACCAATTTGTCCCGGACCCGACGCCGCATGTCGTTGAGCTTTTTTTGGATATCATCCCAACTCCGGGTTTCATTGCCAATGGCATTGATATCCAGGGTGATAGTCTCATAAATTGCCCTCCTCTGTGCCGTGCTCGTATTCTTGCGCTGGGCACCATGCAGGGCGGCGTCGTATTTGGTCAGTGCCGCCAACATGACCTCCATCTCCGCTGCATTAAAATTGCGTTTCCTCTTTTTGTCCTTCTGAGGAGGTGCCATGTCACGTTCAAGCAAAATTTCCTTGCTCAGGGGGGGAAAAAAGCCAGATGTAATTTTGCGCAGGACGGGCGCATGTCTGGGCGTATTTATGCGCTCGGCGTAAGCCAGTGGGCCGGCGTATCCCAGGAAGTAGGACGGGCGTAGTTGTGAGCATGCGCACAGGGAAGCGATCGTACATCCACGGGACTGCGCATGCTCCGTCGATGATACGCCGGGCGTAATCCACTGCTCAACGTTCAGCCCATCATTTGCATAACGGCACACCCACTTACACTTACGCCGGCTTACGCCTTCCAATTTCCAATTTCCAAAGTTACGCGCAAATGCCTGCTGAATACTATGCTAACCTCACACGATTACGCCGGCGTAGTGCATATGAGATACGCTACGCCGGAATAAGGATGCGCCCATCTACTTGAATCTACCCCAATAAGAATAATATATATGTGAGATAGCAGTAAGTAATCTTGCTATAAATATATAATTTTTATAAAAACAAGCATATTCCCATATCTGTCTGATTTAGAAAAAATATGTATTTTATATTTTCAATATTTGTATTTTTATATTTTACCTATAATATATAACCTAAGCTCCCATTACATAACATTATAGGTTGTTTGTCACTGAACATACACTGCATAAGATTTAAAAAAAAAAAAAAAGTAGTTGTTTTTCTCCTGCTGTGACATCATAGCAGGTCAGACTCAATATAAGGCAGCTCTGCCTGTGGCTCGGTGTCATTTGTTGGTGACTCTCATAGCGGTAAGTTAATTTCTTCTCTCTTCTCTCTCCTAGATTCTGGGGACGGATTTACACTCGGCATTCACATCACCATCTGAGATTACAGAATTCTGCACATAAATATAAGATTTATCAAATCTAGACAAATATAAAGGATAAGGGCCCATATTCTCGTTTATTTCTTGCGGGCGGCGCGTAAGCCATTTACACTCCGCCGCCCCAACCTACAGGAGCAAGTGCTGTATTCCCCAAACACTTGCTCCGTAGTTTGGGGCGGCGGAGTGTAAATTGCTTGGCGTAGCCACGCGTATCTCCAAGGGGGCGGCTTCTATTTAAATTAAGCGCGCCCCCGATTCTAACGAACTGCGCATGCGCCGGGCTTAAAATAGCCCAGTGCGCATGCTCCAGTTCTCGGCGTAAAACGTCAATGACGCCGACGTGTGCGTCATTGACGTAAAGTCGTATTCAAGAACGACTTAGGGAAACGACGTAGCCGACGGAAAAACACGACGCGGACCCGACGCCATACTTAACATGGCCTACGTGGGACTTGCGTAAACTTACCCCTCATATAGCAGGGGTAAGTTTACGCTTACGCAAACGACGTTAGCGACGGTTACGCGACACGAATTCGTTCGGGAATCGGCGTATCGGGCTCATTTGCATAAACAAATGAGACCTGAACGTAAACGCCATCTAGCGGCGGGCGGAGTAATTACATTTAAGATCCGACAGTGTAAGTGACTTACACATGGCGGATCTTCAGTGTATCTATGCGAAAATGATTCTAAGAATCACTCGCATAGATACGCGGGCCAAAAAAGAGAGATACGATGGAGTATCCTGAGATACTCCATCGTATCCTTACTCAGAATATGGCCCATAATATATATAATTTTTTATAAAAACAAGCATATTCCCATATCTGTCTGATTTAAAAAAAATATGTATTTTATATTTTCAATATTTGTATTTTTATATTTTACCTCTAATATATAACATAAGCTCCCATTACATAACATTATAGGTTGTTTGTTACTGAACATACACTGCATAAAGTTTTTTTTTTAAAAAAAAGTAGTTGTTTTTCTCCTGCTGTGACATCACAGCAGGTCAGACTCAATATAAGGCAGCTCTGCCTGTGGCTCGGTGTCATTTGTTGGTGACTCTCGTAGCAGTAAGTTCATTTCTTCTTCCCTTTTGGATCATTCACATCACCATCTGAGATTACAGAATTCTGCACATTAACATAAGATTTATCAAATCTAAACAAATCTAAGGATATAATATATATAATTTTTTATAAAAACAAGCATATTCCCATATCTGTCTGATTTAAAAAAAATATGTATTTTATATTTTCAATATTTGTATTTTTATATTTTACCTCTAATATATAACATAAGCTCCCATTACATAACATTATAGGTTGTTTGTCACTGAACATACACTGCATAAAGTTTTTGAAAAAAAAAAAGCAGTTGTTTTTCTCCTGCTGTGACATCACAGGTCAGACTTAATATAAGGCAGCTCTCCTGTGGCTCGGTGTCATTTGTTGGTGACTCTCGTAGCTGTAAGTTCATTTCTTCTTCTCTCCTGGATTCTGGGGACAGATTTACACTCAACATTCACATCACCATCTGAGATTACAGAATTCTGCACATTACTGCACATGACTTTTTATCAGCCCTCCCAGGGACCCTGCTATACCAACGCAGGTCCCTATACCAGTGTTGTAAATGGAGAGACTTTTTATCAGTCCTCCCAGGGACCCTGCTATACCATCGCAGGTCCCTACAACACTCCTATAACTGAAGGGACTTTCCATCAGCCCTCTGAGGGACCCTGCTATACCATCGCAGGTCCTGACACTGCTCCAGTGACCGGAGGGACTTTCCATCAGCCCTCTGAGGGACCCTGCCATACCATCGCAGGACCTGACACTGCTCCAGTGATCCAAGGGACTTTCCATCAGCCCTCTGAGGGACCCTGCCATATCACTGCAGGTCCCAACACCATTCCAGTAACCAGAGGGACTTTCTATCAGCCCTCTAAGGGACCCTGCCATAACACCGCAGGTCCTGATTCTGCTCCAGTGACCGGAGGGACTTTCCATCAGCCCTCTGAGGGACCCTGCCATATCACCGCAGGTCCCGACACCACCCCTGATAGAGGGACTTTCCATCAGCCCTCCGAGGGACCCTGCCATACCATCGCAGGTCCTGACACCACTCCAGTAACCGGAGGGACTTTCCATCAGCCCTCTGCGGGACCCTGTCATACCATCGCAGGTCCCAACACCTCTGCAGTGACCGGAAGGACTTCACATCCAGTGTCAATCAATTCAAAAGTGACTTGCAGTGAGCGTATCAAGATGAGATCGAGGACCACTCTATATGGTTATCAATCAAGAGCTAGATCACAACTCCTCTTCCAGAGGAGAGGTCTATACTATACCACTGCAGGTCCCAAAACCACTCCAGTGACCGGAAAGACTTCACATCCAGTGCCAATCAATTCAAAAGTGACTTGCAGTAAGCGTATCAAGATGAGATCGAGGACCACTCTATATGGTTATCAATCAAGAGCTAGATCACAACTCCTCCTCCAGAAGAGAGGTCTAGCTGCACCACGACAGATGGGGGGTGATACACCGGCTGCCACTCAGACTTCCACCACAACAGTCGTAGACATGTCTGGCCAGTCCTCCCAGGGTGTGGTTTCAAGTCAGATCCCTGCGCCAGTGGCAGCTGCCACTCAGACTTCCACCACAACAATCGTAGACATGTCTGGCCAGTCCTCCCAGGGACCAGTTGCGGCTTCGAGTCAGATCCCTGCGCCAGTGGTGGCTGCCACCAAAAGTCCCAGGTTCAGACTAAAACGGGCACACTTGTTTGATCTGTCCTCCCAGGGACCAGGTACGGCTTCGATTCAGATCCCTGCACCAGTGCCGGCTGCAAATTGCTTTTCCGCACCAGTGGTGGCTGCAAGTTGCTTTCCCACACCAGTGGTAGCTGCTACTCAGACTTCCACCACAACAGCTGTAGACATGTCTGGCCAGTCCTCCCAGGGTGCGGCTTTGAGTCAGATCCCCGCGCCAGTGGCGTCTGCAAGTTGCTTTCCCACATCAGTGGCAGCTGTAAGTTGCTTTCCTGCACCAGTGGTGGCTGCCACTCAGACTTCCACCACAACAGTCGTAGACATGTCTGGCCAGTCCTCCCAGGGACCAGGTGTGGCTTTGAGTCAGATCCCTGCGCCAGTGGCGGCTGCCACCAAAAGTCCCAGGTTCAGACTAAAACGGGCACACTTGTTTGATCTGTCCTCCCAGGGATGACTTTACATTCCTTCTGGCAAAACTCAAGATAATTCTGAGTATTCAAAATGTCACAGAAGATCCTTCTCCGGAACTGACCCTGGCCTGTTATATAACCACGCTTCTGCCTAACGCTAAACTGTACCTACCTCTGCCTGCTCTGGAACTGACCCTGGCCTGTTATATGACCACGCTTCTGCCTAACGCTAAACTGTACCTACCTCTGCCTGTTCTGGAACTGACTCTGGCCTATTATATGACCACGCTTCTGCCTAACGCTAAACTGTACCTACCTCTGCCTTCTCTGGAACTGACCCTGGACTGTTTGACCATGTTTTTTGCCTGCCTCTTGGACTGATCTTTTACTCTGCTACTGAAGTAGTGGGATTCATAACACAGGGGTCTCACATATGTGAGGGGCTCCAGAATAGTTTTTCTGGATCATGAAAACACATTTTTTAGTTTTCTCATTCCCGGATTAGGGTCTGGAGACTCGGAGGCTTCGAAGAGATTTGGGTGGGAGAAGCCTCTACCCCTGTTCCCATTCTTTCCTGGCCTGCTACTTGGACCATGTTCATGCTTACTACCAGGATCAATATTTTGGCACTGCTGGCAATGTCTCTTCTTGCACTGACCCTGGACTGTATATGGACAGTATCCCTTCCCGGGTACTGACTATGGACAATATTCCTGCCTGCTGCCTGGACAATTCCATGACCCATGTAGTCTGGATAACCTATTCTATATACCGTAATAATGCCCCACTATGTTACCACCCCCTGACCATACCTTAGTAAACGAGGCGACACCTGATGTTGGAGTAAAAACTTGGCCACTTTATTAACAAATTAACATAGACTAATATTTATTCAAAATTCACATTAATTTTTAATAACTTCAAATATAAACCAATTATTACAAACAGCCATTTTTAAAACGGCAAACATAATTACAGCCATGTGGTCAAAGACGGTACCCCCAATATTTTGATCACCACCACTACACTGCGGGACATTTACCATACACAGGCCTCCAACCTTAAAGGCTTGGAGACACCCCCTTTCCCGCAGTGCAACCAATACCCGTACTCCAGCGGACACCATTCCGCTGGAATACAAAGAGGGTCCATAACACCGCTGGACCCCCCACACTTCCGTCATCACTGTTCACTTGACCATACAAGACCACATGATGCCGCCGCTACCACTGCTATGACGACCCGAATCCGTGACCTGAAAAAGAAGAAAACGAACAAACACAAACAAAACGGGAGGGTGGGTGGGAAAACTGCCTCCTTCCCCTGATCTCCCTTGTGTATTGTGACTTTAAGCTCCGCCCATCCCTTAAATAGCCAACCAAAGCCCGGTAAAAACTTCCCAGCAGCACCACCCCTTTGACTGAGCCAGCTCACTTAACCCATTGTGTCCCCAAACACCTGGTCATTCCAGCCCTGCGTTATTTCTTCTTTGTCTTCTACTCCGGGCTTTTCTTTCCCTGTCAATGACCATGTCCCTGCCTGGATCAGGGCTCTCCTCCTGTGGACAATTGCACTACTAAAACCACAGGTAATCTTTTGTTTCCCCTTTACTCAGCAGAATGTATTTTTAGGGTGTAATTCTTGGTATGTATATGCTATGTGCTAGAAATATGAAGGGCTTTCAAAAATGTGATAGATTACGCATCTAATTTCCTTACAATGTTGTTTGCTTTCCAAAATGAGTTACTTTGTGGGCGTTTCCATTGTCCTGTTTGTTGCTCCAGGGCCTTCAAAAGTGTAATAGGTGGTTGTGACATTAGATGTGTAATTTATGCTCCTAGAATGCCTGAAGTTGCTACCATTTCTAAATTTCCCGCCGTGCATTGCGCTAAATGACGTCGCAACGACGTCATTTTTTATAACTTAGACGTGAATTACGTCCATCCCGATTCACAGACGACTTACGCAAAAAAATAAATAAAAAATAAATAAATAAACGCGGGAACGACGGCCATACTTAACATGGCAGGTCTAACTATACGCAACGAAATACCAGCTTTAACTATACGCCGGAAAAAGCCGGCTAAAGACGCCGGAAAAAAATGCGCCGGCCGCTTGTACGTTCGTGGATCGTCGGAATTAGCTAATTTGCATACCCGACGTGGAAAACGACGTAGTATTGCATCTTAGATCCGAAGGCATTCGAGGACGTACGCCTGTCGGATCTAACCCAGATGCCGTCGTATCTTGGTTTGAGGATTCAAACCAAAGATACGACGTGGGTAATTTGAAAGTACGCCGGCGTATCAGTAGATACGCCGGCGTACTAGCTCTGTGGATCTGCCCCCTTGTTTTTTCACCTGCTGCCCAGCCATATGGCACTGATCCTTACCCGCTGACCAGCCTGACTTCATGGATACGCCAAAAGCAAATCTGTTGCCACTGATCTACTGCTCAGGCTGACACTACTATTCATTTACCCGCTGATAATCTTGATGTTGCTGATACGCCACCAGCTATCCAGTCTGATGCCACTGATCCTCTACCTACTGTCCACTCTGACTCTACTAATCCTTTACCTGCTATCCAGCTTGAATCCATTGGTATTTCACCTGTTGCCCAGCCATATGCCACTGATAATTTTTCTGCTGACAAGCCTGATGTCGCTTATATACCACCTGCTGCCCAGCCAGCCTCTGCTAGATTTGTGCCTGCTGCCCAGCCAGTCTCTGTTTCTAGGGTCAAGATATTACTAGCTCCAGAGGTCTAATACCTCTGCATCCCCATGCTTGTTGCATGCCTGGCATGAGTTACCCGTTTGGTCCAAGATTCCTATAGACAAATTTCATGAGCCATTTGCTTATGTTGAGCCAAAGCCTGGTGGTCCAGATTTCTGCTTTTTATTTTCAGCTCCAGTAGTAGAGGTGTTCTGGGTGAGGGCAGATTTCCATATGACGTTTGACCTAATCCAGTTGTAATGTGTGCCTCTGCGATTCCAAGGGTATTAGGGGACCTTTGCTGGGGAACCAATGTCTTGGTAAGACCTGGGTGACTGTTAAAATACACTTACACATACAGCTTCAGTAGTAGAGGTGTTCTGGGTGAGGGCAGATTTCCATATGATGTTTGGCCTAATCCAGTTGTAATGTGTGCCTCTGCGATTCCAAGGGCATTAGGGGACCTTTTCTGGGGAACCAATGTCTTGGTAAGACCTGAGTGACTGTTAGAATACACATACAGCTCCAGTAGTAGAGGTGTTCTGGGTGAGGGCAGATTTCCATATGACGTTTGACCTAATCCAGTTGTAATGTGTGCCTCTGCGATTCCAAGGGCATTAGGGGACCTTTGCTGGGGAACCAATGTCTTGGTAAGACCTGGGTGACTGTTAAAATACACTTACACATACAGCTTCAGTAGTAGAGGTGTTCTGGGTGAGGGCAGATTTCCATATGATGTTTGGCCTAATCCAGTTGTAATGTGTGCCTCTACGACTCCAAGTGCGTTAGGGGACCTATGCTGGGGAACCAATTCCTTGGAAAGACCTGGGTGACTGTTAAAATGAAAAGCAGTATGGGTTAAGGACTCCATGTTAAGCCTGCAGATAGTCCATGGGGATATTTTCTGCCTTGTGGAGCTGCAACATCCAAGTGTTGTACTTCTTAAAGGATCTGATCTGCGGGGAACTCAGCCAGCTTCCAGACCCCAGCAGCAGGGCACTCAGCCACGCAGGGCACCTAGCCAGTTGCCAAAACCTGGCAGCAGGGTATCTAACAGACTGAAGGACTATCAATTTTCAAATGTACTTTTTATCATATTATAGGACACTTTTAAAGCAGAACAGGTTGCTTTCAACCAAACTATAAAAACATCATATGGCTGGTGTCATGGCTGATCACCTATAGCACACCATGAGAACTGCAGATCAAACAGAAATTAAGATGGAAGCTTCCTTGCTTGTAAAGGATAAGAAGTCAGTGGATGCAATAATATCCACCAACAATGGTGTCAGTGGGTGCAAAAATCCCCAGCATTATTGTCAGTAGAGGCAATATTAACCCCCAAGCATTGGTGTCAGTGGACACAATAATACCTGGACCTAGATAATATTACGCCTATTTTGGATGCATGGGTGTGCTAGAGAGCCGCAACCTGGCAGCTGCCTTGCAACGCAACATCCACACCTCCTGTGGCTCTGGGGAAGACCAGGTGGCTCCTTAGACCCTGTGACTCTGGCACACCTCCGTTTGCATGCGGTCACACTGCTCCAACTCCAAAAAATAGCCACAAACCTAGCTGAACTAAAATAAAAATTTAGAGGTAAATATGTTTTTATTCATTTCAGTGTTAAGAAGAAATACAAATTTACAACACACGTAATCATCAGATTTCTACAGAATAGGATGAAACATGTTAATTAATACTGTCTGAAATTCAAAATAAAAATTAAAATAAAAATTAAAATAAAAATAAAAATTAAAATTTAGTACATTCAAAAATACCTCAGAATACAAAGAAAAATCTGTTCAAATGCAATTTTTTTTGGCTAAACCTATTAAAAGACATCAAACATAACTTAAAAATACCAAAAGTTATTGAGTCTACAAGCTATGGTGCCAATCATTAGACATTTATCACACCTGATGTACTGACAGCCTATCTTATTGAGGCCCTGAAATGTCAGGAAAATACAAATGCCTCCCAAATGACCACTTTTTGGAAAGTAAACAGTCCCAGGTGTTTAGTAAGAGGCATGGCAAGTTTTTTGAAGTTGTAATTATTATTATTTTTATTTTTTTACAAAAAATTGTCATGACAACAAGTTATTTCTCACACACAGCATATGCATACTTCCAATTAAACCATAAAATACATTCTGCTCCTCCTTCTGAGTGTGGAAATACCACAGTTTTACAGTCTGGCCACATAGAGAGGTCCAACATGCAGGGAGCACTAACACTGTATCGTGGCCTAGGCCAACAAGGCCCAGGCCTAGGGCAGCACTTTGCAGGGGAGCAGCATGAAAAGAGTCCCCGTCGGCTTGCGTTACACTTTTAGTGTAGCACCAGTCTTATTAGGTGGACTGGGCCGCAAGATAAATCGGTCTGGTGCCGCCATAAAACGTCCGTACTACTGCCGGTATAATGGTGCAGACACAAGGGACACTGATATGGTCACCTATACCTGTCAGGTTGGTAGTAGAACTCTCCTTCAATCGTTTGCTTGTGTCAGTTGTACATATTAAGGAATCTTAATTTTATATTTTTCTGTTGATTACTGATGAACGTTTTTTTACTGACACACTGGACTGGCATGCACTGACCTACACTAACAGAGGACGTCCAGATGTACATAAACTGACCGCTCCATGCTTTAGAGAGATGCACACAGACAGACAACCAAATTAGGAGAGAGTAGATCGCACACACAGATTATAGGATGAGGCCGTACTACAAACATACACCCAACATTAGAAAAAGGATGACTAGCATCCAGTAGGGTAGCTTAGTGTAGTTAGTGTAGGTCCTGCCCTAGAAGAGTTTACCTTGTCGTGGTGGGCAGGCTTGGAATCTCTTGGTCAAAAGTGTATCAGCGAATGGGCGAGAGGATCACTAGATCTTCACTTCTGGCCAATTGATTTTACCAAAGGACTCTTGATTTATTCATAGTAGAGTATATATAGTTGGAAAAGGAAAAAATGTGTATAGATCCATAATTATACTTTCATAAAACACACAGTAAAAAATTGGTATATTTACATTTGAATTGCTTCCTCTTTTATTTAATCCTTTCATGACCGGGGGTCATTACCACTTGGATGCACAGGCAGGCCACATTTGTAAGGCTGGAAGGGGCTCTATGGCTACTTCTTCCACTTGTGGTGTGTGTAGAGATGTGTAATAGGTGTTTATGTATTGCATGTGTCCTAACTAGGGATGAGCCGAACACCCCTCGGTTCGCACCAGAACCTGCAAACGGACCAAAGTTTGCACTAACTTTAGAACCCTGTTAAAGTCAATAGGACTCAAACCTTCAAAATCAAAAGTGCTAATTTTAAAGGCTAATATGCAAGTTTTTGTCCTAAAAAGGGTCTGGGGACCCGGGTCTTGCCCCAGGGGACATGTATCAATGCAAAAAAAAAGTTTTAAAAATGGCCGTTTTTTTCGGGAGCAGTGATTTATGATGCTTAACCACTTAAGACCCGGACCAAAATGCAGCTAAAGGACCAGGCCCCTTTTTGCGATTCGCCACTGCGTCGCTTTAACTGACAATTGCGCGGTCGTGTGACGTGGCTCCCAAACAAAATTTGGCGTCCTTTTTTTCCCACAAATAGAGCTTTCTTTTTGGTGGTATTTGATCACCTCTGCGGTTTTTATTTTTTGCGCTATAAACAAAAATAGAGCGACAATTTTGAAGAAATGCAATATATTTTACTTGTTGCTATAATAAATATCCCCCAAAAATATATAAAAAATTGTTTTTCCTCAGTTTAGGCCGATACTTATTGTTCTACCTATTTTTGGTAAAAAAAATCGCAATAAGCGTTTATTGATTGGTTTGCGCAAAATTTATAGCGTTTACAAAATAGGGGATAGTTTTATTGCATTTTTATTATTTTTTTTTTACTAATAATAGCGGCGGTCAGCAATTTTTTTCGTGACTGCGACATTATGGCAGACACTTCGGACAATTTTGACACATTTTTGGGACCATTGTCATTTTCACAGCAAAAAATGCATTTAAAATGCATTGTTTATTGTGAAAATGACAATTGCAGTTTGGGAGTTAACCACTAGGGGGCGCTGATGGGGTTATGTGTGACCTCATGTGTGTTTACAACTGTAGGGGGGTGTGGCTGTAGGTGTGACGTCATCGATTGTGTCCCCCTATATAAGGGAACACACAATCAATGACAGCGCCACAGTGAAGAATGAGGAAGCTGTGTTTACACACAGCTCTTCTCGTTCTTCAGCTCAGGGGACCGATCGTGGGACTCCAGCGGTGATCGGGTCCACAAGTCCCGCGGCCGGGGTCACGGAGCTTCGGACCGGGTCGCGGGTGCCACGGCTGGGCATTATACAATCACGTACAGGTACGTGATTGTGCCCAGCCGTGCCATTCTGCCGACGTATATCGACGATCCTTAAGTGGTTAAAGTGAAAAAAAAAAGTGTGAAATATTCCTTTAAATATCGTACCTGGGGGGTGTCTATAGTATGCCTGTGAAGTGGCACATGTTTCCCGTGTTTAGAATTGTCCCTGCACAAAATGAGATTTCTAAAGAAAAAAAGTTGTTTAAAACTGCTTGCGGCTTTAATGTCATGTCTGGTCCTGGCAATATGGACGAAAAGCTCCAGCCAAAAAAAAAAATGTTTAAGCTTTTGGAAAACATAGGGAAGGGTTATCACCCCTGTAACATTTGTTTTGCTGTCTGTGCTCCTGTTCAGAAGATTTCACCTCACTTTCTGTCCCAATGACAAATGTTTTTTGAGAATTTGGGTTTTTTAGTGAAACAAGGATTGGTGATAAAGCATCAGTGGAGAGGAGACACCTTTTTCCCATATTAACTCTTACAGGAGAGAATTTCCCTTCCTAGGGGTAGATTTCCTCTCACTTCCTGTTTTCTCCTTCCGTTTGCAAGTAGGAGTCGTTTGTAAGTTGGATGTTTCAAAGTAGGGGCCTGCCGTAAATACTCTGCAGAAATTTGGGCCTTGGGTGTTGGTGTTGCCACAACACTGTAAGCTCTCACAGTTACTCTTGGTGGGCACTGGAATGCCCTGCTGTGAACTATTATATCAAGAATTGTAATTACATGCCATTGTTGAACAGTGGTAGAAAAATTGGGCCTTTGGTGCTGGTGCTGGTGCCACAACACTGTAAGTCCTTACAGTTACTCTTGGTTGGTGCTGGAACGGGCCCTGCTGTGAAATATTATATCAAGAATTGTAAATAAATGCACCTGTTGAACAGGGGCAGAACAATTTGGCCTTTGGTGGTGGTGTTGCCACAACACTGTAAGCCCTCACAGTTAGTAGATAAACAGAAACAAGTCTCCTGCGCTCTGGTATTTTCAGGAAGTGCTATGGGGTGGTGCAGTTCAATTAAAAGTTATCTTCTATAGTCTTGCAGCCTTCCTCAGAATCGTGGGAATTCATAAAACTATAAAAGAGAAAAAAGAACGGAGGGCGCACCGACCTAGTGTGATACTGATAAAATAGATTTATTCAAATTGATTTTAGCCCTCACAGTTACTCTTGGTGGGTGCAGGAATGGGCCCTGCTGTGAAATATTAGATCAAGAATTGTAATTGCATGCCCCTGTTGAACAGGGGGGCAGAAAAATTGGGCTTTAGGCACTTGTGCAACCCCTCACAGATACTCAAGTTGGAGCGCAGGAATGAGCCCTGCTGCAAAATATTGCACCAAAAATTGAAATTACACGCCCCTGTTAAACAGGGGCTGAAAAATTGGGCCTTAGGCACTGGTGCCACAACACTGCAACCTCTCACAGATACTCTAGTTGGAGCGCAGGAATGAGCCCTGCTGCAAAGTATTGCATCAAAAATTGTAATTACACGCCCCTGTTAAACAGGGGCTGGAAAATTGGGCCTTGGCCACTGGTGGCGGTGCCCGGAACCAAAAATGTTCTTACAAGCTATCAGCATGATCACTGAGGAGGAAGAGGATAGTCACTCAGCATAACAGGATAGTCACTCAGCATCAGCATAGGCAGTCTTGAAGGGATCTGACATTTCCAAAAAATATTCGGTAACATTAGCATCGGGTGCTTGGTAGCTGGTGGTGATCCAAGACTGAAGGTCAGTCGATCGACCAAGTCGGTAGACAGGCGCACCCTGTGATCGGTTACAAAGTCTCCAGCAGCACTGGAGCAAGCTCTGGCCAGTGATCCATCCTCAAGACTAGGGATGAGCCGAACATACCCGGGTTCGGTTCGCACAAGAACGTTCGAACAGACCGCGGGTTCGCGCGAACACTTAAAACCCCATTGAAGTCTATGGGACTCGAACGTTCGAATTCAAAAACGCTCATTTTAAAGACCAATATTCAATTAAATGTTGGAAAATGTCTTTCAGAACCCGGGTCTTGCCCCAGGGAACATGTATCAATGGAAAAAAAAGTTTTAAAAACGGCCATTTTTCCGGAGCAGCGATTTTAATGATGCTTAAAGTGAAAAAAAAAAATGAAAAATTCCTTTAAATATCACACCTGCTGTGTGTCTATAGTAGTGGCACGTGTTTAGAAATGTCCCTGCACAACATGAAATTATTATAAGAACAAAGTAATTTAATACTGCATACGCACGTGCTGTGTGGCAACAATATCTCGATTATTTTAGGGGTGGTGGGGGGGCCATTATTTTTTTGTGAAAGCAAAATTGTAGAAAAAAGGGCACCCCTCAAACATACTGTAATTGGAGTGCAACAAAGAGCCACGTGCAAAGTATTGCATCAAAAATTGTTATTAGGCGCCCCTGTTATACAGGGGCACAAAAATGTGTCCTTAGGCACAACACAACACTGCAACCCCTCCCAATAACTGTAATTGGAGCGCAACAAGGAGCCACTTGCAAAGTATTGCATCAAAAATTGTTATTAGACACCCCTGTTACACAGGGGCACAAAAATGTGCCTTAGGCCACGTGCAAAGTATTGCATCAAAAATTGTTATTAGGCGCCCCTGTTTTACAGGGGCACAAAAATTGTGCCTTAGGCCACGTGCAAAGTATTGCATCAAAAATTGTTATTAGGCGCCCCTGTTACACAACAATTTGTCCGTAGGCACAACACAACACTGCAACCCCTCCCAATATCTGTAATTGGAGCGCAACAAGGAGCCACGTGCAAAGTATTGCATCAAAAATTGTTATCAGACGCCCCTGTTACACAGGGGCAGAAAAATTAGGCCTTAGGCACAACACAACACTGCAACCCCTCCCAATAACTGTAATTGGAGCGCAACAAGGAGCCACGTGCAAAGTATTGCATCAAAAATTGTTATTAGGCGCCCCTGTTAAACAGGGGCACAACAATTTGTCCGTAGGCACAACACAACACTGCAACCCCTCCCAATATCTGTAATTGGAGCGCAACAAGGAGCCACGTGCTAAGTATTGCATCAAAAATTGTTATCAGACGCCCCTGTTACACAGGGGCAGAAAAATTAGGCCTTAGGCACAACACAACACTGCAACCCCTCCCAATAACTGTAATTGGAGTGCAACAAGGAGCCACGTGCAAAGTATTGCATCAAAAATTGTTATTAGGCGCCCCTGTTACACAGGGGCACAAAAATGTGTCCATAGGCACAACACAACACTGCAACCCCTCCCAATATCTGTAATTGGAGCGCAACAAGGAGCCACGTGCAAAGTATTGGATCAAAAATTGTTATTAGGCGCCCCTGTTACACAGGGGCACAAAAATTTGTCCGTAGGCACAGCACAACACTGCAACCCCTCCCAATATCTGAAATTGGAGCGCAACAAGGAGCCACGTGCAAAGTATTGCATCAAAAATTGTTATCAGACGCCCCTGTTACACAGGGGCAGAAAAATTAGGCCTTAGGCACAACACAACACTGCAAACCCTCCCAATATCTTTAATTGAAGTGCAACAAGGAGCCACGTGCAAAGTATTGCATCAAAAATTGTTATTAGGCGCCCCTGTTACACAGGGGCACAAACATGTGTCCGTAGGCACAACACAACACTGCAACTCCTCCCAATATCTTTAATTGGAGTGCAACAAGGAGCCACGTGCAAAGTATTGCATTTTATTTTATTGGATTTTATTTTTAAGGAAGTGAGATGGTGGACCTTCTGTCCTCCCTATCACTTCAGATTATGTGCATCAGGAAGAGGCAGAAATAAAATTCCAAGAAATCTGGGGGAAATGGATACACTTTAAGCAATCCCAGACTTATCTAAAGGTTATGGGGAGAGAAGATAACCTGCAGGCTGATATCTAGAAGGAGCCCTCTCCTCCCCTCTCTCTCTTGGTTTATGTTTATATATATATATATATATATTTTTTTTCCTTCACTCTTTTTCACATAATCTGAAGTGATAGGGAGGACAGAAGGTCCACCATCTCACTTCCTTAAAAAAGTAAGGACACGGGGATAGGGTTATATTATAAAAGGGATGAGTTTGTTAGGCGGTGTTTAATCCCCCCCTCTTTTTCTTTTTCTTTTTTTCTTTTTTCTTTTCTTTTAACACTTTTTAACACTTTTTCAAACTTTTCTCACTTTGGCCCCTTTTTCCATTTCCCCCTTCCCCCTCCTTCCTTTTTTTTTGATTAGGGAGAGGGGAGAGGAGAATATGCCCCTAGTTTAAAGGACATCACTATAGAGATAGTATCGTAAAGATGGACCCAGCTCTGTACCCACACAAATGTTTTATGTTATTTTTGTAATATGAAGTTTGTATATGTTAATGTTATATGTATGAAGAACCTGTGAATTTTATAATGACTGATATTTAAAAAAAAAAAAAAAAGAAAGTATGTAACGTTCTTCTATCTTATGTGGAAAAACAATAAAAACAATTTAAACACGTAAATAAAACAGACGCAGTGACACCAACTGCGTTCAGGTGTTAGTAAACTGCACATGCGCAGTAAGAGCGACTGCGTTCAGGTGCTATGTAACAAAAAAGACGCAGTGACACCAACTGCGTTCAGGTGTTAGTAAACTGCACACGCGCAGTAAGAGCGACTGCGTTCAGGGGCTATGTAACAAAACAGACGCAGTGACACCAACTGCGTTCAGGTGTTAGTAAACTGCACACATGCAGTAAGAGCGACTGCGTTCAGGGGCTATGTAAATAAAACAGACGCAGTGGCACCAACTGCGTTCAGGTGTTAGTAAACTGCAGACGCGCAGTAAGAGCGACTGCGTTCAGGTGCTATGTAACAAAATAGACGCAGTGACACCAACTGCGTTCAGGTGTTAGTAAACTGCACACGCGCAGTAAGAGCGACTGCGTTCAGGGGCTATGTAACAAAACAGACGCAGTGACACCAACTGCGTTCAGGTGTTAGTAAACTGCACACGCGCAGTAAGAGCGACTGTGTTCAGGGGCTATGTAACAAAACAGACGCAGTGACACCAACTGCGTTCAGGTGTTAGTAAACTGCACACACGCAGTAAGAGCGACTGCGTTCAGGGGCTATGTAAATAAAACAGACGCAGTGGCACCAACTGCGTTCAGGTGTTAGTAAACTGCACACGCGCAGTAAGAGCGACTGCGTTCAGGGGCTATGTAACAAAACAGACGCAGTGACACCAACTGCGTTCAGGTGTTAGTAAACTGCACACGCGCAGTAAGAGCGACTGCGTTCAGGGGCTATGTAACAAAACAGACGCAGTGACACCAACTGCGTTCAGGTGTTAGTAAACTGCACACGCGCAGTAAGAGCGACTGTGTTCAGGGGCTATGTAACAAAATAGACGCAGTGACACCAACTGCGTTCAGGTGTTAGTAAACTGCACACGCGCAGTAAGAGCGACTGCGTTCAGGGGCTATGTAACAAAACAGACGCAGTGACACCAACTGCGTTCAGGTGTTAGTAAACTGCACACGCGCAGTAAGAGCGACTGCGTTCAGGGGCTATGTAAATAAAATAGACGCAGTTAGTAAACTGCAAGAATCAACAAGTGGGACACAATCATGAAGTGGAATGAAATTTATTGGATATTTCAAACTTTTTTAACAAATAAAAAACTGCAAAATTAAGTACTAAGTTAATACTTTGTAGCGCCACCTTTTGCTGCGATTACAGCTGTAAGTCGCTTGGGGTATGTCTCTATCAGTTTTGCACATCGAGAGACTGACATTTTTGCCCATTCCTCCTTGCAAAACAGCTCGAGCTCAGTGAGGTTGGATGGAGAGCGTTTGTGAACAGCAGTTTTCAGTTCTTTCCACAGATTCTCGATTGGATTCAGGTCTGGACTTTGACTTGGCCATTCTAACACCTGGATATGTTTATTTGTGAACCATTCCATTGTAGATTTTGCTTTATGTTTTGGATCATTGTCTTGTTGGAAGACAAATCTCAGTCCCAGTCTCAGGTCTTTATTTGGCTCCATCCATCTTCCCATCAATTTTAACCATCTTCCCTGTCCCTGCTGAAGAAAAGCAGGCCCAAACCATGATGCTGCCACCACCATGTTTGACAGTGGGAATGGTGTGTTCAGGGTGATGAGCTGTGTTGCTTTTACGCCAAACATAACGTTTTGCATTGTTGCCAAAAAGTTTGATTTTGGTTTCATCTGACCAGAGCACCATCTTCCACATGTTTGGTGTGTCTCCCAAGTGGCCTGTGGCAAACTTTAAACAACACTTTTTATGGATATCTTTAGGAAATGGCTTTCTTCTTTCCACTCTTCCATAAAGGCCAGATTTGTGCAGTATACGACTGATTGTTGTCCTATGGACAGAGTCTCCCACCTCAGCTGTAGATCTCTGCAGTTCATCCAGAGTGATCATGGGCCCCTTGGCTGCATCTCTGATCAGTCTTCTCCTTGTATGAGCTGAAAGTTTAGAGGGACGGCCAGGTCTTCGTAGATTTGCAGTGGTCTGATACTCCTTCCATTTCAATATTATCGCTTGCACAGTGCTCCTTGGGATGTTTAAAGCTTGGGAAATCTTTTTGTATCCAAATCCGGCTTTAAACTTCTCCACAACAGTATCTCGGACCTGCCTGGTGTGTTCCTTGTTCTTCATAATGCTCTCTGCACTTTAAACGGACCTCTGAGACTATCACAATGCAGGTGCATTTATACAGAGACTTGATTACACACAGGTGGATTCTATTTATCATCATTAGTCATTTAGGTCAACATTGGATCATTCAGAGATCCTCACTGAACTTCTGGAGAGAGTTTGCTGCACTGAAAGTAAAGGGGCTGAATAATTTTGCACGCCCAAGTTTTCAGTTTTTTATTTGTTAAAAATGTTTGAAATATCCAATAAATTTCGTTCCACTTCATGATTGTGTCCCACTTGTTGATTCTTCAAAAAAAATTACAGTTTTATATCTTTATGTTTGAAGCCTGAAATGTGGCAAAAGGTCGCAAAGTTCAAGGGGGCCGAATACTTTCGCAAGGCACTATATATATATATATATATATATATATATATACACACACAGTATATATACACTGTGTATATACATTATCTCACAAACGTGAGTACACCCCTCAGATGTATAACTAACCCCCCCCCCAACTATAAAATGGTGGGCCTACAGCAGCCATTTTGGCAGTGTGTGTGTTTGTACAGGAGAGTAGAATTTTTTTTTATAGAGAGAGATACTGTGTTATATTGTGTTTGGAATTTTATCATCTAAGTATGTCTGTGATAGTGATACCGTCTGATTGACAATAGCTTGCTTATTGGCTCTACAAATGACCAGAACTGAATAACAAGAGCCACCTTCCCAAAGTCTTTAATGGGGTCCAAATGTCGCACATGATTTGTAAAAGTGATCATGAACTGAACCCAGGCAAATTCACCCATTGCTACAGACCAGCCAGGACAACCAGGAAAAAATGACAAAGAGGCCAGAAGGATAAAACAAAGTAACAAAGATAAAAAAAAATGAAAAGAAAGATAATAAATTTAACAGAGAAAATTAAATACAAAAAAGGTGAACTTCTACTTCAACTTATGTGCCTAAAAATTACTGAATAATTAAAATAAACCCGTTAAACTGATAGATGGGCTTCATATTAACTCTATTGAGTGGTCACACACATTTCTAGGAGAAGAGGTCATTTTTTTTGTTAGTGATTATTTATCTTTTAGATGTTTGACTTATCTCAGAATATTAAATGATCAAGACATGACCATTCATAGGTCAAGAGTATTATTAATAGCAGACGAAATGTCAGTACAACTCTAAAAAGGGAAGCCTCAGCTGGATACCGCAGCTGGATTCCTAAAGTGAAAAATGGTATTTAAGATAGGTGAAATTATGGGAACACTGAAACGTGTATCAAGCACAATGTGCACTGAAGAGATGAATTTATTGTTCATTATGAATGAAGTATACAAGTAATGACAGGTCACATGATCTATGTGCGTTAGGAGACTTTTTTGAAGACAAATACTAGACTTGGTTTTCATTCAACTCTCTTGCTAAACTAGATGTACTGGTTTTATACTAGGCACTGGAAAAATACTAGAAACACAGAAAAGTGCTGGCAGAAAAAGACCAAGTAGTTTATTGAGTGTGTCTCTGATTTGGATCTCTGTTTATTTTTTCCTCTCTTATATTTTTTACCTTTTTGTCTAATGTATGTTCTATGTTTGTCCCTCACATGTTTAAAGGGGTTGTAAAGGTTTGTTTTTTATTTTCTAAATAGGTTCCTTTAAGCTAGTGCATTGTTGGTTCATCTTTTCCTTCGATTTCCCTTCTAAATGTTTTTTTTCTTAGTTTTCTTTGTCTGAATTTCTCACTTCCTGTTCCTCCTCAGTAAGCTGTTCTGGCTGACCAACCACCAGCCAGATTATGGGGGCAAGCTTACTGAGAAGAATCAGGAAGTGAGAAATTCAGACAAAGAAATAAAAACATTTAGAAGGGAAATCGAAGGAAAAGGTAAGTGAACCAACAATGCACTAGCTTAAAGGATCCTATTTAGAAAACAAAAAACGAAACTGTACAACCCCTTTAAATTCACTTACTGTTGACTGAGTCACTACCTTTTCTGAATTAAAGTATAACTAAAGGTAAAACTTTTTTTGTTGTTTTGGATAGAGGGGAGATGTATTAGAACACCTGTCAACTTTTAATGCTGTCTGTGTCCTTGTTAGGGAGATTCACCCTCTCTGTTTGTACTATTTACTGCTATAGATGAAAGTGAAAGTAAAAGAAAAAGCCAACATTTTGGGTTGTCCCCAGAAAAGTAATAGCGGGGCAATCTTCCAAAGGGGACACTAGTTCTGGTGACCTCGGGGTCCCCAAGAGATTCCCTAAATTTGCATGGATTTCCCGTCACTTCCTGTTTGGCTAAGGGACAGGAAGTGAAGGGAAATCTCCACAATGGGACAAAGATGGCAAAAATAAATCTTACATGGGTTACTCTATCCAAAATGAGGAAAAAAAGATTTGCCTATAAGTCTACTTTAAGTCTATTCCAAGCATCAACTATACTTTTATACATAATATAAGGCATTGGGAATATGTGGGGAATATGTGGTAATAAATGTCGCAGACATGTTTTATTACTGTCATCAGATTCCTCCCCCGTGACCTAGCAGTGGTCCTCTTCTGTGGTGAATGATGCCCAGCATCATCCAACCTATTTCCTGTGAGCACAGGGCATAGGTAACAGCACCCTTCCACCCAAGGAAGGTGGGGGGACATCTTAAAACCATTCCTAGCACCAGCCATCCAAAACCCACCACCGAAGAAGAACAGACGAGGAAAAGAACTTCATATGTCCATAAATTTCCTTGCAATGTGCGACTTCCCTTGCAAAGTGAACAGTCTTTTTACCTTTAATTTAGTGGTGTAAATCAACAAAAAGTCTGAAGTGAACAGAGCTTTGCTAAGCTAAGTGAATATCTTGCATCCTTGAGTAAATCAACACACTCTGAAGATGATACTAGGCTTAATTTACTATGCAGACTATCTGACATAACAAAAATGTTGAGCAATGACAGCCAATTAAAATAAAAATAAATAAATGACATGGTTGAAAATAATGTTCATTAGTGCAAATGACACCTGTTATATTTTATAATAAAAAAATTAGTCTTAAAATAGACAGCTATTTTCATAAGAATTGCGAGCCATAGGTAACATAATCATATACTGTATTATAAGAAAAGAAAAAACAGGAATTGGAATGGACTTTAAATTGGTAGCCACTAGTAGTCCCCAAAAAGGAAAAAGGAGTACTCAATTGAAAATAAAATCAAAATGTATTATATCATAATGATAGAAGCACTTTAAAATCACAGGAAGTAATGTGAGAAAGATCGGCACATGACATATACATGCGAGTACCAAGGGATCACTACGCGTTGCGCTTACAGCTTCCTCAGGAGATCCTTTTGGTACTGGGAGATGCGGCATTAAATAAAATATGCAAATACATACATAAGTATCAAAAATAGATTGTGAATCAACATCAGAAAGAATATATATTTTCCTCATGGGACAAAATGTTCCAAAATCGAGGCAGTGTTCATATTAGCAATACTGTACATATTTGAGTACTCATAAGTACCTACCCAGGTTTGAATGGGAAACATGGAATGCCCAGCCCACAGCATGGAGATAAGAGAGGGGGGGAACAGCACAAAGACAACCCCAGAGTGAGAGTGCATGAGGTGTAATTCAGTCAAAGAAGAGAGCTCGCCCTAAGGTAAGAAGTACACCTGCCATTTTTTTTTCTGTTGTTGATTCACAACCTACTTTTGATACTTATGTATGTATTTGCATATTTTAATTTATGTTGCATCACCCAGTACCAATAGGATCTCCTGAAGAAGCTGCAAGTGAAACGTGTAGTGATCCCTTGGTACTCTGATTTCCTGTAGGGCACTGATATGAAAGATCATCTTAGATACAACAAATACATTCTTCATACTTACGGGCATACCTACAGGTTTCTTTGTATATATAGGATCAACCTATATGGGATGATGTTGCATGTATATATGATGTACCGATCTTTCTCACATTACTTCCTTTGATCGTAAAGTAAAATATTCAATTGAGTACTCCTTTTTCCGGGACTACTAGTGGTCACCAATTTAAAGTCCATTCCAATTCCTGTTTTTTTTATTTTCTTTATTGCTATTTGGATGTGGAGCCACATTCTAAGTCACGTCTCAACAGTCTCATCATATATTATAAGACCCTGCCATGTGTGAAAAGTGCACAAAAGTGTTGTAGCATTATTGAAGTTTAACACAGTATAAGAATAAACACAAATAGTCAGCCTAGTAAAGTCAGAAACCAAAATGATTGATTTTGATCCTAGTGCCACTCACAGAAGTACTCCGACGACTTACCGTAAAATGGAACCACCCGGGCTATAGTTTTAAGTTTTATAGTTTTAGGTTTTAAACCACATCCAATTTGCATGACATGTGAATGTGACGACTCTCAATGGAGCTGCTTCACACATGTCTGGGGTGGCTGCGGTTTCAAAAAGGGTCCTGTGCGCTTTTGGGTCCAGTTCAGGTGCAAATTCAGGCAAAAATTAGCACCTGAATTGTACCTGAACCGGCCTAACTCTTTTTAGCTCTAGGCAAGCATCTGACTTCAAATCTCAACCATGAGGCTTAGGAAAGAACCACATTAGCACTAGAAAATAAATACTACAAAAAAAATATAAAATGTACGGTAATGATGGTGAGGTTACCAGGTTACCGGTAATCTCAAATT
This sequence comes from Rana temporaria, assembly GCF_905171775.1. Lineage (NCBI taxonomy): Eukaryota > Metazoa > Chordata > Amphibia > Anura > Ranidae > Rana > Rana temporaria. The sequence goes on along the minus strand of NC_053496.1, from coordinate 72,280,426 downwards.
GAGTATTGAGAACATTATACCTTTACTAAACTCCACCATAGACGTTGGCAGTTATTGAGGGTATATATCATTATCAGCAATAAAAACACTTTTCCTAGTGGAGTGGGGAAGATTTAGTACCTCTTTTGTGTATTTATTGCTTTCTGTGTTCTTATTGGGAATATGTACCTGTACTTCCTGTTCCAATGACACCTTGTATGTCAAGTGCACGAAAGGTTGTCACGGGGGGAAAAAAGTGAGCTGAAACCTGCCCAAGAGGAAACAGACATCAATAAAACCTGAAAGGGGTTCCAACATTTTCACTACTCTGTCCAAAACAAAATAATTTTTTGACTACAATGATAAAATATAATGTGACAAGTATCATAGGGAAGTGGCTTCATGCTAAGTTGTTCACACATTAGTAACAATGGAGTTAAACCATTGTATGGATGGAGGGCAACATGGTCTTGTGCTGACTTTGCTACCTGTAGTAATGTTTTGCCTATCTGACTCCCATCACACCTTTGTGTTACAAAGGCTGACAGATTTCTTATACTAAATGGTCTAAAAAAAAATAAGAATGTAAAAAAAAAAATAAGCTGTATATAAAAAATGTCCATCATATTTATGGGCACATAAAGTCTCCCTAGAGTCTTTATGGTTCAAAGTAACCCCATCGGCATTGACCAGGTATGGTATATACATAGTGCCATTAGTCCAAGCTAGACCAATGTAACTATGTATAACATGCCGATGCTTGGAATAATTCTTTAACCAGTCACATGACCTATTTGTGTCTTGTCGCAGGGTGCTTGATAGCAAGGTGACCCCTTAACATTTGTGCACATGAAAGGGATTAACATCACGCATTGTTCAGTCATGCATGGTGTCTGCTCATTTAAAACATTTTCTTTCTCACTTTAATATGTTTCCTAGAAGTGCCTTTCCTTCACAGTTAATGTTATTCTCTGTGATTGAAAGCCAAGTACTGGAATAATCAATACCTCCTCACCGTACATATTCAGATTTGCTAAGGCCCATGGTAAACCAAGATTTCACTAGTAGATAATATTCATAATAGGCATTCCAATAATGAAAATGTTCAATTTGACTATATTATGTTTTATGTTTATACAGCATCGCCCACATTTAAATAGGATAAGCAGCTTTATAAAAGTATAAGAAAAACAAAAGTATAAAATGATTTGCTTACATACCTGGATTGGACCAGGCGCTCTAAATGAAAAACAGAATAGTGGACAAGCAGCAGTTTATAGAACAAGATTACTGTTATTAAATAAGAAGCTTCTTAAATAGATACTAAACACTCAGGGCCAGATTCATAAAAGAGATACGACGGCGTACGCTTTGCCCGTTGCAGTAAATGTACGCCGTTTCTGTAGAGATACGCGGCGTAAAGATAAAGCTGCCCTCTTGGTGGTCTAGCCAATGTTAAGTATGGCCGTCGTTCCCGCGTCGAAATTTGAAATTTAACGTCATTTGCGTAAGTCGTCTGTGAATGGCGCTGGACGCCATTTACGTTAACGTCTAAACCAATGACGTCCTTGCGACGTCATTTAGCGCAATGCACGTCGGGAAATTTTAGGGACGGAGCATGCGCAGTACGTTCGGCGCGGGAACGCGCCTAATTTAAATGGTCCCCTCCCCATTTGAAATAGGCAGGCTTGCGCCGGGCGGATTTACGCTACGCCACCACAACTTTACAGGCAAGTGCTTTGTGAATCAAGCACTTGCCCGTAAAACTTGCGGCGGTGTAACGTAAATGTGATACGTTACGCCGCCGCTACGTTACGAGATTTTACCTGAATCTGGCCCTCACTGTTTTTTTTTTTACGAAAGGCAAATCCACTTTGCACTACAAGTGCAAACTACGGGCCAGATCCACATACATGTAGAACGGCGCAGCGTATCAGAGATACACTACGCCGCCGTACATTACCTGGCGCATTTTCGAATCCTCAGCGATTTCGCGCCATAAGTTACGACGGCGTAGTGTATTTCTGACGGCGGATTTGAAATTGGGCAGGTTGGGGGCGGTTTTCATTTAAATGAAGCGCGTCCCCGCACCGAATGAACTGCGCATGCGTCGTCCCGAAAGTTCTCGCCGTGCATTGCGCTATATGACGTCGCTAGGACGTCATTTTTTTAACTTAGACGTGAGTTACGTCCATCCCCATTCACGGACGACTTACGCAAAAAAAAAAATGTCAAATTTCGACGCGGGAACGACGGCCATACTTAACATTGCAAGTCTATGTATACGCCGAAAAATACCAGCTTTAACTATACGCCGGAAAAAGCCGACTACAGACGACGTTAGAAAATGCGACGGCCGAGCGTACGTTCGTGGATCGTCGTAAATCGCTAATTTGCATACCCAACACGGAAAACGCCACCCAGCGGACGACGAAGACGTACACCTGTCAGATCTAACCCAGAAGCCGTCGTATCTTGGTTTGAGGATTCAAACTAAAGATACGACGCGGGAAATTTGAAAGTACACCGGCTTATCAGTAGATACGCCGGCGTACTTCGTCTGTGGATCTTGCCCTACAAGTGTAAAGTGCACTTGAAATTGCGCTGAAAGTGCACTTGGAAGTGCAGTCGCTTTAGATCTGAGGGGTAGATCTGAAATGAGGGGAAGCTCTACTGATTTTATCATCCAATCATGTGCAAACTAAAATGCTGTTTTTTATTTTCCTTGCATGTTCCCCTCAGATCTACAGCGACTGCACTTCCAAGTGCACTTTCAAGTGCACTTTACACTTGTAGTTTGCACTTGTAGTGCAAAGTGGATTTGCCTTTCGTAAATAACCACCAATGTTTTATTTACAGTCCTCTGCTGCCGGTCACATGTTAAAAAAAACAAAACAAAAAAGCTCTTGAAATACAAAGTAAAAATACACAACTAATATCACATAAATGTTTTAAATATGAACACAAATATGTAATTGAACTCAAATCTTTTTTTTTTTTTTTTTTGCATAATAGGGGCTACCGAGGGGGAGGTTCTGCCAATCAAAGCCTGTTTCACATCTCTCCAGCCTGTGTCTGTTGTTTGTGTCTGTTTAGAATTACAAGTAGGTAAAGTCTCCATCAATTGGTATGTAATATCGCACCCCCACTGTGTTTAGCTGTTTAGTGGACACGGAGGAGGAAGATTGGGCTGTCATTTATCCATTGTGTATGCCCACATGTGTGATTAAGGTTATGTCATGTTGTGTCACATGGTCTGCATAGATAAAAAAAAGAATGAAATGAATAGCTTAGAGGGGAACTGCAACTGAAGCATGCTCAGTAGATGTGGCAATGGCTGGTCTACACAATCTCAGGCTGCAGTGGGGACACAGACAATGAGGGAGGGACAGTGAACAGCAGGATCAACTAGATTTTTGCACACTACAGAAAACAAATCCCACTGTGACAGTAATACAGCATGCACCAACAGTTTTTAAGAATATTTTAAAGGGGTCTTAAAGGTACAATTTTTTTTTCTCCTAAATAGCTTCCTTTACCTTAGTGCAGTCCTCCTTCACTTACCTCATCCTTCCATTTTGCTTTTAAATGTCCTTATTTCTTCTGAGAAATCCTCACTTCCTGTTCTTCTGCCACACAGTAATGCAAGGCTTTCTCCCTGGTGTGGAGTGTCATGCTCGCCCCCTCCCTTGGACTACAGGAGAGTCAGGACACTCTCTACATTGCAGATAGAGAAAGGAGCTGTGTGTTAGTAGGCGTCCTGAGTCTCCTGTAGTCCAAGGGAGGGGGCGAGCATGACACTCCACACCAGGGAGAAAGCCTCACATTAATGTGTGGAGTTACAAACAGAAGAACAGGAAGTGAGGATTTCTTAGAAGAAATAAGGACATTTAAAAGCAAAATCGAAGGATGAGGTAAGTGAATAAGGTCTGCACTAAGGTAAAGGAAGCTATTTAGGAAAAAAAATTGTACCTTTACAACCCCTTTAAGACTACTTTAAATGTATAGAAAATGTTGTAGGAAAAAAAACATGATATTAAAGGAAAGGGTCCCTATGATATACATAAGATGAACATTTACAGATGTAAAGAAGAATAGATAACCCTAATACTTTGAAGGGTTAAGCATTTATCTTAAATCTGAACTCCAGGCTAAATACACAGAAAAAAACATGAAAATTACCTGTTTTACCTGACAAAGGATTTATATTTCTGTCAATTCACTTCTGAGAGTTCAACAGCCCCGTGCACAGCTAGGTAGGTGAAAAAACGTAGTTAAGATATACAGTGGTATCCTCTTTTCACTGCAGTCTGCTTACTGGACAGTAAAAGAGCAGTGGCGGACTAATGAGATAATCTCTCTGCTGATACTGTTCTCTCCTTAGCAGGTTCCCTTTTATCAAGGTTGCATGCAGAAATCCTGATTAGCTCCCAGTTTTGTCTCCCAATCTACCAAGAGTGTTACACTAAATATAATTCAGGTATTTACACTAGTTGCATTAAATTAATAGATACAATTATTGTTTCATAAGCTAATTGCTTTATTTGTGTCTTTTATATATGCCTGAGGTTAACTTTAACTAACTGTTAGATTGACTAACAATCTCCTACGCATTTCTGCTTACTTCAAAGTAAATTTCAGTGACATCTGTTTATATGTTTTGAATTTCATTGTGCCTGTGAAGTATTACCTACCTACCTATTTTGTAAAAATATGCAGGTTGTGCGTTTTGTGTAGACCTAATATGTTTGTCTACTTAATTTTCAAATTACTTACATAATTACTTACATAATTTCAAATAATACAGTGAGTTGATGACTAAACTCCAAAAAAATACCTTGATGCAACTCTGTAAGTTGAATATTCATATATTTAAACCATTGTTCTAACTTGTATTAGCTCCAACAGCTGATTAAGATACAATATATGTTAGCATGACTTTTCTTGGGCTTGATTGCAATTCGCTATGAGTCAATGAATCAATGAAAATATATTTCTAATTTCTGGCCAAACTCATTATGCCCTTTGAACAGTGAAATTGTTTGTTAATTAAAGGTTGCTAGATCATTGGACCATTTGTGAACATGAATTATTTTGCAAAATCATGCAGTTCTTGTATTGTATTGTACTTTGCATTGTACAGTATTAGGGTTATCGTTTCACAGTAAAACTTAAAGGTGATGGAAAGACAAGACCCACATTTCCTGATAAACTAACCCCTCAGAAGCATAACCCAATATAATTTTTTTCTTTAGCATTGTTAATATAGCAAGAAACAGCTTTAATTACTCCCTGTGACATCTTCATCAGGCAGGTAAAATTCTTGCTGAGGTAGCTGCTGGTAGCTTAGTTCTTGTTGATGAAGACAAGCCCCCATAACTACATCTCCCAAGAGCCAAAGGAATGATACCGCTCTAAAAGCTACTGACCCCTCGAATTGCTTCCACCCTACTGAAACCGATAGGTGCTGGCTCTGCACACATATACCATATAATTTTCTTCACATGCTTTTTTCAATTAGCTGTGTTAGCAGCTTCACTTTTTCACTGGCAGTGCAGAGTTATCTACAACACAATCTGCACAGGTGCATGGAATTGGAAAAAATCCTGGACTGCCGCACTCTGTTGAACGACGTCTTTATTGGATAAAATCAGATCAAAACATAATCCAAAATGGTGCAGTCAATATGAAAAAGTGCACAACAGGACAAAAATTCCCTGTTGTCCACTTTTTCATCTTGACTGCACCATTTTGGATTATGTTTTGATCTGATTTTATCCAATAAAGACGTCGTTCAACAGAGTGCGGCAGTCCAGGATTTTTTCCAATTCCATCTCCCTTTGCCTACAAACAATATGTGGGCAGGCTCTTGGAAATCAAGGCAATAGCATTGTTTTTTTTGGGGGAAAAAATCTATGTAATCATGTAAAGAGGTAGGTGGAGTTCTGTGTACCAGCTGGGAGAATTTAGGCAGGACTAGCAACACTGCTGGGGATTCTGTACAACAGAGGCAATGTTGTCAGCCCGCAACCGGAAATAAGGAGCTCACTAGAATTCCTGAAGGATAATCACACTTTTTTAGTACCTGAAATATTTAAAAGGGAGAAACATGGGGAAATGTATGTTTAGCAGTAATGTACTGCATATTGTTTCCAAGACTAATACTTAAAAAACAAAATGCACCTTGCCTAACTCCCTAACCTAAAAAAACCTGAAATCTGATTGCCATAGTTAATGCACTGCTCTTTGCTCTTCATGTTTGTACTTTGCACTGCTTCATGGAAAAAGCCTATTGATTTTTCAAAATTATGATTCTTTCCTCAAATGGCTGTTACAATAAACAATCATAAATGTACAGCTAGCAAATTCTTGGCTATCGATTTGAAGTGGAATTAAGAAATGCTGTGTATTTCCAGTTTTTGTGCAATTTTCCCTTAAAAAGGAACTGAACTCTGAAAGCTGTGGTAAAAAAAGGCAGACAAATGGCATATGTACACAATAACACACCTAAATGTTCCCTATAATGTAGCAAATATTCACTTTTTTCAGTTCCGTTCCACATGAAATCAAAAAGGCAAATATTAAAATATCAAAAGAAAGCTCCTTGTATGCAGAAAAAATCATTACAGACATTCACTTACAAAGTGAAGTATTGTGAAATAAAATACTAGGTAAACGAAGGGAGTTAATAAAACATTGAACCTGCTCTTCGTATATGACAATACACGTATATTTGCATCCTGGCACGCATTAGCCACATTGCAAGCCAAGCTTGTGGAACTAAAACAAATCCAGAGCCAGGAAAAACACAGGCTGGTAATGCTTCATGATTTTTGTAACTCATTCGTGACTTCTGAGCTTTCGCAAGGTTTTTGCATTGGCATCTGCTATGTACACACAAGAGCTTTCAGGTAAAAATAAATACCGTATTTATCGGCGTATAACGCACACCGGCGTATAACGCGCAATCCAATTTCAGGGGGAAGTTTTAGGAAAAAAAAGTTTTTTTACATTTTGTGGTCAGTGTCCATCTGCAGCCTCAATAATCTCTACAGATAAGCCGACTTAACTCTGAATCTAAGCCGGCCTATGTTTAAGTGTATTCTCAAACAGCGATACACTTAAACATACCTAAGATAGGCTGGCTTGCGCCATTCTATCTTAGGCTGCAATGTTTCTTTTGCCCGCTAGATGGCGCTGCCATTGCGGCCGGCCTAGATTATGTATATGAGGGGCTACGCCGATTCCCGACGATTTACGAGCATACGCCGGGCCTACACCGTCGAGTTACGTAGTTTCCGTACGCGATAGGCCGCCTAAAGTTATTCCACCTATGAGGTGGAATAACAATCTTAAGTATGGCCGCGGTTCCCGTCGCGAGGTTAGAATTTTTTACGTCGTTTGCGCAAGTCGTCCGCGAATCGGGATTTGCGTTGTTTACGTACGCGTCGAAATCAATAGGCCCGTACGGCCTACTTAGCCGCAATGCGCACTGGGAAATGTAGTCGCCCGGCGCATGTGCAGTGTAAAAAACGTAAAAAAACGTGAGGTCAAGCCTCATTTCAATAATACACGCCCCCCTCCCAGTCATTTGAATTAGGCGCGCTTACGCCCGCTCGTTTTAGGCTACGCCGCCTAAAATTTGAAGGTAAGTGGTTTGAGAATCACTTTTAACCTAAATAATTTAAGGCGGTGTAGCCTAAAAATAGTAGGCTAGGCCGTCCTAATTTTAGGCCAATCTCTCTGAATCTATCTATATGTGCCCATCTTCAGCCTAGATGCAGCCTATGTGTTATTTAAGTTTGCCTTGATGCAGCCTATGTGCCTCTGATTCAAGTTATTTATCAGGCATTATATGTCAGTTTTGTTTTGGATTTCTCTACTGTATTTTGTGTCTTCACCCACCGCCACAAATCCAGGAGTGTCATCTTGTTGCAGTATGTCACCCCAAAATTGTATTTATGAATTCATCATGGGAACATGATGCCATCATTTAATATTGAACTTACCTCGGTGGGCTTCCAGACTTCTGGGTGATATATCACCAAGCCGCCATCTCCTGTTCATTCGCGGGCAGTCACATACACAGTCCCGCCTACGCCATCGGCATTGGACCAGCTCCTGTGATTGATAGAACACTGGTCCAATGCCGGTGGCGGAAGCGGGACTGTGTGTGTGACGTTAGAGCTGAGTAAACAGGAGAGACGGCTCGTGAATTCCGGCGGCGCTCAGCAGGAATCGGCAGCGCTCGTCCCCCTCCTTTCCCTCCGAGCCCAAGGTACACTATCGGCGTATAACGCGCACCCGTGATTTCCCCCCTATTTTCAGGGGAAAAAAGTGTGCGGTATACGCCGATAAATACAGTATACAGTTTGAAATTCTTGCCACGTATCTGATACAGGTTCTTATTATTATATAGAAAGTTCACAGTAAGCTTTACTCTTCCCCATCTAATGGTATTTACTTTATAGACATTGGATTGGACTCACTAGTCCTACCTCACCTGTAACCTACTGAAATTCAACATTTAAGGCTGTATTCTGTGTTCAGACCTAGCTATTTATTGGCAGCTATGTTTTATTGGTTTATGAGTGGAAACATATGAAAACATGCTTTCATGTGCATTGTAACAACCTTTCCAATGGACCTTTTAATGCTTAGCAACTCTTGTAAAGAAAGTGCATTGGCACACATCAATGCAACTGAACATGCAGTGTCACAATGTGTATTATCAACTTGCCAACCGCAATACGTATATAAACATTACAGTTTGCAAGTGGTTTACCTCAGTTAAGCTATCAGCCATAACTATTGTATGATTTTTTCAGCCAGTGACTGACATCCCCCTCCCAGTGCTTTTCGGTGTTTCTCGGGCTTACCGTTTCTACCAGCGAGCCCGGGAAATCATCAGACAGGTCACATGGGTGGCCATAAAGATTACCAGAGACAAGATTGTCTCTGGTCACCTCTATGGTCTTGGAAGAACGGGCGATGTCATGACATCACTTCCTGCCCTGGGCAGACATACTTTTTAAACCAAAAGATACAATTTTTTTTGATCCTTTGCATTTAAAGGTAGAGGAGAGATTTGGGGGTCTTATGGGCACCAGATCTCTCCAAAAAGAGGACCTGTTACCCCTTATTTCTATTAAAAGGGATGTTTACATTCCTTGTAATAGGAATAAAAGTGATCCAAAAAAAATTAAGGGTCAGTGTAAAAACAAAAAATAAAATAAATACGATTTTTTTTAAAGTGCCCCATCTCTCCGTGCTTGCACACTGAAGGGCACGCATATGTAAATGGTGTCCGCACCACGCATGTGGGATGTCGCTGTGAACGTTAGAGCAAGAGCAATAATTCTAGCGCAAGACCTCCAAACAGGTAACCTGTAAAAATGAATAAACATTCAAGTTTTTTTAAGTATCGTTGTTTGTCGCCATTCCGCAAGCGTGAGCAATTTTAAAGTGCAACATGTAAGGCATTAACCGTATTTACTCCGGGTTACACCATATTTTATATTTTCCTAAAAAAAGGGAGTTATACATTGTGTTTTTCTGCATTAAAATTCATTAAAGTTTATTTTTCCCCAAAAAATTGCATTGGAAAAAACACCTTGTGACAAAAAAAAAAAACGATCAGCATTTTATTCTCTATAGTCTCTGTTACAAATAAAAATATATAGGTGGATTCATAGAGAGTTACGCCGGCGTATCAGTAAATACGCTGTCGTAACTCTGAATCTACGCCGGCGTTAATTTAAGCGTATTCTGGAAACCAGATACGCTTAAATTAGGCTAAGATACGAGCGGCGTAAGTCTCCTACGTCGTCGTATCTTAAAGTGTAATTTTTAGGCTGGCCGCTAGGTGGCGCTTCCGTTGAGTTCGGCGTAAAATATGTAAATGACTAGATACGCCGATTCACGAACGTACGTGCGCCCGTCGCAATAAAGATACGCCGTTTCCGTAAGAGATACGGCGCGTAAAGGTAAAGCTGCCCCTAGAAGGCGTAGTCAATGTTAAGTATGGCCGTCGTTCCCGCGTCGAAATTTGAAAATTGTACGTTGTTTGCGTAAGTCGTCCGTGAATGAGGCTGGTCGTAATTTACGTTCACGTCGAAACCAATACGTCCTTGCGGCGTACTTTGGAGCAATGCACACTGGGATATGTACATGGACGGCGCATGCGCCATTCGTAAAAAACGTCAATCACGTCGGGTCACGAGTAATTAACATAAAACACGCCCCCCCATCCTCATTTGAATTAGGCGCGCTTACGCCGGCCGCATTTACGCTACGCTGCCGTAAGTTAGGAGGCAAGTACTTTGTGAATACAGTACTTGCCTCTCTGACTTAAGGCAACGTAGCGTAAATACGATACGCTACGCCACCTTAAAGATGCGGCGCACTACATGAATCTAGCTAATAATGTTTTGGGGTAAGTTTGGGCTAAGTAATTGATTTTAATTATTTAAAATTGTAAGCAAACAGTGCCAGAAAAGGCTTGGTCAACAAGTGGTGTTTCTATTGATTTTAATGAAAACACATATGTGTTAAAAGCATAGGTGAGATTTGAGCTTAAATGGTATTAAATATCATGTCAGGTAAATGATTAGGGACCTGAAGTTCCCTAAAAACCTGGTCCTACAGCTTTATAATTAAAAAAAAAACAAAACTGATTTTTGGGGTTCTAAATGATTCTTTTCATATCAAAAAAGGACTCCAAAGCCAACATACAGTTTGTTATAGGGGCTTCTTGCCCACGTTTATTCATTCACAAAAAATAAAGTTCAACCGTCATAGGGATTATTTCAGCATTATACAAGTAAAAATATTTTCCAGCCCACTGGCTATTTAACCACTTTGCCTGTCACACTTGTCCACTCCTTATGAGCCAGAGCATTTTTTACATTTCTGGACCTGTTTGTTCAGAAATAACTTTGTCATTACTAAAGATAACAAGGTAATACATATCATTTTTTAGGACATGAAAAGCTTTTATTTTCGTGATATTGTCTTGCAACAGTTTTTTTTTCACAGTCCTTTTTCTTTAAACAGTGTTTGTCTAAAAATAAATAGTGTTATGCCCAGTGGCGGCTGGTGCTCAAAGTTTTTGGGAGGCGCAAACAAACGAAAAAAAAAAAAAACATCAATTGCAGCCTCACTGTGCCCATCAATTGCTGCCACTGTGACCATCAAACGCAGCCACTTTGCCCATCAAACGCAGCCACTGTGCCATAGAATTGTCGCCACTGTGCCATAAAATTTTCGTCACTGTGCCATGACATCAAACGCAGCCACTGTGCCATGCCATCAAACGCAGCCACTGTGCCCATCAATTGTCGCCACTGTGCCCATCAATTGTCACCACTGTGCCATGCCATCAATTATCGCCATTGTGCCATGCCATTGTCGCCACTGTGCCCATCAATTGTTGCCACTGTGCCATGCCAAACGCAGCCACTGTGTCATCAATTGTCGCCACTGTGCCATGCCAAACGCAGCCACTGTGCCATGCCAAACGCAGCCACTGTGCCATGCCATTGTCGCCACTATGCCCATCAATTGTCACCACTGTGCCATGCCATTGTCGCCACTGTGCCCAACAAATGTCGCCACTGTGCCATGCCAAACACAGCCACTGTGCCATGCCATTATTGCCACTGTTCCCCTCAATTCCCACCAGTTTGCCCCAAAAATTTCCCCCACCTGGCACTTACCTTTCTCGGTCAGCCATCCTCGATCCCTAGATGTAGTCCCGCCCTTGATGTCGCTTCAGCCAATCAGGTTACGGGTAACTAGATCTGGTGAACCTGATTGGCTGAGATGCGTGTCAGTGTTAACCAAGGAACGCACCCCCGGCACAGTTAACCAAGGAACGCACCCCTATTTGGAAGCCGATTACAGCCCTCAGAGCTGCTGGCTCTGATAGACACTTCTACAGCCAACCAGTTGCCGTTATTCAGATGGCCAGCGATCACCAGGGGGGCGGCCATCTGAATAGTGGGCAGCAGCGGCGACAATACATAGATTCATGCGATGCATGAATCTATGTATTGTTTTTCAGTGGTGGTGCAGGAGCGAGAGGGGGCGGCAGTGGAAATTCCAACAGAAAACATCCGATGGGTCCTACACACAGTCAGAATTTCCGACCAAAAGCTCACATCAAACTTTTCTTGTCGGAAATTCTGACCGTGTGTACGCGGCATTACTGAACATAAAATGTGTGCATTTTATTCTGTAATTTTTCCTGTCTGAAATGAAAATATAATTATGTTTCTGGTACAAAGCATTGTAAAGTAATTTGCAAATAAATTGAAGAGTTTTTTTTTCAATTATGCACTTATGCAATGGTAAATGTGTGAATACATGTTAAATATGTAAACATATTAACAAACAAAACAAGAAAGTTTGAATATTTAAAATGGAAACAAACCAGAACATTAGCTGGAACAAGGCTCAGGTGCTTCTTTTAGTGTGACATTTCTGGCCCCATAGAGTGCATGAAAAACACAAAGGGGTTTATTAAAGTTAAATCCACTTTGCACTGAAAGTGCAATTGGAAGTGCAGTCGCTGTAGATCTGAGGGGAACATGCAAGGAAAATAAAAAAACAGCATGTTTGCTTGTACATGGTTGGATGATAAAATCAGCAGAGCTTCCCCTCATTTCAGATCTTCCCCTCAGATCTAAAACGACTGCACTTCAAAGTGCACTTGCAGTACACTTGTAGTGCAAGGTGGATTTGTCTTTAGTAAATCAACCTCACAGTCAAAACACATAAAATTCATGAAAATTCAGCAACAAAAGTGTGCACATAGCCTAGTAAATATTTTAGTAGCAAAATTGCTGAAACATACCCTGCAAGAGCAGTTACCGCATCTGACACAAGTGATACATAAAGTCATTGCTGTATTTTGGCCTAGGCCGAAAAGGCCCACTTTGCGGCGGGTGATTACAACTAAATCCAGCGGCATTGCAATGGGGGGGGGGGGGGGGCGGACCGCACCGGGTGACACCAGGAAGCATTTGTAGTGGGTGCAGCCCCCTTCCATTGGCAAAGCTGTGATCAGCTTGGCAGCAGTGTTGTGATAGGGAGAGGAGAGCTGCAGTGTCTGTATCTCCCCCGCTCACCCCCTTCTTTCTCCTATCAACTGAACAGGAGAAGAGAGAGAGCAACTCAAATCGGGTTCCCCAATGCGCCGCCCACCTTCCTGCCCGCTCTGATTCCCTCCCAATTGGCCACAGCAGAGGGCCAATCAGAACACACTGAGGGAGTGGGGCATCATGGGAAATGTGGTCCCGGAAGATTGGCAGTGTTTCTGTAGCCCCCGTGTATCCACAGACAGCAGGCAGGCTACAGTCCCCCAGCATGCATGCACTCTGGGGGGGGGGGGAGTGAACCTGGAACCCAGCAAAAAGCAGAGTTCTACAGAAGAGAAAAAGAGAGGACTGTGCAGGGGGAGGCCAGAGAGGGAACCACGTTGTACCTGCACAACCAGAGAGGGAGCCATGCTGTACCCACACCACCAGAGAGGGAGCCATGTTGTACCCGCACCACCAGAAAGGGAGCCACGCTGTAACCGCACCACCAGAGAGGGAGCCATTTTGTACCCACACCACCAGAGATGGAGCGATGCTGTAACTGCACCACCAGAGAGGGAGCCACACTGTAACCGCACCACCAGAAAGGGAGCCATGCTGTAACAGCACCACCAGAAAGGGAGCCATGCTGTAACCGCACCACCAGAGAGGGAGCCACGCTGTAACCGCACCATAAGAGAGGGAGCCACGTTGTAACAGCACCACCAGAAAGGGAGCCACGTTGTACACGCACCACCAGAGTGTGAGCCACGCTGTAAACGCACCACCAGAGAGTGAGCCACGCTGTAACCGCACCACCAGAAAGGGAGCCATGCTGTAACAGCACCACCAGAAAAGGAGCCACGCTGTAACCGCACCACCAGAGAGGGAGCCACGCTGTAACTGCACCACCAGAGAGGGGGCCACGTTGTAACTGCACCACCAGAAAGGGAGCCACACTGTAAAAGCACCACCAGAGAGGGAGCCACGTTGTACCCTTACCACCAGAGAGGGAGAAATACAGAGCCACTGCCAGGGTAAAGACATGCTACACTATTGACTAGAGTCACCTTGGGCAACCCAGAGTGAGCGAACATCCAGCCAGAGGGATCACTGTTGCAGTTTTGCTGGGTCTGGTAAGAGGGCCTGTTTGCCATTATACATTATTGTTCCTAGGGACTGAGCCATTAGGAAGTGCCTAACCTGATATTCTCTAGGCCTTATTGACTGCCACAATGTCCCTCTCTGTTCTCCTCCTCCAGTGTCTCTCTGTTTTCTTCCCACGGTGTCCTTCTGTCCTTCTTCCACGTCGTCCCTCTGTCCTTCTCCCACGGCGTCCCTCTGTCCTCTTCCCACGGCGTCCTTCTGTCCTTCTCCCACGCCGTCCCTCTGTCTTTCTCCCACGGCGTCCCCCTGTCCTCTTCCCATGGCATCACCCTCTGTCCTCTTCCCACGGCGTCCCTCTGTCTTCTGATGTGGACTAATTATTTTCCTGACACAATTTCTCAGGGAGGAACCCATTCTACCACTTGATTCAAATTAATGAGAGCATGCAATCCAGACAAAAAGATTTCACATGCTCACCTTCCAACGTTCAACAGCCAAGAGAGAGCCTGAGCTATGGCCCCCACAGCTTTATTAAAAGCATAGAATCACAAAACATGCATTGATTGGTTCATATCATACACCCACACACCCATTTTACCCACCCCTCACCCATTCTACCCTTCCCCCTCCCTGTGACGTCTGTAGCACATGGCACCCTCATAGGTCAGTTCATATAGGGGATGGTTTCTTCTCACAAGTCCATTCATGGGAAAGCTGCACACACATCCTCTTTATAAGTCCACGTGACATAAAAGTTCATTGTCAGCTCAGCAAGTTTCCTCCACAAGCTTCACACAGGGGGGAAGGGGTGGTCTTCCTCTTCCATACAGAGCAAGGAACGAGAAGGGGTTTTTGGAATAAAAGCCATCTAGGAATGCAATAGGGGGGTAAGGGCTGAACAAATTTGTAACATGAGGGAAAAATGGAGAGGAAATGGCTTCTGAACAAACAGCTCTCCTTTGTATCTCCACTTCAAATGGTAACTTTAAAAACCATTATATAGTATTCCTGATATAAGTTCTTTTAAGGAAAACAAACACTTATTGATCATACCCATACATACATATGCATAATGCGTATAAAAACAAACAGTATAAGGAATATAGGAAAGGGAAATATTTCAGTGATTCTAATCATAACATAAAATAAAATTTTCATTTTAGCACGTCCACCACACTTCCTCCCATGAAGATGACAGGGTGGGTATTAAATAGGTAGGGGTGTGGCCTTGACAGGAAGGGGTGGGTCATATTTAAATTAGGGGGTGCACAAGTTTAGTCAGGCCTAGGGCAGCACAAAACCTTAATACACCACTGCATAAAGTTATCCCTACATAAAAGCATAAAATTATCAAACCCTCTAATTATGTTTTTTTTTAGCTGGCCTGCAGATCCGCTGGATAGTGCATGTCAAACAAACTTTCTATAGGAAAATACTTGTGGTGCTAGATCATTTCCACTTAATCAATCAACAGAGAGCAGTAGGAATCATACAATGATTTTCAGTCTAGACTATTCTGTGTCTCTATTGTAATTTCCCTTTTAGCCATTTAATCTCTATCGTATATAAGAAAAAAAAATTGTTAACCTAATTACATAAAACTCTAAAATATTCTAATGTGCTTTAAAAGGTGCTTTTATGGTACCAAATATTCTACAAATAGATGATTTTGCATTGCAAAGAATACTTTCTTTGCATATTGCTCTCTTACCTTTTACATTCCTTGAAACAATGCTTTCATTTGTAGGAAAAAGAGCAACTTTATTTTTCCTCTAACATGTTTCCTGGAGCAGAGTCCGCTTCCTCAGAGAGACCATATCGTCGTAGGGCTATCAACATCAGATTATGTGTGTATAATAAAAAGAAACCCATACCTCCCAACTTTTTGAGATGGGAATGAGGGACACCTATCAGCAAAAATATGTAGGCATAGGACACACCCCTTACCACGCCCCCTTAAAGGAGAATTGTACAAAAAACAAGATTGGTTAAACCCACAAGTGCTTTTTTTTTACCACTACTATTCCTTTATATTGGCTTTTAGAATTTACAAATGCAGCAATTTAGAAATCAGATGAAAGGTTTAGCACTGGAAAACACTTTTTGATAGATAAAAAGTGCATTTTATATACAACTATATAGATCAGACCAAAATGAGGGACAAATGAGGAGCAATGAGGGACAGAGGGACATTGCTCCAAATCAGGGACAGTCCCTCGAAATCAGGGACAGTTGGGAGCTATGAGAAACCCCTTGTATCAGGGGACACGAGCAAAGCAGTAGCTATTTCAATGACAAATGAGTACTGTGGTAGGGTTATAATTAAATGAAACTATTTTATTTACTAAATTTATTATGTATCGAAAAATCTTCCACATTTATAGAAAGGGGAAGTCTAAACCTCCAACTTTATTATGTATCAAAAAAATAATAATCCAAATTTAAAATAATGGGGTATAAACTTCCCCTTTCTTTAAAATTTGGGAGATTTTTTGATACATAATACATTTAGTAAATAAAAAAACGTATTCATAACCCTACTACGGTACTCTTTATCATTGAAATTGGTACTGCTTTGCCCTTGTCCTCTGATACAAGGCAGGGGCATTGCTAAGTCTACTAAAGATCTGGAGCTAGAGCCCATAGCAGCGAAGCCCATTGCAACATGCTCCTGTTATCACTGAAAGAATATTATGACTATAAAAAATAAGGCTACAAGAGGATAAAGCAGCCATCTTACATGAGAACTGTCAATGTGGGGAGGCCATGTGTTAAGCCCTGTGCACGTTTCAAGTTTCTGAGAAAGTGGAAACATAATGGCAGTTTCTGGTAGGGGACCAAGGGCAGCGTAGGGCAGATAAGTACAGGATGCCTATTGTGGCTCCATAAAGCCATCCTGTTACTTTTCCCGCTATGGTGAAAGTTTGTTTTACACCACAGTTAGTCACGTGACGAATACAACTTCAGTCTAAATTGATCATTTCATCACATCAAACAATGAGAATTAAAATAAACTATTATTAGACATGTCTAAATAAACAGTTAATGTAATTACAAGGTGTTAACAGTAAAAATGTTACTAAATAACAGCCTATATTGAAACCTGCTGAAATAAATGTCTGGGTGTGAAAGGAAGTTCCTGAATGCAGTAGGTTTGAATTACAGGGATAGTTCTGAGCTGACATCATCCGATTGCAGGTGACTTCCGATCACAAGATGTTTTTGTTATGTTGTAGCTTCTCCTTTTGCATTCCAGCGGCCAGCCTACTGCAAGGTAAAGCAATCGTGCAAATACTCACGTCTGCAGGAAAGAGAAGTCAGGATTTACTATATAATGCCTGTGTCAGGACTCAGCAGATACCATAGACATAGATGGTAATGTTTAGCTCAGCAAAGATAAGGCTTTATAGGCACAAAGCTGTTCATGCAAAAGTGGAACAGTAATCAAACATTTTCAGGTGCTGTATTATCAGGACCAGGTTAACCACTTAACCCCCGGACCATATTGCTGGTCAAAGACCAGAGCACTTTTTGCGATTCGGCACTGCGTCGCTTTAACTGACAATTGCGCGGTCGTGCGTCGCGGTCGTGCGTTGTGGCGTCCTTTTTTTCCCACAAATAGAGCTTTCTTTTGGTGGTATTTGATCACCTCTGCGGTATTTAGTTTTTGCGCTTTAAACAAAAATAGAGCGTCAATTTTGAAAAAAAATTATATTTTTTACTTTTTGCTATAATAAATATCCCCCAAAAATATATAAAAAAACATTTTTTTCCTCGGTTTAGGCCGATACTTATTCTTCTACATATTTTTCGTAAAAAAAAATCGCAATAAGCGTTTATTAATTGGTTTGCGCAAAAGTTATAGCGTTTACAAAATAGGGGGTATTTTTATGGCATTTTTATTAATATTTTTTTTACTAGTAATGGTGGCGATCAGCGATTTTTTTTTCGGTACTGCGACATTATGGCGGATACTTTTGACACATTTTTGGGACCATTGGCATTTTTATAGCGATCAGTGCTATAAAATCGCATTGGATTACTATAAAAATTCCAATGGCAGTAAATGGGTTAACACTAGGGGGCGGGGAAGGGGTTAAGTATGTTCTAACTGTAGGGGGTGGCCTCACTAGGGGAAATGACTGATCTTCTGTTCATACATTGTATGAACAGAAGATCAGCATTTCTCTCCCTGACAGGACCGGGAGCTGTGTGTTTATACACACAGCTCCCGGTCCCCGCTCTGTAACGAGCAATCGCGGGTGCCCGGTGGCGATCGCGCCCACCGGGCACGCGCACGGGGGTCGGGGGCCAGCGCGAGAGCCGACGTTCTATTACGTGCTCTCGTGCAGAGGAGCCGACCTGCCGCCGTAAAACAACAGCGGCTGGTCGGCAAGTGGTTAAACAGTCTGAGTGATATAAACAGAATGCAATACTGCGGTGTACACTGCCTATTTGGTAGTACCAGGTTGTGGTCCTCATGATCACCCCACCAGGAAGTGAGCAAGCCGGGGTTCAGTAGAGGATAAGCATTTAAGGATCAAACAGAAGGGTGGTCAGTAAACGAGCCATAAGGTCAGTAATGAGCAGTTGCTGGATGGGATCAGGCAGAAGCGTAGTAGAGGAACAAGCAGTGGCGGTTCGTCCATAGAGGGCGCTGGAGCGCCGCCCCCTCTGGCTCTCACCGCCATGCATTCGCCATAGATTCATGCATTGCACGAATCTATGTTATTTTCGCCGCTGCCGATGTTATTCAGATGGTCGGCGCTCAATGTCCGGCCATCTGAATAACGCCAGCTGGTTGGCTGTACGGAAATGTCTATCAAAGCCAACAGCTCTGATAGGCTTTCCCAATACAGCCCTCGGGTCCCGGAAGCTTATTCTCGGAGCGCACAGACTGTACGCCCCTTGAATAAGATGACAGGCGTCTCAGCCAATCAGGTTGGCAGGTTCTGGCTACCTGTAACCTGATTGGCTGAGACGCCTGTCAGTCATCGAGGGCGGGAGAAGACATCGTGGGACGTGGATGCCTAAAACCAGTAAAGGTAAGTGCCATCAATTTGCACCACTGTGCCATGCCATCAAATGCAGCCACTGTGCCATCAATTCGCACCACTGTGCCATGCCATTAAACACAGTCACTGTGCCATGCCATCAAATGCAGTCACTGTGCCATCAATTCGCACCACTGTGCCATGCCATCAAATGCAGTCACTGTGCCATCAATTTGCACCACTATGCCATGCCATTTAACGCAGTCACTGTGCCATCCATTGTCACCACTGTGCCATGCCATTAAACGAAGCCACTGTGCCATACATTGTCACCACTGTGCCATGCCATTAAACTCAGTCACTGTGCCATCCATTGTCACCACTGTGCCATGCCATTAAACGCAGCCACTGTGCCATACATTGTCACCACTGTGCCATGCCATTAAACGCAGCCACTGTGCCATC
Source organism: Rana temporaria (assembly GCF_905171775.1). Lineage (NCBI taxonomy): Eukaryota > Metazoa > Chordata > Amphibia > Anura > Ranidae > Rana > Rana temporaria. The sequence continues at coordinate 72,260,802 of NC_053496.1, read as the reverse complement.
CATTGTCACCACTGTGCCATGCATTGTCACCACTGTGCCATGCCATTAAACGCAGCCACTGTGCCATCCATTGTCACCACTGTGCCATCCATTGTCACCACTGTGCCATGCCATTAAACGCAGCCACTGTGCCATACATTGTCACCACTGTGCCATACATTGTCACCACTGTGCCATGCCATTAAACGCAGCCACTGTGCCCTTTAATGGTCGCCGCTGTGCCAATTGTCCCCACTGTGCCCTGTAAATTGCTTTCCCCCCCCCCCTGCCCGGCACTTACCTTTACTGGTTTTATTAATATGAGGTGTGTAATGTGTGGTGCTTAGTGTTAAACTTTGGAATTTTTCACTTCCTATTACTGTAATCCCACGAGATCACAGTGAGAGGAGCTGTTCTCAGAAGTTCCCGGCGTTTGTAGATCGCTTCACAACTCAACAGGAGAAGCAATCTACAAAGCTTAAAGAAGTTGTAAAGGAAACATTTTTTTTCATAATAAGCATCCTTTACCTGCAGACATTCCTCTTTTCACTTCCCCATTGTTCGTTTTTGCTCAGAAGTTGCTCTATTTCTTCTCTGTTCTGTTCACTTCCTGCTTGACTGATTTTACTCACCACCGTGAAGGGAGGCTTTACTGCGGTGGTCAGTGACGTGCTTGCCCCCTCCTGGGAACTACATCTGTGCGGCAGGACGCTCTCTACGTGTTAGAGACTTCAAGGAGGTGTGAATTATATTTTGCTTGGGAATTTCCCATACTTTATTTTGTCTTGTTAACTTATTTTACAAAAGAAAAAGGTCGTTGGTAGATGAAAAAATAGGTCTTTTGCTTCTAAATTGCTGGAATATGAAACATAGTAAATAGTCAAAGAGATGTTCTATAGTTCTGTACAATGAATAGAAAGGGGAAGAACCTGTCTTTATATTCTCTCAGCTGGACATGGACAACTTTCACACTTTTGTACTGATTTCAAATGCATACTGGGAAATGTAGTTCTTACATGAACGAGCGTCACAAACCAGGAAGTGAATGAGAGAACAGAAACTAGAACGCCGGAGGTGATATAGATGAAGGAATTTAATAGGTATTTACTTGTTTTTTAACAGAATCATTACACTATTCTGTCTGTCTACCTTGCAGACATTAATTTTATTATTCATTTGAAAATGCCTGAGAAGTGAGCAGCAGTATTTTACCGCTGTATGATAAACAGACACCTATATGTAGAGTATGTAAGCACTCTTACCAGGCTGCAGTTTAACAGGGGAAAAACAGGCAGATTTTAATGAAAGAATTACAGTTAGAGTGCACTATTTAAGAGACAATAGCTACACATAAATTTGATTGCTGTGGCAATGGAATTGGCTGCAAACTAAAAGACACATAGCAAGATATACTCTGCAGAAATCAAATTTAGCTTCTGAGGCCCATCTGCAGAAACATTATGTATGGCTTATTTACAGTGACCAATCACCAGAATGGGCTGGGAACTTTGTGGTGTAAACCATGACTGACCCCCAAAAAATTATACATTTTGCAGCTGAGAAACAGCCTTAAAATAGTTATGTTTGGCACCTTTACTGAGAAATGGAATAGGACAGTAGAGGCATCACCAGATGGCAACGATGGCAGGAGATGTAAATGGTGGCAGGCAAGCAGCAGTGCAGGAATGGTAGTAGGGGCAGTTTATCACTGGTGGAAGCGCTTGGTAATGGTAACAGGCCAGCAGTGGTTGAAGAAGTTTGTAATGATGATAGACCAGTCATGCATACTGTAGTGCAGCTCACAGCAGCCTCGGAAGCTGTACACGCAGTTAATCAGAGGCCTTTTGTAAATGTATTCCAACCAACATAATACCTTGAGAAAACTTTAGGGAATTGTGTGAGGAATTAAAATGATAGCTTAACATATGTGTTTGAGCACAAAGGGGGTGTAAATATCATATTTGATAAAACTTCATATTGAGATGTTATGTGATACTTGAAAAGAATACAGCTTTCATTCTGAAAATGCTGAGATTGTAATTTGACAAACATTCCAAAGCTGTCTGCTTTATAACAAAGCCACGCATATTTTCTTAAATTACTGAGTGCAAAATAATCCCTCCATCTCAAGTAAAGCTACTTTTTAATGCCTAGTACTCCTTGGGCTTTATTCCTCTCTCTCCTGTCAAATCGTATTTGTTACCGATGCCAATCCTGCTGTAACTGAATCACCACTAAGTGAACCAGCAGATGTCGGAGACCTGAGAGGGGTCTGAGGAAGATAAGAAAGTACAGCTTTATTTTATCATGCACAATTCAATGGCTGCTGGTGAAATTGGCCTCAGTCTATTCTAAGAATATCAAAATGTTGTTAGGCCACTTTCAACTGTTTAAAAAAAATACCTGTACATTTGGATTCTGACCCTCTATTGTTTTAAATATAATACATTTTTCCAAAAAAAAGCATTATATTTTGCTTGGGAATTTCCCATACTTTATTTTGTCTTGTTAACTTCTTTTATAAAAGAAAAAGGTCGTTGGCAGATGAAAAAATAGGTCTTATTCTTCTGAGTTGCTGGATTATGAAACATAGTAAATAGTCAAAGAGATGTTCTATATTTCTGTACAATGAATAGAAAGGGGAAGAACCTGTCTTTATATTCTCTCAGCTGGACATGGACAACTTTCACACTTTTGTGCTGATTTCAAAAGTGACTGCTGCTGCCGGGGACAAGAACCTCCACATGCTATTACTGGTGGGGCATTTTGGGGGTGAGGTTGGGAGTGTGCAGTTTACACCACATTACACCCTAAATATAGGTGGCAGGGCCGCCATCAGGGAGCACAGGCAGTACACCTGTAAGTGGCCCGGATGGCAACCCCCTTTTATTTCATTTTTTTTAAGGGGTCCGGAGGTCCCCAGGGTCCCGGATGGCAACCCCACTTTTTTTGTAATTTCTTTTTATAACTTTTTTTTTTTTTTATATATATATATATTTTAAAAGGCCCCCCCCCCCCCTGCTTCTCAATTTTCACAATTGACGGCGGCACCCCCCTAATGTGTTTGTATATTTGTGTGTGTGTGTATGGGTATGTATGCATTTAAAGGCTAGCTCCACCTTGTGACAGCGGGGGTTTGCTCACACAACTGTGCCATTGAGAGATTGCAGCACATGGACTTGTAGTTATCAACAATCACCGTGGTAATTAGCACACTTGTAATACACTTGTAATACATTGACACTTCCTCCAGCTCCAGAGTTGGAGGAAGTGTTGACAGGGGTCTAACATTGCACCTATAATCCACTGATTGTGGTAAATGCTTTTAATTTTTTTCCCTTAGTCCCCATTCACATCTAGGCGTTTTGTCGCCTGTAGTGCGACGCCGCTGCCGCCAGAGGGATGAAAAGACATTGCCCTCTATGGAGATGGTTCACATCTCCACGCCTGCCGCCTGCCGCCTGTCGCCTGCTGCCTGAAAAATGGTCCCGGACCTTTTTTTCAGGCGGCTTTCGGCGTTCGGGAACCATCTCCATAGAGGGGCACATCTAGGGGCACATCTAGGCGGACAATCGGGGCGTTTTGTCGCCGCAATTCGCGGTACAAAACGCTGCTATTTGCCGCCGCAATTCGCGGGACAAAACGGCGCGAATTTGTCTGCCTAGATGTGAATGGAGCCTAAAAGTGGTACTAACCCCAGGACGCTGTATTCACTACAAAACACAGAACATGAAAAGATAATTATTTTAGTAAATATAAACTGCTAAATACCTTTTCTCATCAGCAGTGTATAGCAGTCTTGTGACTTTTATGATTGTCTGGTTAAAGCTTGTAGAAGGAGTTTCCATTGTGCACTGACTGTCCTATCAGGATGCAGGACCCCTGACCCTCTTTCACTATCTAAACTTTCTAGCAATACACACCAAACTGAGTATGTGCAGCCTATCCCCTGGCTCTGTATTATCAGAAAATATATTGGGGACAATGGATAAAGAAGAGGATCAGAGAAGACAGTATCAAACTGCTTTTTTACACAGTGCAGAGGATTAACCCATTAGGTTCCACCATGAGTATAACAAGCATGCTTTACTGCATATACAGACTGATTTTACTGTTGTGAGTTTAGTAAAACTTTAAAGCTCAACTTAGCTTTTAAGATAGGGGCCATATATTGCAAGTTCAGGGACTGTAAATGTACAGTATGTAAATTACTGTTTAAATTTAAAAAAAATCTCTGTTCTACCTATGCTAAAAACTTTATTCAGTTTATATCCTAAAGCCCATTTTTGTTAAGACAAATTGTAAATCCTTGTAAATTGTGTAAATTGAATAGTGTAGATTTGTTGGAAATATAAAGTGTAGAGAAATTTGATTGCATGTTTTGACTGATCGTGTTCAACTAGATATGTTTTAGATGATATAGACCTGTGCAAATCATGTTAAAGTAGTACCAAATACAAAATAAAAAATGACACATATGATTTAGGGCCAGTTCACACCACATGCAGTCCAGTGCGTTTTTTTTCTGAATCAAAAACGCATGGAAAGTAGGTTATATGGTTTCCAATGGCATAGTTCACACCAGTGCTTGCAGTTCCAGTGCATTCCAGTTCCAGAAAAAAGTAGAACATGCTGTATTTTTCCTGCACTAGACTGTACTGGAACGCTGTAAAACACATCAAAATGCACTGCACTTTCCCAAAAATGCACTGAAACGCATCCGGACTGCGTTTGTTTCCATGGTGTAAACTGGTCCAAAGTCTGTCACAAGCTTTAACACAGCAGCCTTTGTTTTTCTGAGCTCCCCTAGTTATATAGTTTTATCTATTGATCCTGCCCATAAGTCTGTTATTTTTCTTACTTTAACAGACCAAGCAAAAGTTGAAATAAGTGGACTGAGACAAACAATTTAAAGTGGTATTAAAGTATCTAAGTACGTTATTTAAGTATATGAATAACAAACATGTTCGACTTACCTCCTCTGTGCAGTGGTTTTGCGCAGAGCAGTCTGTATCTTCCTCTTCTCAGGTCCCATGCTGGCGCACCAGGCCCCTTCTCCTGCCGGGTGTCCCCACAGCAAGCAGCTCTTCTTGAATCACCTAAAATACAGAACCACTAGCAGAAAAGTGTCTAACAGTTTTTTTACTTTTTACTGTGTATCTCAGTCTTCTGAAAGGTGATAGTGCTGCAAAAGGAGGGAGGGAATGGGTGGAGGGCACTCTTTGTGGGGGTATACATAAGGGCTATCAGGGGCATTGTATGTGGTGGGAGAAGGAGGGGCTGGGGGTGCTGTGTGTGTTGTACAGGTGGAAGGGGGAATTGTGGGCTTTTTAATGTCTCCACAACTGAGCTGGAGAACTGTGCTTTACACATCCCTGAACTCTGTTCAATATGGACTCCTTAAGCGTTCCCTGCACTTTGCACTTTATACACCCCTGACCTCTGATCTCAGTGTGTTACACATCCCTGCACTCTGTGCATTGTGTACCACTGAGCATTGCACTCTGTGTTTACACTTTGATGCACTCTGTGTTTGGCACACCCCTATCCCCACACTCTATGCATTACACAATCTGCACACTTGCACTCTATACATTACACACTCCTGCATTCTGATGTTCACCCCCATGACCCCTGCTCTATGTGCATTACACACTCCTGACACTTGCACTCTGTGAATTACACACTTCTGCACTCTGTGGGGCACACCCCTGCGCTCTGTGTTACACACTCCAGGCACTTGCACTCTGTGCATTGCACACCCCTGTTTTCTGCATCCTATGTGTTGCACAGGGCTACGGGTTACACATATGATTTTATAACTTATGAGGGTAAAGACAGACAGCTAAACCCCCCTGTATGCTCTACATACATGGGAACAAGTGTCAAAATTGTCTGGCAGCTGATCTAACCATTACTTGGGAAAGGTTACCATCTATATGTAGACAATTTCTACACAAGTCTCCCACTTTTACGCCATCTGTACCAAAACTGTGGCCTGTGGGACAGCAGGGACCAACCGCAAAGGCTTCCCACAGAGATTGGTTGCCAAGAAATTGAAACAGGGGAAAATGGCCAGTATGCGGACTGAAGAGGTACTAGCACTGAAGTGGAGAGATAAAAAAAAGAGATGTCTACATCCTTTCCACAATGCATGATGACACCTTGGTGGAACTGCAGAGAAGAAGAAGCCCCGTCCAGAAGCCAAAGAATCGCCAGTAGCAGAATGTATTTTGGGGGGTATTTTTTGCTATGTACATACTGTCCCGGATTCAGATAGAGATACGACGGCGTATCTCCTGATACGCCGTCGTATCTCCGGGTTCCGTCGGTCGGATCTATGCGACTGATTCATAGAATCAGGTTCCGCATAGATCTCCCTAAGATCCGCCAGGTGTAAGTGACTTACACCGTCGGATCTTAGGCTGCAATTCCAGGCCGGCCGCTAGGTGGTGTTTTGTTTTTTACACGCAACAAATATGCAAATGAGGATTTCCGCCGATTCAGAAACGAATGCCCGCCCGTCGCTTTTTTTTTACGTTGCTTGCGTTCGGCTTTTTCCGGCGTATAGTTACCCCTGCTATGTGAGGGGTATCCTATGTTAAGTATGGCCATCGTTCCCGCGCCAAGTTTTGAATTTTTACGTTGTTTGCGTAAGTCGATTCAGAAAAGAGCTGGACGCAAGTTACGCTCACGCCGAAACCAATGACGTCCTAGCGACGTCATTTGGAGCAATGCACGCTAGGAAAATTCGCGGACGGCGCATGCGCTGTTCGATCGGCGCGGGGACGCGCCTGATTTAAATTGTAGGCGCCCCCTAGCCGCAGAATTTGAATTCCGCCGGGTGATTTACGATACGCCGCCACAAGTTTTGAGGTAAGTGCTTTCTGAATTAAGCACTTGCCTCAAAAACTTCCGCCGATGGATCGTAAAGATGTAAAGATCTAAAGATCCGCTAACCTATCTGAATCCGGCCCACTAAGTGTTAGAAAGATCTTCTTAATTGACAACTTTGTGAAAAAAAATAAGTTTTCATTTTTTTTCCACATTTTCCAAAAACTTTTGGAAATAGATTACATGTTCAAAAGACTTATTATGCCTCATAGAATATACATTTGATTGTTTTCTTTCCAAAATGGGGTCATTTTGTGGGTAATTCCATTGTCCTGGTTCTCGAGCGCCTTCAAAAATGTGATAGGTACTCAGGAAATGAAATGTGTAATTTATGCCTTTAGAACGCCTGATGGTGCTACTTGGATGTTTGGCCTCTGTATGTGTCTGACTGTCTTCTTTCCAAAAAGGGTTAATTTGGGGGGTATTTATACAGTTCTGACATTTTAGGGCCTCAAGAAATTAGACCATCAGTGCATTAGGATTGATCAATTTGCAATAATGCAGAGACTCTATAACTTTTACACAAACCAATTATCATACACTTATGAGGATTTTTTTTTACCAAAGACATGTAGCAGAATACATTTTGGCCTAAATTTTCGCCGAAATTAGATTTTTTTGGATTTCTTTTATAACAGAAATTAGAATTTTTTTTTTCAAAATATTCGCTCTTTTTTCCCTTATATCGCATTTTTTTTTAAATGAAGTTGTGAATACATACCACCAAAAGAAAGCTCTATTTGTGTGAACAAAATGATAAAACTTTCATTTGGGTACAGTGTAGCATGACTGAGTAATTGTCACTCAAAGTGCGAGAGCACTGAAAGCTGAAAATTGGTCTGGGAAGGAAGGGTGTGTCAGGCCCCCGTACACACGAGAGGATCTATCCGCTGGAATTGATCTGCGGATCAGTTCCAGCAGATAGATCCGCTGGTGTGTACAACCCAGCGGATCTGTTTCCGCGGATTTTTATCCCCTGGGATGGATTTCAAGCGGATAAAAATTTGAAGACATGCTTTCAAATCTATCCGCTTGAATCCATCCCAACGGATTGATCCGCTGGTCTGTACAGACTCACCGGATCAATCCATCCGAATGGATCCCCCGCATGCGTCGTAATGATTCGACGAATGCGTGGAATTCATTATATGACCGCGTCGCGCACGTCGCCGCGTCATCATCGCGGCGACGGCGCGACACGTCATCGCGATGGGATTTCGGCGCGGATTTCGATCCTATGGTGAGTACACTCCATCGGATCCAAATCCGCGGAAATCCTCGAGAGGATTTATCTGCGGAAACGGTCCGTTGGACTGTATCCGCGGATAAATCCTCTCGTGTGTACTAGGCCTAAGTGTGTAAGGTGGTTAAATACACTGATTTCGGCACATTGATGGACTTTTGTGTTTATGCACCTTAAAAGTGGTGCTATAATACCACTAATTTATTATAGACGTTTTTGCATGTTTTGATGAACCGTTTTGTTAATGCACTTTAATAGTGGTGACACTATAAAGAGTTTATTTATTGAAGGTTTCACCAATACTGTTTTTATGTGATATTTGGGGATAATATTAATACATAGTGCTTATCCATTGTGTTTATTTAGTACATCTTTATTGTGTGATTTGCACAACAAAGTAGGAAGAGCTGCAAGGGTGGTTTTATTACACTTTTAACAATTTATAGAGGAATCTGTGGGGCAGTGTTTTTTCACTTTATTGTTGTCCAATGGTGTCTCCATTGCTCCTCCATATATAGAGAAACAATCCTAAAACAGAAAGTGTGCTACTGACTGGATCACCAAGTTAAAATAAATCAAAAATGTAAAACAGAAAACAAAATCATCCACAACATCTAAGGATTGATAAGCTGCAACACACAACCTTTTTTATTTTTGGGTCTATAACAAATATTGCTAAATATTTTTGATCTGAGACTATACAAGGAAGAAAAGAACATTTCTGAGAGGACAATCCGTTTCAATAAAAGTGGCACAGTTCTCTCCCTTACATCCACGTATCTCAGGGAGGAAGGACCCTAATGAAGTGGACCTATAGGATTGCCAATAGTAAAAAATATCTGCATGTAAAGCGTTTAGGACGATGGGCAAAAGATGAAAAAGGTCAACAGTACGAAAAAGACGAAAGGGTCAAAAAGCTCTGGTGAGTGCGGTAAAAAAGGAGGGGATTATGGAGTGTTGCACTGAGCAAAGAAGATTTATTGCAAAAGTAATTGTATTTAAGTGGGTGTTTTATTAAGCCAGAACTTTTGATTAATTACACTGTTTATAAGGACACTTTTACATATTTAATTTCATATATTTGCATGTTTGCACTCACATCTGTTAGATTTTTGGAGTATGTGTAATGAGTGGAATATTATTATTGAAGAGACATTTTATAACATGTTTGCTTCTAGATTAGTGCTGATAAATTTATGTTGGACTCATGGTTACCTTGTGAGACTGAAATTGGGTCAGGGTTTACTGCAGTTTAGGCTGGATAACTCACAGAGGCAGGTCTCTAGTACCTCCCCCTGGGTCTGGAAGATTGGATACATTTCTAGAAGTTAGAGGGCAGAGGCCAGGATGGCTGATCTGCATACTTGAGGGAACTTGGCAAATCCCCAGGCAGAATTCCTGGTAGGGTGGATGAGTCAGCCCAAACATATGGTGGAGACATGCCAGCAGGGTAGTCGGGTGGAAGATGGTGTGCTGAGGAACCTGTCGGTGGCCTAGTTTTGATCCCCTAGGTCTAGGGGGGTCTTTGCTGCCATGCTGGGCTTGGGCTAGCTCAGGAAGATCCATTTAACATCATATTTTGAACATGATCCTTGCCTGAGAGCAGTGGGAGTAAGGAGGACAGAGTGAGTACATCAGCACACCCAGGTATTTATAAGAGGAGAGACTGCCACATGTTGCAAGCTTTCAATGGACAGAGTTGTGCTTAACCCTTTATCCCTTGTCCTGAGACCTCTTTGGAGCAGCCAGCAGGGCTGCCCAAATAGAGAGCAATTATGCTGCAAGTTTGAAAATAACTTGTTAAGCTATTGCTAGACTTCACAAGTTTGTTGCACAATTGCAGCATGTTCACATTGCATGGGTCCAGATCAGGGTTGGACTGGCCATTGGGACTACAGGGAGTTTCCCGGTGGGCCGATGGCTCAGTGGGCCGGCTTAAGTGACAGCAGACCGCCGCCCCCCTCCGCTCCTCTGTCTCTCCCTCACCGCAGCACTCACCCGGGGGGAACAAAGAAGCAGGGGGAGGAGCAGGGACGACGACAGAGGATCATGGGGGAGGGGGCAGACAGCTGACTCAACAGCTATGGCCTGAGAGATTCTCACTTCTGCCTAAACTTGTCCCATAAAGGGGGGGCACCAAACTGATTCTTTGCCCCGGTTGAAATAATGTCTAGCTTCCCCACTGGTACTGCCTATAAGAGTACCAGTACCATTCATTCTACTCTAATAAAGTAGAATGGCTAGTGGCTAGTGAAGGGGGGAGGGGGCTTGGGTGGCCGGGGGTGGGGGGTGCGGGACTTGTCTGGCTGCCATGGGAGAGACCTGTCAAAGTGGGCCAGTCTGGATGAAGTCCAGGGCCAAATTTTCGTCCCAGTCCAGCCCTGGTCCAGATTAACTTGCTTTGCAAACATTCTGCAAGTCTGCTGCAAGTTCTGGTTTGGTTATGTTGTGCAATAGTCCTGCCACCACAGGGCCGCTGTTGCTTAATTTGATGTAGACTTGCAGAGCTCTTGTTGTAGACTCACCACTGCAACTTTGCTCTTGCTAAAGACTTGCCATGCAAATATACTTCAAATTGGAAAAGCGTCAATTAAAACTTGTGCTTCAAGTGTTCTGCAAGTGTACAACTTGGCAGTGAAAATGTGCAGCAAGTTAACAAACTTACAGTTCAACACTGCCACAAAGTGTGGCAAGTTATCCTTGCTATATGGGTTATAGTTCCTGCAGGCAGTAGAGCTGTGTGCAGCTCTATAGGAGGATGCCTGCAGCTTTCAACTATCTTTGCTATTTTCCAAAGGGGCTAAGAGCTCCTGTCTGTAAGAGACTTTGCCACTGATCCAAGAGACCCAGTGTTACTAGCAAAAAGAGCAGCCTATGATATTTTCTCTGTATATAGGAAGGAAGTTGTCATCATCCATTGTTCCGCAATCAAGTTGGGCATCCCATAATCCCTATACTCTATCCAAGTTGTTTTCCTCAAAAAAAAAAAAAAAAAACAAGCCCATGGACTAATTTATTATTTCTGGATGCAAGTTGGAAATGCGTGTTGCCTGGCTGTATAAAAATAGAGGAACCAGTCGCCAGCAGCCCCTGCGGGGGGTAGTGCTACATATGTACAATAACTAGTTAGAGTTTTTTGGATGTGTTTACCTGAAAAGGCACGTAGTATGTTTTAAAGAACTTATTAGGTTAGCACTTAGCACTTTAATCATAGGACTAAGTTTTGGACCATTGGAGACAGCCCTATATACTAAGTGCCGCACCATAATTTTCTGGTTACAATCTTAGTATGTGTCAAATACTGATAATACTTAGTAAACTTTGTGGCTTTGTTCTTGGACAGCATCTTAAATTTTTGTTCCATGTATTTGTCTATGCAAAAAAACATTATTCAGTTTATATCTTAAAGCCAAATTCTGGACAAAACACCAACAGATCTAGAATCTGACAGTATTTATTCCATAAAATTTATTGAAAAAAACAAGCCTTCTGATATGGCCATGGGTCTTCTCTTGACTGCCAGAAGAGTGACCTTTTCCCCTGACCACCACCACCCCATATGCATTCAAGTTTACACTGTGTGCTTTGTATTCAGGATCCTGTCCACCACCATCCATGTAGTAAGGGTGGGGCGGGGAGGGGTGGGATCAGTGGCAGTGGTGGTGTTTGTGAGGGGGGTGGGATCAGTGGCAGCGGTGGTGGTGGTGAGGGGGGTGGGGGTGGGATTTGAGGTATCATTCAAATTTATGGCATCTCAAATGTGAGTTCCGGGTTTTGTCATTCACACATCAGCGCTGTCAAATCGCAGCAGATCCGTGGCAGATTCAATTCAAAACGCTGTAGTGTGAATGCAGCCTCACAGTCACACAGCCAGAATGGGCAGGCCTCACATTGGGAGAACAGCCCTTTCCCCACAGTGGCGAAACTCCAGGGCCCAGTGGCAAGTGGTAGTTCTGCCACTGGTAGGGCCATAAAGGCACTTATATATCCAATCCAATAAACCTCTAGTACGATGTGATTCCTTGTTCCTATTAGGTCAGGCTCATAGCTAGGGAAGCGTAGTGGAACCGAGCAAGCTTTTCTCTGCTACACCCTTTCTCTCCTAGGTACACAATTCTCCTCCCTTCTAGGCTCCATCTAAATCTGGGGTTCTGCAAGAAGGGCAGGAACAACAGGTCACATCCCATTAAAGAGCAAGTTCACCCCTTCCTACATGACTGACACAGTGACCAAGCGTTTGAGTGGTTGAGATGACAAACCTTCGTAAAATAATAGACTGCCTTCTCTAATGCCCATTTTGAGAATGCATAATGAAGGCTGAAATTTAACTAAGCAGATTGACTTCTCTTCCTAAGCTGACATAATTTTATTTGGTTTGAATGAAGGAACAGGGCCAGCTACACACAAGGATTAGAATTGATTACTCAGCAAATCTTGTTAACATGTCAGTTTTCAAACTCACACAGAGACCAATTAACAATTGTCTTCCTTTTCTTCATGCGTGTGGGATAGTTACCTTGAACAACCTGCATACACCATGTTTTTTTTGCTGTATTCACTGCAAGAATTTTGCTTATGACAAAAGCTAAACAGATTACCTTTCAGACGCATACTGTATAAACATTTCAAATCCCCACTAGAGACCATAATAGATGATTGCTCACAATAGCTGCACAAAGATTATTTTCTGCAAATTGATGATTTGAGCCAGGGTTATGATGACGCTAGGACTAATAATATTGCTTCAGCATAAAACTAAGAGGTAACAGCACTGACTTCTATGATATTGTTTAAAGCATAACTTTCCCCATAACAGCTTGATAAAAAATAATGTTCTTTAGAAGGTAACATACATTCCACAATAATAATAATAATGCTACCAAAATGAGTGTGTGCTGTAAATTGCATCCAGCATTGCTCCTGTTTCTTCCTGCTGGAGGTTGCCATTTTACTGAAGCCCAGACCCCCTCAACAGAAGTAAATCATAAAGTGGAGTTAAAGGGGTTGTAAAGGTTTGTTTTTTTATTTTCTAAATATGTTCCTTTAAGCTTGTGCATTGTTGGTTCACTAACCTTTTCCATTCGATTTCCCTTCTAAATGTCTGAATTTCTCACTTCCTGTTCCTCCTCAGTAAGCTGTTCTGGCTGACTAACCCCCAGCCAGAACAGATTGGATGATGGGGGCAAGCTTACTGAGGAGAAACAGGAAGTGAAAAATTCAGACAAAGAAAAAAACATTTAGAAAGGAAATCAAAGGAAAAGGTAAGTGAACCAACAATTAACTAGCTTAAAAAAAAAACTATTTAGAAAATAAAAAACAAACCTTTACAACCCCTTTAAACCGATTTAACAGTTTCAAAAAACAGATACATTCCTTGAATGCCAGGATTGCTAACTGTCACATTTGCTTGTGACGTCAACCAAACTGTCAAACCATCAAATTGCTTATGTCATAACTGATGACATGTTGCAGGTCAAACAGAAGCAGCTTCTTTGGCTGTAAAGGATAGGAGGGTTTAATTCTGTAGATTGGTCTGTACAAATTCAGCAGTGCCTAAAAATGGAGAGCAGCTGCTCTCCATTTTTAGGCATTTCTAGGCACTGCTGAATTTGTAGAGACCAACACTGAGCATGTGCAGGGCAGGATAAGACAGTGTATTACTGGATTTTAATCAGTATAGGCACTTATTTTTAATGTTTTACATAGCTATACCTGCAAAAGGGGCCAGCCTGAAGTGATCTTGCAGGACTGAATTTTCTGACTAAAGTTCCACTTTAAATGAAGATTTCAGTCAGAATAGGAAATTAAAAGAAATATTTCCTAGGAAAGCTTTAGGATTTCTGCATGGAAATTGCTAGGAGCGGGCTGCCCTTCAATTGCAGCAGCGAAGGGGCGATCAGCTTACTTCTGGCTCTCCCTGCACTAGGGAAGGGAGTAAAGCCCTGTACACACAATCGGATATCTGATGGAATATAATCCAATGGATTTTTTCGTTGGATATCTGATGAAGCTGACTTTCATCAGTCTTGCCTACACACCATCGGTCAAAAATGTGACCGTGTCCAAACGCGGTGACGTAAAATACTACGACGTGCTGAGAAAAATGAAGTTCAATGCTTCCGAGCATACGTTGACTTGATTCTGAGCATGCATGGATTTTTGACCGATGGACTTCCACACAGATGATCTTTTTTCTATCGTTTTTTTTTATCCATATGGAAATTTTAAAACATGTTCTATTTTTTTTCACAGATGGAAACCAAACCGATGAGGCCCACACACGATCAATTTGTCTGATGAAAATGGTCCATCGGTCCGCTTTTATCAGACAAACCGATCGTGTGTACAAGGCTTTACAGTCCACAGTGGTATATAACATTTAAATTGGTGGTTTAAAGGGGGCCATTGACCCTGCAGGTGCTACATTTCCAATGACTATCACAATTTAGCTTGCAGTTTACCCTGTCTGTGTAATTCTTACCTCCTTGCTGTAGTGCTTCTCCTAGTCCTCTGATTCCTTTCACATGTTTTATTGGCTTTTCTGCTCACCTATGGGCATCACCTGCTATTCTCTGGGTTTACATTTCCTTTCCCTTCCATCACTTCCTGGCCAGCCTCCCAGTTTGCCTCCCTATATATACATGTGCTTAGTTCAGCCCTCATGGTCTGAGCAACTTCACAGTTCTCTGAGCTCCTGTCTGCTTACTATTTTGTGTATCCTTTATCTAATTACCCTTGTATAGTCCGGGCTTTGCCTGTGCTGACCTTGGCTTGTTTCTTGGTTTTCCTTCAGTTTTGTGCTGTTGTACTCTGCATGTGTTAGTGGTCTTGGGGTTCATCACCTCGTGGCTCATCCCCACCATCAGGGGGCCCGGTGAAAAAGCAGGCTGGGGCTTGAACTTCGCGCCCTGGGGAGCCCCAACTACATGGGCTCACTACGATAGACTCCTGATATAAAACATTGTTATTATATCTATTTTATTAGTTACAGTGCTGTGAGACTGCTTTGCGTGAGGCAGGTTAAAATTATCAGCTTGGTACAGTATATTACTAAAACAGGGAACCGTTAGTAAACATTCACTGAGGGTGCATCTTGCAGGTGCATGTTTTCAGTAGCAATAAGGCTGGGTTCACACTAGTGCAAAATGGATGTGGATTTCTCTGCATCCACTTTGCATGTCAGGAGATTGTGACCGGCTCTTTATGTAGCCAGTTCACACATCTCTGGGGTGGCTCCGGAGCAAATTGCACAGGAGTCCTATGCATCTTCTGGGTTGTTTCAGGTCCGAGTTCAGCCCAAAATTTGGACTGTAATTGGACCGGAAATGGTGAACAGGGGCGCACTGGACCCCTGCTGTGAGCCACTGTGGGCGGTGGTGTGAATCCAGCCTAATTAATGCACCACCAGTGAATGTTTGGTAAAAGTCACATTCTCTGCTTTATAAATATACCCCTAAATGTACATAGGTAAAAGTTTATTACTGGATGTTACTTTGTGTAATAGTTAAAGGGTGACTACAGTATAATGATATTCTGTCAAATGTATTTTTCTTTTAACTTTATAAGCTGTTAAAAGTATGATTAAAATATATATTTTTTTACAATATAAAATCTTTGTTTCACAAACTATAGTTCGTGCAGAATTTTCAGTGCGCAAACTTCAGCTGGAGCTATTGAACTCTGTAAACAACAGGTGTTATGGGGCTAAAGAGTTAATGGATAAGTTAAAGGAGTAGAGAGCTCTAATTGCTGGCTGCATATGAAAGTACAAAATATTAGTATGCAATGTTTCATTATCACCTGACAATAAAGAGAAACAGATTTCTTATGTTCATTTTTTTAGTCATGTCCTTAATAAATAAAGCAAGAAAATGTATACAAAGCCACTATTCATATCCTTTAATTGTCTGGAACCCACAGAAGCAAAAACCATATATTAGCAAAATTAAAATTAAATTAAAATTATCTGAATCATCATATATGGAAGGTGCATGCATTCTAATTATCAAATACAAGATCGAAACCCAAACATCATCCTTCAAACTGGTTTTGGTGGAGCTTAACAGATTTGATGCCAAGTGAAATAAATGTGGATTGTCAGCATATAGGTATGTTTCTGGACGAGGCTTGTTTGGATCACAGTTTATTATCTTAGTTTTGGATATAAGAATTTTGTCTGGTATGAAATTCTAATCCTGCTTCCTGCTATTATTGGGGATTTGAAAGCCTCTCTGTATTATTAGTGTAAGTGTACAACTATAACACACAACCTACACTGTCTGTCATTGGGTATGAACAAAGGAGTTATTGTATGTTACTCATTATACAGAGTGACAAATGTTCATAAATAGTTCATAACAATGCAAGGACAAACGGATCAGCAAAATTGTCACTTCAGTTTTTTCCCCTTAATACAGCTGCATAAGGTGTGTTTAGGAGTCACCAAGACAAGTAACTTATACATGTCAGAGGAAACCTTGCCTACATATGGATTAACACTGAGTTGCAAAGACCTTCCCTTAAAACTTTCGCTGTCAGGGACATTTTTTTTCTTTTTTGGGCACACATGAAAAAAGGCAAAGTTTTTACATGAAAAATACATAAAACGTGATATATTTTCTGAAAGCAGAGGGCAATAAAATATATTGATGGTAGCTGAATTTTCTTTATATGTATCCTATTACCTGCAAGGAGCTGCTTCTGGTAAAAAAAAGGGGATTTTTATAAACAGCTTACCTGTAAAATCCTTTTCTTGTAGTACATCACGGGACACAGAGCGGCATAGTAATTACTATGTGGGTTATAGAGCTTACCTTCAGGTGATGGACACTGGCACTCTTCAGACAGGAAGTCCCTCCCTATATAACCCCCTCCCCTATGGGGAATACCTCAGTTTTGTAGCAAGCAATATTAATCCCAAAAATTCCCCAACAAGAGGGGTGGGTGCTCTGTGTCCCGTGATGTACTACAAGAAAAGGATTTTACAGGTAAGCTGTTTAAAAAAATCCACCTTTTCTTTATCGTACATCACGAGACACAGAGCGGCATAGTAATTACTATGTGGGATGTCCAAAAGCAATGCCAAATGAGGGGAAGGAGGCTTAAAAGAAGGATCAATAGATGCCACCGGATGCAGGGATCTTAAAGAGCGGCCTGCAGGACCGCCTGCCCAAAAGCCAGGTCCCTGCGCCTCCTCACGTCCAACTGATAACATTTTGTGAACGTGTGGACTGATGACCAGGTTGCTGCCCTACAGACCTGGGCCATGGAAACCTGGTGCTGAACTGCCCAAGAAGCACCTAAGGTTCAGCAGAATGAGCCTTAATAGAAGCCGGAGGGTCTTTGCCCTTCAGGCCATAAGCCTGAGCGATTACCTGCCGAATCCACCTGGCTAAGGTGGCTTTTGATGCTGCCTGACCCTTTCTGGGCCCATCTGGCAAAATGAACAGGGTATCCATCTTCCTGACCTGGGCTGTAGCCTGTAGATAGATTCTAATAGCCCTTACTACATCTAAAGAATGTAGCAACTTCTCCTTTCCCGAACTCGGGTTGAGAAAAAAAGACAGAAGAATTAATTCCTGGTTTAAGTGAAAACTCGAGACCACTTTGGGCAAAAAAAGTAGACGGCGGTCATAACACAACCCTGTCCTTATGAAAAATCAAGTACGGTTCCCTACAAGAAAGAGCTGCAAGCTCTGAAACCCTCCTGGCAGAAGCCATAGCAACCAGAAATACTAGTTTCCTAGACAGCAGGATCAAGGGAATCTGACCCAAGGGTTCAAAGGGCTGCCTCTGCAGGGCCGACAGGACCAAATTTAAGTCCCAGGAACATAGCGGAAGTCTGACCGGAGGATTAATCCGCAGGGCTCCTCGTAAAAAAGTCTTGACCAGAGAGTGAGTGGCTAATGGTCTCTAGAAGAGAACCGATAAAGCCGAAACCTGGCCCTTAATGGTGCTGACGGCCAATTTTAATGTCTACACCGTGTTGTAGAAACTCCAGAATTCTACCAATGACAAATTTACGGGGATGCCACCTCCTGGCCTCACACCAAGTGACGTAGGCCTTCCATACTCTGTAATATATTTGCCTAGAAACTGGCTTTCTAGCATTGATTACAGTGGAAAGCACTGGATTAGAGGGCCCTCTCTTCTTTAAGACATAGGATTCAGCCGCCAAGCCGTCAAACTTAGCGACCGTAAGACAGGATGGAATACCAGCCCCTGAGACAGTAAGTCTGGCCGGAGCGGTAGAGGCCAGGGATCTCCGATTGACATCTTGACAATCAGGGAGTACCATGACCTTCGGGGCCACGCTGGAGCCACTAGGATTATGGGCTTGCCCTCTATCCTGATCCGACGAAGGAGTCGGGGTAATAGTTGTAACAGCGGGAAGGCAAATATATCAGAGAAAACTGGTGCCACGGGCACACCAGAGCGTCCATTCTGCAGGCTCATGGGTCCCTTGTCTGGGACACGAATCTGGGCAGTTTTGCATTCAATCTTGATGCCATGAGGTCCACATCCGGAGATCCCCACCTCCGACAAATGTCCTTAAAGACCTCAGGGTGGAGGGACCATTCCCCTGGAAATAATTGTTGTCGGCTGAGATAATCCGCCTGCCAATTCTGTACTCCGGGGATAAATACTGCCGATAGGCATGGGATGTGGGCCTCTGCCCTCATGAATATCTGATCCACCTCTCTCTGGGCAGACCGACTTCTCGTACCCCCCTGGTGGTTTATATATGCCACTGCCGTGGCATTGTCTGACTGTATCCTGACAGGGGTTCCCTGCAGTCTGGTCGTCCAAGTCCTTAGCGCTAACCGAACTGCCCGAATCTCCAAGAGATTGATAGATAGAAGCCTTTCTGTGCTTGACCACCTCCCCTGCTGGGATAAGTCCCCCAGGACCGCCCCCCAGCCCGTTAGGCTGGCATCCATTGTGACTATTTTCCAAGCCACCGGGCTGAAGGATCTTCCCTTTTTCAGGTTCCCGGGTGCCAACCACCAGCCGAGACTCCCCCGGACTAACAGGGAGAGAGTCATGGGTAAATCCAAGGCCTGAATCTCCTTGTTCCATTTTGATAAAATCGCACCCTGCAACCTTCTCGAGTGGAACTGAGCGTAGGATACTGCCTCGAATGTTGCCACCATTTTTCCCAACAGCTGCATACAGAGTCAAATGGTTGGTTTCCTTTTGCTTAGCACTGATTGTATGACAACCCTTAAGGAGTCGATCTTTGCTTGTGGTAAAAAGATCTTCTGCTGGCTTGTATCGAGGACCATACCCAGGTACTCCAAACTCCTGGTTGGCTGCAAGGTGGACTTGTCCTTGTTTATGATCCAACCTAAAGCCTCTAGATACCGAACAGTGGTTTGGACTGATCGTCTTAGGCTGGGGGCTGATCGATCTATCAGCAGGAGATCGTCCAAATATGCCAGAATTACTATTCCGCGGGTTCTTAGATTTGCCAGCAAAGGAGCCAGGATCTTCGTAAAGACCCTGGGAGCCGTGGCCAACCCAAAGGGGAGGGCCACAAATTGAAAATGGTGATGACCTATCGCAAACCGCAGGAACCTGTGGTGACCTGGAAATATTGGGACGTGGAGATATGCGTCCTTTATATCTATGGATGCTAGGAAGTCTCCCCCATGTAAGGAAGTGGCTACCAAACGAATGGACTCCATCCGAAAGGTCTGAACGACCAGGAACTTGTTTAGGCCTTTTAAGTCTAAAATTGGCCTGACATCGCCATTTGGCTTCGGAATTATGAACAGATTTGAATAAAATCCTAGACCTCTTTCCTGAATAGGTACTTGCACAATTACCCCTTGGCCCAAGAGGCGATCTAAGGATGCCAAAAGTGATGCCCTTTTCCCTGGGTCGTTTGGCACGTTTGACCTCAGAAACCGAGGCGGAGGAATATCTTGAAACTCCAGCCGGTAACCAGAAGCGACCGTGGAGAGGACCCATTTGTCGGGACCCTCTCTTCCCAGGTGCCTGAGAATAGCTGGAGTCTTCCCCCCCACCCAAGAGGATGGGGGCGCCCCTTTACAAGGACGACTTTGGGGCGGGCTTGCCCGACTTACGGGCCCAGGGTCTCTTGTTTCCTGGAAACTGGCCCTGCAATTTGTTCCCATTGCCGGCCAGTTTGGCGGCCGTCCATAATGCCTGGGGTTAGAGGGCCCCGGCGCTGGTGAAGCTGGACGTTTGAACGTGGGGCCTCTAAACCTCTTCTTTACAGGCAAAAGAGTGCTCTTCCCACTTGATATCTACTGTATGTACTTGTCCAGATCTTCACCGAACAACCTTTCACCATGGAAGGGAAAACCTGTCAGGAGCCTCTTGCAAGGAGTCTCAGCTGACCAATTCTTCAGCCACAGGAGCCTGCGCATATGCACAATAAACATTGAGAGACGGGATGCCTGTTGAATAGAATCCTTGATTGCATCTACTGCAAAACAAAGGGCTCTAGGCAGATCCGCTAATTCCCGTGCCTGTTGGGCTGGAATGTCTTTTAGGACCTGCTTGGTTTGGTCCTTTAAAGCCTGGCACACGCCTATGGCAGCTATAGCCGGCTGTACCACTGCCCCTGATGTGGCAAAGGAAGATTTTAACAAAGTCTCCAGCCGTTTGTCGACCGGGTCCTTGAACATTTGGACATTGTCGACAGGGCAGGTTAACGTCTTGTTCACACAAGATATCGCGGAATCTACCGCTGACCACCTTTTGGAAAACTTTTCCTCCATAGGATACAGTACTGAGAATCTTTTAGGGGGAATAAAGATTCTATCTGGTCGTGCCCACTCTTTATACATTAGATCCTCTAAGAGAGGGTGAACCGGAAAAAAGGAGTTGGAGCCTTTAACGATCCTAAAGAGGATAATGTACCCACCGGTGGCGCAGGGGGGATCCTCGGCTGAAGGGCCGGCATCGCCGCTCCAGCCAATCACAGCGCTGGAGCGGCGATACCCGGAAAACACGCTCGGCTCGGCATGGACCAGGTAAGTTCCCTACACCTCGTTCCGAGGTAAGTATTTCATAATAAGCTAATATGCGGTGCATACTAGCTCATTATGGCTTTTGCCTTGCAGGTGTAAAAAAAAAAAATGTATATGCGGGTTTACAACCGCTTTAAGTGTGCAACGATCAGCATATGTGAGGTGAGCAGCCTAATACACAGGTGGAGGAGAGCATGAGCACATTTTATTTGGATCATCTTACACAAATGGTGGATTGTTTTCTGTCACCTGTTTTACTCATCCTTTTTCATGGACTGGAATATTTAGTTCATTTCTTCATTGTATTGTTTATGCACATTGTAATTTTAGTAGCGCAGCACTGTTTAAGTATTTTTTATAGGTGGAGTGAAAACACTTTGAGTGATAGCAGCCACTATTTTTTATTCACTGCCATATTTATTATTTAGGATTTGATTGCACTGATTGATTTCACACAGATCGATAGATAGACTGATACAGTAGATAGAATATAAGGTTATTGCCTATTGGTTAGTGGTTATGCCCCTAAAGCTTGGGGCCTAACTACATGTGTAGAGGCTCAGAGCGAGGGGAGCCTGATCATTGCCGGAGGAAAGTCAGAAGCACTCCTGTTGCTGGAGGCAAGTTTAGAAGGGATGGAGTTCTGAAGGAGTACCAGAGCAAATGCTTCACTAGCTGGGGACAGTAGTGAAGTACGAGGGAAAGCTTCAGTAGAAACTCATCCAGGAGTACTGTGGGTAGCTATAGGTAGAGCTTGAAGATAAGTACAGCGGATAGCTGTGAGTCAAGCCTGAGGGATCCAGCAAATAGCTGAGAGTCCGAGGAACCATTGGGTAGCGTGGGTGAAGCTTGAAGAGTACAGTGGGTAACTGCGAGTTGAGCTCAAGGGATCTAGCAGGTAGCTGAGAATACAAGAAGTCCAGTGAGAGACTGTGAGCTGGAAGAGTACAGCGGGTAGCTGTGAGTGATGTTTGAGAAGTCCAGCAGGTTGCTGGGAGCTATGACTAAGCGCTGATACCCCAGTGCGAAACGCATCAGGATTTCCACCCCACTGTCTGCTGTGATTTGTAGTGCTGTTTCCATTTTTTACCATTAAAAGCAACTTTTTAAGAATTTCGTGGAAGTGCGGCTGTCCAGTCCTTTCTCTGGTCTTTGCTGGGAGCTAAGCTTGAAGATCTACAGTGGGATACTGTGAGTGAAGATGTTGCTATAGGAGACAGCCGCTACAATACAGATCACTGCATTCAGCTTAAAGGCCATGTTTTCTGTATTGCTGTCTGCCGTGTTCTATTTTTGTCTGCTGAGTCTGCCAAGTTGCTATTGCATTTGCCTAAGGGTGTCCTGTGCCCTAACCCTCTCTCCCCTGTTCCTGTTAAGAGAAATAAAAACTCTCTTTGTTAATTTTTAAAAGTTACTGGCGCCCATCTTTCCATCTTGCACTATGCCCACCATGCCTAGTAACCTGCACCCTAAGGAGGAATGTCAGCTCTCCCTGACTGTAGGGGTTATGATCAGGCCCTTAGAGGTTGGGGAGACCGCTACAAAAATAACAATAAAAATGCCTCAAGCACAACCTCCTCTCCAAAGCCTGGAAGGACAAAGACGGTTCTCCAAGGTCACCACAAAGATCTATATCCTCCTCCAGCATGTACCACTGGCAATAAACCTCCCAGCAGATTGCCAAATAGGAATATGTTATCATAACTCAGTAATATTGTTTCTTCTTGCTCTACCTGTCAGGGGCACTCCCCAAAAACGGTCAGAAGTAAACACTAGTCTGAAATGGGGGAACCCAATAAAATACAGAAACAATATCGATTAGAGCTCAGGCTACAGGACAACTTTCCATTAAATTTAGACTTGAGACACTCCAGCTTAAGGCAAGGTCCGTACACTGACATACAGCCACCAAACAACATAATGCTTACAGGCAAATTGTATGTCCATGCAATCACTCCTCTTCCAGTCCATGCACGCACAATAATATATTATCTGAAAAGGCTGTATTAATATACTGACATGTGAATCACCAATAGTAGATAAAGGAAGCTTTGAAATCAAATGGTGCATAAATAGGTGTCCGATTACTTTAGCTATGTCATTTTCCAATCAATAATCAAGCAGACAAGGCCAGAGGATTTTAAAAAGAAGGCTTTAATCAATATAGCCTTGTCTTTGTAATAATAGCTTGTAAAGCTAGTATCAATGTATTTTCTCTTTCATCTTTTTTTAATTGCAAATGATGCTGGTAATTGGTACAATATTTTAAGAGAAAAACAATAATTAATGGTTAATGTAGTAAAATCTATTAACAGATTTAGATTTTTATGCTTTGCAACATAAAATATAATCATATGAAGAAAAAAAATGGTACAATGCTTCTTTATGCCACGGTACTAATTGTGGATAGCATGGAATAAATGATTACCCTCCTTTATGTACAGTAATAATAGAGTTTGTTTTTCTATACTGATAAACAAGCACAGCACAATATGCAGCCATAATAAAAAAAATGTAACACAACTGAACAAAATCTCACAGGTACATGGCAATGAAGCATTATTATCTTGCATTTGAACTCACGGGACATAGATAATTTGCATAACCATTCCTATTTCTATCCCAACATTCACCTGTGAATTAAAGGTCTCATATGATATGTCACAAATCGGGAATCCGCTCCCACTAGGGGTGGAGTGGCTGACCAAGACTAGTTGCGACAGCTGGACACATGGTGGGGAAAGACAGAACGCTCAGTGTGCCTGCTTGTTTAGTGATGGAAAGAGCCAAAGTGAAGAATCTAATGCCGCGTACACACCATCACTTTATGTGATGAAAAAAAATGACGTTTTTAAAAACGTCACTTTAATTGACTGTGTGTGTGGGGGAAAACGTTGTTTTATGTCTTGTAAAAAACGACCAAAAAAAATTGAAGCATGCTTCAATTTTATGTGTCGTTTTTCAAAAGTGCACTTTTTACTTCACAGAAATTGACCGTGTGTAGCAAAAAACGTCTTTTTCTAAGACGTTTTTTCATCCACGCATGCCCAGAAGCTACTTATGAAGCAAGCTTCAATGGTAAAACGTGGTGGAACGTAACCTCACTTTGCAAGAACATTGTGAGAAAACGATGGTGTGTAGGCAACTTCGTCTTTGAAAATTGAAGTTTCAAAAACGTCATTTTTTACTTCACAGAAAGTGTTGTTTTTTTCCATCACATAAAGTGATGGTGTGTATGCGGCATAAGGTTCTGCCTGGTGTCCACCAGTGTTTCTAGATGTGGAAATGTTACACTTCAGGCAGGGGCGGACTGACCATTCGGTCAGTCGGGCACTGCCCGAGGGCCCCGTGGTGGGAGGGCCCGGCTCAGTCCGCCCTTGGAGGTGCCTGCAGCAGCGTCAGCTTCTATGTCTACACAATAAAAAAAAAAAAACATACTCTGTACCCCCGAGATGCCTTGAGTTGAACCATTAAATCCTGGGTGGGTGATGTGACTATTGTAGGCTCGCTCCGCTCGGGAGGTATGAGCTGCCCCGGATGGATGGCTCAGAGCCGTGCGGGGATGTACAGTCACTGTGACAGGCGCTCCGGCCACCTCTCCCCCCTGTGGAATTCAGCTGAGGGGGCGGGGCCATAAGTCACTGCCGCGGAGGATTGTCTGAAGGAGCTGCTGGACTCGGAGGCAGAGCAGACATAATTGCACAGACACAGGAACGAACGGCATCCACGCTGACCTGCCTTGTGTGAAGAAGCAGGTCAGTGTCATAAATAATGAAAGCACTGTGATTACAGTTACTGTGACAGTCTAATCTGTGTTATAAGAGCCATGCTGAATTGATTGTTTTTTTACATTCTTGCCCTGTGCTGTGACAGTGGGCTTATTTACCAGGTAGCAGGTCAGGTCAGGACAGGACAGTTGCTATTTACTAGTGCACATGATGAGCCATCCATCCCGGCCAGCTCATACCTCCCGACCCTCTCTTACAACAGCCACATCATCCTAGCTAGTGGGATTTAATGGTTCAAGGCACTACTTTCTCGGGGTTACAGACTCAGTTTTTTTTATTGTGTATGATAAGCTGCCGCTGCTGCGGGCACCTCCAGGGGCGGACTGAGCCGGCCCGGTCCCTCCCACCATGGGACCCTCGGGCAGTGCTGAATGGTCAGTCCGCCCCTGCACACCAAATGGTGAGTCCGCCCCTGCACACTGATATTTGGTACACTGAATGCCACTCAGTGTATAGATATCAGTGTTATATATAGGGAATAGCACTAAGACCTGGTTCACATTGAAGAAATTTACCATGCGATTTGACATGTCAAATCGCATGGCAATGGCACTACCCGAATCGGTGCAATGCCCCATTTGTGGCGCTGCACCAATTCCTAAAAGTAGTTTCTGTACAACTTTTGGCGACTTCTTGGTGCAATTTCCATAGACATCTGTGCAGCAACCCGCACAGACGTCTCTGAAATCACTCGCCAAATTCGCACTGACATGTGGGTATGAAATCGTGCGAGTTTAGCTGAACTGTCTCTCACAATTTCATTCCCGCTGTCAGTGTGAACCTGCACTAAGGCCTGATTCACATCTATGGCATTTTTTGTGCTTTTTGCATTTTGCAGATTTGCACAACAATCCATTTATCATGGTTTCCTATGGAATACGTTCTGTAGTGCAAATCTGCAAAATGCAAAAAGCACTAAAAATGCCATAGGTGTGAATCCAGCCTAAGTGAGTGTTATTCCCTATATATATTCCTTACGTTGGTGGTCAGTAGGAAGAATGTCCCTTACATTGGTGATCAGTGAGAAGAATGTTCCTTACATTGGTGATCAGTGAGAAGAATGTCCCTTACATTGGTGATCAGTGGGAAGAATTCCCCTTCCATTGGTGATCAGTGAGAAGAATGTCCCTTACATTGGTGATCAGTGAGAAGAATGTTCCTTACATTGGTGATCAGTGAGAAGAATGTTCCTTACATTGGTGATCAGTGAGAAGAATGTCCCTTACATTGGTGATCAGTGGGAAGAATTCCCCTTCCATTGGTGATCAGTGAGAAGAATGTCCCTTACATTGGTGATCAGTGAGAAGAATGTTCCTTACATTGGTGATCAGTGAGAAGAATGTTCCTTACATTGGTGATCAGTGGGAAGAATGTCCCTTACATTGGTGATCAGTGAGAAGAATGTCCCTTACATTGGTGGTCAGTGGGAAGAATGTCCCTTACATTGGTGATCAGTGGGAAGAATGTTCCTTACATTGGTGATCAGTGGGAAGAATGTTCCTTACATTGGTGATCAGTGAGAAGAATGTCCCTTACATTGGTGATCAGTGGAAAGAATGTCCCTTACATTGGTGATCAGTGAGAAGAATGTTCCTTACATTGGTGATCAGTGGGAAGAATGTCCCTTACATTGGTGGTCAGTGGGAAGAATGTCCCTTACATTGGTGATCAGTGGGAAGAATGTTCCTTACATTGGTGATCAGTGAGAAGAATGTCCCTTACATTGGTGATCAGTGAGAAGAATGTCCCTTACATTGGTGATCAGTGAGAAGAATGTCCCTTACATTGGTGATCAGTGAGAAGAATGTCCCTTACATTGGTGATCAGTGAGAAGAATGTTCCTTACATTGGTGATCAGTGAGAAGAATGTCCTTTACATTGGTGATCAGTGAGAAGAATGTCCCTTACATTGGTGATCAGTGGGAAGAATGTCCCTTACATTGGTGATCAGTGGGAAGAATGTCCCTTACATTGGTGATCAGTGGGAAGAATGTCCCTTACATTGGTGATCAGTGGGAAGAATGTCCCTTACATTGGTGATCAGTGGGAAGAATGATCCTTACATTGGTGATCAGTGGGAAGAATGTTCCTTACATTGGTGATCAGTGGGAAGAATGTCCCTTACATTGGTGATCAGTGAGAAGAATGTTCCTTACATTGGTGATCAGTGGGAAGAATGATCCTTACATTGGTGATCAGTGGGAAGAATGTCCCTTACATTGGTGATCAGTGAGAAGAATGCTCCTTACATTGGTGATCAGTGGGAAGAATGTTCCTTACATTGGTGATCAGTGGGAAGAATGTCCCTTACATTGGTGATCAGTGAGAAGAATGTTCCTTACATTGGTGATCAGTGGGAAGAATGATCCTTACATTGGTGATCAGTGGGAAGAATGTTCCTTACATTGGTGATCACTGAGAAGAATGTTCCTTACATTGGTGATCAGTGGGAAGAATGATCCTTACATTGGTGATCAGTGGGAAGAATGTTCCTTACATTGGTGATCAGTGGGAAGAATGTCCCTTACATTGGTGATCAGTTGGAAGAATGTTCCTTACATTGGTGATCAGTGAGAAGAATGTTCCTTACATTGGTGATCAGTGGGAAGAATGTCCCTTACATTGGTGATCAGTGGGAAGAATGTTCCTTACATTGGTGATCAGTGGGAAGAATGTCCCTTACATTGGTGATCAGTGGGAAGAATGTTCCTTACATTGGTGATCAGTGGGAAGAATGTTCCTTACATTGGTGATCAGTGAGAAGAATTTCCCTTACATTGGTGATCAGTGGGAAGAATGTCCCTTACATTGGTGATCAGTGAGAAGAATGTTCCTTACATTGGTGATCAGTGGGAAGAATGTCCCTTACATTGGTGATCAGTGGGAAGAATGATCCTTACATTGGTGATCAGTGGGAAGAATGTTCCTTACATTGGTGATCAGTGGGAAGAATGTTCCTTACATTGGTGATCAGTGGGAAGAATGTCCCTTACATTGGTGATCAGTGAGAAGAATGTTCCTTACATTGGTGATCAGTGGGAAGAATGTCCCTTACATTGGTGGTCAGTGGGAAGAATGTTCCTTACATTGGTGATCAGTGAGAAGAATGCCCCTTACATTGGCGATCAGTGGGAAGAATGCCCCTTACATTGGTGATCAGTGGGAAGAATGCTCCTTACATTGGTGATCAGTGGGAAGAATGTCCCTTACATTGGTGATCAGTGGGAAAAATGTTTTAATTCCTATAATAAACATTTATTTTGAACATTGTGTAGAGAAATTGTTTGAACGCATGCAATGTGGGCAGTGCAATATGTAGGTGGGACTTTGTGTGAATGTAGCTTTAACGTGGGCGGAGACACAGGGGGCCCCATGATCTTTTTTTGCCCGGGGGCCCCATGAGCTGTCAGTCCGCCCCTGACTTCAGGCGACACTCAGATTGCAGTCCTATTCACCCAAGTAGGCCGCAGGTAAGAACAGATGAAACTACCTTGCAGCGTTGAGACACAGGATTTACCGTACTAGGCAGCAGGTAACACAGGCAGAGGAAAACACAGAGGCACAGACAAGAAGCACAGTCTGGCAGTTTGCAGGTTTTGTAAATAAAAGTTTGACCAGGACTCACAGGGAAATACAGTGGTAAAGAGAGGCAGGTGATACCTATAGAACCGCGCACTGATCGTGAGGTAGGCGCCGGGGGAACCTGAGAGGAATAACTTTTACCTTCCATCTTGGCTTGGCTTTGCATACATGGTTGGAGAAGCTTGGTGCCGGCATACGGGCACATTTAAATGTGAGTGTAATATCTGTGTGTTTTTAAGTAGCCAAAAAATTTTTTTTTAAGTATTACACCATGAGGGGCACTCCTCTTTTTTATGAGCTACTGTAGGAGAGATAGAGACCCCATTGGCACATTCAAGGTATCTGGCGATTGGCGAACAGACGTGTAAAAGGAGCGGTTATCCTGGGAATGAACCAAAGGCATTTTGATTGATTGAGATTTGGTGAGTGGCCATTTCTAGCGGTGACGGGAATATCACAGAAAGTGGTGCCATTATTACTGTATTACAAACCCATGGGAGAAGCACTTAAATTAATATTTAATCAGCACATTGGGACTTCAATGAACAGAGGACATATCTTATAATCCTCCACCTAATTGTCATATATATAAGGTGTTTCACCATATATACTATTTTATAAGATTGGTTTATTTATTTATTTTATCATTATTTATTTTTTTGTTTTTTGTACAAACACTTGTTTGCTTTGGATGGGCAACCATCTTTAATGCATTGGATAAAAGCACTATATTATAATTTTATAGATAGATTCACGCAAACTTTATAGAGGTTTACGTCTCTTTTGGGTACACTCATATTTCCCATGAGAAGAAGATTAGCACATTTACTTATTTGAACAGAGGTGTTACGTATTGATGATCACTAATCTAATCAGTACCTATTAACAGGTGGTGATATATAAAGGAAAAAAGAAGGGGAGCGCAATTCACTCATCTACAGAAAGAGAGGCAGGTAACTGAGTGCAGAGGGATACATGGCAGTGAGGGAAGACTTTATGTTGGCATGAAGAACAAGACACATGCTAAGAAACACAAGGATCAAGGGGACAGGCACAGGAACACAGACTGGAGTACACAAGGTTGAATGCCGACTAACTACTGAAGACATTAGGGAAGGCCGGAATCATTGAGACACACCGGAGATAGGTACAGGTTGGAAAGACACTGAGAACATGGGAGGTCACAGAGATAACACTGAGAGGCACTGGGAAACACTAAAAAACTGCACAAGGAACCATAGGTGTCCAGCTTCTAGTGTGTGGAAGCATTGCTCTAACACTGAGCAATCCTCACGCTAGCCTTTTAAGACTGTGCAACCTCTGTGAGTGGTTGCACAAAGGAGTGTGGAACAGATAAGTTTGATATAATAGGTAGAAGCAGAGCACTGGTTGTAAAAGATGGTGTAGTACCCTCCTAGTGTAGGATGCTAGGAAAGTTTAGTCTTTGGCTTCTTCTGTAGACAAGTGATTATTTGTTCTGCGCTGTTCAGGGTTTCAAAGGCTGGGAGTTTGATTGCTTCCCCTGCCTCTAAAAGAAGTTTCCAGAAAATAAGGAGGAAGATTTAAATGACAAACCTGAGGTCAGGTATTTGTGAAAGGCAGGACAGGAACCATATAGATTTTAAATACTGGCTAATAAAATGTGGATGTATTCTTCAGGCTAAAGCAAACTAAAAATGTTACCATAAGTAAGAGAACCAACGATGGAGTGCACAGTAATACAACTTGAATAGACTTTCCGGCAGCCCGTGGCCTCAAAAATTACTCTAATGCTTCCTTTTTTGTATGAGGTTCCCCTTTAAAGAGGAAGAAAAATGTGCTTCTATAACTACAAGCAAAGCAAATCTGGATATGTTTAATTCAAAGAGACACATTTAATCCCTTCAGGACATTGTCTTCTTTCTGTATAGTTCAATAGTTTATCCTCTGTACAGACATAAGGCAAGCTTTACTTCCCTGGCGGAAATCTCTCATCTCTTGTGCATTTCAGCTGAAGAATAAATTCTGTATTCAGTATTCCTGCAAACATCTGCACTGTACTACTAAGTTACACTTTTTAGTAGTTCCTTATAGTTTATTACTAGCTAATGGTAAATAATTTATGTGGATTTGTCAGTAAGCATTGTATACCTGGATATCTAAATCATACCTGGTCATTTAATAATACCAACAAAAGAGCAACAGGAAGCAGGATGCAGAATAGCAGGAACAATCATGCATCCCAGTTATTCTAATTTGTACACTTATGTACAGACGATCAGGCATTCTGACAACAAAACCGTGGATTTTTTTCCAACGGATGTTGGCTTAAACGTTTCTTGTATACACACGGTCACACAAATGTTGTCGGAAATTGCGAAGTCAAGAATGCGGTGACGTACAACACGTTCGATGAGACAAGAAAAATTAAGTTCAATAGCCAGTGCAGCTCTTCTGCTTGATTCCGAGCATGCGTGAAATTTTGTGCGTTGGAATTGTGTACACACGCTTGGAATTTCCGACAACTTTTGCTGTCGAAAAATTTGAGAACCAGCTCTCAAATTTTTGTTGTCAGAAATTCCAACAGCAAATGTCCAATAGAGCCTACACATGTTCGGAATGTATGACAAAAAGATCCCATCAAACATTTGTTGTCGGAAATTCTAACCGTGTGTACACAGCATTACACTTGAGACAGACCTCTGTGAATGTGGAGCTTAGCAAAGATAGAAATTGTATCTTCCAAACTTTAGCCTATCTAAATAGAGTTTGTGCTGATAGTGAGCAAAGTCTAGAGGCCTACTACATGGAAAATGTCTTTAGGGAAATGTCTGTAGAGTTATTGAACATTTTAACTACTGCCCTACAAACGACCGAGGGCTTCAGCGACTGGCAGTTATTTCTGTGAAGGTTTTTTGCTGCAGTCAGAACAGGACTGTCATGGGCAGATCTTCTCCCACCCTGCAGTACAGATGTGCCTGAGTCAGTCTGGCTCTTTAGCTTATTGTGTGGTTACGGATTTCCTCTATTTATTGCATATATTTATTAATTGTCTATTCCTATAGTTAGCTAGTCTAATAAAACTCTGATAAGGTTACTGTTGGAAGCACAGTAATATAAGGTTAGTTATGAAAACAAACACACTTCTTAATAAAACAACGTCTTATTTATTTCCCAAGAAAATAGGAATATGCACCTGCATATTTCTGCACCCATGGACCAAACAATGCCCCTCTTAATGATACATTGTGTTGAGGCTAACACCTTAAAATCCTTTGAGTCCCTAAAGAGAGATGTAAATCCCCAAAGCTTTCTGGCATTTTGGACTTACCGTCAGCTGCATAACTACACACAGGTCTCACAGTTTAAAAAACAATTCTTTCGATCGATAACTCCTTTTGAACAAACTTGCCTGACTGGAGCTCTGGTTCCGAGATCTACCTCTCTTACGTACTCCTTACTCCAATTAGACAGGGGGGAGATAGCTTCGGGAATACGAGTACAATGGGAAAAGGCGCTTAAAATAAGTTTTACAGATAAGTAATGGAAACGTGCCTGCATTTTTGCCCATAAGTGTGCGATTGGCACAAGATTGCAGGACATGTCATATAAGCTTTTAACACAATGGTATACCACTCCAGATAAAATTAAAAAATGGTACCCGTTGACATCGGATTCTTGCTGGAGATGCGAGCAAGACCCGGGTACCATTGTCCATATTTGGTGGGAGTGTCCTTGTCTGAGATCCTTCTGGGACAAGGTGTGCGAATTGATCAAAGCCATTACGGATACCACAATCTCTCTTACGCCTGCATGTTGCTTACTCCATATTGCGGACTGCTCCATGCAACATTATAAAAAATCATTGACTAGACATCTGCTGAACGCAGCAAAAGTTTTGATTCCCAGGCACTGGAAAGCGAAGGATATTCCTTCCATTCCGGAATGGTTTAGCTCCATAGAGAATATCCATCAATTGGAGGAAACTGTAGCAATTGCCAGGGAATCGTCGGAAAAATTCAATCAGACGTGGTCACCCTGGGTGGCGTTCAAGTATTCTGATCAATACTTACAACTCGATATGGGATGAGATTGCTGCTTTGGCTTTGACCATTTCCTTCTCACTCCTTTTTGGTATGTAGAGACCGTAGAAGGTCCGTTCACTACAGTGTCTGCGGCCCCCCCCCTATATTTTTTTTTTCTCTTTTTCCCCTTTTTTTCTAATTAGCTAGTGGCGGGTAAATCATATATAGTGATGTTTTCCTATGCTTTCTTTTGATATAAGATATAAAAATTGCTTTATATTATGTATATCATGTATTGACATGTTTTGATTATGTGCTACTGTGTGGTACTTAGGTACCTTGGCTGTATTTTGTACTCTGATGTTTTTCCTTTCCTTAATAAAACAAATTGTACTTCGAAAATAGGAATATGCTAGCATGGAAATGGAGAATTATACAGAGTATATGACAAAAGAACTTCAAAGATACTTATCACAATGCTTTCCCCGAGATACAGTTTCATCAGCTGGGCTCAGGATGGCAAAGAGCCATGAGTCTCACAGAAGCAGGCCAAGAGGCAAAAAGGGACGATTTTCCTTCTGTGTGTACTTTTTACACATTCATTCACACCCACTCGTAACCACCTCCAATTGCCTCCTGTCCAATAAGATATTGCCAAGAGGTAGTCCTTTTAATATATTATATTTCTGTCCATCCTTCTGTATTGGCCTCTAGAGGCAGCATTGTCCATGTATCATGTCTATGTGCCCTATGCCGTCTTCAGGTTTAGCTAGCGCTTGTTCTCTTTGAAGCCTGTAATCACGCATTACAATCTTATCACACCAGGTGGGCAGGAGCCAAGCTCTTGTTCTACAAAGCTTTGATATGCAACTTGTTGCATTACAACTTGGGGCCATCTACCTGTATAAACCAGGAAGTGAAATTTCAGAAATATTATATTAAACTATGTTGCCTTCCAACAAGTGCCTTTATGCCTTTACATGTATTTGCAAATGTGTGCAGCAAAAACCTGTGTTTGTAAACTAAATCAAAACTGTTGTGCTGACTAGCTATTAGGTGTGCTTGTTTTTTTTTTGCATTGATCTACTTACCCATTCCCATCTTATCAAAAGCACACGGATTACGAACCAATAGG
This sequence comes from Rana temporaria, assembly GCF_905171775.1. NCBI lineage: Eukaryota > Metazoa > Chordata > Amphibia > Anura > Ranidae > Rana > Rana temporaria. The sequence continues at coordinate 72,227,176 of NC_053496.1, read as the reverse complement.
GGTTTATTTATCGAAAAAAACTGTGCAAATGCCTTCAGCATTTGCACCTCTATCAAGAATGATCACAATATTATATATTGTAAGTTTAATTCATATGATTGCTAGCTCTATGTAGAGAGGCTCTAATGCTGTATTTTCTTGATTGAGGTATTTCAGAAAAATACCACATTATGGCCACTAGCTGGAACTGACGATCATAGGAAATAAACATATTAGACAAAATTCAGTGATTATTTGTGATGGCTATGCTTGAGGCATTCATATAATACAATTTTCATAAGAAGAAGAAGAAGCATTACAAAAAACTGTGATTATTTAAGAGAACATACCAGTTATGGTAGGAAACATTGCATAGATCAATAATGAGTAATGCACACCCCCTTGAAGGAGCTACATGATGTCTTGGTTCACTTCTGCTCTGCCTGTATTTCATTTTAAATTGACTTTATTAACAAATAAACATTTTGTAAAGGAAAGATTAGTTAAAAAACGAGTAGCAATAGTACCAATGCAGGTTTACATTTGACCCAAGTCAGAGTATTCTTTTGCCTGTCCTTTCCTCTGCCCAGAAAAACACCAGGCTGAAGTAAAGGACCAAGGCTGGTTTAGTAGTAACCACAGAATTAGTGATCATATCACAGAAGATGCTCCTTTGTGCACACTAGACCTTCAGCCTGTCTTGCCCTTAATCCGGATCCTTGTCTGAGCCTCTTGCCAAGATGGTGGCATCATATCATGCTCGCTGGCCAAGCCGTTACAGCGTCTTTGGCTTCCTATGCAAACTCTCATTCCACAGGCAGTTTGATTTCTTCCACATCCAGCACATCCAGTACCATCCTGCCAACATCTTGACAGACTTCTGACATCACTTTAAGCATTATCAAATGCACCCAAGTGACTCTATATGCCCGATTTTGGCATTCACCGGTACTGTATACCTCATCCACATGTCAGAAGAGGCCCAGCTATACCCCCCTTCTAGGACCAGGGCAATAAATCATCTTTCATCACAGGCTCTGCACAGGTTTATGTAAGGCATGGCTTTTGCAAAAGTATATTTCCCCAAGCATTTTATGGATTTATGGATAATCAATAAATGTGTTTTTCATTATTTCAAAACATGGTAATTTTTTTTTTTTACATTGATCCCCCTCATTTGGATGATTATATAATTCCCAGGACTTGATGGACTCTTAGACAATCCATGATAAGTTTGTGTTTTATTGTCTCCTTAAACTCATTACAAGAGAAGGGATCACCGCTCCAGATAAGACTGGTAAATCAATCCCACGGCAGGCAACCCTGCAGGTGTTGGTCCAGCTCGCTGCCACAACAGACAGAAGGTTAGAACGTGTAGCTGTCCATGTTCTAATCTTCTGCCTTTAACTCATATCCCGGGTTGATGCTTATTTGGCCATTCACACAAGCCTGGTTTAGATTTATATCTCAGCTGAAAAAGGCCATCCTCCCTTCCTCCGGATGACAGACAAAAAAATGCCCATGAAGACTCATTAGCTGTATAGTAACATTTTTTTGGCCACAAACCAGGAAGCAAAAGAAATTAAGAAAAACTTGTTATTACAAGTAGATATAACATACTTTTCGTATCTATATGCACCGCATATCAGCTCATTATGAAATACTTACCTCGGAACGAGGTGTGTAGCACTTACCTGGTCCACGCCGAGCGAGATTTCATCTTGCCCTGGCGTGTCTTCCGGGTATCGCCGCTCCAGCGCTGTGATTGGCTGGAGCGGCAATGACGTCACTCCCGCACGTGCGCGCAGGAGATTTAAAACTCGGCAAGGTCCGGAGGCTGCCGGTCCTTTCGCCGTAGATCCCCCCTGCGCATGCACCGGGGCGCATTTCGAGGGGAATATCTCCTAACCGTGCAGGTTTAGGAGATATTCTCCCTACCTACAGGTAAGCCTTGCTATAGGCTTACCTGTAGGTAAAAGTAAAAAAAGTGGGTTTACAACCACTTTAAGCTAGTGCATTGTTGGTTCACTTACCAATGCTAGTGCATTGTTGATTCCCTTCTAAATGTTTTATTTCTTTGTTTGAATTTCTCACTTCCTGTTTCTCCTCAGTAAACTTTCCACCATCATCTGAGCGGTGGAAAGTCATTTAGAACAGCTTACTGAACACCTTACTGAGGAGGAACAGGAAGTGAGAAATTCAGACAAAGAAAAAAAACATTTAGAAGGGAAATCGAAGGAAGGGGTAAGTGAACCAACAATGCACTAGCTTAAAGTAACCTATTTAAAAAATAAAAAACGAACCTTTACAACCCCTTTAACTCCAAGAATAACCTCAGCCCCTCTGACACACCTGGTTGAATGAAAGTTACTACAAGCATTTATAAGAACACAAGTATAGATACCATAAACCTGGTTGTGAATTAGTACCAGGAAATAGATACAAGACTGTTTAGCAGAAAATTAACTCAATGTATTTGGATGGATTAGAATAAATGGTGGTTTGAGTATAAATAAACACACAGAAGGTAAATTAAGACACACTCTGTTAGACAGTATAATCACTATGCCATGATACCTTAGAATACTAGACTAGAATCAACACATAAATCAGTAAGGTCGGTAATAAACAGTGCATATAAACATAAACTGCAATGTGAATAATTATACTATAAATAGTCAAGAGTGCACTCTAGGAGAATGGCTATGATATGGTGCAGTGTTCTCTGAGCGGTACCACGTAGCATAAGCAATAGGTGAAGGTAACAGTTGTAAAGGAACAGTTTTTAGGCCTAACTCTTCAGGCAGCAATGAGACTACCAAATGGTTGTATGGCAAGTTCCTAAACGGCCCAGTCTTTCTAACAGTAAATCCCCATAGTAGCAGTTCACCAGTTCCAGCAAAACTTCACATCACCATCCAGTCACACACAGCGATTAGTCCACTCTCTGCTCTGCATCAAGATGACTCTGGCTGTCGGCACAGCTGGACTCAGCACTCTTGAACCTCCTTAGGTTGCTGTTATGCAGCAGTGGTGGTGAGCACTGGACAACGGTGTGCACTCTCCAGACTCCCTCATGCAAAAGGAAGGTGTGTCCTTTACAGCCTGCGGAAATGCATCTCTTTCCCTCCTCCTCCTTCTTCTGCAGGGTCTGCTGGGGGCTGTAGATCAGGCCCCATTACTTTCAGTGGGCAGTGCTCCCAAGGGGACTACATGTCTCATGATCCTCCTCCAGCCTTTCCTGATTGGTCCCTCTGCTTCTTGCCAGGAGGGAGGGGAAGTGGATAGGGGATCACAAACAGAGTTGCTCTGAAGCTGCACAGCAGGGATGGTAAGGTATGAGGCAGCTCTTGCTCTGTCTATGCAGGTGCAGAGTAGCCAACCTTCAACAGCAGCATGACCACTCTGTGAAAAGGGTAATGTTAGAAATTACAGTCCTAACTTCATGTGATGCTTTTTAAGCAGATACAGAAACAGTTTTTCATTTTTGGATAAAATTTGTACATAAATAAATAAAAGCTGACCATTGTGCACATCCTTGTCAAGGTTAAATGTTTTGTCTCAGCCCCCTAACTGACACTTTTTCTGAACAGCTTGGTCTGTTAAAGTAGAAGTAAGGGCAAAACCTAACTAAAAGAAAAATTGCTATGCTTACCTATTCTGCAGCCGCTCCGGTCCAGTCCCAGGCTGAGCTGTCAGCAGTGGCTTCAGTGTGTAGGGAAAGCATCCCCATAGTAAGTCACTTCCCAGGCATTTCCCAGCCGTTGTCAGCTTTCTCCTGTATACAGAGGGCGCTGCTTGAGACTGGACCAGAGCGGCTTCAGAATAATTAAGTATACTGTATACATTTTTTTCTTTACAGCGATAGATAGATTAGGCTTACAATGTGACTGAGAGTAGGTTTAGAGTTAGTTAGATTGTGCCTTTATTCCCACTTTAAAGGAAAAATAAACATATTGAGAAATAACGTACTTTATAGCTGGGTTAAAAGGTAATATAAAGGAAAAAACGTCTAAATATAATGATGGAGCCACCATATCCAAGGAATGGTAAGTTCCAATGTTTTACATTCTTGGGGGGGTTGAGATATGCTTTAACTTCATACCTGTTATTCAAGGTCACAATAAACTGGAATCTGAAACATTATAAATGTTCCTGAGTCCTTTTATTTAATGTTGTGAGACTCTTCTTCACTAAATATGTGTTTCAGTTTCTGCATCAATCTATCTATTTTTCAATGCATCCATCAGATTCTCATCTGAACAGGTGAGGTACAGTCCATTTATTATCAACTCCAGCCCACACTGGATCACATTTTTAGGATCTCCTTAAACTTGTGCAGGTGCTTTAAAAATGTCAATGAATTTGTAATTGCCACTAATGTCAAGGGACTTCATGAGAAACCATGACCTGGTTGTAAAGACTGGAGCTTAGAAACATGAGCACAAATGATATACTTTTATTCAAACATACAGGACACAAAATATTTACTTGCATATCTAATGCCTTGTACACACGATCGGAATTTCCGATGGAAAAAGTCAGACTGAATTTTTTCATCGGATATTCCGACCGTGTGTGTGCCACATCGGAGTGTTTCCATCGGAAATTCCGACAGACTTAGAAAGAGAAAATGTTCTCTTTTTTTCAGATGCAAAAAATGTATATCGGAAATTCAGTTCGTCTGTATGTACCTTCGAGAGGGAAAAAAAACATGCATGCTCAAAATCAAGTTGACACATCCCCTGAAGCATTGAACTTCATTTTTCTCGGCTCGTCGTAGTGTTGTATGTCACCGCGTTTTGGACGGACGGAATTCGGTGTGACAGTGTGTATGCAAGACAGCTTGAACGGAATTCCGTCAGAAAAATCCGTCAGAGTTTATCCCGACGGAAATTCCGATCGTGTGTACGGGGCATTCGTTTCCCACATCAGGGTTTTCCTTTCTCAGAATGTGTAATAATATCTGTGTGGCAGAAACATAGCTCACACAATAAAAAATAATAATACTTGGTACCTACCTTGGATTTAACCCCACCAGTACCTCTGCTGGTCATTAAACGTATTCTGTTGCAAAGTCTTCGGAAAAAGCAGTTACCTTTGAACCAGTTCCAATGTCTCATTTACCCTGGTATCTTGGTATTATGCTAGAAGCCTAACGTAATAATTATAAAAAGGCAGCTTCAGAATGAAGCATGGTATCAGAAGCCACTGAACTTTAGACAGCTGAACTGTGCATAACTCAAAATGACTATACTCTAAATAGTAAGAACATTTGCACAGAAAAAGAAGGGTGCTCAATAAGACAAGATGCAGTTTACAGCAACTCTGCCATGGTAATAAAAAAAACTGCTGTCAGGTATAGCATGGAGCAGCTTTAAGCTCTGCCATGGGAATATTTATTTTATTCACCTTGGGGGTATGGGCCTAACTGTGTACAAATAATTGGGGCTCTATATACAGTAACTCATTTATTTATTTTTTATACAATTTACATTCAGGTATTTGTGTCTCACTTTTTACAAATAGTTAAAGTGTTACTAAACCCAGGACCATGCATTCATTATATCTGGTCTCCCACAGTACACATTAAATATAAGCCGCTAAATACCTTTTCTCATCAGCAGTATATAGCAGTCTTGTGACTTCTATCAGTTCCTAGTAAAGCTTGTAGGAGGACTTTTCATACTGCACTGAGCTGTCCTGTCAGGATTCAGGACCCCTGACCCTCTGTCTGGACAGTGCTGATTGGCCCTATGTTGATTATATGAACTCTCCCAAGAAAAAACTCTATAGCATTACACACTAAAATGAGCAAGTGCAGCCTGACTCCAGTAACTCTGTCTTATACGAACCTGTTTTGGAGTCAGAAGAAGAAGAGGAGGATCTGTGCATACAGGATCAAACAGCCTTTTTAACACAATGCAGAGGATTAACCCCTTAGGTTCCACAGGGAGTATAGCAAGCATTTACTACAAATACAGACTGATTTGACTGTTGTGGGTTAAGTAACACTTTAAGTCTCTATATATTTCTACAACTGATCACATTTTCCTAAAAAGATGTAAATCTCCTACAGTAAATATACAGAGAGGAACTCAACATGGGTGTTGCTTGTCACCCCTCTTGTTTGTCATTGTAATGGATCCTTTTGCTTCCCTCAAACCCAAACAATAAACAAGTAGTATACAGAAGGGAACAACACAAATCTATTACTTGGCCATTAAAAAATGGTTATATACTGTATGTTACATTGGGGACAGGATCTCAATGTGCCCATGAACCTCTACTAAATAGCAGACAATGGCAGGCAATCTATCTAACTATAAAACTTTCATGAGGTGGAGGCCATCAGGGAGGCGTGTGATTTGCCTCAAATTTATTCTGCGGCAGGACAATGACCCCAAACATACAGTCAATGTCATTAGGAACTATCTTCAGTGTAAAGAAAACAGGAAGTCCTAAAAGTGATGGTTTTGTCCCCATAGAGCCCTGATCTAAACATCATGGAGTCGGTCTGGGATTACATGAAGAGACAGAAGGATCTGAGGCCTCCTACATCCACAGAAGATCTGTGATTAGTTATTCAAGCTGTTTGGAACAACCTACCTGTCGAGTTTCTTCAACAACTGTGTGCTTAGAAGAATGAATGCACTTTGAAACCAAAGGGTAGTGTGGTGGAAATTTCAAGATGTATTTGTTATGTATTGTCATAGTGTCACCCATGGTTGGTTCTCCCTCAGCCCGCTCTAGAAAGCTGACTGGGGCAGACAGACTTGTGGAGATACACTTCCTGATTTGGAGAAGGGTGTTTGTGGAGGGGGGTGTCGGCCGGCGAAAGGGCCCCTGTGTGATGCACAGATATTCGCCTTCTCGGTGCGTCCGCTTTGCAAACGCATTGTCAATTTAGCTGGTGTGCGCGCCTGTCATCTCTGAGTGCCTGATCAACACTGTTTTGTGATGTGCGCCTACACCTGCAGATAAGCTCCTCCCATCAGGAACTGTATCCTATTGTTATTATATTGCTGTATTGTTATTGATTATTGCTGTATTGTATTGTTGTTGTATTATTTTGTTATTGCTGTATGGAATCCCTGTTGGAGGGGTTTCCATACATGGGCATCTGCTGGGTGAAGCTGACACCCTGTGAGCTCACTTCCTATGGAGGTGGTCACATGTTGTGACCTCACTTCCTACTGAGTCTTTTAATTAAACTGCCTGCAACCGTCTAAGCATTGTTCCAATCACATGTCTGCGATTGGTTCTTTTGAATGCCATGTCTGATTGGCTGTTTTGTAAAGCCACCACCTTCTTTTGTTATTCAAATTGACATAAATAAAGAGAAAAGGGGCTTGAAGTCAGAAGAGATGATGACTAAGAGCTGAATGGAATGAGAACATGCTGGTGTGAGGTCTCTTGCTTGTATGAATGGCAGAGAATGATGGTGAGTGAATATATTTAGCGTAATTATGGATTATTTCATTAAGATGGATTCTGTGCTTAATAGCACAGGGCAAAATGGCGGTATGCTCTGCATACAGCCCAGCTTTTTGCCACGACAGTTAATTGGCGGGCCAAGGTAGGAGTAGTCTGGGCCCCCTTTTCACATCGGTACAGATGGGGAAGAGTAGGTTTCTGTTCCGATGCGTGGTGGGGGGCTCTGCTCTACAAAAAAACAAAGTTTTCGTCTTTTTGAAATAATGCTTGTGCGATTGGACGTATGTATGTGTGCGATTGGACGTGTGTATGTGTGCGATTGGACACGTGTGTGTGTGCGAGCGATTGGACACGTGTGTGTGTGCGAGCGAATGGACACGTGTGTGATGGCTTGCGTTATGATTGCTTGCGTTTGTGAAATCGAGTGGATTTGATTGTACATGTATGTATGAATTATGTGTGTATGCCTGAATGCTGTATGATTGAACAGTTTGTAAGTAAGTAATTGATTGTTTGACCAGATTAAAACTGCTTGGAAAAATTACCTTTTGTGTACGGTTTGTTTAGCCAGGCATGGCTTCTCTGACCATGTGGTGGACCATGCGGCTTGGGGGAGGGGCGGACAGTGTTCTGATTCTGAAAGTTAGATATAACATTTTTATGATGCATATGGAAACTGTATATTGTGGATGATTTGTCAGTATAGAGGTGGCATTATTCAGCCTGTGATGTGTGCAGGGAGACATTTTGTATCTTTTGAATGTAATGTCCTCATGTGTGCGGCTGAGACTTTGTTTGAGCAGCATGGCTTTTAAAGATGGCTTCTCTGGCCATGAGGGTCGGGGGAAGGGCAGTTTGTTTGGGCCACCATGCGGCGGACAGTGTTGGATCTCTGTGTTTCTTGAGTGTACAATTTTTTAGAGCAAAGTCATGTGTAATATGTTCATGATCTATGTGAGGAATAGAAATGAATAAATTGTGATTTTTACCTTTGTATGGGACCAAAAGACATGTCCCTATGAGTGTGGATGAACTGTGATTGAATTGTTTGGCTGATGAAGGAAACATGTGCTTTAGTGGGGGAGGGGTGATTTGTTTGGTGTGCCATGAGGCTCGGGGGGGGATGGGCAACCAGCATGGCTGTCCCATCACTGAGTCAAAGTTGGTAACCCTCTGTATGGCTTGTTGCATGAGCATGAAAAGTTTTTTTTTTAAGGTTTTAAATGTGACCTCACTGTGAATTTCTTAAATGGCTTGTTATGAAAGGTGATGCCACGGTGTGTACATGAGCTTTGAGAAAAGTGTTTTTGTTTTAATGTTGCGCATGTATCTGAATGTGCTGTGTTGGCAAAAGGTCCGATTTGAAGCAGCCTCAAATGCGGCTCTGGGAGGGAGGGGTGACTAGTGTTGAATCCCTGGGCTCAGTGTGAGGGGTTCCCACCATCCCTGCGCTCATTATGAGGGGTTCACACCATAAAAAGGTCCGATTTGAAGGAGCCTAAAATGTGTGCCTTGTTGGTTGGTTGTTTTTAGAAAATGTTTTTGGTGTTCGTTTTTGATGTTCCATGTGTTGTCTTTGTGGAGAGATTCTAGGCAGATTTTTGGGGGCTGCATTTGGCAGCCATCTTGTTTGCTATGGTCGTTGGCGGCCATTTTGTGAGGTGCAGTCTGTTTGCTCTGTGGGTCATCCTGGGTCATCTTTTGGGTGTGATACCATGTGACTGAGCAGTGGAATTTTTGCAGCCTTTGGGGCAGATTTTGATGTTTAGGGTGATTTCGAGGCGCAGTTAAATTGTTTTTTGCAAGCGTAAATGGCGCCATTGTTTGCTTGGTTTGTCGCCATTTTGAGATGCAGTTTAAAGCGCTATCTTTTGAATTGTGCTTGCGTGCTAGGGCTAATTTGTATACAAGATCTGACTAACCTACCGGCTGACTTTGCAGTATAAGAGTGGAGGCTTTTGTGTAGGATTTCGCTTTTGTGTAAGGATTTCGTTTTGGTGTAGGATTTCGTTTTGGTGTAGGATTTCGTTTTGGTGAAAAGACTGCTTTGCATGCACTGAATTTTGATGGATTGTGGAACTGGCTTTGAATGCATTTTTGTGCACAGCGATGTGCGTTTTGTTTTTGAAGATCGTAGGGTCAACTCCTATTCTGCAGATGGGAGGAGATTGTTTTACCTTTCCTGAACCAAAATAATTTTGTTTTAAAAGGAGAAAGGCAGAAGAGAGTCAGTTCTGGCTTTGTTTACTATTGGATAATACTTCCAGGGGATATTTGTGGTCCATGGAGCTTTTTCTTGATGAAGATAGACTTCCCCTCCCCCTCCCTCTTCCTGTCATTATGTAAATAAACCAGAATTGGGTTTTACGAGCTGAGCATACAGCAGAAAGTCCTTTTTCAGCATTTATATATAAGCAGGAAGTCAGTGGGAGGAGTTTTGAAGTCTTCTGAAAGATTAGCAATGGTATTTGTGTCCTGAAAGGACAACGGAAAATATTTTGGCGTTTTTAAAGGTTTTTGTGAAGTGTTATACTGTAAATACAGTTTTGGGTATGCGAGAGCGAAACAGGAGGGCTTCACCATTATTGTTGTGACATCTAGACGCAGGTAGAAAGAAGCCATAATATTGTTTTGAAAAGTGGAGGATTTCATGGTGCGTTATAGTTTGTGTGACAAACACATTTTAGGAGGCTTTATATCGTGAGACAGGTCTGGCCGTGTACAATAATCGGAAATCCTGTGCGCGATTGTATTAGCATAAATGTGAGGAGTAGTACGCTAATTGCCCTGCTAAGGCCGTGTAGAATAATCGGAATGCAGGGATCGGTTATGATTTTAAAGGCGCAAGCCATAACCGCTCCGAAAATAAGCGCATTGGTTTTCTGGACGCAGATTCACCAATAAAAAGTGCGTCGTGGGATGTGCCGCCCATGCAGTGCACCAGTCAGACAGCTGCACGCATATGAAGTCTGGGTTTGGGGCTCCGGACATGAGACCCCTTAAAGAATGACGTAGGTGGTCAGAGGGTACAGTAAGGTGTACTCCTTTGGAAGGTACTCTGGCTGGAGGTATGAGACCTCAGAATAAAGATACCTTGAATGTAGTTCAGATATGGCTTCAGAAATCTGTAATGATGAGTGTGGATGGAGGCGTGGTGACCCTCAAAGGAGAGCTATACATAGCCGGTCTATGCAAGGCTTTCACGCTATTCTCATATTTTCCCATTGTATTTTCTTCTATTGCTGAAAGTGAAGGCAGATTTCCAGCGGGTTTTTGTTTTTTTCATTTTTGTTTTGGATACTATGAATATCTCCCCCACATTTGTATATGAATGTTTGTATGTAGTAACGTGAATATGTTCGAATTTACCGCGGCGATCCTCCGATGCGTCGCGGCTGTAGTATTTTTGTAGAAACGGGGAAAGTAGAAACGGGGAAAGTAAGAGTTACACAGAGTTTCGTTTGAATCGGTTTTGAAAGAATGTCATTGAAAATTTACAGGAATGTCATTTTTGTTTGCCATTCTCTGCAGGATAATTATGAGGGATGAAGTAATGATTTCTGCTTATAAGTATTTTTCAGGTCCAAGAAGTTTCTGGAAGTGTCTGTACATAGAGAGCATGTGTATGTAGACAGCTGTACACATGGATAAATACGAGTCTAAGAAGGTTTAAAGTATCATAGGCTATTTCATTGTTTCTTCTTCCTCCAGTCTGTAATGAGGAAGAAAATGGGGGGATAAATAAATGTAAAAGTGACAGTTTTTCGAACTAATAACACTAATCTTTCTAATTCTAATCAAGTTTGTGCCAAGACTGTCTTTCTTTGATAGAATTTGAATCGGCAAGCAGCAGTCTGGTGAAGTAGGTTCCCATTTTAGATGAACCTGCCAATGGTTCCAGGTATTACAGGAGATGGTAAGGTATTATAGGCGACGGGGAGACAGGCACAGATTGCGCAGTGAACACAGTCCCGAGGTCGGGGTTATTGTCATAAGGTTTGTTTGGAAGTCAACCGAAACCAGGGTCGTACCCACCTCACCAGCTGTCACGTCGATTCTCAGGTGATGGGGTGAGTGCGATCACTGTAACATGAACTTCAAAGGGGTTCAGGAGAGTCTCTCCTGGACCCCGACACGGTAATTGGTTTTCATTTTTCCCAACCAGGTGACTGGGTCGTTTGTAAAGAAACTTGACGGATGAGACCACGCCAGCCACTGCAAGAAGCGGCTCCTCCACATCAAAGAAATGAGTAGTATCTTCGTTTATTTTTATTTGTTTGTTTAGTAAATTTTAGCAGAGGTAACGATGAAATACATCCCAAGTTATTATTTAAAGTGTATTTTATGACTATTTAAGAAAGTGAACGGGATGGATTGCGGGGTCTGTTCTGAGTCTCCACCGAGCTTTAGTGCCCAGCGATGACAGCGGTACATGCTATTTATGATGTCATGATTGGTATGAGGATTATTGACAAACTAGTGAAGACTCCGGACAGACACTTGGCAATAGAATTTAATGAGATGTCTTTAGAGGGTAGAATTGTTTTTGTTTTTATGGCTCTGCCTCTTGTTGGGTATCTACAGCTTATAAGGTAATTCCCCCAATGCAAGAGGTTCATGTGTGGTGGTGAAGCTGTCCCAGCATCCTATATCGCGGCCGATCGCAAGGATCTGATGGCGCAAGAGAAAGTAGGAATGGCAGGGACAGCAAGACGGGAATTGTTCACCAACCCGGACCAGGTCTGGGCATGGCTTCCTGCATATACAAGGTGGGGGGGACTTGAGCTTATGATACGATTGAACAATTCACACCTATTGAGGATGGAATGTTTCATGTGACTGTTGAAGCTACAAGGAAGTTCTCACGGTCCAAGGGCGGTTTCTGGGAATTTACAAGTAAAGATTGTTATACCTGGATCGGGGATACTGGGAATTGGAGTTCAGGCCCATATGGATAAGGTTTGGGTCCCTGCAAGGCAGAGCCAGAGCTGTAGCTAAGTGAAGGTTGGGAGTCCTTTGAAGGGTCTGGGAATCTTTGGGGATTTAATTTTTATTTTACAGCGGATCGTGGTTGATGGAAATGGGAATATATATACTCATGTGGTTTTTATTTCTATTCTTTCTATGTCGTGATGAGGCGCTCCTGTTGCCTGATTGGACGCGTGACCAGAGCTGGAGCAGATGACCACAGTTTCCTTGATGAGACGCCCCGAAGCCGGACCCACGTACAAGACACAGAGGACCCCAGACCGATCGATTACTACAGCTCACCAAGTTGTGCCCTCCTTATAAGTCATCCCTCCTGAAGAACAGAGTCTACATGTCAAGCCGTGTTTTCCTTTTTATGGACTGTAAAGACTGATTTAGTTTCTAGGTGTAAGAAGACTATCAAGATCGGAAGGACAAATGGGAGCAATATGACAAAAAGGGAGGACTGTGGTGGAAATTTCAAGATGTATTTGTTATGTATTGTCATAGTGTCACCCATGGTTGGTTCTCCCTCAGCCCGCTCTAGAAAGCTGACTGGGGCAGACAGACTTGTGGAGATACACTTCCTGATTTGGAGAAGGGTGTTTGTGGAGGGGGGTGTCGGCCGGCGAAAGGGCCCCTGTGTGATGCACAGATATTCGCCTTCTCGGTGCGTCCGCTTTGCAAACGCATTGTCAATTTAGCTGGTGTGCGCGCCTGTCATCTCTGAGTGCCTGATCAACACTGTTTTGTGATGTGCGCCTACACCTGCAGATAAGCTCCTCCCATCAGGAACTGTATCCTATTGTTATTATATTGCTGTATTGTTATTGATTATTGCTGTATTGTATTGTTGTTGTATTATTTTGTTATTGCTGTATGGAATCCCTGTTGGAGGGGTTTCCATACATGGGCATCTGCTGGGTGAAGCTGACACCCTGTGAGCTCACTTCCTATGGAGGTGGTCACATGTTGTGACCTCACTTCCTACTGAGTCTTTTAATTAAACTGCCTGCAACCGTCTAAGCATTGTTCCAATCACATGTCTGCGATTGGTTCTTTTGAATGCCATGTCTGATTGGCTGTTTTGTAAAGCCACCACCTTCTTTTGTTATTCAAATTGACATAAATAAAGAGAAAAGGGGCTTGAAGTCAGAAGAGATGATGACTAAGAGCTGAATGGAATGAGAACATGCTGGTGTGAGGTCTCTTGCTTGTATGAATGGCAGAGAATGATGGTGAGTGAATATATTTAGCGTAATTATGGATTATTTCATTAAGATGGATTCTGTGCTTAATAGCACAGGGCAAAATGGCGGTATGCTCTGCATACAGCCCAGCTTTTTGCCACGACAGTAGTCACAACAAATATTGATTTGATTTAGATTTTTCTTCTGTTCACTTACTTTGCATTTTGTAAATTGATAAAAATAAACAATTAATTATATATTTTTCAAAGCATTCTTATTTTACAGCATTTCTTCACACCTCCCTAAAAGCTTTAAAATATCAAGAGAATCAAAAAGTAATCCCTTTACTTCATATAAAACATGAATAAGGTTTTCCGTTATATGAAACTGTTACTATAGTGTACCGCCAAACACTCTATGAGGCAAGTTGCCAAAATTCAGGAGACACTGCAATCCAAGCAAAATACTTTTTGCAAGACAACATTTGGACTATACACAATGTAAGAAACATAGAAATAATCAGAATTCAGAATAAACTAAAGCTAAACATTTGGAAGAGAGATCAAATATATCATGATTAAAGATGAAGTTATATCCAGCACTACTAACCTTGCTTAAAAAGAAAGGCTGATAGCTCACCCTATGTCACATTAGACAAAGTTCTGAGTCTCACTACAAATAACCTGAAAACGATTGAGATTGATAAAGAAACTACGCTCAAAAAGCAAAGCTTGGAAATAATAACTACACAAGCAAATGAGTGCAGACAGCGCAGAAATGTACACAGCTCTAGTGATTTTTCCAGCTTACAGAGTAACATGGTATACATATGGTGAAGAGAATACTTTTTTCAAGATGTTGCCTGTCTAAAATTAGTTAAATGAAACCAATAAGGTTAAGTAAACTTCAATAGGCAAATGCAATACTAGCTGCAATCGTTCACTCAATCCCTACTCCTGTATAAATGAAACCCACATACTTAGTGTTTTTTTTATATTGCTAAACTAATTACTAATGGAAAAAGTGCACTTCCAGGAATGGTGAAAGAGCAGAAAGTGAACCTTTTTTAAAATGTAATCCCAAATCAATATTATGAATAGATAAGCATGCATAGAAATACAGGGCCAGATCCACAGTGAGAGTACGCCGGCGTATCTACTGATACGCCGGCGTACTTTCAAATTTCCCACGTCGTATCTTTAGTTTGAATCCTCAAACCAATATACGACGGTATCTGGGTTTGATCCGACAGGCGTACGGCTTCGTATGCCTTCGGATCGTAGATGCAATACTTTGGCGTCCTCTGGGTGGAGTTTGCGTAGTTTTCCGCGTTGGGTATGCAAATGAGCTATTTCCGACGATCCACGAACGTACGCGTGGCCATCGCATTCTCTTACGTCGTCTCTAGTCGGCTTTTCCTGGCGTATAGTTAAAGCTGGTATTTTGCGGCGTATAGTTAGATTTGCCATGTTAAGTATGGCCATCGTTCCCGCGTCGAAATTTGAATTTTTTCTTTTTTTTGCATAAGTCTTCCGTTAATCGGGATGGCCGTAAGTCACGTCTAAGTTTACAAAATGACGTTGTTGCGACGTCATTTCGCGCAATGCACGGCGGGAAATTTCGAAACGGAGCATGCGCAGTTCATTTGGCGCGGGGACACGCTTCATTTAAATAAAACACGCCCCCTAATCGCCGATTTGAATTCAGCCGCCAGAAATACACTACGCCGCCGTAACTTACGGCGCAAAATCTTTGAGGATTTGAAACAAAGCCAAGTAAGTTACGGCGGCGTAGCGTATCTTAGATACGCTGCGCCGGTGCCGATCTATGTGGATCTGGCCCACAGTTCCTACCGAGGCTTGATACAAAAAACACAAAAATAAATGTTTTATGAGAACAACATGCGGCCTACAGACTTATGTAATCTGCAGTATACTAAAAAAATGTATAATTAATATACTGCGCTTATCCTAGAATATCCGGGAAATGAGCAGCCAACACAACAAAAGGATAAATGTAACAACATATATAAATAAAAGTGCAGTGCCAATAGGGAGCCCACAACAATGCAAGTTCTAAAATACTATGCCAAAGGAGATATTACACCCCTAAAGTGATTTAGAATATACTGTATTTATTGGCGTATAACACTCACTTTTTTCACTTTTTTAGAAGGAAAAATGGATTCAATAACATTTCAGCAATGATGCCATCTGTGAAAAAGCTGAAGTTAAAGAGAGGATGGCTTCTACAAATGGATAATGATCCTAAACACACCACAAAATCCACGGGGGATTACATCAAGAGGCGTAAACTGAAGGTTTTGCCATGGCCTTCACAATCTCCTGACCTCAACATAATTGAAAATCTATGGATAGACCTTAAAAGAGCAGTGTGTGGCAGACAGCCCAGAAATCTCAAAGAACTAGAAGACTTTTGTAAGGAAGAATGGACAAAGATACCTCAAACAAGAATTGAAAGACTCTTGGCTGGCTACAAAAAGTGTTTACAAGCTGTGATACTTGCCAACGGGGGCAGTACAAGATATTAACTCTGCCGGGTGCCCAAACTTTTGCACACGTCCGACGGACAGGTTTCCAGCGGACATATTTCTTAGCATGCTAAGAAATTTTTGTCCGCTGGAAAACTGTCCGATCCGCCGGACAATTGTCCGGTCGGGCCTACACACGACCGGATCTGTCCGCTGGAACTGTCTGTCGGACAAATATCAGCGGACAGATCTGGTCGTGTGTACGGGGCCTTAAGGCTCCATTTTAAAGAGCATGTGTGAAGAAGAAACAGCTGCAAAGCCCAGCCATCACCTAGCACATGTCTACCGTGGAGAGCTAGACCTGTGTCTTGTCTAAGTTGTAGCATCTCTGGAAAGAACTGGATCTACTTGTACCTAGTATCTGCCACAAACTTCAATAACAGAAGACACTATTGTTATATAAAATGTATTCTTACTGTATGTTTCCTTCTATTTTGTGTCTAGTTTCATCTCACCCCGTTCATTTCAATAAAACCTGAAATTGTTCACATAGCCTGGTTTATTATAGGATAGAAAGGTTTAGCTGCATGCCGAGCTGCACACAGGGTAACGTGCAGCGAGGACAGAACATTACATAATTTAGCCATTGATAATCAGCACAAGTACACAAATGTTCCAGATAATTAACTTTTATTAGGTAAAAGCAGAGACACAATGTTTCAGGGCCACCCAGGGTGCTGTTTATCAAACTATGTGCTCGTGTGGCCCTGAAAAATTAAATTTTCACAGTGAGTTTTGCGTAAATAAGTTCATTATTTTGAACATTAGTGTGCTGGCGATAATTATCTGTCAGTTAAGGATGACACCAACAGTACAACATGTCATACTGATAAGTATTATTTTGTATCTCTTTTGATTATTTTTATTTCTGTTTTGTGGTTTGCTTTTCCAGAACAATTTTAACCCTCCTCTTTCTTTGGTTTCATTGTTTCAATTTGACAATCATTAGGTTAATTGGAAATCTCTGCGGTCAATAAGGTAGGAGGGGGGTGTTTTTACACTATATACGCTGTGCTGTTTTGTACATAACTGTTGTGAACAAGGCAATTATGGCTGAAACGCGTTAACTTCTGCTGTACATATTTATTTTTAATGGAGTTACAAACATTTTTGGCTTATTGAAGAGCATGTATGGAGTTGGGGATTCTCTTCTATCCAGTTACTTTGTTATCTGCTGAGTGACTGCGCATCCAGCACCCGACAGCTCAGGAGGATCTCTACATAATCTGGGGTAGTAGCACCTTGTTCTTCTATTGACTGATTACTAATGGCATAGAAAAGGTCAGTCACCAAATGAAGTGCAGGCGGAGCACATTTTCTGCAGGTTATGTTGACAGTTTTTTGACAGTGAAAACAATTATACCACATGTTACTATGTATACTGTATATACAGTACTTTCCTAAAATTTTGGGCAGGTGTGAAGAAAAGCTGTAAAGTAAAAAATGCTTTCAAAAAATATATTTTTTCATTGGTTAATTTTATCAATTTACAAAATGCAAAGTAATAAATAATAAATAATAATAATAAAAATCTAAATCAAATCAATATTTGGTGTGACTATCAAAAAGAAAGAATAATAATAAAAACCACACTAAGGGCCCTTTTACACGGGCGGACCGTTTAGGTCCGCCTGGCAGTTTTTAGGCGGGCCTGAATGGGCGCTCCGTGCTCCTCCTGGAGCCACGGAGCCACGGATGTCAGCGGTGACATGCCCGCTGACATCCGACCCGCTCTGATCCATCAAAGGGTAACGGAGGAAAACCCTACTTTTCCTTCCGTCCGGCGGATCGGATGGGGTAACAACGAACTCTACAGTCTGTCGTCATCTGATCCCTCATAGGGAAGATCGGTGCTCTGAAAGGTCGGTCCCTGCACAGTGTGCAGAGACCGACCTGTCATTTGCCTGCTCAGAGGGGATCGACGGAGCGATCCCTTCTGAGCAAAACAGAGCCCGCACAAGGATCCGCCCCGAGTTAAAAATCTCTATTGTATCCCGAATATAGCAAATAAACAGTATATGTAAGAGACCCAGCAAACTGCTTTACACATTTTGAAGGTTAGAATAAAAATAATCCTTTATTAGAAAAGCTCAAAGCATACAAAAACCTACTGCCTGACCTATAAAACCATAATTGGGCAATTATTAAAAAACCAACAACAGCAGCTGCAGGAAAAATTGTATGTTAAGCTTCAAACCCAAGAAAAGAGACAAGATAAGCAGACAATTAATCTTAACAGATATGTATACCCCAATGAGGGGCATAGTCCTTATATACTAAAAAACTATAGGTATATCATGTGAAAATAACTTCTCCTCCATATTGGTGAGGTTTCCAGCCTTTCTCCCACAATGTCAGCTTTTGGGATGCCTCTTCCCCCATGTCCTCCATTCACAGAAGATACCATAGGTCCTCTGGGCACATACCTATAGATCACCACTATCTCTGGGAACAGTTTGGATTCCTCAAGTTCTACGTGGATGGCTAAGTATGGCTCTACTCATTTGAGCATTATATGGCTTGTTACTACCATTCACTAAGATGGCATCTCCCTTATTATAAGCTATGCTTCACACCGTTTGGAGGACTTTCCTATAAGGATTTATTGCCAACAGGAAAATATTAAAGGTGACATGCTATAAGCTACACACAGGGATATCACATGGGCACCCTTTCCCTTGGAGTCTTCCAGTAATCCCTGACATATTTGCAATAATCTGCTCTAACTCTACATTATCTACATGTGGTTTGGTCTTACAAAATACTCCATCATAGGATTTCTCCATGGACTCTGAGTGGTCATCTGGCCACATGAAGTAGCCTGCCTTTGGTCACTAATATGAGAAGTTCTCTTCACATGATATAGCTATACAGTATATATGGACTATCATTGGGGTAAATATATCTGTAAAGCCCTGTACACATGATCGGATATCTGATGGAATCTAATCCGACCGTGCCAAAATGCTGTGACGTAAAACACTACGACGTGCTGAGAAAAATGTTCAATACTTCCGAGCATGCGTCGACTTGATTCTGAGCATGTGTGGATTTTTGACCGATGGACTTCCACACAGACGATTGTTTTTTTCTATCGGTTTTCTACCTATAGGAAATATTTAAAACATGTTCTTTTTTTTTCAACGATGGAAAACAAACTGATGGGGCCCACACATGATTGGTTTGTCCGATGAAAACAGTCCATCGGTCTGTTTTCATCGGACAAACCGATCGTGTGTACAGGGCTTTAGGATTCCATCTATGCATATCTTTTCTCTTTTCTTTTCCTGCAGCTGCTGTTGTTGGTTTTTTAATAATTGGCCAATTATGGTTTTATAGGTCAGACAGTAGGTTTTTGTATGCTTTATCCTTTTCTAATAAAGGATTATTTTTATTTTAACCTTTACATGTGTCAAGCAGTTTTCTGGGTTTCTTACATATATATTTGCTATATTAGAAATACAATAGAGATTTTGATATATTGAGGTTGAGTTTTAGTCTGTTTTTCATTATTCTTTCTTTTTCATATATGTATGTATCTACAGTTCCCTTGTGACATATACAAAGGAATTTCCTTGGTTTTATTGTGCTTGGGGTCTTGAAGAAATTGTTTATTTTAGTTTTGATCTATATATTTTTTAAATTCTTAAGCTTGCACACTTTGTTCACTTGCACAAAGTCAGGGATTTATAAGATTAGAGTCAGGTATATGCATAACCAATTATACCAAGGACTTGGAGGATTGTGGGAGAAACAATTGACTTTGTAGGCACCACTTGAAAATGTAAAAATGATTTTTAATAATCTATAAATATGTACAATTAAGGATGCCAATGCATGCAATAGAATACATAAATCTCAAAAACATCCAAACGAAATATCAAAACACAAGACCAAGTGTGAAACCACAGTATAGAGCTCAGGTATTGTTATCACTATCGCCGAATGTAGCGGTTTAGGATTGCCAATGACAAGTGTTGTTTTCTGGGTCATCACCATCAAGGTCTTGGAGAATAAAAATCGCTCATAAGTCGCTTCCTCAGGAGCTTCTATACAACGATACAGAACAAGAGAACAGAAAAACATATTAAGATATGCACAAAACATGCCCAATATGTTGGGAACATGGATTAGACATTAAATAAAACTCACCAACTCAATGGTGCTATTGGAGAATGTCAAGCTCAAACATCTTCTGCTCCCAGGGCCCTGGACCCATCCCCAATACAACCACCCGGGTGAGGATAGATGGAATGGCCCCAGCCTATCGAATGGCCGCTGCACCCAGTAACGATACGGTTGATGTATACGGGGATGCACCAGATAACTAAAGGGATAAATGTAATTTATACCTCAGATGGTGTGGATTCTAAATGATACCACTCAATAGGTGTATTACAAATTTGGGGAAACTATTAAGATCTACAGTGTTGCCTACAGCGTATAAATAATATTGATAGAACAATGCAGAATGAGGAGAAAAAGGGAAAAGTATATAAAGTATTTTCTTATTGAAAAAGGTTATTTATTTTTATATTTATATTTGTTAATTAATTTTGCAGAAGTAGTAATAATGCTGGTGGCCACATGACCCATTCCACCTTGGATATTGAAGGTTAGAATGTTTTAAACCAAACATTATCTTGGATACTACCAACCAAAATTTGTTATAAATATGTTAAGTCTGGCCCATAAGGTCACCAGCATATACAGTACTACAGTGGGGATCGAAAGTTTGGGCACCCCAATGTAAAAATTTGTATTAATGTGCATAACGAAGCCAAGGAAAGATGGAAAAATCTCCAAAAGGCATCAAATTACAGATTAGACATTCTTATAATATGTCAAAAAAAGTTAGATTTTTTTGCCATCATTTACACTTTCAAAATTACAGAAAACAAAAAAATGGCGTCTGCAAAAGTTTGGGCACCCTGCAGAATTTATAGCATGCACTGCACCCTTTGCAAAGCTAAGACCTGCCAGTGTCATGGATTGTTCTCAATCATCGTCTGGGAAGACCAGGTGATGTCATTCTCAAAGGTTTTAAATGCCCAGACTCATCTTACCTTGCCCCAACAATCAGAACCATGGGTTCTTCTAAGCAGTTGTCTAGAAAACTGAAACTGAAAATAGTTGAAGCTCACAAAGCTGGAGAAGGCTATAAGAAGATAGCAAAGCGTTTTCAGATGTCAATATCCTCTGTTCGGAATGTAATTAAGAAATGGCAGTCATCAGGAACAGTGGAAGTTAAAGCAAGATCTGGAAGACCAAGAAAAATATCAGACAGAACAGCTCGCAGTTCGTAGTAAAGGAATTAAATAACAATAACAATGTGTATAAAAAATAATAAGTAATTTAATCACTTACAATGCTTGTGGAGTAATGCTATATACGCTTTAATGCCTTGTATTATTATACCAAGGAGGTGATAATGATCATCAATTTCATATGTAGGTTGAAACAGAAACAGCTGTGTATGAAGATTAAAACTGGGTAAAGAACAGCCATACTATGCTACTAAGTTGAGGTTGTGTAAGACTGTTTCATGTCCCAGGTCATACACCATGGCAAGACTGAGCACAGCAGCAAGACACAAGGGGGTAGATTCAGATAGATTTGCAAGGCTAGTGCAGTATTCAGAAAGCACTTACCTCCAAACTTGCGCCGGCGGATCGTAACTCCCCCGGCGGAATTCAAATTCCGCGGCTAGATTTAACTGTGCATGCGCCGCCGGTGAAATTTCCCAGTGCGCATGCTCCAAATGACGTCGCTAGGACGTCATTGGTTTTGGCGTGAACGTAAATTACGGCCATCCGTATTCGCGACCGACTTACTCAAACGACGTAAAAAACTACCACCGGGCGCACGTACGTTTGTGAATCGGCGTAAGTATGCAATTTGCATACTCTACGCTGACAACTACAGGAGCGCCACCTAGCGGCCAGCGTCAGAATGCACCCTAAGATACGACGGCGTAAGAGACTTATGCCAGTCGTATCTTAGGCTACAGTCGGCGTATCTAGCTTTCTGAATACAGAAAGTAGATACGCCGGCGCAACTTAGCAATTACGCGGCGTATCTATGGATACGCCGGCGTAATTGCTCTCTGAATCTACCCCAAGGTAGTTATACTTGCACTAGCAAGGTCTTCTCCAAGCAAAGATCTTAAAGCAGACTGGGGTTTCAAGATGTGCTGTTCAAGCTCTTTTGAAAAAGCACAAATAAATGGGCAACCTTAATGCAGCAGATGAAAGACACATCATGCTTTATTCCCTTTTTCATCAAAAGATATTCATGCAGTGCTATCATCACAGAACTGGCGGAAACCAGTGGTGCCCAGGTACACCTATCTACTATACAGAGAAGTCTGGCCAGAATTCTTAATGAAAGAAATGCTGCCAAAAAGCATACCTCCCAACTTTTTCCAATAGGAACGAGAGACACCTATTATCAAAAGTATGTAGGCAAAAGGCACACCCCCTTAAAGGATAATTATACAAAACAAAATTAGTTGAACCCGCAAGTGCTTTTTTTACCACTACTATTCCTTTATACTGGCTTTTAAAATTTACAAATGCAGTAATTTAGAATTTGGATGAAAGGTTTAGCACTGGGAAATACTTTTTGATAGATAAGTAGTGCATTTTATATACAACTATATAGATCAGACCAAAATGAGGAGGAAAGAGGGACAGAGGGACCTTGTTCTAAATCAGGGACAGTCCCTCAAAATCAGGAACAGCTGGGAGCTATGCAAAAAGCCATATCTCCAATGTGTAAACGGGGCTAAGCAACTCAACTATGTATGAAACTGGAGAACTGGGAATGGGGGTGCAGAAAAATGGCAGCAGGTGATCTGGACTGATGAGTCAAAATTTGAAATATTTGGCTGTAGCATGAGGCAGTTTATTCGCTGAAGGGCTGGAGAGCGGTACAATAATGAGTGTCTGCAGGCAAAAGTAAAGCACGTAGAGGTTCCTTGAAAGTTTGGGGCTGCATTTCTGCAAATGGAATTGGAGATTTGGTCAGGGTCAATGGTGTCATCAATGCTGACAAATACAGGCAGATACTTATCATGTCAAACTATCAGGAAGGTGTGTGATTGGCCCTAAATGTATTCTGCAGCACGACAACAACCCGCAAGATATAGCCAATGCCATTAAGAACTATCTGCAGAGTAAAGAAGAACACAGAGTCCTGGAAGTGATGGTTTAGCCCTCCACAGAGCCTTGTTCTCAACATCATCAAGTCTATCTGTGATTACAGGAAAAGAGAGAAGGATTTGAGGCAGCCAAATCCAGAGAAGATCTGTGGTTAGTTCTCCAAGATGTGTGGAACAACCTACCTGCCGAGTTTGTTCAAAAACTGTGTGTTAAGCCCTGTACACACGATGGGATATATGATGGAATTTTCTGAGGCTTGTTTCCACTGGCTGCTTTGAAAATGCTCCTCATATTTTTAACCATTTATTGGATACTTTTTGAACATGTGTGACATTTCTTAGTTGGGAAATTGGAAAGTTGCCATTCTGCTGCTTCTGTGGGTACTGAGGGGCAGATTCACGTAGATCTGCGGCGGCGTAACGTATGTCATTTACGTTACAACGCCGCAAGTTTTACGGGCAAGTGCTTGATTCACAAAGCACTTGCCTGTAAACTTGCGGCGGCGTAGCGTAAATCCGTCCGGCGCAGGCCCGCCCAATTCAAATGGGGCGTGAATCATTTAAATTAGGCGCGTTCCCGCGCCGAACGTACTGCGCATGCTCCGTTTTGAAATTTCCCGACGTTCTTTGCGCGAAATGACGTCGCACCAACGTAATTTTTTGAACGGCGACGTGCGTTACGTCCTTTCCTATTCCCGGACTACTTGCGCAAAAAATAATAATAATTAAAATTCGACGCGGGAACGACAGCCATACTTTAACATTGGACGTCTAAAGATAGGCCAACAAATAGCAGCTCTAACTTTACGCCTGGAAAAGCCGACTAGCGACGACGTAAGAGAATGCGACGAACGCGCGTACCTTTGTGGATCGCCGTAAACAGCTAATTAGCATACCCAACGCGGAAAACTACGCGAACTCCACCCAGCGGGCGCCGAACTATTACACCTACGATCCGAAGGCGTACAAAGCTGTACGCCTGTCGGATCGATGCCAAAAGCTGCCGGATTCAAACTAAAGATACGACGTGGCAAATTTGAACATACGCCGGAGTATCAGTAGATACTCCAGCGTATTTCTTCTTGGAATCTGCCCCTGAGTCTTTTGGGCAGAAAAATAGGGGGGAAAAAAACTTTGTTTGAGCCCAGTGGAGACAAGCTCGGAATGCTTACACTTTTGCAACTACATCGCTTTTTGGTAGTTCATATGGTGTCTTTTTACTTCATTGCTATTCTTCACAGCAGCTATAACATTTTTTTCATTCAATGACTCTATTTCTTCCCCGCAGATTTAATAACCCCCTAATTATTCTCCCATCTAGAATTCTTCTCTATGGCATCTCCTCTTTCTGTTTTTTCCACTGTAATAGGTTTCTCCTTCATGCAGGTTAAGAATCTCCTACCTGTAAAATCGTCAAATATGTAGTGGACTGGGCACAGCCCTAGCTTTTTTTAAGATTTCACAATTTATTTGATGCTAGGTAAAAGTATTACCAATTTACATTTCTGGCCATAACTATCATAGTATGAGCAGACTCGGGTATATATAATTCTTGTAAATTCACCAAAATCTGTTCACTATGTATCTTCACAGAAGAAGTCACATGACGAAACGCGTGTAAGGCATAGCTATCTCACACGCAATCACGTTACTTTCGGGCTGTTGAGTGCAGAGCAGTGGAACGCACGCCGACTCTCAGTCTTTTTAGATAGAGTGTGTATTTTTTAAATATATCATTTTTTTAAATAAACCATTGGAATTACACAATGCCAGTTCGTTTTTTTTCTGGTCTTATGAGGATATCAGGAGCTGACATGCTGGGAGAGAGATAACGAAGCCCCGCTGAAAAATCTGGTCAGTGGACTTGGGAGCCCAGGAGTCTAAAGGGAGGAGCAGTAACCAGACTTAGGCCCCTTTCACACGGGGCGGATCAGTAATGATCCGCCCCGGCACTGACAATCCCGGTCCTCACACAGGTCACCGTTGAGCTGGGACACAGTCCAGTCACTCCATCAGGGATCCTCTCTTTCCTTCTGGACAAATCTGCACAGGCGTGGATAGGCCTCGAGACTCCGGCCTAGGCTTCCAGAGAGGCGCCTCACACAGGCGTCCTCCTTGGTTGAAGAGGCGGTCCAGAGAGAGAGCGCGCAAAAAAGACGTTCTCCCCCTTAAATTCCTTCACCCAGCAGGCTGTGTGGGCGCAAAATATTTCGGGATTGCACAGTTGCACTCTGGGTATTGTAGTCTATCAATTATCTTGGGCAATGGAGTCTTTATCTCCCTGTACTTCGATTCCCACAATTCCTTGCTGCAACAGTGTAAACTAAACAGAAGGTGGATATCCAATAATTGGCCCCCGGAGGGAGCTGAGTCCCTTCTATATCTGCAAATGGTAATCTTTTAACCATATAGAAAGTAATACCTTGCTACACGTGCATTATAGTTTAAAGGAGGAATAAGGTGCTACAACCTGATCAAACAGCTGTCAGGCTAAGGCTCAAACATTACCAT
Organism: Rana temporaria; assembly: GCF_905171775.1. Taxonomy (NCBI): domain Eukaryota; kingdom Metazoa; phylum Chordata; class Amphibia; order Anura; family Ranidae; genus Rana; species Rana temporaria. Next base: position 72,201,378 of record NC_053496.1, on the reverse strand, counting down.
GCCAGACTATCAGTCTCCATCTGCTTACGTCTGCTAGACATCCTTTGTCACTTGAATTTTTGTACCGAGAACTTTGATTCCTTGGTTACAGATGAGAGCTTTACAATTAAGTTTACTGTATATAAATTGTGGTACTACCCATTTTGTGTGTCTCATCTACTGCACAACTTGTCGATTGCAGTATGTGGGGTGCATGATACTCTGTTTCAGGACCCGCATTGGAGAGCACTTCGGTGACTCTGTTAACTTACAAGCAAAGCAGATATTGAGTGTCTCACAACATTTTAGAGATGTGCATGGGGGCGACATTACCCCTTTTAGATTTTGTGGAATTGAGAGAGTGCAAGTGCCTGCGAGAGGGGGGAGGGGGACAGATATCGCAAATTATTACAAAGAGAAGCATACAGACCAGTACACCCCTGTGGTGGGACCTGGATTTGTATCTAGGCTAAATCTTCCATCTCTATAGTTGTTATTATTTTTATTTTGTTAACCACCATTTTCTTCCCCTGGTCACACATGCTCTATCCGAAATTATTTTATTTTAATTTTGTTTCTGTGGGTAGCCATTCAGTCTTTGACTTATGTTTTGATTATAGCGATCATCAGTCCACTCTCACTCTGGCATTAATGCCAAACAGGTACAATCATTAGGTGTATTAGCAGAAGAGTTGCTATATATTTGTTTTGTCAGTTTTCATGTGACCAGCTATGATTAAGGTCATCTTTTGACTGAAACGCATTAGCGTTGGTTGCTTTATGGAATATTTTAATCTTTGGAATTAATAAAAAAAGTTTTCATATTCAGCTTGTTGCCGATATGTCATGATTTGATTATTGTGTGCATTACCTTACAATTGTGTGTGCAGAATAAGACTATTATAGCCAAAAAAAAATTCTATTGAACCCCCTGAGAAGCTTTGGCTTTGTTTTTTTACCTATTTTAACCACTTGACCACTGGGCACGAAAACCCCCTTAATCACCAGACCAATTTTCAGCTTTCGGTGCTCTCACAATTTGAATGACAATTACTCAGTCATACAACATTGTACCCATCTGAAATTTTTGTCCTTTTTTTCCCACAAATAGAGCTTTCTTTTGGTGGTATTTGATCACCTCTGCGGTTTTTATTTTTTGCGCTATAAAAGAAAAAAGACTGAAAATTCTGTAAAAAAAAAAAAAAAAATCTAGTTTCTGTCATATTAGCAGGTTATTTCTCACACACAGCATATGCATACTACAAATTACACCCCAAAACACATTCTGCTATTCCTCCCGAGTATAGCGATACCACATGTTTGCGACTTTTACACAGCGTGGCCACATAGAGAGGCCCAACATGCAGGGAGCACCATCAGGCGTTCTGGAGCACCCAGGCCAATTCTGACATTTCTCTCCTACATGTAAAAATCATCATTTATTTGCTAAAAAAATTACATAGAAACCCAAAACATTATATATGCTTTTTTTTCAAAGACCCTAGAGAATACAATGGCGGTTGTTGCAACTTTTTATCTTGCACGGTATTTTCGCAGCAATTTTTTGAACGCGTGTTTTTAAAAAAAAAAACAGTTTTGTGCTTAAAAAAAAAAAAAAACAGTAAAGTTAGCCCAATGTTTTTGCATAATATGAAAGATGAAGTTACGCCGAGTAAATAGATACCCAACATGTCACCCTTCAAAATTGCACACGCTCGTGAAATTGCGCCAAACGTTGCTACTTAAAAATCCCCATAGGCGACGTATTGCAAGGTATTGGAGTATTGAGGGTATTGCGGAGTATTGGGGGGGTATTGCAGAGTATGGGGGGGTATTGCAGATTATGGGGGGGGGTATTGCAGAGTATGGGGGGGGGTATTGCAGAGTATGGGGGGGTATTGCAGAGTATGGGGGGGGTATTGCAGAGTATGGGGGGGGTATTGCAGAGTATGGGGGGGGTATTGCAGAGTATGGGGGAGGGTATTGCAGAGTATGGGGGGGGGTATTGCAGAGTATGGGGGGGGGGGGTATTGCAGAGTATGGGGGGGTGGGTATTGCAGAGTATGGGTGGGTGGGTATTGCAGAGTATGGGTGGGTGGGTATTGCAGAGTAAAATAAAAAAAATGATGAGTGCAATACTCTGCAATACCCCACCCCATACTCTGCAATACCCCACCCCATACTCTGCAATACCCCACCCCATACTCTGCAATACCCACCCCCCCAGGGTGGGTATTGCAGAGTATGGGGTGGGGTATTGCAGAGTATGGGGTGGGGTATTGCACTCATCATTATTTTTTTTTTACTGCAGAGTATTGCGCAGGGATGGCTGGATCTGTGACTGCAATTGTCACAGATCCAGCCCACAGTGCGGCGGCTGCTGCTGCCGCCCGATCCCCCCCCCTCCCTCTCCTCTCACACTGTACCGAACGGTACAGAGAGGAGAGGGAGGAACCGGCGTCATTACATGACGCCGGTTTGTTTACAAGTGATCGCGCCGTCATTGGACGGCGCGATCACGTGGTAAGGAGCCGCTTCCATTGGCTCCTTACCGCGAGTGCTGTTGCTGCGGGTCCCGTAGACCCGGCGAGCACCGGCGATCGCGTGTGCGCGCCCGCTCGGGCGCGCACAACGCAGTCTCTGGGAGGACGTACATTGACGCCCTCCTAGAGTACAGGAACCGCTCTGTAGCCGTATTTTGGCTATAGGGCGGTTACCAACTGGTTAAAAAACGAATACACTTTTGCTAGACTTTCACTAACCCAAGGCACTCTCATTCTTTTACATTTGCTTAAACTTTTCCCTATACCCTCAGGGATACAGTGCATAACAGAGAGCTGCCTCTCACGGACTAGAGATCAAAGAGCCTTTCCCATTTGGATCCTAACACTGGTTTTGCAAAGTTATGATAATGAAATGGAGAATCTAAATAGTAAATATTTGTACTATTATACCAAGTAATTCATATTTAACAAAATTTTTTATTAATATTTATTTAATAGCAACCATCATTAAAGTACACGTAAAGCCTTAATAGGTAACATGTGTTTTGCTAAAGCTCTGCCTATCATAAATAATTGCCATTTATGGCATGCAATTGCCATTTTCTTTTTAAATAAAATACTTGTTTTCATCCTTTTCTTTACTTGTTGCATCTCAGTGCTGCTGATTAACAGCAGACTCTTTGCAACCACTTTCTGCCTGCATACATTCCATTGATGGCTGTATAGCATTTCTGAGGGCAGAGGTTCTGCTTTTGGATCTGTGCACCTGCTCCTGCCTGCGTGTCAAACTTTGACATGCGACCATGCCGGTGCTGCATGTGCATCCACTTCTATGAACTGCCTGCACTCAGCTCCGATGGGTGGATGTACACACATTGTTAAGCCCCTCACTACACGTGACTGAGGTGTATTCGGGCACACTGTTAACTCTTCTCATACCAATGCATTCCAGTAGGCGCAGAATCCTTTTGAACTTTTATTAGTACAAGACAGAGTAAAACTGAAACAGATACAAACAAGTACAATTAGTAAATAATCACACAATTAGAGCATCCCTAACTAACTAGCTAGAGACACAAAGATAAACGTACCGGAGATGGATCGGTATGGCTGACATGGGATAGAACTCAACAGACATGTGCTTGCTTCCAAGGAGAAAATGGAAAGAAAGGCCTGAAGACGGTGCAAAGCCTCATGGGATAGAAATACGGAGGCTTGCATGGACCAAACTAATAAACTATTCTAACTGACTGTATTAAGATAGAACAGGTGCAGTTAAACAGAATGTCCATTAGATGGCAGCATTGATTTAATTCAAACAAACTAAAGTCAATGAAGACTATGAGCCTTATTTAATGAAGGCATAACACTCATCTATCAGAGGCTCTGCACGGAGAATGGCACTAATCTGCCATTTGAATGAGTGCTTACACAGCTCTGCCATATAGATAGGGAATACAGTGGTTTCTTCTTCCCCCACCCCTAGAACTCTAAATGGACAGTTGAAAGAGCAGGAGCAGAATTATGAAATTATTCCTCGGCTCTCTACTCCTACCAAAATGTTCCTTGTCTGCACATTTTCATAGAGCATGCGTGATTAAATCCCAGGGGTTTTCAAATCAAGTCAAGTGAAATTCAGGTACAGTGGAACCTCGGATTGTGAGTAACGCTGTTAACGAGCGTTTTGCAATACGAGCACTGTATTTTAAAAAGTCCTAACTTGATTTGCGAGTGTTGTTTTGCAAAACTATCAGGATTCAGGCCAAAGCAGTGTGCCTGAGGTGGGGGGTGCCGGAGCCAAACTGCGCCGATCGCCACTGTTCCTAAATTCACAGAAAGGCCCAAGAACAACTCAGCGGACCTCGGAAAACCTTGGAAAAGCTCTGGAACTGAGTCTTTCCAAGGTTTGCCGAGGTCAGCCGAATTGTCCTCGGGCCTTTCCGGCCGTTTCCGAGGCTTTCCAGAGCCCCCCGCCATGACTTCAATGGGGAAACTTGCTTTGATATGCGAGTACTTTGGATTACAAACATTCTCCTGGAACGGATTATGCTCGTAATCCGAGGTTCCACTGTAATAACATTAAATGCAGTTAAAAAAATACATTAATGATGTATTAAAAAAATATAGAGCTGCATTAAAGTTGTTGTAAAGGCTGAAGGTGTTTTACCTTCATGCAGTCTATATAGGAAGGTAAAACACCTTCAGTGTGCAGCTCCCTTCTCAACTCCAACAATACTCACCAAAGCCAGATCTCAATCCAGCGATGTGCATCAGACACAAGTCTCTCCCTGGTCTCTCCCGCTTGATTGACTGAGATGCAGCAGCAGGAGCCATTAGCTCCCACTGCTGTCAATCACAGCCAGAGAGGTGTGGGGCGGGGTTGTGCCATGCTCTCTGTGTCTTATAGATGCAGAGAGCTGGCTTGGGAGCAAGAACACAGGAGTGCCCCCACAGTAAGCCGCTTGCTATGGGGGCACTTGGCAAGAGGGAGGGGTCCAGAGCACTGGCGGGGGACCCGAGAAGTGGAGGATCAGGGCTGCTCTGTGCAAAATCACTGCACAGAGCAGGTAAGTATGACATTGTTATTTTTTTTAATAAACATAATTCCTTTACAATCACTTTAATTTAATTTTTTTGTATCTGCTTGGAGTTCAGCGCTAAGGTCTGCTTTAGCAAAAGATCGTAAGTCTGTAAGAGAGAGTATAGATCTCACCCACTACTGCAAAGTACAAAAGTACTACACCTTTTTTTCTGATAATAAAATACAGAAAAAGAAAGTATATAAAATAACACAATATCATCCTTTTAGGGGTTGTTATACAGATGTTGTGTTATGCCACGTGCACACTATCGGTTCAACCGATGAAAACGGTCTGATGGATTTTTTCATCAGATATCCGATGAAGCTGACTTTCATCAGTCTTGCCTACACACCATCAGTTAAAAATCCGTTTGTGTCAGAACGTGGTGACGTAAAACACTACTGAGAAAAATGAAGTTCAATGCTTCCGAGCATGCGTCGACTTGATTCTGAGCATGCGTGGATTTTTAACCGATGGACTTGCCCACAGACGATGTTTTTTTTCTATCGTTTTTTTAACCATCAGATAATTTTAAAACAGGTTCTGAGGGCCAGATTCAGGTACAAATGCGGCGGCGTAACGTATCGTCTTTACGTTACACATAGTCCCTAGTGATTCACAAAGCACTTGAGTATAAACTTGCGGCGGAGTAACGTAAAGACGTCCGGCGCAAGCCCGCCTAATTCAAATGGGGCGTGTACCATTTAAATTAGGCGCGCTCCCGCGCCGAACGTTCTGCGCATGCTCCATTAGTAAATTTCCCGATGTGCTTTGTGCGAAATTACGGCGCCCTGACGTGTTTGTGAATGGCGACGTGCGTAACGTACTTACGCCGAAAAAAAAATTAAAATTCGACGCGGGAACGACGGCCATACTTTAACATGGCTGGTGTAAAGTTAAGCAATGAAAAAGATGGCTTAACTTTGCGACGGGAAAAAACGATGTAACGCACGCGAGTAGCTTCGTGGATCGCCGTAAAATCTAATTTGCATACCCGACGCTGGAAAACAACGCAAACTCCACCCAGCGGCGGCCGAAGTATTGCAGCCTAAGATCCGAAGGCATACGAAGCCGTAAGCCTGTCGGATCTTAGCCAAAAGCCGTCGTATTTTGTTTGTAAATCACAAATCAAGATACGACGCAGCAAATTTGAAAATACGCCGGAGTATCAGTAGATACTCCGCCGTATCTCTTTTGTGAATCTGGCCCTAAGTTTTTTCACCAATGTGAAAAAAAAAACGATGGGGCCCACACACGATCGGTTCGTCCGATGAAAACGGTCTATCGGACCGTTTTCATCAGACGAACCGATCGTGGGTACGTGGCATTAGTGTTGCAGCTACAGTAGCTTTATAATATAAACATTTAGAATAAGAATGATGGTGTTGTAAGATAAGATTAGCTTGCATAGTTTCCAAGTACAACTATTTAAAGAATGGACTTATAGTACATTACAGAGTGTCATTTAATACTTCTGAGCAATCCAGACATGTATGTACTCTATAGCTTGCAAAACATGTTTTTGTGCCGATCATCATATGACATACAGGAATGCGTATCCAATGTACCAACATTTCTCCTGTTCACAGCTGTCACCCTTTACAGCACGCCAGAGATGCATGTTCAAATCAAAATGCTAAATATGACACCATGCTGGGATTTAATTAAATGTAAATTTACTGAGCAGGAAAATCCTTTATATATTATGGTAATTTGCCAAAAATGCATTCTAATTGTAAATAACTGATGTATTAAATCTGTTGCTATATTTTCCCCCTTAGTCATTCCTAGCATTATCTCGATGATTACGTACTACAATTAAATTAAGGGAAAAAAAACACGGAGAAATGTTGTTGATATAGGCAATGAAAGATTTATTTCTTTGACTTGCAAACAGGAAAAAAACATCTGCTGAAATGATGTGGTTTACGGGCATTAAATTCAACTATTTTGTCTTGTAAGCTATTACATTTTCCTGGGTAAAAAGGAAAAAACAATTAGATGTCAGCGTACTGTATTCGGATCAGGAAAGAAATTCTGACGCTTTTCTATGGGTAACTGCACTTCTCTTATGCTTTGTATTGTTTTGTTGAGAAAGTATGATGTTGACACATTTCCAAATGTCACTTCTGTGGCAATGACCCCTGAAAGAGCTACTGGATTTCTATGGGCTCTCGTGCTTTCATTACTAGTCACTTGCCTTGTAAACAAACCCAGACACTCACCAACTCACCAACTCAACAGCGGTGAAAGACAGACAAGCTTTTGATCTTTAGTCCTTTTCTTGAAATTTGTTGGCTTAGTTGCCCAAAGGAGAGAGAGTTACAGGTACAGGCAGGGCTTTTTTTCAGGGGAAACTTGGGGGAACTCAGTTCCACCACCTCTGGCTCAGACCCTCTGCCCGCTCACCACAATCACTTGTAAACACAGAAGTCTGGTTTCTGTGTTTACAAGTGACAACTCTACACTGTGGGCCAGATTCATCAATAGATACGCCGGCGGATCTCCTGATCCGCCGTCGTATCTGTGAGACCCGACGGTCGGATCTGTGAGATCCCACGGTCGGAGCTATGCGACTGATTCATAAGAATCAGTTCCGCCTAGATCTCCCTTAGATCCGACTGGTGTAAGTGACTTACACCAGTCGAATCTTAGGCTGTAATCTCCCGCCGCCCGCTAGGTGACGTCGCTTTGTTTTACACGTCGCATATGCAAATGAGGAAAACCGCCGATTCACGTCCGTACGCCCGCCCGTCGCTCTTTTTCAACGTCGTTTGCGTTCGGCTTTTTCCGGCGGAGAGCTACTCCTGCTATATGAGGGGTAGCTAATGTTAAGTATGGCCGCCGTTCCCGCGCCGAGATTCAAAATTTTTACGTAGTTTGCGTAAGTCGATCGGGAATCCCGATGGCCGCAATTGACGTACCCGCCGCTAACAATGACGTCCTAGCGACGTCATTTGGAGCATGCACACTGGGCTTTTTTGCCGGCAGGGCATGCGCAGTTAAATCGGCACGGGAACGCACCTGATTTAAATTGTTCACTCCCCCTAGCCGCGGAATTTGCATTCCGCCGGGGGGAGTTACGATCTGTTATGTACTGGAACGTACCTTGTAGCCAGAGCCTAGTGTGCAGGAGGAGGCCTCTCTTACAGCCCCGGCTCTGGAGCTGCTGGAGTTGGGACAGCAAGCTCGGGAGCACGGCGAGGTAGGAGTGCCTGGTGATGATAGCAGCTCGGCACCAGTGGTGGTCCTTCGGGACGGTGGTTGTAGGAGACAGCGTCTCTGGAGCTGGCACAGGCACTGGATAGCAGGAGCTGGTAAAGCAAAACCGGGTTAGCAGATAATCAGGTGGGTAGGCAAGCGTAGTCAGATTCAGGCACAGGGTCTGGTAACGATGGGCAGGAGAGCAGAGCGGAGTCAGAGCAAGCCAGGGGTCGGAGTGGAGAGGGTCGGATGGTCAGACGGAGCTGGGTCGGTTTGAGGTAACAGGTTACAACAGGTCACAAGTTCCACAGATACAATGCTGCAGATCAGACAGCAAAGTGTCACTGCAGCTGCTTGCTTTTTAAAGGCTGAGTGGCGCCAATCGCGCATTAACGCGCACGCGCGCGTTCCCGCCATCGTGCACGTGCGCGTGTATTAGGCGCATGCGCGCGCATACAAGCGCGCACATTTGGCACACAGATGCGCGCATTTGGCACATATCCGTGTGCATGTGGGACGCGCCTGCGCACATGAATAGGTGATTGGTGCTGATTCTGACCATCAGTAAGTGTGCGCATGCGTGCACGCCGGAGCCTATTGGCAGGTCCCTGACATTGCCCCCCCCCAAGGGGCAGCCTCCGGATGCCAAGTCGGGCCCTCTTCTCAGGGTGAGCAGAAAAAAAAGCACGAACCAGTCTTTGTGCATGAATGTTGCTTTCAGGTTCCCAAGAGTTGTCTTCTGGACCATACCCCTGCCATTTAACTAGAAACTGCGTCTGCCCTTGCCGTTTCCTGCAGTCAAGGATGGCCTCCACCACGTATTCCTCGCAACCATCAACCACAATAGGTTCCGGAGGACTGGCCCCTCTGTCAGGAAAGGGATCAGGAACTGCAGGTTTCAACAGTGAAACGTGAAACACCGGATGAACTTTAAGTGAATCGGGTAAAGACAGTTCATACGATACCTCATTGATTCTTCTTTGTATTGAAAAAGGTCCCATGAATTTCGGTCCCAACTTCTTGGAAGGACAGGCCAACCTGAGGTTAGCTGTAGATAGCCATACTTGGTCACCTGGTTGGAGATCCAGCTCACCTCTCCTCTTCCTGTCAAAGAATTTCTTGCTGTCGGCTTGGGCTTTGGTCACTGCTTCCTGCAACACCCGATTGTTGTGGTTGAGGAACTCCACTGTGCTCTGCACTGCCGGAACTGGAGATTCTGGAAAAAAGTCAGGTAAGAATGTTAGGTTAAAGCCATAATTGGCAAAGAAGGGGGACTGCCCAGTGGCTGAATGGTTGGCGTTATTATAGGCAAACTCCGCTAAGGGCAACAAAGAGACCCAGTCGTCCTGAGAGAAGGACGTGAAGCACCTAATATACTGTTCCAGCGTTTGATTGGTTCTCTCTGTTTGCCCGTTGGTTTGAGGATGGTAGGCTGAGGAAAAGGCAAGTTCGATCTTCAAAGTCTCACATAGGGCTCTCCAAAAACGTGACGTGAACTGAACCCCCCTATCAGACACGATGTTTGTAGGGACTCCATGTAGTCGGATAATCTCCTTGATGAAGACACGAGCCGTTTCTGCAGCCGTTGGGGTGCCCTTTAGTGGGAGAAAATGAGCCATTTTAGACAGACGGTCTATGACCACAAAAATTGCCGTACACCCTTCAGAACATGGAAGCTCCACTATAAAATCCATGGCAATCATCTTCCAGGGTCTATCAGGTACAGGTAAGGGTTTTAGTAATCCCCAGGCTCGGTCCCTTGTAGTCTTGTTCTGATTGCAGATGGGACACGTATTGACGTACGATTTACAGAACTCTTCCAAGCCTGGCCACCAGAAGGTACGGCGTACCAATTCAAGGGTCTTGCGAATCCCGAAGTGCCCTGCCAACGGGTGGTCGTGAAGGAGCTTCAAGACCTCCACTCGATTACTTCCCGGAACGAAAATTTGACTTCCTTTCCAGAACAGCCCGTCTCTGGATGTTAGAGTGATACCAGGAGGTTTGGAAGTGTCCGTGGATGCTTCCCTAATTTGAGAGAGCAGATCAGTCCGAAGAAGTAAAAAGTTACCTGCAGGTAGGATGGTGTCGGGAACAGATACATCTTTGGGGTTATCATGCATCCGTGATAGTGCATCCGGTTTGACATTCTTTGACCCCGGCCGGTAAGTTATGTGGAAACAGAAGCGTGAGAAAAACAGTGCCCAGCGGGCCTGCCGAGGTTTCAGTCTCTTAGCAGATCTCAAGTATTCGAGGTTTTTGTGATCTGTATAGATTAACACTGGATGAGCTGCACCTTCTAATAAGTACCTCCATTCCTCCAAGGCGGTCTTGATGGCAAGTAATTCACGGTCACCTACATCATAATTTCTCTCCGCGGGGGAGAGCTTCCGGGAAAAGAACCCGACAGGATGCATTAAGTCTTTATTCCCCTGGCGTTGGGAGAGAACAGCTCCCACTGCAATTTCAGATGCGTCTGCTTCAAGGAGATAAGGTAGTGCTGGATCAGGGTGGCTGAGGATAGGGGCTGAGGTAAAAAGTCCTTTAAGCTTGTCAAAGGCCCTTTGGGCTTCGGGGTTCCAGCGGAAACGCAGGTTCTGTTTGGTCAACTGTGTGATAGGGGAGATTATTGCAGAAAACCCCCGGATAAATCTCCTATAGAAGTTCGCAAACCCCACGAAGCGTTGCACTCCTTTCTTATCCAGGGGTACAGGCCAATCGAGAATAGCAGACACCTTTTGGGGATCCATTTTAATTCCTGTAGGGGAGATCACCAGGCCCAGGAACTGGATGGTTTGCTGCTCAAATTCACATTTTTCCGCCTTGGCATACAGTCTGTGTAAGCGGAGACGGCAGAGGACCTTACGGACGTGTTCCCGATGTCTGTCTAGTGATCTGGAAAAGACTAAGATGTCATCGAGATAGACAATTACAAATATATCAAGGAAGTCTCTGAACACATCGTTGATAAAATGTTGGAAGGTGGCGGGTGCGTTGCACAGACCGAAGGGCATGACCAGGTATTCGTAGTGACCGAATCGGGTACGAAAAGCTGTTTTCCACTCGTCCCCCTCCCGAATGCGGACTAGGTTGTAGGCCCCTCTCAGGTCCAACTTGGTGAAGATGATGGCAGATCTTAGCTTCTGGAAGAGCTCGGGTATCAAAGGAAGCGGGTACCGGTTCTTCACCGTGATGTTATTTAACTCGCGATAGTCCACACAAGGACGAAGGGAATGGTCCTTCTTGGTAACGAAGAATATTCCAGCGCCCGCTGGAGAGGTAGAGGGCCGAATAAATCCTTTGTCCAAATTTTCATCGACGTATACTTTTAGGGCCTCTTGCTCCTTTTCTGATAACGGGAAAATGCACCCAAAGGGAATTTCGGCCCCCGGAAGGAGCTCGATAGGACAGTCATAGGGGCGATGAGGTGGAAGGGAGTTAGCCCCCCGTTTACTGAAAACGTCCAGGAACTCGTGATAGGGTTCAGGAACAGACTGGAGCAGGTTGGGATCAGAGTCCATGCATAGCAGGGTGGTGGGTGAGCACGAGGGTCCAGGCAAGCAGTGTTGCTGACAGTAGGGGGATGGAAATGACACTTCTCCGGATACCCAGTTAATCAGAGGGTTATGGGCCTGGAGCCAGGGTAGGCCTAGGATAACCGGAAACAGCGGAGAGGAGATGATGTCCAGGATCAGCAGTTCCTTGTGTCGAGGAGCGATTAAAACAGGCAGGGGAAGAGTCTCCTGGGTCACCTGTCCTGAACTAATGCGGGAGCCATCGGCCAGAAAAACAGAAAGTCCATGAGCCTTTTCTTGTAGGGGAATATTATGCAAGCTGACGAAGGCAGAGTCAATGAAGCAGCTACATGCGCCGGAATCAATGATAGCGTTGACTGGAACCGTCCTTCCCAGGCACTGTAATGAGAAAGGGAGAGCAAGGTGGGTTGCGTTGGCAGACAGAGCGGAAAAGTTAACAGGAACTGAAGGAAAGCACTTACGCATCTTAACAGGGCAGTTGCGCACGTAGTGGCCAGGCTCGCCGCAGTACAGGCAAAGGTTCAGTTGGCGGCGGCGTGCTCGTTCTTCGGGTGGTAGTGTTGGTCGCATAAGACCGAGTTGCATGGGCTCGGAAGTGTCCATAGTGGTGCTGGGAGGATTAAGGCAGGTGGGAGGCTGGTAGCGAGAAGCAGGCATTGGCACTCTTGCGGTCATCCAGGCGGGGCGACTTGGCTGAGAGGAACGCTCGGCCCGGCGTTCACGGAGTCTGCGGTCAAGTTGAATGGCCTTGGTGATTAAATCTTCAAGGGTCTCAGGTACCCCAACTCGAGCGAGCTCATCTTTTAAGCTTTCGGAAAGGCCCAGGCGGAACTGGTGCCGGAGAGCCGCATCGTTCCAAAAAGTATCTGCGCTCCAGCGTCTAAAGTCTGTGACGTAGTCCTCGGCCGCTCTGCGACCTTGCTGGAGCGCTAGCAGGGCAGACTCAGCAGTGGCGGCCCGTTGTGGGTCATCGTATAACTGAGCCATGGCCTCAAAGAAGGCGAACAGGGTCTGCGTCTGGTCACCGTTTTCTTCGAGCAGCCGATGGGCCCAGGTCTGAGGTTCACCTTGTAGTAGAGAGACCACAAATCCCACTTTGGTGGCCTCTAAAGAAAAAGTCCGTGGTTGCAAGGCAAAATAAAGCTGGCAGGCACTACGGAAGGCCCGGAATTTAGATCGGTCTCCCGCAAATCTTTCTGGTACTGGAACTCTTGGTTCAGGTGGAAGCATTACTACCGAGGGAGCAGAGGCGGCAGATGCGGTCCTGGCAGTAGATGTAGAAGCTGTGTCACCAGGAGCAGACAAACTTTGTACTTGTCCCTCGAGTCTTAAATAGCCTTGCTGTAGGTTCTTTACTGCTTCTGTGAGGGATGCCAGATGTTTGCAGATCTCCTCCAAGGCAGGGGTTACTCCTGCAGGCTCTGTCATGGCTGTCTGATACTGTTATGTACTGGAACGTACCTTGTAGCCAGAGCCTAGTGTGCAGGAGGAGGCCTCTCTTACAGCCCCGGCTCTGGAGCTGCTGGAGTTGGGACAGCAAGCTCGGGAGCACGGCGAGGTAGGAGTGCCTGGTGATGATAGCAGCTCGGCACCAGTGGTGGTCCTTCGGGACGGTGGTTGTAGGAGACAGCGTCTCTGGAGCTGGCACAGGCACTGGATAGCAGGAGCTGGTAAAGCAAAACCGGGTTAGCAGATAATCAGGTGGGTAGGCAAGCGTAGTCAGATTCAGGCACAGGGTCTGGTAACGATGGGCAGGAGAGCAGAGCGGAGTCAGAGCAAGCCAGGGGTCGGAGTGGAGAGGGTCGGATGGTCAGACGGAGCCGGGTCGGTTTGAGGTAACAGGTTACAACAGGTCACAAGTTCCACAGATACAATGCTGCAGATCAGACAGCAAAGTGTCACTGCAGCTGCTTGCTTTTTAAAGGCTGAGTGGCGCCAATCGCGCATTAACGCGCACGCGCGCGTTCCCGCCATCGTGCACGTGCGCGTGTATTAGGCGCATGCGCGCGCATACGAGCGCGCACATTTGGCACACAGATGCGCGCATTTGGCACATATCCGTGTGCATGTGGGACGCGCCTGCGCACATGAATAGGTGATTGGTGCTGATTCTGACCATCAGTAAGTGTGCGCATGCGTGCACGCCGGAGCCTATTGGCAGGTCCCTGACACGATCCAACGGTGCAATTTGCGAGGTAAGTGCTTTATGAATCATGCACTAGCCTCGCTAAATTGCACCGGCGGATCGTAAACCAGGTAGATCTAGCGGATCTAAAGATCCGCTGAGCTACATGAATCCGGCCCTCTGTGTGTAACCCTGAACTCTACACTCTGTATGTAATGCAATCCTGGTATTTAATGCCCCTTTAAGACCCTCCTACTGTTTGTGAAATTTGAATGGGGTCGTGGTTGAGTTCCTGCACCTATTTTTTTAGAAAAAAAGCTCTGGGTACAGGCAATACTTGGACAGGGTTATCCAAAACTCAGGGCAAGGATTCAGAATTGCGCCCCTCTTCTCCACTGTTAATTAATTTGGTAGAGTGGCTGTCCCACCCTGTGCCCATTCTTTGACCCCTTGCTTCACTGCGCCCAGGGCAGCCTTCCTACCGAACACATATTAATTACACAGGTTATGTGGGCTGATTATGGTGGTAATTAAACTCACTTGGTGCCTTATCTGCATTCAATTAGTCTTAGAACCTGTGTAATTCATATGTGTTTGGGTTTAAAGGGATGAGGTGGCAAACCTAAGCCTTCCCTTCTGCCCACCGCTTGTCCCGGCCCTGGGTACAGGATACCCAATAACCAATCCGGTATTCCCGAATCTGACTCGGGGTTACATTTTTGTGCTGCGATCGGTAACCCGTGTTTTTAGTGTTTACTTACCTTGTCCCTGGATCCAGCGATGCCACCATGCTGTGTGAGCGAGCGGGACCTCGCTCGATTCACACAGTGCCTCTGTGTGCCGCCGATCTCCGTTCCCTGCGACGTTACGACGCACGGGAGCGGAGAACGGTGCTAAATTCAAAAAGGTAAACAAACACCTTACATACAGTATACTGTAATCTTATAGATTACAGTACTGTATGTAAAAAATACACACCCCCCTTGTCCCTAGTGGTCTGACCAGTGCCCTACATGTTCTTTTATATAATAAAAACTGTTCTTTCTGACTGCAAACTGTAGATTGTCCATAGCACCCAAAAGTGTCCCTTTATGTCAAAAATGGTTTTAGAGCAGCTAGAAAACAGCGATAATAAATTATAATCACTTGCAGAATTGTGCGATAGCGATTTGTGGGGAAATTCGTCATAAAAAAATAAAAGTAATGACAGCGACAATTCTGCAACTGAGCAAATTTCAGTGATTTTGATCTGATTACATTATTGAATAATTTTTATTATAATTATATTATTATTTGTTATAATTATTATATTATAATTTATAATTTTGTTTTAAAAAAAAATGTCATACCCGGGATGCCTACTAGACTCTTGTTTGGACAGATTTAAGTGAGTTATTCCTAAGAATTGCAGGCCTACAATTTAAAACGCCAAATTTCCTTGCAAATAATGGTACCGCTTTTGGCACCTTTTTTCTGAAATAATCATACCGCCAGGGAGGTTAACAACAGCAAAAATCCCTCTACACAATAGATTTCTTAGGAACCTCTCTAGATGGGCCTTTATTTCTCAGTATCTTTATACCTCCATCACAGGCTAATATGAACTCTGCAGGCAGGCCGGTTTTACTCCCTTTTCCACCCCAAGGCCAGGTCCTTCAATGCCGCCCCTCGCCCAAAAAAACCTGAAAGTACCCCAACCCATGCCCATCATTGCCGCCTCACCGTGCCCATCATTGCAACCTTACCGTGCCCTCATTGCAGCCTCACCATCACTGCCGCCTTACTGTGCTCTCATTGCAGCCTCCCTCACCATCATTGCTGCCTTACTGTGCCCTCATTGCAGCCCCCTTCACCATCATTACCGCCCCCCTCACAATCATTACAGCCCCCCTCACCATCATTACAGCCCCCCCTCACCATCATTACAGCCCCGCCTTACCATCATAGCAGCCACCCACACCATCATTGCAGCCTTACTGTGCCAAACAATGTAGCCTCACCAGTTAGTGTGTGCATTACGCACATTAGGCATCTCCTGCTCCTGCTGTGTCACAGAGCTCACTGTGAAAAGTTTGGACGCACTGTGATAAAAGTCCGCCCTCCTCCTAGACCAGCTTGTGTGATTGACAGAACACTGCCTCTATCACACAAGCTGGTCTAGGAGGAGGGCGGGAATTTTATCACAACGTGCCCAAACTTTTTACAGTAAGCTCCGTAACACAGCAGTCTCCCGCTGTGTGTTACAACGCCACCGCCCCTGCACCCACTGCCACCCAGAGGCCTGGCCTCAGTGGCCTTGTCTGAAATCTGGCCCTGTCTGCAGGCCCAGACAGGCTGCTACAGTTTGGTGTCTCCGACTTCTGCCACAGACTGGGTAAAGAACTCTTTAGACCTCACTGGCAGGCTGTGAAAAGAACAGTGTAGCGCTGGACAACAGATACCCTATAAATAAATGTATAAGGCAGCGAGTATAACCAATGTTAAACTAAGACTGATGTGAATCATTTAGAACATTAATTCAGTAAATGAAATGTGCAAAAATATTAAAAACAGAAAAATTACTGTAACTCCGTGCAAAACAATAGGTATCCAATAAATTAATATATGAGTCAACCAATATTGTGAACAAATCAAATCTATATATATAAAACTCAACGTGTGTGTGTGTGTGTATGTATGTATGTTCCAGCATCACGTCCAAACGGCTAAAGATATTAACATGAAACTTGGCACACATGTTACTTATATGTCAGCAACAAACATAGAATAGGTGGTTTAACCCTTACCCACCCCCATTTGCCATGGTCGGGGTTTTTCTTTAAAGTCCCATTCAACTCTATGGGAAATACATGTTACTTCATGTTCCAGCATCACGTCCAAACGGCTAAAGATATTAACATGAAACTTGGCACACATGTTACTTATATGTCAGCAACAAACATAGGATAGGTGATTTAACCCTTACCCACCCCCATTTGCCATGGTCGGGGTTTTCCTTTAAAGTCCCATTCAACTCTATGGGAAATACATGTTACTTCATGTTCCAGCATCACGTCCAAACGGCTAAAGATATTAACATGAAACTTGGCACACATGTTACTTATATGTCAGCAACAAACATAGTATAGGTGATTTAACCCTTACCCACCCCCATTTGCCATGGTCTGGGTTTTCCTTTAAAGTCCCATTCAACTCTATGGGAAATACATGTTACTTCATAACTTCCAAACGGCTGTACATATTTTGATAACACTTGGTCACATGTTACTTATATGTCCACTTAAACTATAGGATAGTTAATGTATCCCTTAACTACATTTGTGAGGGTCGGGGTTTTTGTTTAAAGTCCCATGCAAATCAATGGGAAATGTATGTTCCCACATAACTTCTGTACGCCTGGAGATATTTCAATAATACCTGGTACACATATTACTTATATGCCAAATAAAAATATGTGACAGTTAAATTAACCCTTACCTACACCCTTATATAAAAGATGGGTATATTTATATTACTATGATTTTCCTCCCCAAAAGGTTAAGATAGAAAGACCGGGCAACGCCGGGTATTCAGCTAGTGAACAATATAAATAATAAAGAATGATAAAGTGACTGATTCAGCACATAAAGTGCAAATCAAAACAAATAAAGTCCACAGAAGAGGCTAGGAGTATTAAACCCCTTCCAATTCAGGTGATGAGAAGATGAAAGCGGTGAAAATACAATGGAGAAGTCCACAAGTGAAGAGAAGGAAAAATCAAACGTCAGTGGCCCAACACCAGTGAGAATAAAGGCTTACCGGAAAGCCTGTAACTTTTCCCTTTCAGGATTAGTCTAAACAGGCATAGTAGGAGATTATGATCCCTTGAGGTGTCAAAAGCAAGTCAGCGTCTCTCCACAGATCAGATGGTAGAATCCTCAGCTCCTCATAGGGTTAATCAATGCTTCCAGGTGGAACTCGCATAGGTGTATAATAGCGTGTGTTATCAAACACCACATGGGGAGAAAAAAAGGAACAATCCCATAGTGTAGGCGTATAAAACGAGGGGATTTATTTAAAAGATAAAAAGATTTTAAACGACATAAAATTACTCTCATTCATAGAGAGTGATACAAAGTCCTTGCAAGGATAAAAGCTCTGTATAGTAACAGACCGCCTGAGGCCGTTAGCGCATGCGCAATGCGTGTGTATCTGCCCGACGATTGTTTCGTCGTAATGACGTCATCAGGGGCACACGTACCTCATTGCGCACACGCTATTTGTACAGCCTGATGCGTGAGCAAAGCAAGCTCATTGGATAAAGGCGGGTGTAGAGCGGAGCAAACAATAGGCTAATATTACCATTTAATTATAAATGGAAATCGACATGCCATCTTGTGGTTAAAAAGGCGTATTACCGCTCAAAAAAATAAATTGAATTCAACCACAGAGTCCCATTAATCGTAATAATGAATGTAAAAATATTCCTTATTATGGGATTATGCCAATTAGCCCAAAAATCAATTTCAGCAGATGCATGGGTATTTCATACTTATTTTGAAAAATTATATGAGCATAAAAAATTAAAAAGAAGTGTAAATATACACAAGGTGCCATGGAGATTGGATATCCCAAATGCCATATAATGGTAACAGCACAATAGAAAGACTACACAGTAGTAAAAAACAGCAATTATGGAGTACAGAGACTTGCGTCCTTTTACATATCAATAATGGAGAGTAAACAGTAGAGTGAACCCTGGGGTTTAGGATTAACTCAATATAAGTGGGACCCTCAACTATTGTTGATAAAACAGTTGATGTCCCACTTAACGTTAAGTCCCCCAGGAACATGGCAGCCCAACTTATAAATCCAGTTAGTTTCGGCCCTAGAGATTGTTCTTTTACTATTACTACCTCTCCAGTGGGGAACATATTTCTCCAGGGCTATAAAGGCTATCACTGGCAGGCTGTTTAGGACAATCTGGATTCAGATAGGTAGATAGAAAATGAAAACTCTTCTTCGCTCTGGCTTCCTCCTCCTTGTAAAGGACTGGGCATCTCTGCAGCTATACCCCCCTGAACACCAGCCTAGGAGGAAGAGACTGGACCCTGCAACATACACATCCTCACCAGGCAGAGCCTTCAAAACAAGGTCTGTTCTAGGATCGTTCTCCAAATATTCATCCTTTTCCACAGCTTACATTACTAGCATACCCGTCTCAGTGACTGGCCAAGACATAGAAAACAGCCCCCCGAGCCAGGTAGAAGCAAACAATGTTCTTTGGTTTAGGAGAAATCCAACAATCTCAGATAACATAGAAAAAGGTTAGGCTGGCTACAGCTTAGCTGTAAACACTAAGGCTGGGTTCACACTAGTGCGAATTTCCCCGCATCCAATTGGCATAACAGGCTGGCTCTCTATGGAGCCAGTTCACTCTGCGGCAACTGTGCAACATCTTTGGCTCCGTTTCAGGTTGAAATTCAGGCAAAAATTAGGGACTGATTCATCTCTGAAACAGAGAACAGGGACGCACTGGACCCCTGCTGTCAGCTGCATCGGCATTAGCCTACATGTAGACTAGGGGCACTGCAACTTAAGGCAGGGTCCCTACACTGTTTGCAGCAAGCACTTTGTTGGGACTTTTTATGAATTTAACACACATGCATTTCTGTATTTTAATTGGGCGCAGTATAGTCTTCTCAATTTAAAGACACACCGGCTGAACATAACTTGGGCACCTGTGAAAAGCTTGTGGTAATGGAAATTCTAAACGGTTTTAAAAAAAAACATAGCAAATCTATTAGTTTGGCCTATAACATTAATAAAGACTAAAACAATGCACCCCCCTGTGTGGCTGGTATGCCAATCTCAAAAATTGTTATGAGAGACACGTAACAACTGCACTGAGCCCCTAACATCTCCCTCTAGTGATCAACCTAAAAATCTTTATATTTATTACAAAAAAGATATTAGGGGACATGTACGCAAAGATTGCTTTGAGAAGAGTGAATACAGTTACAAGAAGATTTGGGATATCATGTTATAGACAGGAATTTTCTATATCTGCTTTCATTTTGAATACCACCATTGACTCGTGTATATTTAGTTATTGCAGGTACTTATATAGTGGCAACAATTTACCCAGCGCTTTACATATATATTGTACATTCACATCAGTCTCTGCCCTCAATGAGCTTACTATCTAAGGTCCCTAACTCACATTGAAACATACCAGCATGTCTTTGGAGGAAACCCACACAGGTACAGGAAGAACATACAACCTCAAGGAAGGTGGTGTCATGGTTGGAATTAGAGCCAATGACCTCAGGACTGCCAGTCGTAAGTGCTAACCACTTAGCCACTCTGCTGCCCGTATGTTACTTAGAGAAATATACGACAACAATTTTTTTTACAATAAATCAGAGAAAAATAAATGCCTTTGGAGTGCTAGTGACTTTATATTTTTTAAAAGCTTGTACAAAGCCATATAAAAACCACTGAGATAAGAATTACCTTTGTAGCAAAAAAAAAGGTGCTTGCTGCAGATACACAAGATACACTATACTTTCCCTTGCAAGAAAATTGTTAATTCAAAGTAGAGACACTCATTAATGAGTGAATGGTGAAGGAATGACTGCCAGGCTTGCACTGCATTCTGCTTTCTAGATGGGCTGTATTTGTGGACCGATGGATTATGCTGTGGGTTGTTATCCCAATAATTCCCAGTAATCAATGCATAGCATTTCTTGGCCTCAACAAAAGTACTGAGTCAGCAGTGGCTTCAGACAAATCATTATTTGTAAAGTAGGCTTGGCAAAGACTAATGTGCTCTGCTACACTATATCACCAAAAGTATTGGGACACCTGCCTTTACAAGCACATGAACTTTAATGGCATCGCAGTCTTACTCTGTACGGTTCAATATTGAGTTGGCCCACCCTTTGCAGCTATAACAGCTTTAACTTTTCTGGGAAGGCTGTCCACAAGGTTTAGGAGTGTGTCTATGGGAATATTTGACCATTCTTCCAGAAGCGCATTTGTGAGGGCAGGCACTGATGTTGGACGAGAAGCCCTGGCTCACAGTCTCCACTCTAATTCAAAGGTGTTCTATCAGGTGGGGGTCAGGACTCTATGCAGGCCAGTCAAGTTCCTCCACCCCAAACTCGCTCATCCATGTCTTTATGGACCTTGCTTTGTGCACTGGTGCGCAATCATGAACAGGAAGGAGCCATCCCCAAACTGTTCCCACAAAGTTGGCAGCATGAAATTCTCCAAAATGTCTTGGTATGCTGACGCCTTAAGAGTTCCCTTCACTGGAACCAAGGGGCCGAGCCCAACCCCTGAAAAACAACCCCACACCATAATCCCCCCTCCACCAAATGATTTGGACCAGTGCACAAAGCAAGGTTTGACCTCAGCCCGATAGAACACCTTTGGGATGATTTAAAGACCACGAGCCAGGCCTTCTCATCCAACATCAGTGCCTGACCTCACAAATGCGCTTCTGGAAGAATGTTCAATAATTCCCATAGACACACTCCTAAACATTCCTAGAAAAGTTGAAGCTGTCATAGCTGCAAAGGGTGGGCCAACACAGTATTGAACCCTACAGACTAAGACTGGGATGCCATTATAGAAAATAGAAATGAACAACCATGCAAGCCGTATAGCATTGCCAACATCCCTGGTATGAGTATAGAACAGAGAGTACCCCCCCGTTACTATTGGGACTTTAACAGCAACATTCGAGACAATATTTAAAATATATACGTTTTTATTTTTAACAAAGGTGAACAGGAAATATGGTGTATAATGTCACCAAACAAATAAAAACAACATATGTGATAGACTGTAGTTGTTTCAATGCAGTGGTCCACAACAGGTTTCGGGACAAAGCACATCCGTTCATCAGGGGCACTTATCACAGAGGGATCACATTCTTTGGAAAGAGCAGTCAATATTCAATAGCTAGCAGTAGCAGCCATGCCACGAAAATACACCCCGTGTCCCTACTGGGACTATGATGGAGTAGGAAGTGGGCCCCCACTGTTACACACAAGTATCCAATGTGTAGCAACCACAGATGGATATGTGCTGGTGGTGACACCGGCCGGATCATTTGATCCCGCTATGAGTACTTGTGGATGATGAGCGTTCGCTTGTATGCTCTGTAGCTTTTCATGGACCAGCTGCTGCTGCTAGCTATACGGCGGATTTTAATATTGACTGCTCTTTCTGAATGTGATCCCTTTGTGATAAGTGCCCCTGACAAAGGGACGTGCTTTGTCCCGAAACACGTTGGGCTCCTTGGACCCCTACATGGAACCAACTACACTCTAGCACATATGTTGTTTTTATTTGTTTGGTGACGTTATACACCATATTTCCTGTTTACATTTGTTAAAAATAAAAACCTATATATTTTAAATAGTGTCTAGAATGTTGCCGTTAAAGTCCCAATAGTACTGGGGGGTACTTTCTGTTCTATAGGGATGCCATTACAGTTCATGTGCATGTAAAGACAGGAGTCCCAATACTTTTGAAAATATAGTGTACATTGTAAAGGTATTTTTAACAATGCTAAATTGCAAATTGTGTAAGATCAATTATATTTTAAAGGAAATCTGTTATAAGAGACAGGAGGCTGCTGCCACTGACCTGTCCTTATTATAATGCTAGCTTCCTGGCTTTCATGCTGATTCTCTTGTTTCAGTCGTTGACCAGAAACAAGTAAATAGCCAAGGTCTTCTGCATCTTACTTGTTCTATCAGTGTCACAATCTACTAAAGCCATTCAGTATTCAGCATAACAGCTAGGCAATGAGCATTTGAAAACGAGGGTAGGAATGGAATTGAATGGAAAGTATCCAATATTTAAATGTTTTCCACTGCTACTTATATGACAATAGGAGCATGACTTAAAGCAGAGTTCCACCCATAAAATTAACTTTATATTAATCAACTGGAAAAGGCATAAAAAAAACATTAGAAATGTTTTTATTAAATTTTTTTATATACTTGTTCAGGGCTGTTGCTATGGGGTCTCTTGTAATCTGCCCCCTTCCTCTCCATGGCGCCTGACGTCACTTCCCTCGGTATTTGATAGGCTTATAATGGTTGCCATCACAACGGGGCAGACACTTCCGTCTGAGGCCACCGCCCATTGTGATGGCAACCTGAAAAGTTTCCTGCGCTGCTAAATTAGCTTACTGCGCATGCGCGAGAACGGGCGCTGAATGCTGGTTATTCAGCAGCACCCTATCCCGGAATAATATCCTAGTGGGCTTCGCATGCCCACTAGCAAGATGCAACCGATCAACACATCCAAATCTAAGGTTAGTTTACAAATAAAATACTAACTATAGCGGCGTGATTAATGAGAATAGTGTATGCAGCATTACATTAGGATGATAGCAGCAGGTGGCTTTTGAAAAAAATATGTAATATGTCGGTGGAACTTCGCTTTAAAGCATTGAAGGTAATTCTTACATTGGTTCAGGGTGTTATACAATACTATGATCTTGCCATAGATTTTACAGAGTCACACTTAAAACAGCATGTATCTTTGTCATGTCTATTACTCTAATCAGCTCCAATTTCGTACTACTTTGTAAAAGTACAGAGCAAAACAGAAATGATTCTAAACAGAATGCACTAATGGGTGGAAGGGAAGACAAGGGAGTTTCCATAATAGCCATCATGTTGTTGATTACCTTTGTGACTTTGCGTGCCTGCCCTTGGCTTTAACTAAATAAGTCCAAGACTGGATGAATTGTATCAGCTAATAGAATATACACTGACCTTTAGCTCCTCATTAGATCTCATGAACTGGAGACCACAGGCTGCAGTAAGGGCAATGAAATACTTAATAATAAGCCCCAATATCTGTATAGAGAATAGTAACAGCTAATATGATCGGATTTACTGTAATTTAATTTTGCAAGGTTAAACCCATGAAAGCATGTACAACATATAAACAGTAAGCATAGAAGGGTCACTTTTAAAAATATATATTTTGTGTCTGCTTGTAAAGGATCATTACAGTGACAGAGTTGCTAAGCAGTGCCATCTTGTGGTCCACTAATGTACAGCAATTTTTTTTAAATAAACCTGTAGTGAGATATGTAGATTTTAGCTGCTAAAAATTTTTATTTGTCACCCACAAGGATGTAGCAAGTGAAGTAGATGTAATGTTAGGCCGCGTACACAGGGTCGGTCCATCCGATGAGAACGGTCCTTCGATGAAGCTGACTAATGGTCTGATGTGCCTACACACCATCAGTTAAAAAACCGATCAAGTCCAACGCGGTGACGTAAAACACAACGACGTGCAGAGAAAAATTAAGTTCAATGCTTCCAAGCATGCGTCGACTTGATTCTGAGAATGCGCAGGTTTTTAACCGATGCTTTTGCATACTAACCATCAGTTTTGACCCATCGGTTAGGCGTCCATAGGTTCAATTTTAAAGCAAGTTCTAAAATTTTTGACCAAAGGATAACTGACCGATGGGGCCCACACACCATCAGTTTGGACCGATGAAAAGGTCCTTCAGCCTGTTTTCATCGATTTGGACCGACCATGTGTACGCGGCCTTAGAGTTCTTGAACTACATACTTGTTTTGGGTCAGGTAGTGACTCAAAAAGTGTTGAAGTCTATAAATCAGCATGGCAGCCAGGCAACTTACATTTTCAAAAGGAAAGGTGAGCAATGGCAACCTACAAGTATTTTAATTTGTTTATCTAATACAGATATTTATATGGTGCTGACAGTTTTATGTAGCATTTTAAATATGATACTGTAAAAGATGGTTGCTACTAGTTACTAACATTCACATAATTCACCCTGCTTCCAGACCTCCATATATCACTCTCAGAGACAATGAATAGTCATTTTGCTTTGTTTTGTTTTTGTTTATTTGGGGGGAATAACTTGGTTGGTGGGAAAGGTTATGGGATGCCCATAGGATAGATCACTTGCCATCATAGTTTAAAGAATTAGAATTGAGCTTTGAAGAACTGATGGACTCTAGCATTCACAATCACTTCCCCTGCATTAACTCCTGCAGGCTGTCACTCCTACTCTCTACTGACTCCTGCAGACTATTCCTCCCAGGACTCTTCTCCTCTTGCGCAAACTTCACTGTGCAATACTAGTTCCTCCACCCCATCATCTTCACATTACACCAGGGATCACTCTGAATGGTATCAGGTGCTTACTGATCTTGCTGGCTTGTTAATAGGCCAGGGACATGCAGCTGCTAGTTGTTTAGCAGCTTGAATTAGTTGGAGGACTACTGATCCCAGCTAGCCTGACTTGCAAATCCTGTGATGGCAGGCCACATCGATTTGACACAAAGCCCCAAAGTCTCTCCTCTGGCCTCACACCCAGCTCCCCTGGCATGCCTCCTCCAGATATCCACTGTGCCTCACTCACCGACCTTCTCCTGCCCTGAGTTCATGGTGAAGAACTTAACCTGACATGCATACCGACTGCTTCTCTGGCTCCTCTGTTCCAGGACACCTTCTCCATGATTGTGTAAGAATGAGGCTCCCTCCCAGGTCCTGAGCTCCTCCGCTGAGGCACGCCCCCCCCCCCAGATGGGGGTGGGCCTCCTGCTTGCAGTCTAACACCCCATTCTTCACGTCTCCCAGCCAACAACTCTTCTCCAGTGGGTTGGACCTGAGCTTATGAAGGAGGCCTGCCCCCTGCCAATTCCAATTGGGGATTGGTTAAGGCTTCTCACATGGGCTCCCTGCCACTCCAAATCCCAACCCTGCCCCTCTTCCAGAACATTCTCCCTGAAAGCAGGGGAGATGCCCAAGAACTGAAGCACAGGTGGTCACACCCACTGCTACACTAACCGCTTCCTGCCCCCAGATCATTAAACAAGCAGGCCTAGCCTGCAGCATAGGCCTGCCCAAATGTACCTGCCTGGCAGCTACCACAACAAAAATCCTCACCTCTAGCACCTACCTATGGTAGATGGTGCTACATCACATACACATCAGTCCCTGCACTCAAGTAGCCCCCCCCCCCTTGCATCAAGGTCCTCAGAGAGCCCCCCACTTACATCAGGGTCCCCAGAGAGCCCCCCACTTACATCAGGATCCCTATTGAGCCTCCCCCTTACATCAGGGTCCACAGAGTGCCACCCCCTTACATCAGGGTCCCCAAAGAGCCCCTATCTTACATCAGGGACCCAAGAGAGCCCCTCCTTACATCAGGGTCCCCAGAGAGCCTCCCCCTTGCATCAGGGTTCCCAGAGAGCCCCTTCTTACATCAGGGTCCCCAGAGAGCCCCTCCTTACCTTAGGGTCCCTAGAGAGCTGCTCCTAACATCAGGGTCACCAGAGAAAGGGTGGGCAGTGAGAGATGATGCAATCTCCCTGCTACCTGTGGCTGCACAGTGCAGAACAGCCGTGATGCAGGGCGAGCGGATAGAGGTCATCTTTCTGCTCACTCGCATGTCTGGCTCTCCCGTACTGCCTGCACACTCTCCACGCTCGCGGCCCAGCTGCAGAGAAGCTGCAGAGAGGCCAAGGCCACCTTTGAGAGACTCTGGGCTATGGGTCCCAAATTCGGGGTTATAGCCCCACAAGCCATTCCCTTACTACGCCACTGCTAACTGTTGTATGGAAAAGATTGACCGCACACCAGACTGTAGAGATGATAAATCCTTTATTCCATGTATTGAATGAAGATAGCACAAAAGACAGATTTTAACTACACTATTTTAACTTTTTCATTATTTTGTACTGCTTTGTAATTGTATCTGTCTGTTTCCAATCGCTCTCCATTATTGAGAGGGAGGTATCATGAATGTGCTCTCAATTTATTTACCATGCAGATGTATGGTGACTACTAAAGGACCACATTCCTGACTTCTTGTTTGTTATGATTAACATATGTGTGAAACGCGTTAACAATTAGTCCAGCAGACTCTGTCTTTTGTGCTGTCTTCATTCGATATATGGAATAAAGGATTTAGCATCTCTACAGTGTGGTGAGCAACCTATCTTCATATTACTGTATGGCGGTGGCAAGCCGGAGTGAGCACCTACCATGGGGATTGATCTATGCAAGTGACACTCACACCTGGAGTGGTATAGCCTCTGTCTGAAGGTTATGGTAAAAGTTGTATGCAAATACACATTTTGCTTCAACTTCCCTTTGTAATATCTGACAATGCTTTACAAGTTCCTTTTCATTGCTGCACTGTGTCTGGATACTACTGAGCATTTTTCAACATGGCTATGCAGTGAGTTGTCTCATATATTACAATGCAAAAATATTGTGTACACTGGCAGATATTTTCATTATGTAATTAGAGAGCCAGTTTACTTTGCATCAAAAATGTAATTGTGTAGGTGTGGGTACTGGGTTGCATGATATTAGTACCTGTTTCACTTAAGGTAACTTTTTATATATTTATTGGTCCTCTAGATAACAACATGAATTATGTGAAAATTAAATATGTGTCACTTAAATGGAATTAGCCATTAATAGGCATTTCTAATGCATACCTCCCAACTTTTTGAGATGGGAATGAGGGACACCTATTAGCAAAAGTATGAAGGCATAGAACACCCCCCCCCCCCCCGGGACACCCCCTTAAAGGAGAATTATACAAAAAAAATTGTTGAACCTATAAGTGTTTTTTTTTACCACTACTTTTCCTTTATACTGTTTTTTTGAAATTTACAAATACACGTATTTAGAAATTAGATGAAAGGTTTAGCACTTTGAAATACTCTTTGAATGATAAATAGTGCATTTTATATACAACTGTATAGATTAGACCAAAATGAGGGACAAATGGGGAGGAAATAGGGACAGAAGGACTTTCTCCCATTGATCTCCCAGGATATCGCCCACCTTTCACATGCTGAGCTAGGGAATGTCTTCAGATATCCCCCCAGGAGCATAGCAGTTGGAGATAATGCCCTTGGTAGAACGGGACTGCTGCATAATTCCAAAGATCGGGGTCGTTGACAGGCCAACAGAGGGACTTTATTCATACAGACATTTCATAAAGTTCGCTGCTGCTTTGTGTTGAAAAAAAGTAATGCATGCGGTTATTTTTTCATCGCACTGTGCCTATACTAGGGCTGGGGAAAAAAACGATTTGATTTAAAAATCGAGTTGGTAGGTCAAATCGATTCATGTTTAAAAAAAAGTTTGATTTGATTTTTTTTTCCCCCAGGACCACCGCTTTTAGATAATAAGTACGGCTGCTTAGATTAGAGCTGTTTGTAGGAATGAATGAATGCATATACTGCCATTCAAAAATTAAGAATTTGTTTAGGGTCCTCAAGGGTCTCTTGAAGTGTTTTTAACGTTAGACAGGTGAATGCGGTTGGTTGCTGATTGGTTAGTAAGTTGAGCTTGGAAATTCTGTGTGTTTTTTTGACATGCGTTCGCCCTTCCAGTTGCTCCTTGCTGTGAAGACCAGTTATAGGTAGGGACAGTGACATTTAAATTTTTTTGTTTTCTTTTGAAATGCTGTTAGAATGACCACTTAACATCAAGGTACAGTCTGCCACTATCCATCTTTCGGGTCCATTGACGCCAGATGCAGTGGGCGATGGGTGGCTATTCCAGCGCAATCCCACTACATGACAAGGTAAAATGCCCTGTTTTTAGGCGAGGCCGCAACTTCAGCCTAGTCCGCAGCGTCCGGCCTCAAGGACTAGGCCGAAGCCATGGCCTCGCCTAAAAACTCCTGCCCACAGCTCCTCAGGACCGGGGCGGTGTCCATAAAAAACAAAACTTGATTGGAATCGTAAATCGAGTTTATGAAAAAATCGCCCAGCTCTAGCCTGTACATCACCAAAATGCAGTGGTGTGGACTGTGGAGGAGACAGGGCATTTTACCTTGTCATGTAGGATTGCGCTGGAATAGCCACTCATCGCCCACTGCATCTGGCGTCAATAGACCCGCAAGATGGATAGTGGCAGACTGTACCTTGATGTTAAGTGATCATTCTAACAGCATTTCAAAAGAAAACAAAGAAATGCAAAAAAATATCACTGCCCCTACCTATAACTGGTCTTCACAGCAAGGAGCAACTGAAAGGGCGAGCGCATGTCAAAAAACACACAGAATTTCCAAGCTCAACTTACCAACCAATCAGCAACCAACTGCATCCACCTGTCTAACGTTAAAAACACTTCAAGAGACCCTTGAGGTCCCTAAACAAATTCTTCATTTTTGAAAGGCAGTATATGCATTCATTAATTCCTACAAACAGCTCTAATCTAAGCAGCCGTACTTATTATCTAAAAGATGATATAAAATATCTAAGTGAAAGTGCAGTGCACTGTACACACTAATCTAATAATAAAAGCAACCCCCTAAACTAATCTAAAAATGTATATCAAATAACATATGCATAAAACATGTGCAAACATATATATCATATATCAAAATCAATCATGAATATTTCAATTTTCATAGCTGCATAAAACATGGGCAACAAATTAACAAGATGTGCAGAAATATATATCAAACTCAGTCACATATTGTAATTCCCACTCACTGTAATGGAAAACCAATAGTCCATGGAAGAGTTTTACCACTTCAATATGATGATCCAAAGTAGTGTCAGAAGAATAAATATTACAGATCCCACTTGTGATAATAACATGTTTAGATGTAATCTACGATGCAAGCCACTAAGCCGTGCTCTCTCACCTCTCTCACCTGCTATATAACATTGACCACCTTACTTGGAATGTTCAAACAACACTTTGGGTTACAGAAACCATCTACAACTCTCCCTCAAGCCTGGTACACATGATCAGATTTTCCTGCGGACAAATCGTTGGACTTTTGTCCGAAGGACGTTGGCCATGAACTTGTCTTGCATACAAACAGCAAAGAATTGTCGGCCAACAAATATGAAACAACGTGGTTTTTCAGCTCTTTAGTGCCAC
The DNA here is from genome assembly GCF_905171775.1 of Rana temporaria. Lineage (NCBI taxonomy): Eukaryota > Metazoa > Chordata > Amphibia > Anura > Ranidae > Rana > Rana temporaria. The sequence continues at coordinate 72,171,533 of NC_053496.1, read as the reverse complement.
CCTTTAAAAAAAAAAAATAAAGCATGCTATTCAACATTTGTTTTTGCAAATTCCGACAACAATTGTCCGATGGAGCATACAAACGGTTGGATTATCCGACAACATCCTGCCATCACACAATTCCCGTCGTAAAATCCGATCGTGTGTACAGGCCTTTAGAGGTCAACAAATTCTACTATCATATCCCATAGGCATATGAATATTATTAATTCAAAAGGGGGTTTGAGAAACAGAAGAGGCTTTCATGTTGTGAATTTTGTTCATTTATTGGGAATGTTTTAGGCCAGACTTTCTCAACCTTTATTGGCAGAACTTCTGCTAAAACCCCTTCATTGGGCAGTGGAAAAAATGTACCTCAGATTGGTGGTCTGTGGAAGGAATGCCCTCATAGTGGTGGTTAGTGATGGCCCCGAACAAACCCGTTGTGCACCAGAACTTCCGAAATTTGAAAAAGTCTTCAAACTTTATTGAAGTCTATGGGACCCGAACTTGAAAAAAATCCCCATTTTGAAGACTTCTATGCAAGTTATTGGCCAAAAAAATGTATGGGGTACTGCCCTGGGGGACAGTACTTCCAAAAAATGTATGGGGTACTGTCCTGGGGGACAGTACTTCCAAAAAATGTGATGATGTCATAACAGACTCCACCCTATGCATTTTATCACAACTGACATCATCCAGGACATAGACCATGCCTCAGTTGATACCAGTTGTGATGAAGCCACAAAAGAATAACAATCTGTCTGCACCTAAAGGTGAACGCTGACTAAACCAATCTGGCTGCACCCATAGTAATGCCTAATACACACTATGGGCCAGATCCACGTACCTTGTCGCATCTATACGTCCGGCATAGCGTATCTCAGATACACTACGCCGCCGTAACTTACAGCGTATTTTCCGTATCCTGAAAGAATTTGTGCCGTAAGTTACGGCGGCGTAGTGTAACTGTGTCGGTGTAAGGGCGCGCAATTCAAATGGATGAGATGGGGGCGTGTTTTATGTTAATACGTCTTGACCCAACGTAAATGACGTTTTTTTTAACGGCGCATGCGCCGTCCGTGGGGGTATCCCAGTGCGCATGCTCCTAATTAACCTGCAACAAGCCTATGCTTTCGACGTGAACGTCATTCTACGCAAAGCCCTATTCGCGAACGACTTACGCAAAAAAACGTAAAATTTTCAAAATTCGAGGCGGGAACGACTTCCATACTTAACATTGAGTACGCCTCATATAGCAGGGGTAACTTTACACCGGAAAAAGCCTTACGGAAACAACGTAAAAAAATGCGGCGGCCGGACATACGTTTGTGGATTGGCGTATCTAGCTAATTTGCATACTCAACGCGGAAATCGACGGAAGCGCCACCTAGCGGCCAGCGTTAATATGCACCTTAGATCCGACGGCGTACTAAGACGTACGCCAGTCGGATCTAGCCCAGCTTCAGGCGTATCTTGTTTTGTGGATACAAAACAAAGATACGCCGGAGCAAACTAGAAGTTACGCGGCGTATCAATAGATACGCCGTCGTAACGTCTTCGTGGATCTGGCCCTATCAGTATTTTTTTTGTTCAACCTAGCGGGCTGAACGAAAAAAAAAACTGAGGAGCTCAGGAGCAGCATGCTGTACTAACTATCTGATGCTAGTACAGAGAGCTCAGTGCTGATGAACACTGGCGCTGATCGGATGCTGGTTTTCCAGCATGTCTGTTCAACAGGCATGTTGTCAGACAACCTGGTGTACACACGGGCCGAATGCCAGCTGGTTTTTGTTGAACCGGCTGATACCGGCCAATATCCAGCCATATGTACCAGGCTTAACCCAAAGAAAATAATCTGTCTGCACCATTAGGAAAGCACTAAATGTAGCAATTTGGCTGCATCTCTATGAGAGCACTGAGTTTGGCCACACCAGTTGGAATGCGCTGAATCTGTTTGAACCTAAAGACTTACTAAAGCCCTAATAATAACCAATGTATTGTTTTAAAATGATCTGCGGCTGCAATTACAGGAACAAAAAAGACTGTTAACTGTTCTCACACTTGAGAATCTGCCCCAGACAGAAATAGCTATTTTGGATGGACAAATCCTTTAATCCATTGTAACTTTGAATTAATTTAAGGATTCAAATTGTATTGATGTACTTGGAACTGATGCAATAAAATAATCGAGATATCTACTGTATGTCCTATTTAAAAAAAGAAAACCAAGCAGGGTTATATACTGCCATCTAGTGACTTTACATGATCAAGTTCAAGTTAAATTGAGCAATAGTAGCTAAACTTTTTTACATTAAAAGTTAAAGCACATAACTTTTGGCCCAGGAATATCTGATGACCCTTAATGATTATTTATTTTTTCTTTAATAGCACAAATTTCTTCAGATCTTCAGATTGAGAGTACCGAGCAGACCAAGTAAGCCTGTGCACAAACAGCGTGTGTCTCCTAGATGATATGTTATAAATCACACATTTAAATGTAAAAGACACGCTTGGTTTACCATCACTTCTAATTATTTTAAACTATATTTTGTTTAAAAGGGAATATTTTAAAATGAACTTACCAAGCCTTACCAAATATTTCAAAAAGGTTTACCAACTAGTTCCCCTTTCCCCATACAACCATTCGCCAACTACTGTAATTACAATAATAGAAAAAAAATAACTCATATACAGAGCTTTGAAAAAGTATTCATACCCCTTGACATTTTCCACATTCTGTCATGTTATAGCCAAAAACGTAAATGTATTTTATTGGGATTTTCTGTGATAGACCAACACAAAGTGGCACATAATTATGAAGTGGAAGGAAAATGATAAATGATTTTTAACCACTTGCCGCCCGCCAATGACAGATTGACGGCGGCAAAGTGGTTGTAGAATCCTGACCGGACGTCATATGACGTCCTCAGGATTCTAAGCCGCTGCGCGCCCCCGGGGGCGCGCATCGCGGCGATCGTTGTTGCGGGGTGTCAGTCTGACACCCCGCAACACTGATCTCGGTAAAGAGTCTCTCACGGAGACTCTTTACCACGTGATCAGCCGTGTCGAATCACGGCTGATCACGATGTAAACAGGAAGAGCCGTTGACGGCTCTTCCTCACTCGCGTCTGACAGACGCGAGTAGATGAGAGCCGAACGGCTGCTCTCCTGACAGGGGGGGTTCGCGCTGATTGTTTATCAGCGAAGCCCCCCCTCGGATCGCCACATGGACCACCAGGGAAGCCCACCCTGGACCACCAGGGAAGGACAGATCCAAAAAAAAAGGCTAAAAAAAAATAAAAAAAAAGGCTGTAAAAAAAAAAAAAAAAGGGCAGATCAAAAAAAAAAAAGGCTAGGAAAAAAAAAAGGCTGTAAAAAAAAAAGCATAAAAAAAAAAAATGATGCCAATCAGTGCCCACAAATGGGCACTGACTGGCAACATAGGTTAATCAGTGCCGCCCCAGTGTCCATCAGTGCCACCCTACAGTGTCCATCAGTGCCACCCCACAGTGCCCATCCATGCCCAGTGCCCACCTATTAGTGCCCATCTGTGCCACCCATAAGTAGCCACCAGTGCCACCCATAAGTGCCGCCCATGAGTGCCCATCTGTGCCGCCTATGAGTGCCCAGTGCCGCCTGTGTGTGCCCATCAGTGCCGCCTATCTGTGCCCATCAGTGCCGCCTATGTGTGCCCATCAGTGCCACCTATGTGTGCCCATCAGTGCCGCCTATGTGTGCCCATCAGTGCCGCATACAAGCGCCGCCAATCAGTGCCACCTCATCTGTGCCCGTCAGTACTACCTCATTGATGTCCATCAGTGCCATCTCATCGGTGCCCATCAGTGCCGCCATATCAGTGCCCGTAATTAAAAGAGAAAACTTACTTATTTACAAAAAATTTAACAGAAAAAAAAAACGTTTTTTTTTCAAAATTTTCAGTCTTTTTTTAGTTGTTGCGCAAAAAAAAAAAATCGCAGAGGTGATCAAATACCACCAAAAGAAAGCTCTATTTGTGGGAAAAAAAGGACGCCAATTTTGTTTGGGTACAGTGTAGCATGACCGCGCAATTGCCATTCAAAGTGCGACAGTGCTGAAAGCTGAAAATTGGCTTGGGCAGGAAGGTGTATACGTGCCCTGTATGGAAGTGGTTAATATACTTTCCAAATACATTTGTGAAAGGTATTCAGCTTCCCTGAGTCAATACTTTGTAGAATCACCTTTCACTGCAATTACAGCTGCAAGTCTTTTTGGGGATGTCTCTACCAGCTTTGCAGAACTAGAGAGTGACATGTATGCCCATTCTTCTTTGCAAAATAGCTCAAGTTCTGCCAGATTGAGTGGAGAGCGTCTGTGAACAGCAATTTTCAAGTCTTGCCACAGATTGTCAATTGGATTTAGGTCTGGACTTTGACTGGGCCATTCTAGCACATACATATGCTTTGATATAAACCGTTCCATTGTAGTTCTGACTGTATGTTAATGATCGTTGTCCTGCTGGAAGGTGAACATCTTCCCCAGTCTCTAGTCTTTTGCAGACTCTAAAGCCCTGTACACAAGATCAGTCCATCCGATGAGAACGGACTGAAGGACCGTTTCATCGGTTAACCGATGAAGCTGACTGATGGTCTGATGTGCCTACACACCATCAGTTAGAAAAACGATCGAGTCCAACGCGGTGACGAAAAACACAACGACGTGCTAAGAAAAATGAAGTTCAATGCTTCCAAGCATGCGTCGACTTGATTCTGAGCATGCACAGGTTTTTAACCGATGCTTTTGCATACTAAGAGCCGGTTCACACTGGGGCGATCCGACTTCCAGCGCGACTTCCAGAGGCGATTCCAACACGACTTGAATGTGAACCACAGGGCGATCTGGGGAGATTTACAACACGACTTGAAGTCGTCTCCAGGACAGGAGACATTCCAGTGGCCAATAAAACAACCATCAGCTCTGGGAGAGGGAGGGGGAGGGAGGGGTTTGCCTGAGAAATGTATGTTATCTTCCTAGAAAGTAGCTTCAGTTAAGACAGTGATCCGACTTCTGAGGCGACTTCCATTGAAATCAATGGGTACAAATCGCCTACAAGTCGGATTGAAGTAGTACAGGAACCTTTTCTGAAGTCGGATCGCCTTGAGTCGTGTGTATTAACACCGCTCCCATTCACTTCCATTGTTTTTCTCTACAGCGCGACTTGGGACAACTTGAGGCGACATGAAGTCGGATCGCAAGTCGCCCCAGTGTGAACCGGCTCTAACCGTCGGTTTTGACCCATCGGTTAGGCATCCATCGGTTCAATTTTGGAGCAAGTTCTATTTTTTTAGACCGAAGGATAACTGACCGATGGGGCCCACACACGGTTGGTTTGGACCAATGAAACGGTCCTTCAGTCCGTTTTCATCAGTTTAGACTGATCGTGTGTACAAGGTCTAACAGATTTTCTTCTAAGATTGCCCTGTATTTGGCCCAATCTCCCTTTCCATCAACCCTGACCAGCTTCCCTGTCCCTGCTGAAGAAAAAAATCCACACATCATGATGCTGTCACCACCATGTTTCACTGTGTGAGTGGTGTGTTCAGGGTGATGTGCAGTGTTAGTTTTTCGTCACACATAGTATTTTACTTTAATGACGAAAAGTTACATTTTGGTCTCATCTGACCAGAGCACCTTCTTCGCAAACTGAAAACAAAACTTCTTATGGTTATCTTTCAACAATAGCTTTCTTCTTGACACTTTTCCATAAAGACCAGATTTGTGGAGTGCTCAACTACTAGTTGTCCTGTGGACAGATTCCTCCACCTGAGCTGTGGATCTTTGCAGCTCCTCAAGAATTACCATGGGCCTCTTGACTGCTTCTCTGATTAATATAGGTTTATATAGTTTGTATAATAATAATAATAATAATAATAATAATAATAATATAGATTATAGGTTTGCAGTTGTGGCATACTCTTTCCATTTTTGAATGATGGATTGAACAGTGCTCCATGAGATGTTCAAAGCTTGGGATATTTTTTTTATAACCTAACCTGCTTTAAACTTCTCCACAACATTATCCCTGACCTGTCTGGTGTGTTCCTTGACCTTCATGATGCTGTTTGTTCACTAAGGTTCTCTAACAAACCTCTGAGGGCTTTACTGAATAGCTGTCATATAACTAAGGTTAAATTGCACACAGCTGGACTCTGTTAACTAATTAGGTGACTTCTGAAGGCAATTAGTTCCACTAGATTTTAGTTAGGGGTATCAGAGTAAAGGGGGCGGAATACAAACTTTTCACATATTTATTTGTAAAAAAAATTGAAAACCATTTATCATTTTCTTTCCACTTCACAATTATGCCACTTTGTATTGGTCTATAACAAAAAATCCCAATAAAATACATTTAAGTTTTTGCTTGTAACATGACATTTGAATGAATGTATGTATGAGTACTTGTATGAATACTTGTATGTATGAATACTTTTTCAAGGCACTGTAACAGAACTAGATCCCTGTCATGTTTTCTCATAATTTCTGGACTTAGTGACACAGCAGGAAGTATAGACTTCTTTTTAACAGGGAGGATAACACTAATCTGACAGAGGTACTCTCTGTTCTGCTAATAAAACATCTTCCTTAAAACTAAAAACTTAACCCTTTTGAATTGTTTCTTTTTTTATTTTGCTGTCCTGATGCCACAACAGGAAGTCAAAGGAAATCTATCAAAAAAAAAAAGAAAAAAAAAAAGCAATTGGCTTTATTAGGAAAAAACCTCCAGTCAAAAGGAATGTTCATGGCATCATCTACAAAAACAACAAGAACTCATAACCAAACAAAACAAAACAGCACAACTGGCACATTGGTCTGTTAACTGGTTATATGAAAAAATTGGTAAAGGGTGACAATGTCATATTTCGAAAGTCTAAAATACTACAAGCCAAAAAACAGAATCGTATGCTAACTGTGAAGCATGGTGGGAGGATCAGTGAGCTGCTATGCTTCCTTTGGGTTTAGAGAGCTTGTAGCCATTGAAGGGCCAAAGAAATCCATATTCAAGACAATTCTGCCACCAAAATACATGGTGTATATGTGTGTGATTTAAAACGTTGAATTATGTTATATGTAGATCAGGAGACAGATCAGGCTGAGCAGGCGGATCTGTGTGCGGAGTGCGCCAGTGTGAAAGACAATATTTAGGTAGGAGGAATTCTTCAAAACTGCCATTTAAACAGGTGTCACTGGTGGAAAACGTGCCCTTATCGCCTGATAAAGTGATAACTATGAAAATTTAGATCTCCCAACAGTTTTTGCCACAAAGATAACTAGAGATGCCAATTCTCTCCAGTGGGGTCACAGAAAGCATTAAAAACAGAAACAAAATTTTAGGCTTTAGATAAATATTTTACCTATTTTTTGTCACTGATATTATATATTTTTTTCAAATGTATTAATTGCCTTAATTTTCTGCCTAACCATTGCCCTAAAAAGGTACAATTGTAAAAATTGTCCTTGGAGTAGACTGTATACTGCGCATGCGCATCGCCGTTCGGCTCCTTTCGCCAATCGTGACGCGGCTTACACGACGGGGGGAGCTCGTTTTTGGGCAAAACGTCAATCACACACATGTGAGGAATGCCCACTCCCGTGGGACTCGCAACCCGGATGCACGGGTGAATATGCTGTACTAAGGTATGTACAGCATGAAAAAAATAATAAGAGCCTTAATCGTATTGTAATGTGGGGGGGCAGTGGAATAAGAAAAAGTCGTTTTTAGGGTGAACCACCCCTTTAAGAGGGGCCAGATTGTGGCAAGTGGGGGTAGAAAATGTCCTGGTCCCAGTATCAGTGAGAATAAACATTACCTTAAGGTTGGTGCTCTATAGGAGGATTAGTGCCCCATCATTGGTATTAGTGGAAAGAGTAGTGCCCCATTGTTGGTGTCGGTAGGAGGAATAGTGCCCCGTCATTAGTATCAGTGTGAATAATTATGTCTCACTGTTGGTGTCAGTGGGAGGAATAGTGCCCCAAGGGTCGGATAAAGGATAGCCAAGGGACACATCTGGCTCTTGGGCCAAAGTTTGGAGACCACTGATCACAATGCATCTTCATTCTGTTCTCATAGAAAAAAAAACACTGACACCAACAATGCTTGTAGATACGGAGATGAATTAGGCCTTCTTTTAAAGCTGAACTCTAAGATTAAGAATCCTGATTTGCAGTGAGGCTTCTTCTGCAATGAAAGTGTCCAATGCTAATTTATGCCTAGGGTGCCAGTAAGAAAGACATGTATCTACCTAATCCCTTGCTCCAAGATGCATAAAAAGCACTTAATGCTTGTAATGTTTGGGTAGCTCCACCGCAACAGAAGATTTTTATTTTCTTCAGAATGCAGCTTTAGAGTGCTTTTACTGATTGTTTGGAATACATAAATACTTCAGTGTGCATGGCCTGGGCACAGGTTCACTTTAATGGGAGCATTTGACAGATCTGCAGCACACCTGCTCTGCTAAATATTCTTCTCTAGGTCGGGTTCAGTGCAGGAAAAGCGCTAACCAGCTGCATAGGCAAATATAGGTATCAGGTACTAATGTATGGATCAATATGAAGCTGATCCGGCACTTAGGATCAAGTTATTTATGTGTACAATTTGGGGGTAAATTTACTGCTTCCATTGTTCTCATTGACAAAGATGTTCCTACTTGTTGGAAAATCCCTAAGCAACCTACTTAATTAAAGTAATGAACTACTTGCTCTTTGATTTCTTTAGCTGAATTGTTTGAGCACAATGACAGGTCCTCGTGAGACTGAGGATGTGCGAATGTCGCCTGTTGTTGTCAGGGAAACCTATTCCTCATCTACTGTGAGCTATACACATTAGTATGATTGGTCTTACAATCATGCATCTTTTGTGATTTGCAGAATTATGTTAACATTTGCAATATCAAATCTGGAAGGTGTTCTATTTTCTGCAGTAGAAGTGTGCCAAGATCATCCACTGCAGTCACCTGCAGACATAAAGACAGCCGTATTGTTGTTAAAGGCAGTTAAAAGAGAAGTATGGAATTATTTTTTATTTTAGAATCATACTTATCTAGATGGATGCAGCATTGGTCTCATGCTGCATCTGTCCCTCGCCGGCTCTAAGGCTGAGAACTGAGTAATCAAACACCACCGATTGCTTGGTTCTCACATATCCCTGAGCAGAGCCAGTGACTATCAGTCCCTGGCCCTCTGCTCAGCCCCCCACCCTCACAGGAGCGCTGGGCTGTGAATGGGGTAGGAGTGGCCAGCTCAGGCTCTCAGCGGCTCGCAGAGAGCCTGAGCCGGGTGCCGGTCCAGGCATGTGGGCTGGTTCCAACCATATTGTCGCAATCTTTCCTGAGCTGTGATGTCTGCCGACAGCGAGCTTCAGCCAGCTGTCGGCTGGAAATGTGTCTCACTCCCAGGTGTACAGAACAAACTGCACTCCTGTGATCCACAGGAAAAGTACAGCCAAATGAGCTTTGGCTGTACTTCTCCTTTAAAGTAGATGTAAACTCGAACTACACAACATTATGTGCTTCCCTGCATCCAATTCGCATGACAGGCAAGTGTGACCGGCTGTAAATGAAGCCAGTTCATACAGGTCCAGATTGCAGAAGGGTCCTGTTCGTCTTTGGGTCCAGTTCAGGTGCGAATTCAGGCAAAAATTCACACCTGAATCGCACCCGAACCAGTGAACAGGAACGCACCGGACCTCATGCTGTGAGCTGCGGCCGCACATATGCGAACCCGGCCTAAAGGGTAACTCCACTTTCATGAAAAAATATAACAAAAAAAAATGGATATAATATGGACAATGGCAAAACAATTTGTAATGTAATGCTATTAAAAATTACTTTTCTTTTTCAATCTGTTGTGCGGTAAAATTCAATGCAATAGGGCAACCTAGACGTGTTCTGTACACAGTTGGTGCATAGAACTTTCCCAGAAATATTATTTCCTGCTTGTGTGATTGGCTCACTGATTTTTTCCAGAAGTCTGCACCAAGATATACCGTATTTATCGGCGTATACCGCGCACTATTTTGCCCTGAAAATCAGGGCAAAATCGTGGGTGCGCGATATACGCCGATACCCGCTTTCCCGCCATGAGTTTGAATACTGCGCCCGCATATAGCGAGCGCAGTACACTCGTGAATCTTCGGCCAGTCTCGGCGCCTCTCGTACTGACGTCCTGACGTCATGAGCGTACAGGACGTCAGTGCGAGAGGCGCCCGAGCCTGCCCGAAAATTCACGAGTGTACTGCGCTCGCTATATGCGGGCGCAGTATTCAAAGTCGTGGCGGGAAACGAGCGGGAGGACGCCGCCGAAGGACGCCGGACCCGCCGAAGATGGACACCGGACCCGCCGAAGATGGACACCGGACCCGCCGAAGATGGACGCCCGACCCGCCGAAGACGGACGCCGGACCCGCCGAAGAGGACACCCGAAGCCACAGAAGGACGCCGGACCCGACGAGGCCGCAGATGGACGCCGCGCAAGACATCAAAACTGTACGTACAAAAAAACAAAAAATCTTTTTTTCCCACAGGATTGGGGGCCACTTTGGGGGTGCGCGGTATACGCCAGAGCGCGTTATACCGCGATAAATACGGTAAGTCACATTTTTGGCATCCTCTGCAATAGGAATTATATTTTGGGGGAGATACTCCCTAAGGGTTAATTATTATGTGAGACATACCATATCATCATAGGTGTGCGCAGCCTATTGCATTAGGGTGTGCACCCTTAAGCTCAAAAACACATGCGTGTGTATGTGTCTACATATACATGACCCTGGCACATCGATCTCCCTGCCGGCATAGTGAAAGAGAAGAGTATAAACACTTCTCTTATAGCAGAGCCAGTAAGAGGGAGATCTTTCCCATGTTCCTGCTGCTACACAGAGTGATAACACTAATGTGCATGGGGTGATTAGGGTGTGCCTGGGCACACTTGGCACACCCTGTGCGCACGCCTATGCATATCATGCATTTTATGAATGGCATAGAAATGCAGGCTACGGTGTGAAGTCAAGCCTATAGTGGTATCCACTCTCTGCTATAAATATTTTCCTTAGTCTCAATCCAGAGCAAAGCAGAGAGATCATACATCCTGCTTACATATTCATTATTCTGCATTAGGGTACTTTATACATGAAAGTGGAAAATATTTTTCTCCTTGCGATATCATTTTGCTGATTACGATGCATCTATGCATATTTTACTGTACTATAAGTATATACTAAGTTTTGTTTAAGGAGCAAAAAAGCTAAATTATGCATAAACAATGCACATCATGCTAATTTGATGTGTACATTAGCCTGTACTGGTAGTTCTATTCTCCATTGTTGCTTGTGCTGGATGTTTTCTTTAGTAATTGGTTTGATTCATTTAGAATGTCTTACTTGCAGGCTGTGACGATTTATCCTGGGAATTCAGAAACAATGAATGTAAATGTTCTTTTGATTGATTATCCCGACTGGTTATGCCAAGAACGCCATCCGCAATTTATCTATGTGAAGAGATATATTGCCTGAAACCACTTTTAAGATTTGAGCTGACATTCCCTGTTTTCAGCAGTTTCAGAAAATAAACCATGTCAAGCGAGTTCTTTTATGTCTCATAGCTGAGCATTTTGTCAAGGTCACAGAATTTGCATTTTGGCTAAATCTGTTTGTTTTAAGATAATCATCTGTTTTGAAGCTTGGAAATAAGCTTATTGAACAAGTATCACAGAGTTTAAAAATTGAATAAATATCTGGGAATTAAAAAAATATTAAATTTAGTGCACACAGCACATTATTTCTTTTAGGCAAAACAATAATATTTGGTGTACAAAAATATTAGCTTGATTTCCGCAACTCACTTTCACATATATTGCAAATGGACTTTCACTGGTCACTTAACACAGTGTGACCACTAGGTGGCACTCATTTATTGCTTTCTATGAATACTACAATTTTTTTTTAGGTTATACAGAAAATTGGAATGACACTTATTATTATTTCCTGTAGTTTTAGAAGTACACAAATCAAGCAACCTATTTTTTTATATTTTTTTTAGCTTTGCTGCAGGAAGTTACTGAAATTGTAAATTTTTCTTATGTTTATTCACTTTATTTATTATTTGAGCAACCTTCTCCCCTCCACTTTATGAATGTCTACTGCATACGTGTGGGGGTCTCCCAGTATCTTTATTTCATCACTTGGGGACTCTGTAATTATAGGAAATCTACCCTGAAAGAATTGCTGTCTCTGATTTTGATATTTTGAGTTACTTATCTGAAGCAACCATTCAATTAGAGAAGTCAGAATTAGTGATCTGCGTGTTTTCTGCAAGTCAGTAACTCAGTATGGCTGATTTAGTGAATGGTACAGCATGTTAAATTTTAAACAGAATTTTCACTTTGCAAGAGAATTTTCACTTCTTAGCTCACTGAATGAGCTAGAGTTGTACTGACTGCTATCATCCATTTATGTGCAAGCAAAATAAACGAAAAAATATATATATATACATATATATATATATATATATATATATATATATATATATATATATTTTTTTTTTTTTTTTTTTTTTTCCTTGCATGTAATTGGTTATTCCTTTCAAAGTATAGTTTTACTACATTAACTAAGGTAAGTGAAAATTACCTTGCAAAGTGAACTTTATTTTGAAAAGAGAGTATGCTACATGGTGACGCAGTCACACCGTCCTGAGGGCATAGGGTCAGTGTGACAGCCAGGCAGACAGCATTTTCAGAAGAGGGTCAGCATTGACTGCTTTCATGACAGGTTTCCTTTACTGTATGCCACTTCCAGACACACATTGCTAAAATTATTTTAAGGCCACCAGAGATATAGAAGAGCCCGATATCTGTAAAAGTCACACCAGCGTCTTAAAAGGGGGTCCTATTTATTGTTAAATGTTAAAAAAATGTTATAAAAACCATAAATTGTCTGGCAGATAGAAATCAGAGAAACAAAATTAATAAATTGCCAGTGAAGCGGATCTTTAAATATGTAATGCATACTTACATTGGTCCAGCTTATCATATCTCATACTGTATCTGACGGAAATGCTGAAAATCGAGGTAGTAGTCGCTGCTAGTTCAATGATAGCCACCATTTCTTTAGGTCTTGTGCACACTGACCACAAGGGTCACACATTCGTCACTGTCACTATTCAAAGAACGCCTTGTGTTTTTTTTTTTTTGTTTAGGTGAATACAAGGCATTTGATTGGATGAAGTGGAGATCATCCCTCCTCTTCTTTTCATTCAATCAGAGAATGCTTTGCATTCACTGAAAAAAAAGGTGCCCTAAATAGGTCTGCGCAGCTTACAGTATAGCATAAGGCCCTGTACACACGATAGAACATGTCCGATGAAAACGGTCCTCGGACTGTTTTCATCTGACATGTCCGTTGGGAGATTTTGGTCTGATGGCTGTACACACCATCAAACCGAAATCCCAGCGGACAGACAGCGAGGTGACATGGCAGTGACGTTGACGCCGCCACGTCACCAAACCAGGAACTAAAATACTTCCACGCATGCGTCGAATCCATTCGACGCATGCGGGAGATTTCTGTCAGCTGGTTAGGTGTACTAACCAGCAGACATGTCGGACGGACGGGTTTCCAGCAGACAAGTTTTAAAGCATGCTTTAAAACTTTTGTCTGCTGGAAACCTGTCTGCAGCCATCAGGAATTATGGGGCCCCTTACACAGCTTCAGGCATGGGCCCCGTGGAGCAGAGAACCGGGGGGGGGGTGCTGCCGCGAATTGAGAAGCGGGGGGGCCCTTTACAAGAAAAAGAAGAAATAAAGAAAAATATATATAAAAAAAGGGGGGTCGGGGCCTTTAATAATAAAAAAAAAAAGAAACCTCTGGGCCCTTTAATAAAAATAAAGAAAAAAAATATATAAAAGAAAAAAAATAAACATTTGGGCCCTTTATTAAAAAATAAATAAATAAATATATATAAACAAAAATAAATATTTATAAAAAATAAAAAAAGAGGCTTTGCCACATAGGGCCCTGGGGACCTCTGAGCCCTTTAATAAAAAATATATATATATATATATATATATATATATGGGGACCTCTGGGCCCTTTAATAATAATAATAAAAAAAAAAAAAAAATATATATATATATATATATATATATATATATATAAAATAAAATAAAAATTTATAAAAAAAAATAAAAATTTATAAAAAAAGGGGGGGGGGGTTGTAATCCAGGGCCCTGGGGATCTCCGGGCCCACCGTACCCCTAAAAAAAATGGCCCTTTAATAAAAAAATAAAATAAAAATATATTAGAATTTTTTTTTTTTTTTTATAAAAAAATAAATAACAAAAAGGGGAGTTGCCATCTGGGGCCCTGTGGGCCTCCGGGCCCCTTACAGGTGTACTGCTTGTACCCCCCTGATGGCGGCCCTGCTAGGCTGTACACACGGTCGGATCTGTCCGCTGAAACTGGTCTGCGGACCAGTTTCAGCAGACATGTTCGGTCGTGTATACAAGGCCTCAGGGTGTGCACCTTAAATTTCAAACACATACGCGTGCATGTGTGTGTGTGTGTGTGTCTACATACATATGACTCTTTGCCATCTCCCCGCTGGCTCACAGAGCAATAATGCTAATGCACATGGGGTAATTAGGGTGTGTCCAGGCACATTCAGCACACCCTGTGAACACACCTATGGTGCCTTATGAAAGGTGGCAGTGTTAAGTGAGCAACCCCCATGTTCTTAGTGCAGTGGGGCAGCCTCTTGCACAAAACAGCAGGACGTAGAGGATTGCGGCCATTACCATGGTTGGTGATTTTCAGCTTCCCCATTGGCCCATCAAATATATGATATACATATTTACATTGCGCAAAGCTGGACTAATGCAAATAATTCTAGGTGTTCAGCTTTAATATGTTTATTCAACTCTAGTTAATGGATGTACACTGTAGCATCACGTAAAAAAAAAAAATAGACTCAATCATCTCACCCGTTAACATACACAAGCAGTCAATTACCATAAACCAACATCCTTTGTAGTGACTCTTTGATGGTCTCTTTTTTTCTATACAAAATGGGACAATCACTCAAGAGTCAAAACAAACATATAAAAAATAATATCACAATAAATATTCACAACATGAACCATACTGTGGAGGTGTATAAGCTAATTTTTGGAAAAGAAAATTTTTCTTTCCTATTTTTATAATTTCTTCTCATTTTGTGTTTGTTTTTTCTATTTTTCTTTTTCTCTCTTCTTTTTTTTTTGTATATAATATTTTTTTCTCTTTTCCACAATTTCTCCCTAATTTCTCCCTAATTTTTCATTACATAAACACTAACCAATATTTACCAATACATGACCAATAAATTTACCAATAATGACCTTGTCACTTTCCATTTTTTATAAAACACATCCAAGCTTGCTTAAGACCTCTTTCACACGCTAAAAATAGCACCTGCAAAGCGTCCTGAAAGAGCGGCTCCATTCACTCCAGTGTGAAAGCCCGAGGGAATGGTGTGCTAGCAGGACGGTAAAAAAAGTCCTGTTAGCATCTTTGAGGCGCTGTAAGATCAATGGGCAGCACCGCCGAACCGCCGGCAAAGCTGCAGGGGTTAAAAGTGCCCCACTAGCCGTCGAATAGCACCACGAAAACGACGCCCCCACCACCCCAGTCTGAAAGAGACTTAAGTCTTGGTGTCACAAATGCTCCATACCTGGGACTGGTCCTTTTTTGCTTTTAGAGCCCATTCGTACTTACTGCTAAAACATGCATTACCACAATATCAACCCAATGCATTGTAAAGTAGACCTCCATGCACCGTAGCCAAACACAATGCATATACCATGCATTGTGGTACTTTTTTTTTCATCCCCTGCTGCATTCACATACATAATAAATGCACTGCCTTAATGCAATTCACATTAACATGAGTCATATTGTTAACACAAATGCATTAACACAGTTCAATGGAACACTTAGGTGCAAATGGGCTCCCACTTCTTTAATCCTGCTTTTGCTTTGTAATTTGACCTAGCATTCTGCTAACTGTCTCTATTTTACTTGCCATTTATAAATTAATAATCAAGATGGGCCTTACAGATAAATGTGTCTCATATAAAACTGTTTGTATGATCCCAGAGAAACCAATACAATCCAGGTCTCCACTGGAAAATAAACTTTGTAGGACAAACGTATAAATCAGATTGGCTGGTATAGGGCCATACAGGTATTTCGTATTTGAGATCTGTGGGTGGCTGAAGAGCACAGGGGGGGGGGGGCGGAGACCACAGAGGGGTCAGAGAGCACTGGGAGGTGCTGGAGAGCACGGGGGCCAGGAGAGTACAGGGGGAGCAATGAGCACAGGTAGGGCCTAAGAGTAGTGGGAGAACCTGGA
Organism: Rana temporaria; assembly: GCF_905171775.1. Lineage (NCBI taxonomy): Eukaryota > Metazoa > Chordata > Amphibia > Anura > Ranidae > Rana > Rana temporaria. Next base: position 72,155,136 of record NC_053496.1, on the reverse strand, counting down.
GAGCATGGGGGCATAAGAGCACAGGGGAGTTGGGGATCACTTTGGGGAGTTGGAGATCACTTGGGGGGGCCCGGTGAGCACTGGGGGAGCCCAGAGAGCACAGGGGGGGCCTGAGAGCACAGGGGGGCCTGAGAGCATGGTAGGAGCCTGAGAGCACAGGGGGAGCCTGAGAGCATGAGTGGGCCTGAGAGCACAGGGGGCCTGAGAGCACAGGGGGAGCCTGAGAGCACAGCGGGGGCCTGAGAGCAGTGGGGGAGCCTGAGAGCACAGGGGGGCCTGAGAGCATGGTGGGAGCCTGAGAGCACAGGGGCGTGCCTGAGAGCATGAGTGGGCCTGAGAGCGCAGGGGGCCTGAGAGCACAGGGGGAGCCTGAGAGCACAGCGGGGGCCTGAGAGCATGGTGGGAGCCTGAGAGCACAGGGAGCCTGAGAGCAGGGGGGGCTGAGAGCATGGTGGGAGCCTTAGAGCACAGGTGGGAGACTGAGAGCACAGGGGGGGTGGTCTGAGAGCACAGGGGGGAGCCTGATAGCATGGGGGGAGCCTGAGAACATGGGGGCCTGAGAGCACTGGGAGAGGCAGGAGAGTATGGGGCTGGAGAGCATGGGGGGAGTTGGGGATCACTGGGGGGATCCGGAGAGCACTTGGGGAGCCTAAGAGTGGGGGGAGGGGGGCACCTGAGAGCATGGTGGGAGCCTGAGAGCACTAGGGGAACCCAAAGAGCACTTGGAGAGCCTGAGGGTGGGGGGAGGGGGCAGAAGCTAGATAGGAGGAGTGGCTGCATACACAGTAGAAGAATCCATCTCTTTATTTTTCTCCTACAGCCTCGGAATGCCTACGGGAGGGAGAGAAAGAGAAGCAGACATTCAGAGGCTGTAGGAGAAAAATAAAAAGATGGATTTGTCTACTGTGTATGCAGCCACTCCTCCTATCCAGCTTCTTTCTATTGCCTTGTCCTCACAAGGACATGCGGCCCGGTGGCGCGTGCCCAGTGTGCCCTATGGGTTGATGTCATATGAATATGATTTTGATATGAGACATTTTCTATAATATGTTTAAGCAGCTACGATTATGTTCTTAATACCAGAGGTTTTTCATATAATTAGGCAATCTGTTCTAAGCATCGCAAATACACATCTTTTTTCGAACATGTTCAATTTTTGTCATACAGATTGATCTACAGGAACACTGAGATTAATTTGAATACCAGCAGTTATTTACAGGCACCATGTTACTTTAGGCACTTCCTAACCAAGGTTATTTTCATTATAGGAAGGCCATTTGCAAAGTAAAATACAGTACATGCATTATAGTAAAAATGAAGGACTATACAAGGTGTACTGATAATGTGCAAAAAATATTTTAAAAACTTACCAAAGAACTGGTCTATACCCACAGGGGCTGCCCGGCCAAATATGAAAAGATATGGGACAAGTGGCTGAGCTCATCCCTAACCTGTTCCTAGAAACATAAGAATACTGATTACTGCATGCCATGCTCCTCCATACTGTATGGCCCACTTTATTTAATTTTTCCCTTTTTTTTTTTTTATTATTATTTTTTCTCTTTGCATTCTATTACCACCTGATGCTTACTGTACCCGAACGCTTTTTTGTATACCATGTAAATTGTTGTCTTGCTCAATAAAAACTTCTTTGATGTAAAAAAAAAAAACTTACCAAAGACACAGCAGCTATTGGCAGAAGTATTCAGCTGATCATGTGACCTATGCAGTATTATGGCTCATATCACTGAAGATGGAGGTGAATAGATAAAGATTTTTTTATTATAATTATTTCAATACCTTTTATGGCAGTACTGGTGACATTAGTGTATATAGAGCAAACATTATAAATGGAGCAAAGATTGGATACTTCGATAGTGTCAAAATGAAATGTTATGGCTCAATTTGATTTAAAAAAAAATGTTTAATAAGAAACATGTGCACTTACTATATAATATGACCTTTTACAGACAATAAAAATATCATCCATCCTACTGAAAGATAATATTGTAAACATATTTGGTGCCATGAATCAAACGTTTTTCATTTACTATGACCTTTTATTGTAAAATGTATATTCTTTGTTCACATAGATGATATGTTCTTTGATGGTGGAATAGTCATGGGTAACTGCTTTTTGAGTCCATTGTGATCTATGGAATAAAAATACTTTATTTCCAGCTATTGCATGCTGTCTTCCAAAATGTTAAGCATTAGTTTATCAACCAAATTAAGGGGCAAGGGGCAGACACAATAAGTTCTGGCTTTCTGCTATTACTTTTATTCCCACTAAAAACCTCTTCTGCGAACTTCTCAGATTCTGGTTTCACTTTTTTTTTACTAATTCCAGCCATACAATATTATAAATAACTGATCAAGTATTTGATTACTCCAAACGATCTTTGGAATACTATGGATTGTCATTACAAAGAAAAGGTTGATTTTTTTTCCCCCAAAAGAGGATATTTTTTTGTAAACATTATGTTTTTTTTGATTGAACTATATGTTTAGTCCAGTAGACTTCCAAGAAATACTTTTATTTCATTAAAATTAATGTTCTATTAAATCATAGTACCTGGGGTTAGAAGCTCATTGATTTCTTTGCAGAAGTGAGCCTGATTTTGTACTCTCCAGCGATAGTAAATAAACCCCATTGTGTACTTAAATGTGGGGTATGCCTGTAGAAATATGGTATGCTATTTACTGTGGTAGGAAAATAGGAGGGGATGTTCACATCCCTAATGTGATCAATTTACAAAGAAAAAATACTCTAGTGGGACTTTGAAGGGCATAGACTCCAAAAAGGGGGAAATAATAGTATATAAAAAATCAATATTTTTTATTTATAAATGTTAAGAATCAGAAAATACAAATGCAAACAAAAAAAAGAGTACATTGGAATGTGGCTATAATAGTACACAATGGTTACACAACCAACAATCACAGATCTCTGTCAATAGTATGTGTCAAGTAATATCCAATGTGCTTCGAGGGATTGCATTGCTCCTCTTCTTCAAGGGTGAGTGGTTATGGTTATAACATCCCATGGATATAGACTCATATTCTTAGCATCCACATCAATTAAAAACACTAGGGGATTTGCAGCCACATGTTCCCAAGAGTCGAAAAAGAAGTGAGGAGTAGGGAAGACCAATTTCACCCCCCCCCCCCACAGGGGGCACAAGGCCTAACCATAGAATGAACACCACACCATATGCCAGGGACTAGTGAATTTGGGCCTAGACTATAGTGGATAGATTAGCTACCTTCAGAACACCAGAAGATGGAAAATGTGGAAAATACTTTCATTCGAAAGCTTGAAGTATCTCGTTCAGGAGGCAGGAAGATAGATCAAATTATATTTTCCAACATACACTGTATTCTAGAGGTCAATGGAATCCTGCAGTAAACAGGAATAACCTTTTCCAGTCTGGTGTAGCATATCGATCTGGGTGCTCTGGAGGGTGCCAAGTAGTACATTTACATGTATGGTCTGCATAAAGGGGCCAGATTTGTCAAATTTGGGACATAGCCACCTATTGTTTCCCTGTTCTACAAGAGATGATCAGTGGCTAATAAGGGCCTCTCACTGGACAAATGTAAGCAGGTGCACATAGCTAGTCTGCCACTAGGTGGCTCTGTCCCAGAATAGTGTGTGGCGACAGAGAATAGTGTAATAAGTGCGCAAACCCTATTGTTATACATTCATAAGTGACATTATGTTTCAAACAATATCAGTGACAAAAACATAATGAGTCAAATTAAATAAAAACAATTAATTTCAATCGAAATTTGAATCGATTTAAATACGAATAAACAAAACTAATTCCAAAAAATAAGTAAATAGATTAACCACTTCAGCCCTGGAAGGATTTACCTTCTTAATGACCAGACCATTTTTTGTTATACGGCACTGTGTCGCTTTAAGACCCCTTTCACACTGAGGTGATTTTCCGTTTTATTTTTTGGCTAAAAATAGCACCTGTAAAGCGCCTTAAAATCTCCTTCCCTGCAGCCCCAGTGTGAGAGCCAGAGTGCTTTCACACTGGGGCGGTTTATTCATCAGTTTAGGCCAATTTGTATTATTCTACATATTTTTGGTAAAATCCCAATAAGCGAATATTGATTGGTTTGCGCAAAAGTTATCGCATCAACAAAATAGGGGATAGGTTTAGAAACCTTTAATTTTTCTTATTGTTTTTACTGGTAATGGCGGCGATCTGCGATTTTTAGTGGGACTGCACATTGCGGCTGACTGTCCCTAAGTGACACTTTTTGGGGACCAGTGACACCAATACGGTGATCAGTGCTAAAGAAACGCACTGATCAATGTGTAAATCACACTGGCAGGGAAGGTGTTAACACTAGGGGGTGATCAAGGGGTTAACTGTGTTCCCTGGGTGTGTTCTAACTGTGTGGGGGATGGGCTCACTGGAACAACACAAAGATTGTGGTTCCTGATCACTAGGAGCAGCAGATCTTCATGTTCTGCCTCTCTGGACCGCGATCACGCGCCCACAATATCTCATGCACGATACTACGTACAGGTACGTTGTTTCGCACAGCCGGGCCGCCTTTCCACAGTATATGTGCGGTGGGCGGTCCAGAAGTGGTTAAAGGAATTTAACTAAACAAATTTATTTAAATAACAAATCAAAATGAAACAAAACACATTTTTTCGTTATGCACATGTGTAGTATACTTTAACTTTATTATATGTTATTTCTTTCAGCAAGATTCACTTTTTTGCTGACTGCCTCTGAGCTGGTTTCAGCTTTGTAGTTAGTAATTCTAAGGTTGCAACTTCACTTATTGTTTGGCTGTGAGCTCTGTGGGCCGACTTGGCATTTATCGGAACCAAGGAACTGAAAATCACAGTCATTCGATTCAGAATACGAGCAACAACAAGCAGCTAAATGCTTTAGAAATCAAGGCAGTCAGGTGTATACATTAAACATTCTTGAAATAGAGCCATTCAGGTCCATGTTTCAGTATAAAATGTTCTTGAGTGACTGGAGCGCACATTTAACCTATGCCCAGGTCTCTCAAATACTTTTTGACTTAAAAGTTTGGGACCCAGGCCATTCGCTGAATTGCCTTTAGTCAACCAGTTCTGCTTAGTTAAAAATATCCCAAAGCAGATTTTTTTTCAAAGAAAGTAAAACGTTGGTTTCCAGAATAGAAAGACACTTTGGTGTCTTTGCAACATTATATTTTTTCAGCATGAACCAACAAAGGATAGAAAAGATGAATGGGACAATGGATCCCCCATTGATTTCAATCAAAACACAACTTTGATAAGGCAAAGAAATACATTGGTCTAAGTAATCAAGAGTCGCCATGGAACGCTAGCTCCGCAGCCCTATGCAATTTATTCTACAGGCACAGAAGCTTTATAATATCCCAAGACTATCTAGAGATTCATATGATTGATGCGTGAAAGCTTTCATTTTTTAAATAGGTCTGTTTGAGATATTTTTATAATAATTGGAACATGTTCTTTGTAGATTAGAGAATTATGTCTTAAGTAATGTCACCTATTGAAACATTGTAAAAATTGTCCCCAACTGCTTTCCTTTTGAGTATGTGGAGATTACTTTATTACATTTTTGTTGGCAGTGATCTGTGCATGAACTGTCTGACACGGTGGAGCCTAATCACTCTTTTTCATAAATATTCATAAATCTCATTCAATATTTTGTTAGCAATCCTTTGTGGAATATTTGCTGTAGATGGATGTGTTTATGTCTTTTTTATAAAAGGTTCTTTTGTTATTTGAACCTGTTAAAATTGGTAATAGCTCCTGCATTCCCTAAATAATGTCTGTTGTTTAGGGATTGCATTTCAATGGCAAAATGAAGAGCATTTTTGAAGAAGTATACCATTATTGTATATTGTGATATGTCAGCAATTTATTTATGTAGACCTGAAAGGTTACTAAAATAATCCTTATAAGAAAATCTATCAAATTGTCAGCTAGCAAAAAAAATTCTTTCAGATCTTGGTTTCACTTTGTTAATAAGGCCTTGACCAAAATTCAGGCTCCGAGCCAAGCTTTGCTCCCCTCCTTCCCATAGCCTTACTGGCCACTGAGATAATTTTGTTAACTGTAATGCCGCGTACACACGATCGGAAATTCCAACAAGAAAACTGTGGATTTTTTCTGGGGGAACGTTGGCTCAAACATGTCTTGCATACACAGTCACACAAATCTTGTCGGAAATTCCAACCATCAAGAACGCGGTGACGTACAAGACATACGACCAGCCGAGATCAATGAAGTTTAATAGGCAATTCGGCTCTTCTGCTTGATTCTGAGCATGCATGTTTTTTTGCGCGTCGGAATTGCATACAGACAAGTGGATTTTTTGTCTGTACAAATAGAAAACCTGCTCTCAATCTTGTGTTGGGGGAAATTCTGACAGCAAAAGTCCGATGGAGCATACACACGGTCGGAATTTCTGACCAAAAGTTCACATCGGACTTTTCTTGTCAGAATTTCCGATCGTGTGTACGCGGCATTAGGGATATTGCAAGTCTAAACTCAGTCCGAGAATTTAGATCATAGATACACAGTTAGTTGGTTGTGGTCGGTAAAATCAGAATAGGTATTGCATTGAGTAGGTTTCTCTGGCTAGAAAAGGTAATAGCAGACATCTTGTGGTCATGGTCAGGGCTTTAAAATGTTCTCTATAAAGGAAAAGTGGACTCATCGTTAAGGCATTGTGCACACTAGGGGCTAGATTAACGTAGATCAGCGCATTTTTACGGCGGTGTAGCGTATCGTATTTACGCTACGCCGCATTAAATGTCAGAGAGGCAAGTGCTGTATTCACAAAGCACTTGCCTCCTAACTTATGGCAGCGTAGCGTAAATGGAGCCGGCGTAAGCGCGCTAATTCAAATGAGGATGAGGGGGGCGTGTTTTATTTAAATGATTGGTGACCCAACGTGATTGACGGTTTTTACGAACGGCGCATGCGCCGTCCGTGTACATATCCCAGTGTGCATTGCTCCAAAGTACGCCACAAGGACGTATTGGTTTAGACATGAACGTAAATTACGTCCAGCCCCATTCACGGACGACTTACGCAAACGACATAAAATTTTTTAAATTTGGACGCGGGAACGACGGCCATACTTAACATTGACTACGCCACCTAGGGGGCAGCTTTATCTTTACGAGGCGTAACTCTTACGAAAATGGCGTATCTTTACTGCGACGGGCAAGCGTACGTTCGTGAATCGTGAATTTTGGGATTTGAAGAACAAGGACCAAACAGCCATTGTACATGTAGCCTATAGCAGATGCAAAGGCGTTCAACCAAACGGAGTACAGGTATTGTATTCACTAATGATGCTCTAACTATTTACATAAAAAAAATATGTAAAATGCCTGGAAAGTAAACGTTTCAAGACCGATTACATGCCCACTACCTCTTTCTGTTTTGTACTTTTGAAGACAAGGGCTGACAGCAAAGTGATACTGCAGCAGATCATCACTTTTGCTGTTGTAATGATGCAGCCTGATTGGTTGACAGCATGGTGTCCTAACAAAGCTGCTGATATTTAGGCAGAGGACATGCACTGGTCAGGTAGGAGTACAGGACATGGCAACCTTTCCCTCTATTAGTGTTGGGGGACTAGGGATGAGCTTTGAGTTCGAGTCAAACTCATGTTCGACTCAAACATTGCCTGTTCGCCTGTTCGGCGAACAACGAACAATTTGGGGTGTTTGCGGCAAATTCGAAAAGCCGCGGAACACCCTGTTAAAGTCTATGGGAGAAATCTAAAGTGCTAATTTTAAAGGCTAATATGCAAGTTATTGTCCTAAAAGGTGTTTGGGGACCTGAGTCCTGCCCCAGGGGACATGTATCAATGCAAAAAAAGTTTTAAAAACATCAGTTTTTTCCGGGAGAAGTGAATTTAATAATGCTTAATGTGAAACAATAAAAGTGAAATATTCCTTTAAATTTCATACCTGGGGGGGGGGGTGTAAAGTATGCCTGTGAAATAGCGCATGTTTCCCGTACTTAGAACTGTCTCTGCACAAAGTGTCATTTCTGAAGGAAAAAAAGTCATTTAAAACTGACTAGCGGCTATAATGAATTGTCGGCCCCCGGGAATTCAGAGAATTCATTCATAAAAAAAAAAGAATGGGGTCCCCCCAAATTCAATTACCAGGCCCTTCAGGTCTGGTATGGATATTAAGGGGAACCTCGCCGTCAATTAAAAAAAAAAGGCGTGGAGTTCCCCCAAAAATCCACACCAGACCCCTTATCCGAGCATGCAACCTGGCCGGCCGCAGAAAAGAGGGGGGAACAAGAGAGCGCCCCCCTCCAGAACCGTACCAGGCCACATGCCCTCAACATGGGGAGGATGTCCCCATGTTAATGGGGACAAGGGCCTCATCCCCGCAACCCTTGCCCGGTGTGATCAAGTGATCTTCTGATTTCCACTTCAGGCTACACAGCATATGCTTGCCTAGAATATGTCAATTGATAACAGGCTTTCATCTGAGATCTGATGTAGAGATTGGGATTTTTTTTCTTTTTTCTTTAAACGCTTTGGCCTGGAAGGCAATAAGGAAAAAAGAAGAAATACGTTAAATATTTAGGAAGCTTTCCTGCACTAGAGAGGAGGAGCAGCTTAAGCACTTATATCATGTACACCAGCAGGAATAGGAGAAAACCCGAAAATGTAAGTCATCCTCTGTGACCTAAATGAGGTGACACCAAGGGCTCAACATATAAACACTTGGACTCTATAACCCTCAGAGAGCTCACAGCTACTTCCAGTACTCCTTACAAGTCAATGGCAGGGGATCTACTCGGTAATACATGTTTACATAAGCTGCTCTCTTCCTGTCAGGAGCCCTTGGCAGCTTACTGATTTGTCTGCTGTAAATTAGGGTGCATATTTATTGCTGAAAAATCTTTTTGAACAAAATAAAGCAATTATTTTTATTTCAGGCAGAGAGAAAGTTGTGTTAATTTGAGCATGAAAATATTTTTCACAAAAAGTTAAAAGTAAATTTACAAAACTTTTTTTTTTTTCATTTTGGACAGAGTGGGGACGGTTAAAACTGCTGTCAGTTTTGTTTCCATCTGTCCTCCTTAACTCAACAGGAAGTGATAGGATATCTTTCAAATGGAAGGAAAATCCCCTTTTAGTTGTCACAGGGACAAGCATGTTTTTACAGGCACCCAGCTCCCACTTCCTCCCCTGGTGCTGCGGCGCCAGAAGGAAGATCACCTCTCCCCCTCCCTCCCTGCAATCTTCTAGGACACGTCACAGGTCCCAGAAGATTGCCAGGCCATTCACAGCGAGTAGCGCGGCTCGTGCATGTGCAGTGCGTGCCCGGATGTAAAGCCACTTCCAGGCACCCACAGTTAGAATGTCGGCATCTCTGAGAGGAGGGGGAGAGGAGCGAGGCTTCCTGCACCCGCATCGCTGGACCGTGGGACAGGTGAGTGTCTGATTATTAAAAGTCAGCAGCTACACTTTTTGTAGCTGCTGACTTTTAAATCAGTGGAACACCGCTTTAAGGTCTACCCTCCTTCTTCTTGGTCCAAGCATATACAGAGGTTTAGTCATATTTTGTACTGCTTGGGCCAAGAAGAAAGGGGGAAGACCTTGGAAACATGCCCTGAACTCTAAGGCCCCATACACACGAGAAAATGTATCCGCGGATACGGTCCAGCGGACCGTTTCCACGGATAAATCCTCTCCAAGATTTCCGCAGATTTCTATGCGATGGAGTGTACTCACCATCGCATTGAAATCCGCGCGGAAATCCTCTGGCGATGACGTGTCGTGCCGTCGCCGCGATTATGACGCGGCGACGGGCGCGACGCTGTCATATAAGGAATTCCACGCATGCGTCAAATCATTACGACGCGTGCGGGGAATCCCTTTGGACGGATGGATCCGGTGAGTCTGTACAGACGAGCGGATCACTCCGTTGGGATGGACTTCAGCAGATGGATTTGTTGTGCATGTCAGCAAATATCCGATCTGCTGGAATCCATCCCAGGGGAGATTTATCCGCGGAAAAAGATCCGCTGGCATGTACACACCATAGAATCTATCCGCTGAAACCCATTTGCTGGGATTTATCTGCGGATGGATTCTATGGTGTGTACGGGGCCTTAGTGAAAAAAAGTATCTCACGTACAGTACTCGACTATTTGGGAAAACATAAAGAGTTTCTTTGTGTGTCGGTCTGTGTCTAGCTTGATGAGCTCAGCCCATTCATGGTTGGGAGACAATTTCTGAGAAATGACATAGCACTGACATCAAGGAAATAGCTATTCAGAAATTCCCTACATCCCCCAACTCAAATGGACTTCAACCTTAAAGGCCAGCCCCAAAAATATTCAGATTTCTGAGATGGAATAAGGTTAACTGAGGGAAAAGCAAAACAGTAATTCATTTATTACAGGTATATAGTGCCATCAATTTACACAGCATTTTACATACTGTATATATTATACATTAACATCAGTCCCTGCACTCAAGGAGCTTACAATCTAAGGTCCCTAACTCACATTCATACATACACACACCAATTTAGACAGCAGCCAATTAACCTACCAGCATGTCTTTGGAGTGTGGGAGGAAACTGGAGTACCCATGCAAACTCCAGGCAGGTAGTACCATGGTTGGGATTTGAACAGATGACCCTAGTGCTGCTAGGTGGGAGTGCTAACCACTTTGCCACTGTGAAATTACAAACTGCATGTGAAATTTCATGCAATAAGCACTAATCAATATAGTCACATATTACAAAGAACAAAGGATAGATGTCACTAGGCCTTAATAAACTGTTTGGTGATAATGTGCTACATTACATTAACCACTTAAGGACCAGCCCATGTACATATACGTCCACAATATGGCACGTACAGGCACATGGGCGTATGGGTACGTCCTCGCCTATTAGCGGGTGGGGGGTCCGATCGGGACCCCCCCCGCTACATGCGGAGGTCGGGTCCGCTCGGGGAGCGATCCGGGACCACGGCGCGGCTATTTGTTTATAGCCGCTCCGTCGCGATCGCTCCCCGGAGCTGAAGAACGAGGAGAGCCGTGTGTAAACACGGCTTCCCCGTCCTTCACTATGGCGGCGCATCGATCGCGTCATTCCCTTTATAGGGAAGACACGATCGATGACGTCATTCCTACAGCCACACCCCCAAACAGTTGTAAACACATACTAGGTGCACCCTAACTCCTACAGCGCCCCCTGTGGTTAACTCCCAAACTGCAACTGTCATTTTCACAATAAAGAATGCAATTTAAATGCATTTTTTGCTGTGAAAATGACAATGGTCCCAAAAATGTGTCAAAATTGTCCGAAGTGTCCGCCATAATGTCGCAGTCACGAAAAAAATTGCTGATCGCCGCCATTAGTAGTAAAAAAAAATAAAAAAATAAAAATGCAATAAAACTATCCCCTATTTTGTAAACACTATAAATTTTGCGCAAACCAATCGATAAACGCTTATTGCGATTTTTTTTACTAAAAATAGGTAGAAGAATACGTATCGGCCTAAACTGAGGAAAAAAAATGTTTTTATATATGTTTTTGGGGGATATTTATTACAGCAAAAAGTAAAAAATATTGCTTTTTTTTCAAAATTGTCGCTCTATTTTTGTTTATAGCGCAAAAACTAAAAACCGCAGATGTGATCAAATACCACCAAAAGAAAGCTCTATTTGTGGGGAAAAAAGGACGCCAATTTTGTTTGGGAGCCACGTCGCACGACCGCGCAATTGTCTGTTAAAGCGACGCAGTCCCGAACTGTAAAAACCCCTTGGGTCTTTAGGCTGCATATTGGTCCGGGGCTTAAGTGGTTAACAGTATAATCCTACCACTGTCTAACTTTTTTGGGGGTTCTACTTTTGATAGGTACCCGCTCCCACTTCTGCTCTGAATGTCTTATGCCCCCTCCTGCCTGCAACCTTCTGGGACATGTCACAGATAAGTGTCTGTTTATTCAAAGACAGCAGCTACAGTTTTTGGAAACCTAGCTGAAGCTCCTCTTTAAATTTAGCCAGGGAAAGGCATGGTCCATATATTTATATTTTTTAAATAATTTTTCCAAATCAAATTAGTGTGTACATATATAATCAAGGTAGATTACGGTATGGTATGATAGAACAACAGCTACCTAAAGGGAAAAAGTCTTTCACATTTTTTGCTATGCTCTACATTGTTAGTTCTGTGCATTACATACATCCTTTTGGGATTTTGTGAAGCAATGTAATTTCCTGTACATAAACCAGTAAAGATTCTTTCTTACTTCATTTGGAGGTTAAAACCACAAAAACCCAAAAGCAGACTAAATTCATTTTAGGAATTAATTAACATCAAAGCATATTTATACTTAACTAAGGCTGTAATATACTCTTGTTTTATAAGAGCGTTGGATAAAGCCTTTCTCTTTTAATAGCTAATTTCAGCTGGTTATAAAACTGCCGGAAACATAAAGTAGCTTATATACTAAAGGAGTCATTTTCACCCTAACCCAAACATTCTGGTGGGAAATTTCTGTTTACTGAAATACCTTAGACCCTGATTGGGAATTGGATTTGAGCATAATTCCATAATCCATTTATGGTAGAATGCCTTACCTGATATGGTCACCCATTTTATGACTGCTAAATAGATAAATAAATAATAATAAAAAAAAAATAACAGGGTATACAGACGCTTTACGTAAACAATGGGGTTTATTTAATATCGCTGGAGAATGCAAAATCAGGCTCACTTCTGCAAAGAAACCAATGAGCTTCCAGGTTTTATTTCCAGGCTTAATTGAACAAACTGGTGTTAGAAGCTCATTGGTTTCTATGCAGAAGTGAGCCGATTTAGTTTACTAAATAAACCCCATTGTGTACTTAAAAGTGGGGTATGCCTGTACTCACCCTCTCCTCCTTATTGCTCCTACAAAAATATATATTTTATATCAAAAGAGCTGTTACCACTAAAATGTCACATCACAAACAAAATAGACTAGTGAAGTGCTTAAATTACTAAACAGAAAAACAATAACACATGTCAAAGACACGTGCATTTACATATACTATGCCTCCATCCGAAACATAAAAAAATAGCAAAAGATGAAGGGCCAGATTCACAGAAAAAGTACGCCGGAGTATCTGCTGATATTCCGGCGTACTTTCAAATTTGCCGCGCCTTATCTTTATTTGGAATTCTCAAACAAAGATACGATGGCATTTGGCTAAGATCCGACAGGCGTACGGCTTCGTATGCCTTCGGATCTTAGGATGCAATACTTCGGCGCCCGCTGGGTGGAGTTTGCGTCGTTTACCGTGTCGGGTATGCTAATTAGCTGTTTACGGCGATCCACGAAGGTTATCGCGTTCGTCGCATTCTCTTACGTCGTCGCTAGTCGGCTTTTCCCATCGTAAAGTTGCGATTGCTATTTAGGTGGTGTAAAATTAGACAGCCCATGTTAAAGTATGGCCATCGTTCCCGCGTCGAATTTAAATTTTTTTTTTGCGTAAGTCGTCCGGGAATACGAAAGTACGTAACGAACGTCACCGTTCAAAACGTTACGTCGGGGCGACGTCATTTCGCGCAAAGCATGGCGGGAAATTTCAAAACGGAGCATGTGCAGTATGTTCGGCGTGGGGACGCGCCTAATTTAAATGATACACGCCCCATTTGAATTAGGCGGGCTTGCGCCGGACGGTTTCACGCTACGCCGCCGCAAGTTTACAGGCAAGTGCTTTGTGAATCAAGCACGTACGCTGAAAACTTGTGGCGGTGTAAGGTAAACGGGATACGTTACGTTGCCGTAAAAGTACATGAATCTGGCCCGAAGTGTCCAAAATATCCAAAATATCCTCAACAATATTCACAACACATGAAGTCCAGAAAGTAGGTTATATGGTTTACAATGGCATAGTTCATACCAGTGCAGTCAGTTCCAGGGCATTCAAGTCCCAGAAAAAAAGGTAGAATGTGCTGCATTTTACTGCACTGGACTGTACTGGAACATGGCAAAAAACACACTAGAATGCACTGGAATGCATCAAAAACACACCGGACCCCAGTACAAAACACAAAAGAAGGAAAAAGAAGCAAAAAAGCATGTGGAATGCTTCCGGAAAAGCATCAAAAACGCACTGGAATGCATTAAAAAATATGCTTTAAATGTGCATGCAGACATGCATCCAGAACAGATCTGGAGTGCGTTTTTGTGGTGTGAACCAGCCCTAAAACAGTAACTTAATTTTGTGGGAAAAAAATGGCAAATAAAAAAATATTAATATAGGGCCAGATTCACAGTGAGAGTACGCCGGCGTATCTACTGTTACGCCGGCGTACTTTCAAATTTGCCACGTCGTATCTTTATTTTGAATTCTCAAACAAAGATATGTACGCCTTCGGTTCTTAGGATGCAATACTTCGGTGCCCGCTGGGTGGAGTTTGCGTCGTTTTCTGTGTCGGGTATGCTAATTAGCTGTTTACGGCGATCCACAAAGCTACGCGCGCTCGTCGCATTCTCTTACGTTGGTTTTTCCCGTCGTAAAGTTACGCATGCTATTTCAATGGCTTATATTTAGACTAGCCATGTTAAAGTATGGCCGTCGTTCCCGCGTTGAATTTTGAAATTTTTTTTTGCGTAAGTCGTACGGGAATAGGAAAGGACGTAACGCACGTCGCGGTTCAAAAAATTACGTCGGTGCGACGTCATTTCGCGCAAAGCACGGCCGGAAATTACAAAACGGAGCATGCGCAGTACGTTCGGAGCGGGAACGCGCCTAATTTAAATGATACACGCCCCATTTGAATTAGGCGGGCTTGTGAATCAAGCACTTGCGCTGAAAACTTGCGGCGGTGTAATGTAAATGGGATACGTTACGCCGCCGGAGTTCTACGTGAATCTGGCCCATGGTGTATACTATTACAACACAAGTCATATCGTATTGAACGTTGTTAAAAATTACCTTTCCTTTTCAAACTGTAGCCGCTGTCATTTTATGTAAAATGCAATATGGCAATATGGCAGAATGCCCCCAGAAATATAATTTCCTGCTTGATTGGCTCACTGATTTTCCCTGCACTAAAATATAAGTCACATTTCAGTCATCCCCTGTAACAAAAATTGAATTTTTGGTGAGATACTTCCAATAAGAAATCACGTCTAAAGCCGCATACACACGATCAGTCCATCCAATGAGAACGGTCTGATGGACCGTTTTCATCGGTTAACCGATGAAGCTAACTGATGGTCCGTCGTGCCTACACCCCATCGGTTAAAAAAAAAACGATCGTGTTAGAACGCGGTAACGTAAAACACAACGACGTGCTGAAAAAAACGAAGTTCAATGCTTCCAAGCATGCGTCGACTTGATTCTGAGCATGCGTGGATTTTTAACCGATGGTTGCGCCTACTAACGATCGGTTTTGACCTATTGGTTAGGAATCCATCGGTTAAATTTAAAGGAAGTTGGTTTAATAACCTATGGGGCCCACACACGATCGGTTTTGACTAGGGTTGTCCCGATACCACTTTTTTAAGACCGAGTACAAGTACCGATACTTTTTTTCAAGTACTCGCCGATACCGAATACCGATACTTTTTTTTAAATATGTCCCCCCACATATGCAGCCATGTCCCCCCACATATGCAGCCATGTCCCCCCACATATGCAGCCATGTCCCCCCACATATGCAGACATGTCCCCCACATATGCAGCCATGTCCCACACATATGCAGCCATGTCCCCCCTATATGCAGCCATGTCCCCCCATACCTAGATGCCGCCGCCGCATGGGTTAAACAGCGTGCGGGGAACATCACAGCTTTCATTTGAATAGCTGTAGTATTCCCCGCTGCGCCGCGTATAGACACTCCCCCTTGCTCGGGATTGGGGGAGTGTCTATACGCGGCGCGGCGGGAAATACTATAGCTATTCAAATGAAAGCTGTGATATTCCCCGCACGCTGTTTAACCCATGCGGCGGCGTTGCGGTATGCGACGGGGTCGGCGGCGGGGGGGTATTTGCGGGAGAACAAGTATCGGTCCCGATACCGATACTGGTATCGGTATCGGGACAGCCCTAGTTTTGACCGATGAAAACGGTCCATCAGACCATTGTCCTCTGTTTAAACTATCGTGTGTACGAGGCCTAAAGGGTTGCAAACTCTTTTTTCATTTTTCTCATCAGAGCCTTGCAAGTGCAGCAGCTGATTGATAACTATGAAACCTGTCTCATTAGATTAAGACCGGCCAGACACAATTCGAATGTCTCGGCCAGTTCAGCCAGAATCAACTAAGATTCGAATAGTTAATGGCCAGGCTGAATGTACCAAGTTGATCAATCAATTCATATGGGTACACCCAGCCTGCCAGATTCTCTTGCGCTTCCCCAGCCCATGGAAGCAGACAATTTCTAGGCAGGAGGGATTCCCATGACAGCACTGCCTGTGCTGATGAGGGAATCGTGCGAATTCCTTCGGGTTGCAGGAAAGAAATTTGCACCGTGTATGAACTTTTCACATGGACACAGACAAACAAATAGCTATTTCTTCAGAATATCAAAAGAGAGAAGTCTGCAACAAAGTTTGTAAAAATCCTTGTAATGTACAGAGGGAAAAAAAAATTTCTCAACAAAAGTGGAGTTACTCTTTAAACTATTGTGTGTCAACACAGTATTGCATAGAAAGCTCCTTAGTCTTTAATGTGCCTTGCAACATTTATTTCATTTATATGTCCTTCACCACTACCACCATGCTCTGATGAATGTGCCCTCACTTTGAATGTTGGACCTCACTATTCAAGAAACAGTAGGTCACACAGTGCTTGATTCCAATAAAAAACGCCCTCCGGGTACTTCTCTTATGGATGCTATAAACCAATATTCCCCTGACCAATGTCCTCTCCAGTGCATTCAAAGGTTAAAAAAAAGCTCCACAGTGTGAATTTATTTAATGACCTTTGTTAAAAGAATAAGAATGCACTAACAAGCTTAGATAAAACAAGCTGCAACAAAATGCAAAGGCAAAACCTTTGAGAAAGTCCGGTAGGGACACAATGAATCAGGTGGGTGGAACAGTGTGACATTGTCACATTGGCAGTCCTGAGGTTTCATCTTGGAATTCCTAGCTAGCTAGCTTTTACACATGGATTGAGATTGTGTTGCACTGATGTGGCATGGATGTGGTACAGATGTGCACTGATGTGTCATGGATGTGGCATGGATGAGTACTGATGCGCCGTGAATGTGGCACAGATGAGCACTGATGTGGCATGTATGTGGCATTGATGAGCACTGATGTGGCATGGATGAGCACTGATGTGGCATGGATGTGGCACAGATGAGCACTAATTTGGCATGGATGAGCATTGATGTGGCACGTATGAGCACTGATGTGGCATGGATGTGGCACAGATAAGCACTGATGTGGCATGAATGTGGCATAGATGAGCACCAACGTGGCATTGATGTTGCATGGATGAGCACTGATGTGGCATGGATGTGGCATGAATAAGTACTGATGTGGCATGAATGTGGCACGAATGAGCAGTGATGTGGCATTGATGTGGCTCAGATGAGCACTGATGTAGCATGGATGAGCACTGATGTGCCATGGATGAGGCACTGATGATCACTGATGTGGCACATATGAGCACTGATGTGGCACATATGAGGCACTAATGTAGCATGGATAAGGCACAATTGAGCACAGATGTGGCATGGATGAGCACTGATGTAGCATGGATAGGCACTGATGTAGCATGGATGGGCATGGATTAGCACTAATGTGGCATGGTGAGCATGAATAAGGCATGGGTGGGCACGGATGAGCCATGGATGAGCATGAATGAGCCATGGATGGGCATGAATGGACATGAATGAGCCATGGATGAGTGAGTAAGTGAATAACTTGTATAGCGCTGCAAATGCGAACTGAATTGCCTCAAGGCGCTTATTTCCATCCAGTGTTGTCCTTATCCTTCAGAAGAGATGAGTCTTAAGTTTTTTCCTGAATGCCGGATGGTTTTACTTCCATGCGGATGTTTGTGGGCAGAGCGTTGCATAGCCGTGGTCCTTGGACTGCAAATCTTCGTTCTCCCTTTGATTTGTAGTGGTACTTGGGGATGTGGAGGAGGTTTTGGTTAGTTGATCGGAGAATGCGATTAGGGGTGTAATGCTTTTTTTTCTCACACAAGTATTGAGAAGTGTTTCCTTGTGTGCACTTGTGGGTAAGACAGAGGGTCTTGAATGTGATCCTATCCTTTACGGTTAGCCAATAAAGAGTCCTCAGTGACGAGATGATGGATTCCCATGTTTTTTTCCCCCTTTCCAGTCTGGCTGCCGTGTTCTGGACGACTTGTAGACGCAAAATCTGATATTTAGGTAGGCCAATATAGAGGGAGTTTGCATAGTTGAGTCGGGAATTGATGATAGTTCCAACTACTGCTGCTATGTCTTCTTTTGGAATGAAGGGGATGAGTCTACGCAGCAGCCAGAGGAGATGGTGAGATCCGCTGACTACTGATCCTATTTGTGCATCCATCGACATTTCAGAGTCAAAGATGACTCTGAGACTTTTGATTTGGTGCTTGGGGTGATCATCTGTCCAAGGATGGTGGGTGGTGTCCATGAAATCTCAGCTTTTGTCTTTTGGTTTGCTTGGAGGAGAAGAAGTTCTGTCTTGGATCCATTGAGTTTGAGGGATCTCTCAGTCATCCAATCATCGATCAATGCGAGGCATTTTTCTAGACCGTTATATTGGTCTCTTTTCCCAGTGATGTGAAAGTAGAGTTGAGTGTCGTAGGCATATGAGTGGTAGCACAGGTCCTGTTTACTGATGATTTTGAAGAGTGGGCAGGGGTAGATGTTGAAGAGCATGGATGACAGGGGTGATCCTTGAGGGACTCCGCAAGAAATCGCATGAGTTTCAGAGGAGAAGGCTTCTAGTTTTACTGTCTAGGAAAGATTTTCTAGGAAGGATGTGAACCATGGTAGATCTTCATCTGTAACTCCTGCTACTTCTTTGAGGCGAATGAGTAGAGTTTTGTGGTCTACAGTGTCGAAAGCTCCACTGAGATCCAGCAGCACCAGGAGACATGATTCTTTGTTATCTGCTGCTTCGAGGGCATCATCCCATATTTTGAGAAGTGCTGTTTCAGTGCCATGGCCTGGGCGGAAACCTGATTGAAGTGGGTCCAAGAGTTTGTGTGTGTCCAAATAGAGTTGTAGCTGTTGTACTGCAGCTTTCTCCATAATCTTGGAGATGGTGTTCAGGCTTGTTATCGGTCTGCGGTGATTTGGGTCTTTAGGGTCGAGGTTAGGTTTCTTTAGAAGGGGGTTGATTATGCCTTGCTTGAGGGAGATTGGAACCATACCTTCTTTGAATGATTGGTTTACGAGATGTGTTATGTTGGGTGCCAAGATACCGGTACATTCTTTTAGGAGTTTTGTCGAAATGGTGTAATTTGGTGATGTACTGTCTCGAAGGCTTTTGATGATGTTTTTGGTAGTGTTGATGGTGATCGGGATCAGCACAAAATTAGTTGGTTGTATGATGTTTGTATTGACTTCCTCTTCTTGCTGTGGCTGAGTGAGGTTGGTTGTTTTTTTCTGTTGAATTACTTCCCAAATGTTTTCAATTTTGTCGATAAAAAAATCCGAAAGCTCATTACAGAATTCTTGAGTTTCATTTGCTGGAGGTTCTAGGCAGGTGGGGTTAATAGTCTGAGTGACTAATTTGAAGAGTTCACGGGGACGGTTTATGGCTTTTGATATGGTGTTTGAGAAATGTGCTTTTTTTGCTTTGAATATTGCTTTATGGTATTTATTAGTGAGTGCTTTGTAGTTTGTGCGGTTTTCCATTGTGGGATTTCTTCTCCATGCTCCTTCAGCTCTTCTGCGTTCTTGCTTCAGTAAAGTAAGAGTGTCATTGAACCAGCCTGAATTGTTTTTGATAGTGTGATTTTGAAGAGTACAGAGTGTAGTTTCTTCTGAGATCTTATCCAGTGTGTTGTTATTGAGTGTTTCGGTTTTTGGGCGGTGATGTTGGTGGTGATTTTGAATTCTAGCATGGTGGTCTATCCATGGTAAAGGCATGTTGTTCAGTGTATTGATGTCCATATTTTGTTTGAAGATGACATCCAGACTGTGCCCCGAACCATGCATGGAGGTATTTATCAATTGCTGCAGACCTAGTGCTTCCAGTTGTTTGATGCAGGAGGTGGCGATGGGGTCCTGGGTGCAATTAGCCCAGAGGTTGAAGTCCCCAAGTAAGAGAACATTTTTGGTTTTCAGGGTGTGTGTCGAGATGAATTCGGTGAGGGGTGTGAGGAGATTTGTCTTTGGTCCTGGTGGTCTGTAGCATAGTAGTATGTGGATGGTGTCCTGGGGAGTTGCTTGAAGCTGTAGAGTGAGAGTCTCCATGAAAGGCAATGAGTTCTGTAGAGTTGGTTTGGTGAGAGAGAGGTGGGATTTGAAGATCACTGCTAGGCCTCCACCTCTTTGTCCAATTCTATGCTCGGTTAGGATGGAGTAGTTCTCAGGCACCAATTCTGTTAGGATGGTGTTACAGTCAGGTGTTAGCCAGCTTTCCGTGATAAAGAGGCAATCTGTGTTGTTTTGAGTGATGAAGTCGTGGATTTCTTGTCTGTGTTTGACTGCCGATCTGGTGTTGATCAGGGCGCATGTTAAGTGTTGTAGTTGAAGTGGTGCCTTCTTGTTTTTGCTAGTTGATTGTTGATTCCTTCTTAGGAGTTGTTCTTTCTGTAGTATTTTTTGGGTGGAGGTTTGTAGTGTTGAGGCTATAATCCTAAAATTTTGGAGGGTGTCCGCTGAATATTTAACCACTTGACAACTGGGCACTTAAACCCACTTAATAACCAGACCAATTTTCAGCTTTCGGTGCTCTCACATTTTGAATGACAATAACTCAGTCATACAACACTGTAACCAAATGAAATTTGTGTCCTTTTTTCCCCACAAATAGAGCGTTCTTTTGGTGGTATTTGATCACCTCTGCGGTTTTTATTTTTTTCGCTATAAATGAAAAAAGAACGAAAATTTTGTAAAAAAATGAATTTTTCTTCATTTCTATTATAAAATTTTGCAAAAAATGAATTTTTCTTCATAAATTTGGCCTAAAATGTATACTGCTACATATCTTTGGTTAAAAAAAAAAATTGGATATTATTTAGTCTGGGTGAAAGTTATAAGGTCTACAAGCTATGGTACCAATTACTGAAAATTGATCAATTTGATCACATCTGATGTACTGACAGCCTCTCTCATTTCTTGAGACCCTAACATGCCAGAAAAGTACAAATACCCCCTAAATGACCCCTTTTTGGAAAGAAGACATTCCAAGGTATTTAGAAAGAGGCATGGTGAGTTTTTTGAAGTTGTCATTTTTTCCCAGGATTCTTTGCAAAATCAAGGTTTTTTTTATTTTTATTTTTTTTCCACAAAAGTTTCATATTAGCAGGTTATTTCTCACACACAGCATATGCATACCACAAATTACACCCCAAAACACATTCTGCTATTCCTCCCGAGTATGGCGATACCACATGTGTGAGACTTTTACACAGCGTGGCCACATACAGAGGCCCGGCATGCAGGGAGCACCATCAGGCGTTCTGGAGCACCCAGACCAGTTCTGACATTTCTCTCCTACATGTAAAAATCATCATTTATTTGCTAGAAAATTACATAGAACCCCAAAACATTATATATGCTTTTTTAGCAAAGACCCTAGAGAATACAATGGCGGTCGTTGCAACTTTTTATCGCGCATGGTATTTGCACAGCAATTTTTCGAAGTTTTGTGCTTTTTAAAAAAAAAAACATTAAAGTTAGCCCAATGTTTTTGCATAATATGAAAGATGAAGTTACGCCGAGTAAATAGATACCCAACATGTCACCCTTCAATATTGCACACGCTTGTGGAATGGCGCCAAACTTCGCTACTTAAAAATCCCCATAGGTGACGTTTTAAATGTTTTTACTGGTTACATGTTTTTAGTTACAGAGGAGGTCTGGGGCCAAAATGATTGCTCTCGCTCTAACGTTCGCAGCGATACCCCACATGTGTGGTTTGAACACCGTTTTCATATGTGGGCGGGACTTACGTACACATTCGCTTCTGTATACGAGCACGCGGGAACAGGGGCGCTTTAAATATTTATTTTTTATTTTTATTGTTCATTTTACTTTATTTATTTTAGTTTGACACGTTTTTCCCCAAAAATAAATGTTTTGATCACTTTTATTCCAATTACAAGGAATGGAAACATCCCTTGTAATAGGAATATAGCATGACAGGTCCTCTTTACAGTGAGATATGGGGTCAATAAGACCCCACATCTCACCTCTAGGCTGGGAAGCCTGAAAAAAAACAAGAAAAAAAACGATCCTGGCTTCGATCGCAGCGGTGAGTCAGAAGAAGCACCGGAGGGCGAAGGGAGTGGGGACGTCCCTTTTTGCCTCCCGTAAGAACGATCAAGAGGCGGAACAGCCGCCATGATCGTTCTTATGGTGTAGAGAATCGCCGGCTGAAAAAAATGATATCTGAATGATGCCTGTAGCTGCAGGCATCATTTAGATATCCCTGCACAAAGTCAAGGACCTCATATGACGTGGGCGGGAAGTGGTTAAAACACATTTTTTCCCCCAGAGTATTTTCTGGGTATTGCAAAGTATTGGCCGGGGTATTGCAAAGTATTGGTGCGGGGGTATTGCAGAGTATTGGTGCGGGGGTATTGCAGAGTATTGGTGCGGGGGTATTGCAGAGTATTGGTGCGGGGGTATTGCAGAGTATTGTGTGGGGGGTATTGCAGAGTATTGTGTGGGGGGTATTGCAGAGTATTGTGTGGGGGGTATTGCAGAGTATTGTGTGGGGGGTATTGCAGAGTATTGTGTGGGGGGTATTGCAGAGTATGGTGCGGGGGTATTGCAGAGTATTGTGTGGGGGGTATTGCAGAGTATTGTGTGGGGGGTATTGCAGAGTATTGTGCGGGGGTATTGCAGAGTATTGTGCGGGGGGTATTGCAGAGTATTGCGCGGGGGGTATTGCAGAGTATTGTGTGGGGGGTATTGCAGAGTATGGTGCGGGGGTATTGCAGAGTATTGTGTGGGGGGTATTGCAGAGTATTGTGCGGGGGGTATTGCAGAGTATTGTGCGGGGGGTATTGCAGAGTATTGCGCGGGGGGTATTGCAGAGTATTGTGCGGGGGTACTGCAGAGTATTGCGCAAGGGGTACTGCAGAGTACTGGCAGGGGGTACTGCAGAGTATTGCGCGGGGGTATTGCAGAGTATTGCGCGGGGGTATTGCAGAGTATTGCGCGGGGGTATTGCAGAGTATCGCGCAAGGGGTACTGCAGAGTATTGCGCGGGGGTATTGCAGAGTATTGCGCGGGGGTATTGCAGAGTATTGCGCGGGGGTATTGCAGAGTATTGCGCGGGGGTAATTGCAGAGTATTGTGTGGGGGTATTGCAGAGTATTGAGCGGGGGTATTGCAGAGTATTGCGCGGGGGTATTGCAGAGTATTGCGCGGGGGTATTGCAGAGTATTGCGCGGGGGTATTGCAGAGTATTGCACGGGGGTTTTGCAGAGTATTGCGCGGGGGTTTTGCAGAGTATTGCGCGGGGGTTTTGCAGAGTATTGCGCAGGGGTTTTGCAGAGTATTGCGCAGGGGGTATTGCAGAGTAATTGCGCAGGGAAGGCAGAGCATTGCAGAGTATTGCGCAGGGAAGGCAGAGTATTGCAGGGGTTAATGCAGGGATGGCTGAGCAGGGATGGATGGATCTGTGACTGCAATAGTCACAGATCCATCCCACACTGCTGCTGCCATCCGCGCTCTCCTCTCACACTGTACCGATCGGTACAGCGAGAGGAGGGAGGAACCGGCGTCATCAAATGACGCCGGTTTTTTTACCTGTGATCGCGCCGTCATTGGATGGCGCGATCACATGGTAAAAGACCGCTGTTGTCGGTCAGTTACCGTGATCTGTGTAGCGCCGGGTCTCATAGACCCGGCCCGCACAGAATTTTCTGTGTGCGCGCCCGAGGCGGCGCGCATTACTGCTTCTGCTGGGCGCCGTTTCAGAACGGCGACCCCCAGTTAAGCAACCACCTTGCCGCCGTTTTTGGACGGCGGCTGGTGGTTAACTGGTTAAAGTTGCACATGATGGGAAAAAAGTTGCTGTTGATGAGATGCTGCGATGATAATACAGCTGAGGCGGCGATTGAGGATGACAAGGTGATGCTGATCCTGAGGATGCAGCAGATAGGGTGGTAATGATGACGATGATGATAGTGATGCGAAAGGTAATGGTGGCCATAAGTGAAGGTGATGGACCCAATTGATCTAAAAAAGCCGCCTACCTGTTGATCCAGAGGATGGGCATGAATGAGCATGAATTAGCCATGGATGGACATGAATGAGCCAAGGATGAGCATGTATAAGCATGGATGGGCACGATATGAAGCTCGGATGAGCCATGGATGGGCACAGATCAGCGCTGTGAGCACTTCAGATCCAGCCCACGAGCGCTGTTGCACCCGCTCCCTCCTCTCACACTGTACCGTTCTGTGTGAGAAAAGGGGAGGAGCAGTCATGGCCCGGTCGGCAAGTGGTTAAGACATTATTTTTTTACATTTTGAAGGGTGTATTTTTTTAACAAAGGTGCCTGTGTTTTTTTTTACTATTTACACTTTTTATAAATAATTTACAAGGGGTACTTACTCAAATAGACGGTAGGGCCTGATAGCTGGGGCCCTCTTATTCTAAAAGGAGATTCCAGACTCAAAGTCCCCCCGAAGACCCCCCAAATCCCTTTTGGTGGACAGGTTGTGGGGATGAGTCATTGAATCCATTAAGTATAAGGTACCTTGCAAGGAGGAAGGCTTTACTGTCCCTTTGCATGGTACTCTCTCAATGTTGAAACATGTGGCCTGGTATGATTCAGGAGGGGGGGGGCACATTGTCATTCATCATTTACTCCCCACAGACAATGCAGCTCAGTGTCAACTTATTTGTATTTAAACATGGGTGAACAATAAGAAATTTACAGCTATGTTTAAAGGGGTTGTAAAGGTTCATTTTTTATTTTCTAAGTAGGTTCCTTTAAGCCAGTGCATTGTTGGTTCACTAACCTTTTCCTTCGATTTCCCTTCTAAATGTTTTTTTTCTTTGTCTGAATTCCTCACTTCCTGTTTCTCCTAGTAAGCTTGCCCCCATCATCCGAGCCGTTCTGGCTGGGGTTTAGTCAGCCAGAACAGCTTACTGAGGAGGAACAGGAAGTGAGAAATTCAGACAAAGAAAACAAAGAAAAAAAAACATTTTTGAAGGGAAATTAAAGAAAAAGGTAAGTGAACCAACAATGCACTAGCTTAAAGTGGAGTTCCACCCATAAATATAACATTACATCAGTAGTTTTAAAAAAATGTCATTAGTCCTTTATGAATTTTTTTTTTTTTTAGATGCCTTCAAAGTGTTGTTGCTAGGCAGAATAGTTAATCTTCCCACTTCCTGCACCTAGGTGCTTAATGCACCGCACAGACTCCTGGGAATGTAGTGGGTGTAACTTTCCAGGAGTCTGTGCACTTCCCAGTCTCAAAGAATCATGTGACTTGGACAGCACAGGTGCTGAAACCTGATCTGACACTGCTTGTGCAGCACTGAGCATGTGCGAGATCTGGAAGGCAGAAATCCAGGAAGTCATACAGTCTGGCTTCATGATGCCCACACTTAAGATGGCCCCAGTCAATTTCTATTTTATAAAGTGTCTAAATGCTGTAACAACCTAACAAAACAGACTTTAGTTTACAGACTAACTTTACTAGAATACATTAAGCTTGTGTATTACAGGGGTATTTATATTTAAAAAGTGAAATTGTGGCCGGAACTCCGCTTTAAAGGAACCTATTTAGAAAATAAAAAACAAACCTTTACAACCCCTTTAAGGCAGATTAAAGGAGATTCAGGCAGGTTAAAGGAGATTGTCTCATTTCCACCCCATTGACATATTTTTGCACCAAGGCACTGAAATAAATCCATATTACACTGTAATCTCTCTCTATCCATTGCTGGAGTTTTTAGTGTCTCTCAAAATCTTAACACAACCATTATATGTTGAATAATATTCCAATGTAGTAAGTGCTGGTATATAATGAGAAAACATATGTATTTCACTCTAAGTGTGCTATTTGACACGTTTGGCTATAAGATGTTAACTATTTTTATGAAGGTGTGAGGCAAAGTACAAATTAAAGACAGGCAAATGTTGCTTTACAAAACAGTTTTGTTGAAGCATATGGATATACTTAAACATCAGCTTGAGTCTTTTGGCCAAAGCCAAGTGTACAAAGTCATCCTATTGGCTGGAATAATGCCGATCATAGTTAAGGTTATGATCTGGCAGAAAAAAGTCCCCAAGGCATTTTCCATATATACTTTTTTTTCTAGATCACATTATGGTGTGAACGTAATATAGTATTTTTCCAACTTTTGTCCAAGTGCTAACAGCTGTTACATATATTTGGCACATACGTCTTAACAAAATTCCACAATGCAAACTTTCTGAACATAGCTGCATTGACTACAGGTGCTAAGTCCTCAAAACAGAGGGCTTCTTTTCAAATGTAAACATTAATTAAAATCCATAATCCTGTTACATATAAGTATGACATTACTGGTTTCAGTCTTTCTAACAGGTTTTTAATAGCAATTTTATCTGTAAGCAATGCAATGTGAATAGTTTGCCTGATTTTAGTCAATTTATAAAATGAGAATTGATGTGCTTATACCAGTAAATGTATGTAATGTTCATTTTATTTTCATAAATCATATCAAAGGCGAAACAGAAGGTTTCCTTTTGAATGTGTTGCTGGCAGAATATATAGAACAGAGAGAAAGAGAAGGGGGAGTTATTTGTACTATTGTTATCCAGTAAAACAAGCTCTAGATGTGACAGTTTTTCACAATCAATCTATCAACAATTTAAGCATTGCCTATAATCTTTATGTGCATAGTTTGCCATCTTCTTTGTTTCATTTTAGCGGTGCTACTAAAGAAGGAATGAGAGAATAAGGTTTGTATAAATGTCATTGATCATCTCATAAGGAGATCCCTGACCCCAAGGCTACTAATTAAGGAAAATCAAAGAAGGAAGGATGTAGGAAGGGTGTTGTTTTAATACATCCCTTGTTAAAATGACCGATGACTATAGGAACTAATAGTCGAATGTGTTTCATTTTTTCTTCAGGCATGAATAAAAAATGGACTGGATCAGTGTCCTCAGAAATAGTGCAGTGTGATCTAGTCTTTAATAGAGATGGGGGAAAAATAACACTTAACAATACAAAGATCAAGATCATACAGCATATAAAATGCTTAAATGTGCATCCTCACAGGGTGACACTGACTGTGGATGCATTGGTATGCATGTGCCAACATCCCGATATATTTGAAATGAACACTAATTTAGGCTAGGAGATTGGACTTTAACGGCACACAAGTAGTTAATGTAAAAATCTAAGGGTTTTTATTATAGAGATTTATATAAAAGTACATAAAAAAAGAATAACAGTATAGTAATTATTGGTATATGGCCCAGAGAAATGCTATATCTTTTCCAAAAAATTACAATAGTGTAAATATACTCAGATTGCAGGAGATACATATCCAACAAACGATGATAATTAAACAGTATGTATATGAAGTGTATAGCCTTAATCATGGGTATGCAGAATATTTTTCTTGCTCTGCTCTACATATTTCGCGTAACGAAATGCTTCTTCATGGTCATAAAAAAAGACAGCTGGGTATTAAACAAAGCACAGTCTGCTGGTAAGCAAGAAAGGAGGATTCCTTCCAGGTGTATTTATCTCTATATGCCAAAGATTGCACACTGATATAAATCTGGTGCGTGGGCTGGGCAGGGATAATCTGTCCAAAAATTAGCCCAAAGAAGGTAACGTAGCCATGTTTTTAAGATCTGGAAAGTTGGCGTAGTGGAGTGTCCTGTGGGGAGCCTCTCCTGTGTGCTAGCAGCATATGAAATTGGTTTGGTTGTTTGGGTGTTCTGGCGAACACCGAACAATATGCTGAGTTTGAGGAAAATTCGAAAGCCGCGGAACCCTGTTAAAGTCTAAGGGAAATTTGGCGCATGTTTCCCCTTAATATCCATACCAAACCTGATGGGCCTGGTATGAAATGTGGGGGGGCCCCACGCAATGTTTTATAAATTTTGGTTCGGGGTTCCCCTTAATAGTCATACCAGACCCAAAGGGCCTGGTAATGGACTGGGGGGGGGACAATTCCGTTTTTTTCAATGACTTTTATCTGTATTGCCAGGACCCGACATTTCATTATAGCCGCGAGTAGTTTTAAATAACTTTTTTTCCTTTAGAAATGTCATTTTGTGCAGGGACTGTTCTAAACACGGGGAAATGCGCTTCTTTACAGGCATACTATAGACACCACGCATAGTTGTATACAAAATGCACTTTTTATCTTTCAAAAAGTGTTTCCCAGTGTTAAACCTTTCATCCAATTTCTAAATGGCTGCATTTGTAAATTTTAAAAGCCAATATAAAGGAATAGTAGTGGTAAAAAAAATCCCTTGTGGATTTATTAACCTTTTTTTGGGGTTAATTCTCCTTTAACCACTTCAGCCCCGGAAGAATTTACCCCCGTCCTGACCAGAGCATTTTTTGCGATTCGGCACTGCGTCGCTTTAGCTGACAATTGCACGTGCGACGTTATACCCAAACAAAATTTACATCCTTTTTTTCCCACAAATAGAGCTTTCTTTTGGTGGTATTTGATCACCTCTGCACTATTAATAAAAAAAGAGGGTCAATATTGAAAAAAAAAAAAAAGCAATATATTTAACTTTTTGCTATAATACATATAGCCCAAAAAAAATTCATGGCATATTTATTAATAATTTTTTTTTTTACTAGTAATGGCGATGATTTGCGATTTTTATCGGTACTGCGACATTATGGAGGACACATCCCTGTCATATCGCTAGGCAGAACAGGGAAATGCCTTGTTTACATAGGCAACTCCCCGTTCTTCCTCTCATCACTGCAATCGTGGGCCGCCAATGAACATCGAGTTGGCGGGACCAGCGGGCACATTCTCGAGGTGCCCGCTAGGTGGCAAATTTAAAGGGACGTACAGGTACGCCCATTTGCCTGCCCGTGCCATTCTGCCGACGTATATCGGTGTGCGTCGGTCGGGAAGCGGTTAAGGGGGTGTGGCAGGAGGCATGTCCTATGCCTACATACGTTTGCTAGTAGGTGACCCTCATTCCCATTTCAAAATGTTGGGAGGCATAGATTTGTGTGTATACACAAACAGACGTAGCTTCAGCCAGCCTGTCGCTGGCTGTACACGTCTGTACAATCCACCTGTAGCTCCTGGGTAGAGAAATGCGCCTGAATGCTCACTATACAGCCCTATTGTGGCCATGTGCAAAAGGCCATGTGCAAAAGGCCTCAGATACATGTTAGATACATAACACAAATGCCTATTTACATATGCCCTAACTGTATGTATGATTCCATTAAACTGACAGGGAGGGCCCATGAACCTGAAAATAGCCTGAAGCCCAAGGTATAATGAGGGGAATTTATCAAACCAGGAGCACTCAGAATCTGAAGCAGCTGGGCACGACAACCAATCAGCTTCTATCTTTAATTTTCAAACCTGAAGTTAACAATCTGAAAATAGAAGCTGATTGATTATTATGCACAGCTGCTTCAGATCCTGTTCGCTTAAAGCGGAACTTCACCCAAAAGAAGAAATTCTGCTCTTCCTCCCCTCCTCCTCCTTTACATTTGGCTTTTTTTTTTAAGGCAGCTCTTCGACTTCTAGGCAGATTGCCGTGACAATCCTAGAGGAAGTCGACCCCCTCCTCTTTCCCCTGCAGCCTTCTGGGAAACATCACAGGTCCCAGAAGACTGCGGGACCAATCACAAAGCCCAGAACCCCTCGTGCATGCACAGTTGGAAGCCAGGTGTGAGGCTGCAAGGCTTTGCTCTCGGCTTCCCTTAGTCAAGATGACGGCGCCTGCACCTCAGGCCAATATAAGAATCGGCTCAGGTAAGGACAGCACTGGGTCAAGGGGCAGGTAAGTGTCCTTATCTTAAAATTCAGCAGCTACAGTATTTGTAGCTGCTGACTTATTTTTTTTGGGGGGGGTGGGGGGGAGACTGGAGCTCCCCTTTAAGTTCTCCCCCATGAATCCAACACCGGATACAACAATGAAGATGACCAGATAGAAATCAGCTCTCATAGTCGGTTATAGAAAACTGCTGAAACCAACTTCTTTTACTGTAACATCATTTCATTGCTTTTTTTAAAATGTTGTTAAACAATCATTCAGTGTTACCTAATATGTAAAATAACCAGTGTAAAGTTTGGACACTACAGAAAGATCAATAATCAGTGAAGGGGTTAATCTTCAGTGAAAAAAACTGACAGTACCGCAGTCATAGGGGTACACATGGAGACATAATTCTCAGCTTCAGAGACCAGAATAAACACATAATAGAACATTCCAAATCACAAAGAACACTGAGAGTCTTGCTCAGTCTGTGTAATGACCTACACAGTTCTAAAGTGACAGTAGTTAAAATGCGTTAATTAAATGGATAATTTCAGCAAATTAGCCTATTGTAGGCTTTGTATCGCAGCTTTTCTCCTCTTTTATACAAGTTTCATAATGAAACAATGTCTGAAATTAAGCACTAAGGACAGAACAATTATATTCATTCTACTGTTAACATCTTAAATCCTCGCCAATACTTTTTTTTCTACCTCCCAAGTTGAATATTTAACTGCTGAATTTTGAGGATATCTGGCTAATGTAAAATGTGGATGCATTCAGACCAGACCTTACATGGATATATATTATCTTTGGGACAATAATGAATAGTCTGTTTGCAATTTTTATTGTTTATAGATGGTATATGTATTTATAACAATTGTATGCTGAATTTCCTACTTAAGGAGCACAGCACATTGGATGTGTCTGCCTTTCTCTATATACAGTGGGCCAGATTCTCAAAGGCGTTACGACGGCGCAACACCATTAGCGCCGTCGTAACACCTCATCTGGCCCCGGGTATCTATGCGACTGATTCTCAGAATCAGTTGCGCATAGGTACCCATTAGATCTGACATGCGTAAGGCTGTTACGCTGTCAGATCTTAAATGTATTTTTTTTTCCCGCCGCTAGGTGTCGCATCGTCGCTTTTCCCCGTCGTCTATGCAAATGAGGTAAGTACGGCGATTCCCGAACATACGCGAGGTCGACGCAGCGAATTAACGTCGTTTGCGTAGCGTACCCGACGCGTAAGGTTGCCCCTGCTAATTAGCAGGCGCAACCAATGTTAACGATGGCCGTAGTTCCCGCGTCGAATTCAATAAAAATTACGTCGTTTGCGTAAGATGTCCGTGAATGGCGCTGGACGCCATTTACGTATACATCTAGGCAAATGACGTCGGGGCGACGTCATTTAGCGCAATGCACGTCGGGTAATTTACCCGACGGAGCATGCGCAGTACGCTCGGCGCGGGAGCACGCCTAATTTAAATGGTGCCCGCCCCATTTGAATTGGGCGGGCTTGCGACGAGCAATCTAACGCTACACCGCCGCAAGTTTACAGGTAAGTGTTCTGAGAATCAGGATGTAAACCTGTAGACCTGCGGCGGTGTAACGTAGATCTCATATATTCCGCTGCCCAGGAGCAGCGCGAATGTATGAGAATCTGGCCCTTTATGTGTAGTGGTACCCCCATAGGGGGCTGCTGGTAGATGTGGTCCATCTCTCACCCTGCACAATCAGGCACACAGTTCTCAGACACTCTTAGGCCCCGTACACACGAGGGGATCTCCACTGAAAACGGTCCGCCGGACCGTTTCCAGCGGAGATTCCTCCTCCGGATTTCGATCCGATGGCATCAAAATCCACGCGGAATACATCCGCGGTGACATGTCGCGCTGTCGCCGCGACGATGACTCGGCGACGTGTGCGACGCTGGAAGGTAAGTACTTCCACGCATGCGTCGAATCATTACGACGCATGTGAGAGAGGGGAGCGGACGGATTGATCCGGTGAGTCTGTACAGACGACCGGATCAATCTGCTGGACACGATTCAAGCGGATAGATTTCTTAGCATGCTAAGAAATTTCTATCCGCTTGAAATCGATCGGCCGGAGGAATCTCCGCGGATAAATATCCGCTAGGCCGTACAGACGACCGGAATTGTCCGCTGGAACTGATCCGCGGATCAATCCCAGCGGATAGATCCGGTCGTGTGTACGAGGCCTAAGGCAGAAAACCAGTCCTTGCACTTTGTTTTTTTTTGTGTTATTGGGGGGGGGGGTATTCAACTTGGATGGGGTAAAGGTAATTATGGGATGCCCACTTGATTGAAGAAAAGCTGAAGACTTGAGACTGAACTATATACACTCTCTGTATATACACCTTCTCACTTCCATCTCCAGCACATCACTTGTTTACTGCCTATTTCAGAGCAGCTAGCACTGTAGTTTAGGCCTGACACTGGTTTAGCCAAGCCTAAGTAAATTTCCTTTGCAGGCAAGGACCGTGGACCCCTTTGGTGTAGCAAAAATGGTGGTAGTCCTAGTGCTAGATGTCCATGTGGCTACTAATACCAGAACCACATCTTCAGGCCCTGCCAGCCCCTCTGGCTGCAGCTGGCCTTTTCCAGTGCCCGTGCCACCACAGTCCACTCCACTGGCTCTGCACTCATCCCAAACTGCACTCTCCCAGCCCTCTCAGGCGTGTCTTCCAGTTCTTCAAACTGTGTAAACACTCACCAGCTGCCTCTGTGGAACTCATGGAGACTTTCCTGGCAGTGTTCTCTTGCTGTCCTCTCTTGCTCCTCCTGTGCCTCCTGGTCAGGACACCTCTGTGGGTTGTAAGAGGGTTCAGTCTGCACCCGATCCCAGGCCCAAGGTCATCCCCCCAGACCGGGGAGCTCCCTCAAAGGCCACTGACAGCGTAACACTCCATCTCCATCTTCCATCCGATCACAACTCCTCCCAAGCTAGGCTGACCCCGAGTATTTAAGGGCAACTGACCCCTGCCAATCCAACTTGGGGATTGGAGAGGGCCCTCAGAATACTCCAGGCAGCTCCATCTCTCTTCCTTTCCAGAAGATTCTAGCATGTTCTGGAAGCAGAGGTGAGGTCTCTGTGATGCTGCCAGTGAGTCATCCAGCTCTTCCTGGCTTTCTGCCAGCCCAGAATTAACTACAAGCCAAGCCAGCTTAAATTTAAAAAAAGATATCTGTACACACCTAGCAAAACTAGAGGGTGCTACATATAAATGGAAAAGTATGAAAAGGTTTCCAATGAAAAAATATATATTTTTTAGCTCAGGTTACACCCTTTATGAAATACAACATGCTCTCTAGTTGGCTTGTACTCTGCACATTTTTTCTTTTTTTTTTTCGGTAGATTTATTACTGTCTGGCCCACATTGTGGACCCTTTTCTTCACTTTCTGTGCCAGGTGGAACCCGTAATTTAAAATGGTTCTAAAGGCAGAAGTTTTTTTATCTTAATGCATTCTATGCATTTTAATGCTCTCCCTTCTGATTGGCTGAGACACAGCAGTGGGTGCAATTGGCTCCCGCTGCTGTCAATCAAATTCTATGTTCACCAGAGCCAGTCTGTGAGCATGAGTTGAGGGACCCCGGACCAGGAGTCAGCTACAGCCAAATCCATCCTCACCACTAGAGGCTCTGTGAAAACCTGCTGGCTCTTATATTCTGCTCACTGGGGAATCTCACGCTCTAGCTCCCTGTTTGGTCCGTGTCAGTGTTCAGGTGGAACTGCTTTCCTCAACCACCCAGAGCTCCATCCGCAGCAGTCAGCCAAAGGGACCACAACCTTAGCGGTGTGCTCCTAACCCCATTGGTGTGCATCTGT
The DNA here is from genome assembly GCF_905171775.1 of Rana temporaria. Taxonomy (NCBI): domain Eukaryota; kingdom Metazoa; phylum Chordata; class Amphibia; order Anura; family Ranidae; genus Rana; species Rana temporaria. The sequence goes on along the minus strand of NC_053496.1, from coordinate 72,121,147 downwards.
CACCTGGCCTCAGGTGACCTGACATGTCCCCTGTAGTAGTTGCCAATTTTTATTAGAAACATTTGGTTTTTAAGGTGATACTGGGTAGGCATCCCAATCAATATAAACTTTGTGGGCAATGTCAAGGCATGCCCTCTATCCTTGTAGATACTGTCCTTGGCAGTTGCCTTTAATGCACCATTTATACAAGCTCTTCAGAATTCTGCACGTTAAAATTTCAGCAGATTCTAATTAATTTAATTTAATTTCCAAAAATGTCAGTTGTATGCTGTGGATTATAGCCCTGAAACTGCATTTAACCGACTTTACATTTTCTGGACTCAGCATATCATTTTATTATATCATCTTAGCCCATTTATTACATGTATTTTCCCACAGTTATTTCATAATATACTGAGGCCAACATAGTCATCACAGACTATGTAGGAGTGTTTACTTAAATTTAGTTTTACTCATTGTTTGAACTTGTAAGCATCTTGTGAACAGGAAGTTATTCAGACAGTACTCGGGAAGTGCAAAAAAGGAAAATGCTTTCCCAGTGGAGTTTAAAACAATTAGCAACTTGTTTTAAGAGCATCTCCTTAAAGTAGTCAGTGATAAGGAAATACTTTCATGGCCAGTTCATAAGGTAGAAATAGAATATCTATTCATAGTGTATACTGTAAATAATGAAAATAATACTTTATTTTAACTGACAGATAGACATGTGTGGTTTGTTTCGTTATGAATCAAAATTTGTACAAAAAGATTTGGCATGGGGTTCCCCTAAAAATCTATACCAGACCTTAAGGGAATGGTATGGCATGGGGGGGGGGCACGCTGTTTTTATTTTTAGGTTTGTAATGCCGTCAGGTGTTTGTTTATCTCACTGACAGCAGATGAGTCATGGTTGTTGAGGATGCAGTAGAAACCCGGGGGCCACATATTTGTGAATTTCCCCTTGTGCTGGGAGCGTGTCGTACAGCACGCTCCCAGCACAGAGACCATGGGTTTACAAGAGTCCCAGGCCCATTCTATTAATCGGAATCCTAAGCATCCTGTTCTGGGTCACCTGAACGTTGTGATAGCCTCTGATTGGCTATCACAGTGATTAATAACTGTGAAGCCCGCTACCTGTCTTCTGTCTCTGTGTCAGGGCTGGGCTTAGCCCTCCCTTCTCAGAGCTTAGGTTGCTCAGCTATCAGTTAATTGCCAGTACTCATCATTCCACAGTGACTCACCTGGTAATCATATCCTGCTTGTTAACATGCCCTACTGGCTATTTAAGCTGTATGGATTAGATCTCCTGTGCCTTCGCCTTGGTCAACATATCTAGAGACTTTCTGCTGTGTTCCTGTTGAAGACTTGCCTGGCTGACGTCCCTTTTAGTTCCTGAACCTGTCTGCTGCTCTGACTACGCTGATCTCTGGCTCCCAGATTTTCTGGCTTGTTCTGACTACCCGATTTGGTTACCGAAACCTGGCTATGTTTTAAATACGTTTGCTATTTGTACCATTTTTATCACTATATTAATGGTTTGATTTTTACTGCATTTTCTGTCTCTGTCTGATTCATGGTTCCTGACCCTCTGTGAATTGACAAGAGAGAGACATTGGGGGTTATTTACAAAAGGCAAATCCACTTTGCACTACAAGTGCAAAGTGCACTTGAAATTGCACTGAAAGTGCACTTGGAAGTGCAGTCGCTGTAAATCTGAGGGGTAGATCTGAAATGAGATGAAGCTCTGCTGATTTTATTGTCCAATCATGTGAAGCTAAAATGCTGTTTTTTATTTTCCTTGCATGTCCCCCTCAGATCTACAGTGACTGCACTTTTAGTGCAATTTCAAGTGCACTTTGCACATGTAGTTTGCACTTGTAGTGCAAAGTGGATTTGCCTTTTGTAAATAACCCCCACTGTATCACTCTGTCCTCACAGAGATAAACAAAAGTGTGTGTATGATTTATTTTTTATAATAATAAAAAAGAAAAAAAAAAAACCTAGATTAACCACTTGGGATCCGCGCTTTGGACAAAAGACATCCACAGCGCGGCTCTCAAGTGCCGAGTGGATGTCTTTGGACATCCTGTTGTTGTCATTCCCCGTGCGCGCCGCTGGGGGCGCGCAGCGGGGAAACAACGTGCCCGGCGCATCACTCGGGAGCCGATGCATTGCCAGGAAGGCCGCGGTGTCCGCCAGGTACCCGCGATCGGCGGTGACAGCAGGGACGTGGAGCTCTGGAAGAAATATACAAAGCACATCAAGATTCAAGCACAAGACGCTTGTATTTAGACACTATGAGGTCTGTTCATTTTACAAGTGTAGCGCCCTGAAGAACAGGCGCTGCTTTAAATTTAATGGGGGTCTGAGCTGTTATTTGGCTCAGATCAGAATGATTGAGGGCAATTTAGCCTCTGTTCCAGCCATGGCTGTGTTGGGAGTATCCACCATTGATCGCCTGGGGGTGTTGTTACCACCCCAGGCCAAGGGTGGCAGCAGCCAGGCCATGGTGTTTTGAGTGTCCCCCTCAGCAGCGAATCAGTGGGAGTGGTCGCCCCGCTGTGCATGCTGGGGAGGGGTACTTAAGGGACAGACGCCAATTGGTGTGGGGTCTGTTGTTTGTCCGCGCCTTGTGGCCCGCCTGGCCAGGGGTGCACGTTGTGAATCCTGGCTCCGGGACCACGTTGGTCCAGGTCTGCGGCTTTGTTAGCTTGGCCCAGTTGTCTGGCTGGGGCCTGTACTGCAGAGGTGATCCTGTGCTGTCCGTCCTGTGGGAGGAAGCCACTTGATGAAGGAAGCCAGGGGAGGACCTGTCCCGTGAGGACCATGCAAGAGGCTGGTACCTTGGGGGAAGGCCTGAAAACTTCACTTGAGGATGTACCGTACACCGAGAGGCCTGACAGTGTCACCTGTCGGATCTAAAAGTTCTAGTGAAACAAAGCTAAAGAGATCCGGGTGCTGAATCCTGTGGCAGAGGATTCCTGACCGAAACATCTCACCTACAAAGGAAGGTCTGTGTCAGAGACTGTACTTTATTCCGTGCGCCATCCCGGCTGCTAGGCCAGTGAGAGGGACCTATCCGGGTGAGCAATACCCATTCTGGCTAGAGTGGCGACGAGAACTGTTTGCTGGAAACAGGGGAGTTTCCTTACTTTTGACTGTGCACCTGAACCTACCTACCCTTCCACCCATCATCCTTCTTTTCTACTAAAGTTCTCACAAATAAACCCAAAGAGAAAAGAGGTATATTGTGTGTGGACATTGAAGTTCTTCGGACTCTCCTTTCACCCTGGACAGTGAGAATATAGAAGTAACGTGCCACCCAAAATATAACCAGCAGCTCTTGCAGGGGTAGTGCTACACAAGGAAAATGTTTACTTTGCAAGGGAATTTTCTATTAACTTAACCTCCCTGGCGGTATGATTCTGTCTGGAATTACGTACCAAAAGCGGTACATTTATTTTGCAAGGAAATTTGGCGTTTTATACTGTAGGCCTGTAATTTTTAGAAATAACTCACTTAAATCTGACCAAGCAAGAGTCTTGTAGGCATCCCGGTTATGATTTTTTTTTTAAAACAAAATTATAAATTATAATATAATAAATAATTATAAATAGTTATAACAAATAATAATATAATTATAATAAAAATTATTCAATAATGTAATCAACTCAAAATCACTGAAATTTGCTCAGTTGTCGCTGTCATTATTTTATTTTTTTTATGACGAATTTCCCCACAAATCGCTATCGCACATTTCTGCAAGTGATTATAATTTATTATCGCTGTTTTCTAGCTGATCTAAAACCATTTTTGACATAAAGGGACACTTTTGGACAATCTACAGTTTTTAGGCAGAAATGACATTTTTTATTTTTATAAAAGTACATGTAAGGCACTGGGCAGACCACTAGGGACAAGGGGGTGTGTATTTTTTACATACAGTACTGTAATCTATAAGATTACAGTATACTGTATGTAAAGTGTTTGTTTACTTTTTTGAATTTGGCCCCGTTTCCGCTCCCGTGCGTCGTAACGTCGCAGGGAACGGAGATCGGCGGCACACGGGGAGACTGTGAATCGAGCGAGGAGGTCCTGCTCGCTCACACAGTGGGGTGGCATCGCTGGATCCAGGGACAAGGTGAGTAATTTGCCTGTGGATCCAGCGAAAGGTAAGCCGCGCCGCTGCACGTCCACCCCGAGCGTGACTCGGGGATACCGATTTTAGCATTGAAAACCAACCCCGAGTCACGCTCGGGTTTACCGCCAGGTAGGTTAAGTAAGTGAAATGGTTGTTGCTCTTGGTTGGGTGATGGAAGTCAGCAGAGCTAAGAAAAGGGACAATTCCTTGCAAAGCAAACTATTTGCCTTTAGTAAACTAACTCCCTGTTTAAACCAGACTTCAGCTTTAAACAGTTGTGGACAATGTGAGTGCTACATATGAGAACCTAATTTGGTAATAAACCCAAAACCAAAAATGTACTATATTGCAGCTTACCAATCATTAGTGGTGGTGGATGGATTTGTTTTCTTTTTCTAGGCTTTTTTTCTTCTGTTTTTACCTGGTGATCTGGGCAGTAATAAACCTCCTGTGTTACAGTGTCCCTACTCTAGATCAGTGGGCACAGAGGCACCTTTGGACAGCAGCATTGTTAATCTGCAGGGATGGACTAGAGATTTAAATACATAAACAATTTGAAGCTAAATGGCAGCCACAATTTACAGTATAAACAGTAACAACACACATTTTTCTTTTGGAATAAAGGACATCATCATAAACAAAGGCTGATCATTGTATGCACCCCTGTCAGTGGTAAATGGTTTGTCTCAAACCTGTAACTGATACATCTGGAAGAGAGCTTGTTAAAAAAACAAAACAAAAAAAACAGACGTATGGCAGGATCTCCAGGTCAAAATAAAGGAAAAAAAGCCCCAAAAAAGAATACAAATTCAGCCATTACATCTAACAATTAGTAAGCTGCAATATAATAAATGTTTGCCCCATTCCCGCTCCCACTCCCTTGAACTTGATGGCAATTCCTTGCTGTCAAACCAACAGCTAGTGACAGCGTCTGCTTGATGTGAAAGAGGCTTTGGGGGGGAAATAGGAGAAATAGTTTGTCACTTCATGCATCATGAAGTCTGTCTGTGCACAATATTTCACCCCATTTTGTTTTTCATGGTGATTTGGTTTGGTTCACCTTTCACTTTACTTATTTTCTAACCAATAACACACATACAAAATAAAATAAGACATATATATATATATATATATATATATATATATATATATATATATATATATATATATATATATATATGTGTCTTATTTAATTATTTATTATTTTTTTTTGTACTTTATTTACTTAAAAAAACGTGCACAATTGCAAAAAAAAAAACACGTTTTATTTCATGTGTAAATAACTTTGCAATGCTTTGTACCAAAATCATATTTTAGTGTAAAAAAAACAGGACAAATTATAGAATAACATTTATACTTTGTATCTACAGTAACACTATTTTATACACTAACACTGATCAAAACAGAGAAAGTGGATTTTTTGCCGTTATGTTGCTTTTTTGTATATGGATTGCCAAAAAACAAAAACAGATTGAAAACACAATATCACCAAAAGTAAGCCTTGTTTGTCATAAGGTTTTTCAACAGTTAGGATGACTCAAGATATTATATTATAGCATATTTGTCTATGGCTTCTGATAATTTAAGAATTGGAAGACATATTTATTAATTGGTAAAGTATATCTGAACCCAAGAAGCAGAATTTAATTTATTGTGGCTTCCCAGTTTATAGACGTAGTTGCAAAATTAATTTTCTTTTTAAACAACATTTCCCTATATTTTCACCAGGTGATTCTGCCTGTAAAGCACTTTTTGTCCTAAGGTGACAATGCTCACTCACTGTCCTGTATCTATGGAGGAACAGTGTTGCCCCCTACAATAAAAAGTGTGTTAGGAGTAAGGAACATTTACCCCTCCCCTCACAGATAAGGCTGGAAACAACACTAACTGAAACTGATAACAGTTAGTAAAGGCAGAGAACACATAAAGTTATCAGCTCACTGGATTGTTGGTAGAATCAATAGGTATTTTTTGTACTTATTAAAAAATAAAACACAATAGTTTTAATGGAATATTTAAAGTGGATGTAATCCCTCTCCTATACCCAGTAAAGTGAACAACATATCTGCTGTCTTCGGCTTTATATACTCTTTAGAATTCTAACATCGTGTTAGAATTTTTCCTTACTCATTCAGCAGTAGGTGTGGATTCTTGGCTTACACTGTGTGACAGCTGATTGGAGGAAAGGCACACACCCCCACTCCACATAGACAGAGAAACAAATATACTTTCAGAGCTGTACTGTGACAAGATAAGCTCTCTGCTAATCTATTTATAGCACCAAACCCCCTGACACAAATTTTAGGCTGCTTTTATCTCCCGTCTAGGAAAACTTGTCAGAAGTTATCATGCTGAAAACAGGAGCAAAACAGCAGAAAGACACAGGACTTTGGGCTTTAGAGAGAGAAGTAAACACTACAGATATATGTACCCAAGTCAAATTTCATAAATCAGGTTTACATCTACCTTAACAGATCAAAAGGGAGCAATTAAAAGAAGTTCATTATTAGAGTTTACATTAATTTGTGTTATCTCGATTGTCCAATGTTTGGTAACATTAGTTAACACTAATAAGGAATATTATCTAGAAAGCTGAATTTTAGTTTATTTTTGTACAATAAACAATAATATTGTATTCTGATAAATAAATGTGGATAATATATATATATTCTTAGCATTCAGTACCTACTGTACATTATAATCCTTCTTTAATTTCAAACTTTCCTTACTCATATGCAGACCCAACTATCCAGAAAACTTGACAGGGGTGGGAAAAACTATGTGCCAGTGGTGCTTGGGCAACCAGTTTTTATGTTTAAACCATAAATATGATAATTGTTGCAAGCACCCATGGCATTAATAAAATCTGCCCCAAACCCTGCCATTTTATTTTTGCTGGACAACTTGGTTTAAGTGTGGAATAACACAAAAAAGGCATGATGAATTAAAAAGCAATTTACACATTGTGCTATCATTACATGTACTAACCACATATTTTTATCAGAATAAAATACTGTATTTTTTGCGATAGTGGTCTTTTTCATTTCCCATTAGAAGACAACTTATCACATTCTTCCCTGACATAGACAAAACATCACAAACTAAAGTTCACATTTTTATTTCCAAAATATTCTGACCACACAGTGAGTTCATAGGAACAAAATGTTTACTCAAGAGAACATCAGTGGGTTTTGGTTTGTATTTTCTTTAAATATCTTTATCTAACAGTACGTATTTATTACAGTAAATGCCATGTATGAACAGAATTCATGAGCATGCTCCATCATAAAAGGTAAGTAGTGAAGAAATTAGAAGACAAATTTCTAAGGCATTACCAGCACACCAAAGGGGTCGTCAAAAGATTTTTTTTTAAATGAAATGACAGGTTGAATGCATGATTTCACATAAAAAGTCTTTGCAAATGAAGACATTAGCATGACGTCACATTATAGAAATGTTGAAAACCCCTTTAAAATGCTGGAGATTTTAGTTGATGTACCAACAGAGCTATCACTCATTAATGAGAGTGTTTCATGTGCAGTGTACACTTTACAAGAATTCAGAAGATGCACACAAAATGCATACAAACTTTACAACTGTCCTTCTGGTTCATCAAGAGTAATAGCTGTACTGTTGTTCTCGGTGCTCCTTGTTTCAATATCAACACTGCTGATTACTTCTTCTTGATTATCGGTGGATTCACACGCACAGCAGCTGTCCTCAATTCTAGCTTTTTTGTCATTATTTTCAAAAGAAGACTGGAAGTCTATTAACAATACTATAAGACGATAAAGCTGTAACATGACAACCAGGGCATTTTTGGCAGCAAAAAACACCAGCATTTGGTTAACCACACCAAAATAGGCCATTAGGATGATACGGCATATGAGAAAAGGACCATCTTGAATGAGTAGAGTTATTCCAATGTTCCAAAGGTCTGCACTGTATCTACAGAACAGTAAACAAAGGCGCCTCTTGGAGGATGATCCTTGGTGGCATCCAATATTTTGTACTATAAATAAAAGAAAAATAGACCCAAATTAGAAAATAACAGAATAATGCTAGATAAACAGATGAACATCTACCAATATTACCTCACGACTAATATGATTTAACAATTTGCTACCAGCAACCGGCACACCTTTCCCTTTAATAGGCTAGGAATCCCAAACTACATCAAAAAGTGAATCACAGACAGTTGTTATAGTTACCAGAAGTAGTATAGTTTACCTTAAAAATCTTTACTCCATATTTGTCAAAAATAACAACTAGCACCCCTGCCCTCCAACTCTTGTTAAGCCCTGGTTCACACTGGGTACGATTTGGAACGATTTGAGATGCAATTTGACATGTCAAATTGCATCTCAAATCGGCGGCAATTGTTGGCAATGGCACTGTCCTAATCAGAGCGACGCCGCATCTGCGATTTCAAAAAGTAGTTCCTGTACTACTTTTTGCGATTTCGGGCCGCGATTTACATTAAATTGCGGCCGAAATCGCGGCAAATCACGGCAAAATCGTGGCAAAATCGCAGCCGCGAAATCGCGCATTTTACCGCAATTTTGAATTCGCAGCAGTGTGAACCTAGGCTTAAGGATTCAAATCTTAACTGTGACAAGGAGTTAGTATTTTCTCCCTGTCTTATTTCTTCTGGGTGTTTCCTCCCACATTCTAAAGATATACTGGCAGGCTAAATGACTTGGCCCTAAAGTGTCCTTTCAGTGTGTTTAAAAATTCGTTATTCAAAAGTGAAGAACAATCCAAGATGTAAATATGTATAGCAAATTACAGGCATGCAGAACAGTACATTATGAGGTACCATTACAGAGTAAGGCATAACTAACACAAATATACCCATCTTTTCTCTTTAGTTACCTTTTTTTTCCTTTAAAAAGGAAATCCCATCTTCCCATGTTCACATAGAGTCAATTTAAACAGTACTTTAAATTGACTCTAAACAATATCCTTATTCTCCAAAAATAATTTATATATGTCGACATGAAATTGACACTTACAGTCATTTTCTGCCTCCTTGTAATGTCCTCTGTAAACTCCCAAACCTCTCCAATTTGCGCTCACTTCCATTTGTTTGGAATTCATAGTGCATTTCAGTTGCAGTCATGTACATTGCTCTGTGCACACAACAAATCCCATAGTCAATAGTCTCCAATCAATCTCAAGTGCGATCAAAGTGTGAGTGGGTGAATACAGTGGGGCCATGGATAATGAACCTAGCCACCCCTTAATAGGAAGTAAATCACAGCAGCAAAAAAAAAAATATCTGGGAATTTGGAGGAGGCTGGCAGAAGCAGTTGGTACTTTTCTGAGTTTAGACTATATACTTTACTTTATCATTGATTTTTTTCTACACCGGAGTTTAGTTTCAAGTTAGGTTAGTCCTGGGCCTCAGGTGGAGATGTAGGCTCCAGTGAGGTTGCTCCTGCTCCTTACATATATAACTATAAATATAAATGTAGTGACACTTTGCCAGCTCTGTAAATGCAGAAAGTACTGCCCATTTTACAGGGCAGAGGGGATCATCTGTTTTGTTGTAAGTTTTAGGGGTCTGCATATTAGTGAAAACATGGCAGGGTGGAATAAAATGTATGGACATTTTTTTAGAGCAGGCCTGGTTACATGACTTGTTAACCACGTAAAGTGGATGTAAACCCCCCAAAAAAAAAAAATTAATGTCATAATGTAGAGTATACGATTTACTATCATCTGTGCCCAGTCTTGCCACACAGTTAATCCAGAAATCTTCTTTAATTGTTCAGTGAAATAAAACAGACTTACAGAGAAAAACCTTAGTCCGTTCCGCCCCCTTGCTGTGAGTGACAGGTTATTTACATATCTCATGCACTAGCCTGGAGACAAGCATTTTTAATTCCACCCCCACTCCTTTTCTGAAGTCATGTGGTTACTTTTCTGGATTTTGACTGGATGTTAGTGATCATAGCAGAATTTAGTGTAAGGAATACATAGGAGAAAATGCATGTTGACAAGGGGAGTGTAGAGCAGGGCGGGGAGTCTACTGACAGATTGATGACTATCAGTCATCATTCTGTGCTTAGAGCAGACCCGAGAACTGAGCAATCAGCAGTTATTTGATCGCTCAATTCTCAGTGTAGACTCAGTGGGGGACAGCTGCAGCATTGGATCGATGCTGCAGCCATCTAGGTGAGTATAAATGTTTTTATTTTTTTTTTAATCCCACACTTCTTTTTTACTTCAAAAGAATAAACAGATATACTGTAGCAGTAAATAATTTCATTAGGATCTATTTAAAATGCTTCTTGCTAATAGTACTCACCAGCCAGATCAAGTGGGAACTGTAACATGCTCCATGTCCATATAGCAAGGATTGAGTAAATCAATATGATGTTTTCTCTGGAAATGAAGCACACATCATTGAAATATGTCAATTTTAATATATCAGAGCATTGAAAATAATTGCTTTAGGTATTAAAGACAAACACAAATATTAAACATTGGAGTTGGTTTACTATAAGAGAATTTTTACATATCGAAGTGAAAGTTAACTTATCATGACTGGGTATTCAAAGTGTACACAGGTTCATCTTATGCATTAAGAATAGTTCATACTTATGCGGCTCAGGAAACGCATGCTAATGGCATGTCTTTCGTGACCCATAGGCAAAATGCTCTTTAGAATTAATGGCATCCCCACCTATTGAAAAATACAGCAACCCTTCGGGTGCTTTAAATCACATGATGCCACAGCACCACGTGGTTACATTTGATTGTGGTTTTAAAAAAGGGTTGAGGACTTTTCCCCCCATGTTTCCCACAGGTACAACTGCCCAATCAAATGAATAAGCTGCTGTGGCCCCACAAACTCACCTGCACAGAAACGCAAAAATGTGAGCCTAGGCTTTGTTTGTTTTGCCTTTAGTAATTCAACCCCAGTCAATATCTTCTGAAAAAGGTAACTCTATTTCATTTTACCTCCAGATCAGATATTAAAGTAAGAATGTGTGTCACAAAAAAATGGATGGACTGTGTGCTGTGGAGGTTAGAAGATGCTTATGTTTTTTTTTATTTTTGTATTATTTCAAATTTTGGAGTTATGTTGTAATTTGCATATTAAAATGGATTTGCAAAAGTGACAAAGTCACCACTTTGTAATGTATAAAAGTACAGGATGCCTTCCACAACAGGGAAACACTTGTTAATGCTGTGTATATTAACCTGCTCTGTCTCACTCAACCACTGCACTCATGGCAGCATTACAGACTCCTAAACCTTAAAGGTCACTTCCCAATGATTTAATGCAGGTCTGCGCGAGACACAGACCTGTTTTTAGTACAAAAAACAATGAAAGACATTCTAAGCTCAAGCTGCTCTTCTGCTACTAAGAAAAAAAAATATGATTGGATTAATTTATAGCAATCCTTGGTGCTATACAAAATAAGATTGTTTTAATTCTCAAAAGATTGGAGATTGGATTGAGCATTCTATATTTAAAGTAGAAAGCCCCGTTAAGACCCCTTTCACACTGAGGTGCTTTGCAATCACTATAACACTAAAAATAGCACCTGCAAAGCGCCCTGAAAGAGCCGCTCTATTCACTCCAGTGTGAAAGCCCGAGGGCTTTCACACTGGAGCGGTGCGCTGCCAGGACGCTAAAAAAGTCCTACTAGCAGCATCTTTGGATCGGTGAAGGAGCGGTGTGTATACCACTCCTCCACCGCTCCTGCCCATTGAAATGAATGGGCTGCAGTGGCGCTTTGCGGGTGGTTTTAACCCTTTTTTGCCACTAGCGGGGGTTAAAAGCACCCCGCTAGCGGCCAAATACCCCCGCAAATACAACGGTAAAGCGCCGTTAAAAATATTGGCGCTTTACCGCTGATGCCCCAGTATGAAAGGGGCCTAAAGGGAATCTATATGTTTTTGACCATTGAGATACAATTGCGCTCAAAAGTTTGCATACTCAGGCAGAAATCGTGAACTTTTGGCATTGCTATTTAAACTTTATTTATGACTGATCATGCCAAAAAACTGTCTTTTATTTAAGAATAGTGGGCCAGATTCACAAAAGACATACAACGGCGTATCTCCTGATACGCCGTCGTATCTCTGTGATCCGCCCGTCCTAACTATGCGACTGATTCATAGAATCAGTTACGCATAGATAGCCCTAAGATCCGTCGGATCTTAGGATGCAATTCTAGGCCGGCCGCTAGGTGGCGAGGCCATTGTGGTCGGCGTAGAATATGCAAATTACTAGTTACGGCGATTCACGAACGTCCGCGATGCCCGTCGATCTAAATTTACGTTGTTTCCGTCGAGATAGGCGTCGACAAATAAACCTGGAAGCTGAAGCCGAGTTCTGAATTCCAAATTCCAAGCTCTGATTTCCAAATTCTGAGTTCCAAACTCCAAGTTCTGAATTTCAAATTCCAAGTTACAAGTTCCAAATTTCAAGTTCTGAATTTCAAATCCCAAATTTAGTGTTCCGAACCTTAAAATTCTGAGCTTGGAATTCCAAATTCTGAGTTCCTAACTACAAAATCTGTGTTTCAAATCCCAAATTCAGAATTCCAAATTCTGAGATTAACCTTTAAATACATTAAGGGCATGAATATGGTTCAGGGGGGCAATATTGTCAATATGAAGCCAAGACAAAGAACACAAGAGGCATGCTTTTAAACTAGCAGGAGGAAAAAGTAGTTGATTCTTGGAATAGACTTCCAGCAGAGGTAACGAGACAGTCAACAGTAAGTAGATTCAAACATGTTTTGGGACATGTTTGGGAGTTCTGAATTTTGAATTCCAAATTCTGAGTTTAGAATTCTAAACTCTGAGGTCCATAATCTAAATTTCTAGTTCCAAATTTCCAATTTTAAGTTCCTAATTCCAAATTTTGAGTTCCGAATTCCGAGTTCCAAGTTCTGAATTCCAAAATCCAAGTTCGAAATACTAAAGTCCTGATTTTTAAATTCTGAGTTCCTCATTCCTAAATTCTGAGTTTCAAATTCCAAGATCCGAATGATTACATTTCAAGTTCCAAATGATTAAATTCCAAGTTCTAGGGGCGTGGCTTGGACTCCACCGAGATGGCGGTGTGACTCCTGAGCTCCGGCTAACGGCGGACTAACAGAGCGGCTCACAGCGCACAGAGGCTTCTATTGCAGCCCCAAGGACACCCTCACTGCTGCGACAGCTCGGCGGAATGACGAGGAAGCGGCAGGCCGAGCACCGGCCGAAAAAGCTTACAGACTTTTTCTTCTCATCGCCGCTGCCTCGTGGGCAAGATGGCGCCGGCGCTTCCTCCCTGTCTGGATCTCGCAACGGACGCTTCCAGGCCATCGCTCTGCCAGACCATCGAGACTCCCCAGAGGCTGGAGAGACATCACAAGCACCCTCACCGCCCAGCAGAAGCCCTGCAAAGTCCCGTTTCAGAGCGGACGACTCTGATGCCCAGCAATGTGAGGTAAGGTCTAACGCTGACTCACAAGAAGACACGAGGGAGCTTCCTGACTCCATCATATCTTTCCCTACACAACATCAGCCAGTCCTGGACACAACACTCAAGGACATGCTCATCTCCTTAAGGAGCACTATTCATGGGGACATGATGTCCTGCATGAGGAAATTTAGCACTGAATTATCAGTGGTGGGTGAGAGAGTGAACCACATTGAAACCAAAATGGGGGAATACGCAACTACCATCAATGATCTAGTGGATGCGCATGACACGGTTGAGGAAGAACAACTGTGGATAAAAGCCAAATTAGCAGATTTAGAGGACAGGTCACGTAGAAACCAGAAAATGTGGCCCCCTCTAATCTGCGTTCGTACGCCATGACTATGCTGACCTCCCTCATGCCTGACATCCCCGCCATAGAACTGTCCATTGATAGAATCCATCGCTTGCCCAAACCCTCCTTCATACCTGAGAATGGTCCCAGGGATGTCCTCTTTAGAATGCATTTTTACCAGTCTAAAGAAAATTGATGTCTATAACTCGCAAGGGGGAACATGGCGGCACTGAGTTTGTGCATTTACAGTTTTATGCCGATCTATCGCAGTATACCCTGCAACTTAGGAAGAACCTGAACACGGTGACCAAGGCCTTAAGAAACCATAACATCATATATAAATGGGGGTTTCCAACGAAGCTTATGGTGACCAAAGATGGCGTTTCACACGTGATCACTTCCCCCTCCAAGGGCTTCAAGCTACTCCAGAAGTGGAACATTCTCCCTGAGGACAACTCCCCATCCACGAGCTTTGACACACCCAGCAGGGTGTCCCCTGATTGGAAACAAGTCACTAAGAACCGCTGATCTGACTGAACTTTCTGTCTCATCTTTGCCTTGTGCATTTGATTTCTAGGTCCTGTTTGGACCCCGCCTTTGGAGCTTCTCCACGTTTAAGCTCCCCTGCATATGAGCAGTATTTTCTGCACCCAGGTCGTTTTGACCCTCCTTTTACAGTCCGAACTTTATTTTTTTTGGTTTATTTTATGTTTGTACTTCTTTCTTAACCACTCTTGTTTACAGGAACCGCACCTCTCAGACTCTGCGAACAGCATCTCACTCGAACATCTATCCACAAAAGACTTATGCTATACCCATCCGATCCGGATCAACATCACACGATGGACATTTTGCCTTTTTGAAATTGCCTCGAGGAGGAGGGGCCGTGAGTACACAAAGCCCCTGACAATAAAATTCTGTTACTTTGTTTGGGATGCCGGTTAAAATATTGTCAATTAATGCAAACGGTTTAAACCATCCTGTGAAGAGGGCATCGCTCTGGCGGGAAGCTGATTCCGTGCGGTGCGATGTTCTCTGTGTACAGGAGACCCACTTTCATAGTGGGGCTCCCCCCAAATGCACGTATAGATCTTTTCAGCACTACTTCTTCTCCAATATGGAAGCTAAAAAAAGAGGTGTAATGATTGCTGTCAGAGATACTGTCTCTTTCTCTCTAATAGAGGAACATTCTGACCCCTCTGGTCGCTATATAATATTGGTATGTGATATTAATGGGGTTAGATATACTCTGGTTAATGTATATGTCCCGAACAAGAGACAGATTTATTTTTTGAACAGACTCATGCGCAAGGTAGGGAAGCTCCTCCAGGGATCCCTTATCTTGTGTGGTGACCTCAATATAGTACCTGACCCCCTGCTAGACTCCACCACAAAATCCCCTGGGAAAGCCCCTACCCTGGCGAACTTTTTTAGGTCCTATGACCTGTACGATGCTTGGCGCTGTACACATGCTACCGAAAGGGATTATTCCTTTTTCTCGCATAGGCACTGTTCTTATTCAAGGATCGATCTGTTTCTATTGGACAAAAGGTTGCTTACGAGAGTAACGCACTCCAAGATTAGAACGATCACGTGGTCAGATCACGCCTCCATTCTCCTGACCCTAGGTGACAAATACCCTGACACAGCTGCATACGTATGGAGAGCCAGCTCTTCCATCATTCAAGACGTGACCACCAAAGAAACGATTAGAGAACGACTGACAGAATATTTCCAGATCAACACCCAGTCCACGGATAACCCATTCACACTCTGGAACGCCCATAAGGCCTTCATCAGAGGCGTGTTTATCCAGCTGGGTTCTAGGGCCAAGAAGCTGAGACAACTTAAACTGTCCAACCTTCTCAAAGAAATAGACTCCCTGGAAACATTGAACAAAACGAATCCCATAGCATCCACTAGCACCAAAATATCAGCCTTAAGACACGACCTCAGAATCCTTCTCCTCCGTAAATTTGAAAACAAAGATAGATGGGCAAAGATGTCCTTTTACTCGACGAACAACAAAGCAGGCAAGGCACTGGCCCGTTACATACGAGGCCAGCGTTTTAAGACCAAGATTGCCAAATTGACACACCCTATAAGTAAGAAACCAGTGTATGACCCTCAAAGCATTGCGGACGCGTTCAGCGACTATTATAGCTCCCTATACAATTTGGATCAAGATCCCTCGACCTCCCAACCGTCCCTGAACGACATAACAGGTTTTCTTTCTAAGATTCGACTGCCCTGTCTATCCCCGGAGCAGCTGGGTGACTTGAACTCTCCCTTTACACTAAGCGAACTACTACATGCTATCAAATCTCTCCCTTCTAATAAATCCCTGGGCCCGGATGGACTAATAGGAGACTATTACAAGACCTTTCAAATGACTTTAGGCCCACATTTACTAAAAGTGTTTGAATCGGCCGCTGCGTCGGCATCTTTCCCACCTGAAATGCTTGAAGCCTTGATTGTAACGCTGCCCAAACCTGGGAAGTCACCGGATGCCCCCCAAAATTTCCGACCTATCTCATTACTAAACAATGACCTTAAGATCTACGCCAAAATGATTGCCCTGCGACTAGTGGATATCTTGCCCACATTAATAGACCCTGACCAATCTGGTTTTACGAAAGGTAGGCAGGCGTCGGATGCAACTAGGCGCTTACTCAATATTACCCACATAGCACGGTCGACCCGAACGCCTTCTCTGCTCCTAGCCTTGGATGCAGAGAAGGCGTTCGACAGGGTGCACTGGACATTCCTGAAGTGCGCTCTGGAAAAATACGGCTTCGAAAAGCACGTACTGTCAGCAATTTTGGCCTTGTACACGGTCCCGTCGGCTAAGGTTTACACGTCGGGAATGCTATCTAAACCTTTTAAAATTACGAATGGCACAAGGCAGGGGTGCCCACTATCCCCCCTCATTTTTAACCTGCTAATGGAGCCGCTTGCGGTCTCCATTAGACAGTCGTCAGATATACACGGTTTCACAATAGCGGGGAAAAAACATGTCATTAGTCTGTTCACAGACGATGTTATTCTAATGCTCACTGATCCGGTCACTTCCCTGGGGAGGGTCTCCTGCTTGCTACGGGAATATGGTAAAATCTCATACTATAAAGTGAATGATGCCAAATCCTTTATTTTGGACCTGGGAGTACAAAGAGAGGATAAACTTCATATGCAAGGCACTTACCCTTATGTGTGGAATGACCACGCAATTGACTACTTGGGGATCCATCTTACTGCTTTCCCGGAACAGCTATTCCATGCCAACTATTTGCCATTAATAGATAAGGTCAAAGAAGGAACAAAAGCACTGAGTAAACATATCGTGTCATGGTCGGGCAGATTAGCCGCCTTCAAAATGCAGATACTGCCGCAAGTATTATACGTGTTTAGAACGGTTCCCATACCAGTGCCCAAGAAACTTTTTGGAGAATTACAGAGCATCTTATCGAGATTTATTTGGGTGGGCAAGAGAGCACGTAGCGCTTTCCATAAGATTCGCAAAACTAAGATGGTGGGAGGCATGGGAGTTCCCTCATTCGCGGATTACCATATAGCGGCAATTTTGACACAGGCTAAAGGCTGGTTCCCAAACCAGCCTACCCCGATATGGGGGGCCCTTGAGCAAAATCAAGTGCCTGGCAGGGACTTGGGAGCACTTTTGCTGGCAAGTCCGTTCCTTAAAGACACACACATGGATTGTGCATTACCTATAGTGGCCACTGTTAAGGCGTGGAAACATTTTACTTCAGCTGAGTTGCTTTCAACTCCGGTTGTTGACTTAGAAATTCCTATCTCCTCCTTAGCTTTAATAACACCTAATCTAAACCTGCAGAAATGGACATCGGGAGGCGTGAATTGGGTCTCTGACATTCAAGAGAGTGGTAATTTGAAATCTTTTCAGCAATTACAAACTACATTTGAGCTACCAAGTTCAGAACAATTCAGCTTCCTTAGAGTGCAGTCACTCCTCAAGAGCAAACATTATAGACCCTACAAAATCTTTTGGAAAGCAAACATTTTCTTCACATCTCAGAGCAGCAAGGAGAAAGGAATAACGCTAATTTATCACCTACTCAATAATAAATCTATTTTTGAAAAAAGTAATGCTTTACTGGCCTGGGAAAGGGATTTAGATGTCTCTTATACGGATGTACAGTGGATCAAAGCATTACATTGCACTCACTCAGCCACAAAAAGTGCCAACCTCTGGGAGCTTTACCACAAGGTATCTCAGAGGTGGTATCTAACTCCATCTAGACTTGCAAAGTTCGGTCACGGAGTGTCCCCGCTCTGCTGGAGACAATGTTCACAAGTGGGCTCACTGTTTCATATTATGTGGGAATGTGGGAAGTTGGCTAGATTTTGGAGTAGCATTTTTACCATTATACGCCAAGTTACGGGAATCTCGGTGCCCCTATCGCCTTCCCTAGCTATATTACACCTGGGCATAGAGGAGCTCCCTCCCCCTTTTAGGAAATTTATCATCCAACTTCTTTTAGCAGCCAAATTGGTAGTACTAAGACTTTGGAGATCCAGTGTGAGTCCCAAGGTAGGAGATGTGGTTAGAACCATCTCTTTACACTTTACATATGAACGAATGTTGGCTTACTCAGAAAGTAGACACGCCACATTTATCACTCACTGGCAGACGTGGATAGATTGGTATGACAATAACAAAACCTTTTACTTAGAGCAGTGAATTTTCACACACTAGGCGGCCTGGAGGAAAAGGAAAAACCCTAATCTGGACACAATTTTACTATAAACCCTTGTTCAACGGAGAGGTGCTGGTTCCTTCTTTTTCATTTTCTTTTTCTTTTGCTCTCTTTTTTGTTATTTTCACTTTTTCCGTTTAATGGTGTAATTAAACAATATAGAGCATGTGGTTACACGCTCAATAGTAATGCTTAAATCCTCCCTGGTATGGAATACACATATGCAGGGAATTTAATATTACATAATCTTCACAATTGATGCTAGAACATGTGCAGCAGGGATGACATTGGTCTGTTTCCATGGGTTGCAGCGTGTACCCAAAGGGGTGACCTATGGAAAAGTTGGACCTCAATGATATGTTATTCACCTATAGGTATGTAGTATTGCATTTCCTGTACTGTACAATTGTCTTATTACCTTGAAATGAGGATGTCTACTTTTGCTGTTCTTTTGACATCCACCTGCATTAATGTAGAAATGCATATGACATGTTTTCCATGTTTGTTCAATCTTATAAAATAATAAAAAACTATTGAAATTAAATTCCAAGTTCTGAGTTCCAAATTCCAAGTTCTAATTACTGAACTCCCAGTTCTGAATGTTAAATTCCGAGTTCCGGATACTAAACTGCGAGTTCCATAATCCACATTCTGAGCCAAATTTCAAATTCTGAGTTGTGAATTCTAAATTCTTTTTTGCGTATTCCAAAATTCTGAGTTCTAAATTCCAAGTTCTGAATACTGAAATCCGAGTTTTTTATTCTGAGTTCTGAATACTAAACTCTGAGTTTTTTAATCCAAATTCTAAGTTCGAAATTTCGAAATTTTTAGACCTGAATTCCAAATCCTGAGTTCCAAATGTCAAGCTTCAATTTTCAAATTTTCAAATTCTTTATTCCAAGTTTTGAGTTCCATATTCTGAGTTCCAAATTCCAGATTCTGAGCTTGAAATTCCAAATTCTGAGTTCCTAACTCCAAAATCTGAGTTCCAAATACCAAGTTCTAAATACCAAGTTCAGAATTCCAAGTTCTGAGTTTAACCTATAAATACATCAAGGGTGTGAATACGGTTCAGGAGGGCAATGTTTTCAATATGAAGCCAAGATCAAGAGCACAGGCATGATTTCGAACTACCAGGTGGAAAGTTCAAAATAAATCTTAAAAAGTATTTTACCGAAAGTAGTTGATGCTTGAAGTAGACTTCCAGCAGAGGTGGTGAGACAGTCAACGGTAAGTGGATTCAAACATGCTTGGGACAAACATAGATTCATACTCAAACAAAAAAGTTTTAAAAATAAAAAAATATGGGGCATAACACTTGGTCTTTTTTCTGCCATCACTCTTCAATGTTTCTATGAGTTCTGAATTCTAAATGCTTAGTTTCAAATTCCAAATTCTGAGCCAAAAATTCTAGCATTAAGGCATTTTGGCTTGTTTAAAATACTGTTCCAGGAGTTGTAGTGTTCTGGAATTAATACTTATCAACATCATATTCCTGGCAGACAATTCCTGCATAAAACTGGAGGATAGGCAGTATAGGAGTAAATGCGTGTTTTTGCACATATATGTGAAAAATTATTCTAGCTTTTGTTGGGATGTGTTGTACACACCTATACATGTATTTGTGCATACACATGTAAAACACTGTCCAGCAATGCAGATGTTTGTATTTTCTTTACTGATCTAAATTCTGAACATGTTTATGTGTTTTTATGTATAGGCACATGAAAAACAATGGGCTGCATTTATATCAGTAAAAAAAACACCTGTATGCCTAAAACTGTTCCTTCAGTATGCAAGAAGCCTTAAGCAGCAAGGCCCTCTGTCTCTCAGGTGAGGCCCGATACAGGCCAGATGATAGTAAGTAGAATTAAAGCTGTGAACGGTCCGGATACCATGTGATAGCTTGTGAAGACATGACACCTAGTAAATAATTGAATAGGATCCATTCATGACATTGTTGTTTACTATTGTGTGTGGTCTGTGATTGTTCACCAGTGATCACATGGTACCTGGGCCAATCACAGCACCCAGTACCATGTTATAGCTGTGGGTTTATCGCAGCATCCCAATAGTAAACAAAGAGTTATGAATGAAAGCCATTCATGACATTTCAAATGATTGTTGTTACAGTGATCATCATAGTGTATGAAAAATAATATCCCATGTCACCCCTACAGTGTCACTATGGTAAAAAAAAGTGAATATCATATTATTTAAATTTTATTTTTTTCTTTCTTACATACTGTCAAAAGTCAATATCTCTAATCACATCAGTCATATGATGACGCTGTATTGCTCTATTGACAGTATGTAAAAAAAATATCCCCAAAAATTGGGACAACAGATTACAACTTCAAAGAACTCACTGTGCCTCTTACCAAATACCTTGGACTGTCTACTTTCCAAAAAGGGGTCATGGGGGAGATTTGTACTATCCTGGCATGTTAGGGCCTCAGGAAATAAGATAGTCAGTCAGTAAATCAGAACTGATTAATCTTCAAATATACTATACTGTATATACCATAGTTTGTAGGCTCTATAAATTTCACAAAGACTAAGTCATTTACACTGATTTGGGTAATTTGTACCAAAGAAATGTAGCAGACTACATTTTGGCCTAAATCTATGAAGAAAAATTATTTGTTTGCAAAATTCAGAAAATTCTATTCTTTGGGGGGAAAAAACTGAAACTAAGAAAAATGTGTCTTTTATTCATAATTTTTGGTATTTTTTTCATTTATATAGTAGAGAAAGTAAAAAAAACAGTGGTGATTAAATACCACCAAAGAAAGCTCTAATTATGGGAAATATAATATAAATATTATAAATTGAATTTGGGTAAAGTGTTGCATGACCAAGCAATTGCCAGTTAAAGTAGTGTTGTGCTGAATAGCAAAAAATGGCCTGGTCATGAAGGGGGTGAAACCTTCCAGAAGTCAGGTGGTTAAAATGGTTCAACGAATACACAACACTTCAATAATTATAATAATAATAAATTGTGTGAATATTCACTTCAATTATTTCAAAATATGTTGTTTACCCTTTTCATTTGCATATGCTTGGTTATTCAAAGTGAAATGTTTTTTTTTGTCCACATAATTGGATAATTGATGTGAATATCAACACAAATTATTGTGTGAAGATTCTCTACTCTTTTAGTAAATCAGCATATTATTACCTATGATATACTGTATACGTTCTTGTCTTTATTATTGGTCTTTAAGGTGGCATTTGTGCACATCCCTACTTCAATATCAACGTTTATTTAATTTTTATTACAAATATTTTTTTTTTACTGGAAATAATAATTAAGAAATAATCCAATGATAACTGGTTTAAGAGTTTTATTTAAGTAATGCTGTTTGAGTGCTTTGCCAAATTCCAAACTGATCACGTTATCTCAGTCTTCTGGCTTTTGTATTGATTCTGTCTCAAGAACATAACACTCTTTGCACATAAACCCTGTAAGCGGATAATGAAAAACAACCTGTTTACCTAACACCAAAGAACAGATGCTATTAAACCTAAAATGTAAAAGTCATTTTTCCCCTAACATTTATCGTTATATTTAGTAAAATAAATAGGATGTCTCTAATCTCCCCATTTTAGTTTAATTTAATCAACTGTAATATCGATGACTTACTGGTAGACTGCATTTGGAATATAAAGTCTGCATTTGGATTACATTCTTTATTGTCTGGAGTAGTATTGTTGTTATGAAATATACACAGTAGCAGCGCCTTCGTCTTTGTGAATTTAATGTATTTGACTTCTCCCAAGCTATCATCCTTATATTTTTAACTTCAAAGATCGGAGCGAAAGATGAAGACAAACAGTAAGAACAGAATAGTCATTTTATTATTAAATGGACTTTTTCCACAGCAAGAAATAGGTAAACAATTTAATCTTGTGAAATCCAGTGTAAGTCTGGACAAAGAAATATTGTGGATTATTGTAAGTATTTGAAAGTTATTACTGACTTTTTGTAGGGATGGCAATCTTTTAAAACTGCATATTTTAATGGCATACAGTATATTATGTGAAGATAATTTTTTCCTGTTTCTGCAACATTTGCCATTGTTAATTCTGTGATAGAAACATAATTAGAATCTAAACATTGTTTGCTTAAAAAAGTTCCCCTCTCTGAATACCTAAAGACTTGCTCCATGATGTCTGAAAAATACTGGTTGGTTGCAAAATAATCATTTTTAAATAAAAATTAACATTTGAGGCCGCGTACACATGGTCGGTCCAAACCGATGAAAACGGCCTGAAGTCCAGTTTCATCGGTCCAAACCGACCGTGTGTATGGCCCATCGGTCCGTTGTCCTTCGGTCAAAAATTTTAGAACTTGCTTTAAAATCGAACCGATAGACCGCTGCCCGATAGGTCCAAACCGATGGTTAGTACACAAAAGCATTGGTTCAAAACCCGCGCATGCTCAGAATCAAGTCGACGCATGCTTTGAAGCATTGAACTTCGTTTTTCTCAGCACGTTGTGTGTTTTTTACGTCACCGCGTTCTGACCCGGTCGGTTTTTGAACTGATGGTGTGTACGCACATCAGGCCACTTCAGTGGTGAACCGATGAAAACGGTCCGTCGGACCGTTCTCATCGGTTTGGATCGACCGTGTGTACGCAGCCTAATTGTCCTCATTGAATATACTATATGAATATAGGTTGATGCAATATTCCCCATAAGAAAAGTGGTCCTAAGCACAAGTAGGTAGTCACTGACAGTTTGTTCACCTGTTTACTAAATTACTACAGTGTTTGTTCTGGCTTTGATACGTACCGTAATTACAAATTATGAGCTGTACTGCTCTGGGTTTAACCCTACTGAAATCAAATTAAAACCCATGCAGGACAAAGTGACAGTGTTTCTGCAGAGGGTTCCCCAACCCCCATATATGCACCTATGTTAATTTGCTGCTTCTTCTTCTGTCACAGATGGCTACACTATCCAGAGTTCCCAGGTGAGGGGGGGGATAGTGATCTGCTTCACTGTGACAGAGAAGGAGCCTAGCTACCCATTAGTAGGACCAAACACTGTCAAAAGGCAAAGAAAGGGACATAGTTTCTCCCCTTTGTTGCTGACGTTGCTCATTTCAGCTTTGACTGCGATGGAGAAAGAGGATGTGAGATTGGGAAGGTGGGGTGAGTATATGGGGGTCAGGGGAGAGATAAGAACAAGCGGTGCCACTCAGTGCAGCATTAGGTAGAAAAGTACACGTTTAATAGGGGTACACTCACATGGTAGTGGAGAATAAAGGCATTTAGATAAAAAAAACATAGTCTGCCAGGTTGGCAATGTGAGATGCCACAGACCACAGCCCTCCACACAGACTACGGGATTTTTTATCTACATGCCTTTATTCTCCACTACCATGTGAGTGTACAACTATTAAACATGTACTTTTCTACCTAATAATGCACTTAGAGTAGCGCCACTTGTTCTTATCTCTTTCTATCTACAGAGCTGCTTCTTATGCCCCGTACACACGGTCGGACCAAAACGATGAGACTGGCCCGTCGGGCCGTTTTCATCGGTTCACCTCTGAAGTGGCCGTACGGCCTGATATGTGCACACACCATCAGTCCAAAATCCGATCGGGTCAGAACGCGGTGATGTCAAACACACGACGTGCTGAATAAAACGAAGTTCAATGCTTCCAAGCATGCGTCGACTTGATTCTGAGCATGCGCAGGTTTTGAACCGATGTTTTTCTGTACTAACCATCGGTTTGGTCCGATGGGGCAGTGGTCCATCGGTTCGGTTTTGAAGCATGTTTAGAAATTTTGAACCAAAGGAAACCAGACCGATAGCCTATACACACGGTCGGTTTGGTCCGATGAAAATTAACTTCGGTTCATTCTCATCGGACCAAACCGACCGTGTGTACAGGGCCTTACTCTGACAGCTGGCTGCCCCTCCATCACAGTCTTCTTTCTTCCACTCCTCCATGATGACATCACAGAGATGGTGGATGTTAGAGGTCTTCTGCTCCTCCACCTTCCATTTGAGGATGCCCTACAGATGCTCAATAGGTTTTAGGTCCGGAGACATGCTTGGCCAGTCGATCGCCTTTACCCTCAGTTTCTTTAGCAAGGCAGTGGTCATCTTGGAGTTATTATGTTGGTATACTGCCCAGTCTCCGAAGGGAGGGGATCATGCTTTGCTTCAATACGTCACAGTACATGTTGGCATTCATTGTTCCCTCAATGAACTGTAGCTCACCAATGCTGGCAGTACTCATGCAGCCACCAGACCATGACACTCCCACCACCATGCTTGACTGTAGGCAAAACACACCTGTCTTTGTGCTCATCACCTGGTTGCCGCCACACGCTGGCAGCACTCATACGTCTATTTCCCAAAGACAACCTCTGGATATGACTCTGAGCACATGCACTCAACTTCTTTTTGGGCGACCATGGCAAGGCCTGTTCTGAGTGAAAGATGTCCTGTTAAATCACTGTATGGTCTTGGCCACCAGAGAGTTCTTTGCCATGAGTTGCCATGTTGATCTTCCAGTTACCAGTATGAGAGAGTGAGAGTAACCCACCAGCTCCCCATTCACACCTGAGACCTTGAAACACTAAGGAGTCACATGACACCGGGGAGGGAAAATGGCTAATTGGGCCCATTTTGGACATTTTCACTTAGTGTACTCTCTTTTGTGTTGAGTTATTTTCAGAGGACAGAAAATGTACACTGTTATACAAACTGTACACTCACTACTTTATATTGTAGCAAAGTGTCATTTCTTCAGTGTTGTCACATGAAAATATATATTAAAATATTTACAAAAATGTCAGGGGTTTACTCTTTACTTTTGTGATACTGTACATGAATATGTACTGATTGTTACAACATCTGTCTATGCTACCTCCCTACGATTCTGCCCTCCATAACGCTCAACAAATATATCTCCATTTATAGGGGTCAAGGGATTTTCTTTACAGAGGCACTGGGATTGATTTGCTAAAGGCAAATAAGCTGCTCACTTTGCATGGAGGTGTTTACCACAGCTTAGAAAACAGGGTGACATTTCACTTTGCAAAGAATACCCAACCACGTATAAGAAAAAAAATGTTTGCTTGCACATGATCGGTTGAGAAGTCAGCAGAGCTTCAACTCATTCAGTTCTGGGAAAATGCCCTAATTCCCCTGCAAAGTGCAGCTTCCCTTGAAAAAGTGAATATCATTTTTCATAATTTTGGGAAAAATAAAACATGTTCTATTTCTAAACACCGACGGAAAAATGTCCGATGAGGCCCACAAACGATCGAAATTTCCGATGAAAAAAGTCCATCAGACTTTTTTCATCGGAAATTCCGATCGTGTGTACGCGGCATAAGGTTGTAAATCACATTTGTATTTCATTCTGCACAATAAAAAAAATACCATACAATGTACCTTACGACAACTACTTCCATTGTCTCGCTAGTGAATTCCAAAATATCTGCAGCCGTGCCCACAAACATTAGGAGAAGTTGAGACAGCTGATCGCGGGTTATTCCTGCTCCGATTGGCAAGAACCATCTTCCAATAATCAAAAGCAAAAGAAACGTCTGATGTAATCCTAGCGTCCAGGCTGATTGACAGATTGATGAAATTAATTTATTGGCCTGTGTTTAAAAAGAAAACACTGTTTGTTGTTTCAGCACCGATTAGGGTATATATTAGGAGAAACATCATCTTTAATGCTGATCTGCAGCATTTAGTGAAATTGAAATAGTTTGTTTGGATCAGTTCAGTCCACTTAACTATTTAAACTTTACCAAAAGCTGGGAATCATCTTTAGTAAACGGGCAGACTTACTGTTTGTCTGGCTTCTACAAAGTAGAAGGTTCTGCCACTACCATTTATAATTTAACCCCAGAATGAGGAAATACATTTCAGAGATGAGAATGTTAGTAACAGGCACATAAACACATACAGCTGCAGTTATTGGTAGTGAACAGCACTTGTATTATTGCAGTATCTTCTGTGTTTTTATTATGTCCAGAAAGGCTGACAAAGGGCTTTAAAGAATGTGTTACCCCAACATTTCATATTCATGGTTTGTGACGGTTGTACTATGTACTTGTGTTAAAAAGTATCTAGTTCTCTTTGTACTTCTTCCTTTGTGTGAAGTACCTGGTGATCCTGCCAGTTACCTGCTCCTCTGTTTCAAACTGACCACACTAGGCATAGAAGCACATCCATAGCACATTTTATCCATAGGAAAAAACATAAGACTCATCTCTTCTGAAGTATCAGGACGACACTGGATGGAAATAAGCGCCTTGAGGCGATTTAGTTTGCATTTGCAGTGCTATACAAGTTATTCACTCACTCCCTCACCAGCGTAGTAAATTTTCTGGCTGTGCTGGGAGAACAGCCTGCCTGTCCTCCAATGATTAGGCTTGTGCTGACACGCTCCCCTCAACAAGCTTTGACTGGGAAGATTGTTGTACTATATATATATATATATATATATATATATATATATATATATATATATATATATATATATATATATATATAGTTAACATGCCATACCATCAGGGAGGCATGTAAGTGGCCCAAAAATGTATTCTGCTCCAAACATGCAGCCAATGTCATTAAGAACTATCTTCAGTGTAAAGAAGAACAAAGAGTCATGGAAGTAATGGTTTGGCCTCCACAGTGCCCTTATTTTAAAATCATCGAGTCTGTCTGGGATCGTTACATGAAGAGACAGAAGGATCTGAGACAGCCTACATCCACAGAAGATCTGTGGTTAGTTCTCCAAGATGTTTGGAACTTTGTTTGGTCTTTTTGCACAGTACTCTATACAGTATATGCCTTTCATTTCTATTCTTAACTGAATGGGTTGTTTTACAAGGTAAGGGTTTACATATAGAAAGTGATATTAAAGTAAAAAAAAAATTGTATTAAAATAACAAACATGTTATACTTACCTGCTCTGTGTAGTGGACTTCCACAGGGCAGCCTGGATCCTCCTCTTCTTGGGTCCCTCTTTGGCGTTCTTGGCCCCTCCCTCCTGCTGATTGCCCCCACAGCAAATAGCTTGCATTGGTAGCAGCCAAGCTGCAGCTCCGTGCGCCCATTCAGACACAGAGCTGTGGTTTGGCCCCACCCCCTCTATCTCCTTTTTGGCTCACTGACTTTGATTGACAGCAATGGAAGCCAATGGCGCCCGCTGTGTGTCTCAGCCAATGAGAAAGGAAAGACCTGGACAGCCGAGTCTCTCATGCAACATCGCTGGATCGAGATGGGATCAGGTGAGTATTAAGGGGGCAGAGGGGGGCTGCTGCACACATAAGTTTTTTTTTATCTTAATGCATAGAATTCATCAAGATAAAAAAGCTTCTGCCTTTAATTTAAGCCACCTACACATCATGCTAAAGACTCCCAGTAACACATTTCCATGTATAATAAAGTACTCACAATTTTGAGCATATGCATGTAAAATCTGCAGATACATGCTTAAAACCTGCAGCTGTGTCCTTTTGTGTGCGACTAAATGCAACACACATTTTCATATGTAGGTACAGCTGTTTTTATGGTCTTATTATTTTTAGTGCTGTGTTTAAATGCTACTTTTCCCTACTGATTCTGCTCATATTATATAGCCATATATGACATATGTTTAATCACTCCAAGCTGCCTGACCTATTGTAGGACTGGCCAACCAACATCTTGTCTTCCTGGAACCTCTCAGTGCTGACATACAAACTATTAGCCAATAGAAAAAAAAAGACATTTGAGAAAGGAGGAATGATGACACTGTATTAAGGCTAACCTTATATAATATAATATAATATAATATATATATATATATATATATATATATATATATATATATACTGCGACACAGGGTTTTCACAACTGCTATCTGGGGACTGCTAGAGAGGTATGAGAGGAGTGAGGGAGTAATAAATAGCTTACAACATCCTTTCTTCACAGGCACTGCTAGCAGTAATAGCATAGGGAATAGTAAGGGTCACTTTCCGATCTGTAAGTCATAGAAAAGAAAATAGGCCTACCTGGCTTAATATGTCACCGCTTGCTGTTCCATTAATGTCCAGCGATTTGTTACTGTTAACACATTCCTTAAAAGCAAATGCAAAAGATTAATTTGTTTTCAATCAAATACAACATTTTAGTGTTTGGTTGAGAAACTGCCTGTCTTTTTTTAGATAAAACATTTTCAAAAGTCACTATCAATAAAGCTCCAGTAAGATAATAAAATACCATTTAATCCAGCAATATATGTATTTTTATACATACCTAAACGTAGTTTTATTATAGGACTAGCATAAATACCTGGAATCAGTCCCCTATATTTCCTTAGACTCACAAGGGAGGACTGGCCTCATCATTCTGGTGCCTCATTTTCATTGTCCAGTCACGGGTAGGGGTAAATTCGTAACTAAGCTGTATTGCTTAACTGCAGTGTGGAGAAGTGAGGTCACCAATCTGGCTATACAGGGTTGTCTGGATCACACAACTGATTTAACATATGGATAAATATATTTGTTGCAGATTGAATCGGTCATGGGCTCCAGGAAGAATTAATGAGGAAACTAGGTCACGTTTCTATTAAGAGACTGATTGTAAAATTCTTCTGTTGGGCCTGGGGTTTGGGCTTCAGAAAAGATTGGGTAGGTGTGCATCCTGGCTACCTCTGTCCATGAATCCACCTGCCAGGATACCTTGCTCATTAAAAAGGACTGGGAAACTAAAAAGGAAGGGGGCTGTGCTATGGAAGTTTGGAACAAAAAAATGTATAGATGCTGGACTGAATGTGTGCGAGCACTTGGGGGGTTCAGACTGAGATAAGTCTAGGGTACAAAGGTCCACCACATGAACTAGAATACATCTGCTGGACTTTGTCTTGTTTTATACTAAAGCATCCTTTTTGTTCATCTGCCATGTGAGAACAAATGTGGGATCATTATTCCCTTAAAGAGATTGCATTGTATTATGCCTTTTTATCACAGTGGTACCATTTGGGAATACAATACATACAATACATACAGTACATCAACATTGTATTAAGCAGTCTTCCTGGAGTTCAGAATTTAATAACGTGCCTAAAATCATGCTGACAGACTTCCAGATAGCAATACAAGTTTGTTATAGCTTAGAATGTTGCAGTCTTGCAAGAGATAGAAGTCCCATAAAAGTAAAAGTTCTACCGCTTTCTTACTAGATCATTTCATAAAACCAGTGCTGTCATAGCTTTCTGACTATGGAACCATAGACAAACTCACAACAGCTCTGACTTTTACTTGTTGTAGAGCTGTAATTGTTCCATGCAGAATGCAGTGATACTCACCCATGCAACCCCTGTGCTTGGTGATTTAAAACCATGGAAGCATAGATCACATGACAGAGTACAGGGGATTTGTGGGGGAGTTTAAATGCACATCAGCCCAAAGCAGCTTCCATGAGCAACTCTGCTCT
This sequence comes from Rana temporaria, assembly GCF_905171775.1. Taxonomy (NCBI): domain Eukaryota; kingdom Metazoa; phylum Chordata; class Amphibia; order Anura; family Ranidae; genus Rana; species Rana temporaria. The sequence continues at coordinate 72,091,045 of NC_053496.1, read as the reverse complement.
GTAGCTGTAGGATGGGACTGACCAACATCTCTTTGCTTTTTGCTTGATATCCTTTACAGAAGTAAGCTCTGATATGGGAGGCAATGTGTGTGTGTGTGTGTGTGGGGGTGGGGGGGGGGTGGTAGTAGGGGGGAGTGTGTGGGGAGGGGGGAGCAACCACTAAGCACATGGGTAAAAACGTGTGGTAGGACATGGGCAGATGCAGTTACACCACTGTGGGGATATATGCTGGTGGTTGCTGATGCTTATTTAGCCACTTTGTGTTGTACTGCTCATTACAAGAAGTGGTAAACTGCTAATCTGATAGTGGATACACTATGCTGCTAGCACATGGAAGCTGATGACTTGATAACTACCGTATATACTCGAGTATAAGCCGACCCGAATATAAGCCAAGGCACCTAATTTTACCACAAAACAATGGGAAACGTATTGACTCGAGTATAAGCCTAGGGTGTCCCTCTGCATGCCTCATTGTGCCTCACTTTGCCTCACTGTGTCCATGTGCATGCCTCTCTGTGTCAATGCCTCACTGTGCCCATGCCTCACTGTGCCCATGCCTCACTGTGCCATGCCTCACTGTGTCCATGCCTCACTGTGTCCATGACTAGACTTACGTCTAACATGGGAGTCTATGGAAGGGGTGCCCGACTTTGAAAAATTGGAGCTCCCCGGCCGTAGATCCCCCGGACAACAAACTTTGCACACCTGTAGAGGAAGAGTGGGGCTATATGTGTGCCAAGCCCAGTAGCAGGTCCCCAAAGTCCGGGAGATCAGGTGCAAAAAGGTGACTCGAATATAAGCCGAGGAGGGCAATTTCAGAACAAAAAATGTGCTGAAAAACTCGGCTTATACTTGAGTATATACAGTATTTAAAAATCATACCCCTTTACAACACATATGCCACTAAATTGTACCACTCAAAGCCAGGCTAAACACTCCAGCCACGGATGATAGATGGAGTCAGGACATGATGCAAGTAAAGCTGCATTTGGGCTGAATTTTGTTTAATGTGATTTTGTTTGTATAATTTGTCTGTATTGTCTTAATGTTGTTTCCATATAAAAGTAAAAAAAGGATCTGATTTAAAAAACTAAAAAAAAAAAACTACATTCCACTATGGCAGGCTTCAACAAACTTTACTAATTAAAGGAAAATGTGACACTCCTCCAAGCTCCTCTGCTCTGATTCATTGCACCTTGTGAAAGACATAAATGCATAGACAAAACTGATTTGTAGAGGATTTTGGTGAATGGAACTTGTTGGTGGAGTAAGTCTCTACCTGCATTTTGCCCTTTAAAACACATTTATGTTTTGCTTCACCCACAAAATACCAATTTTTTTTATATTCACCTTAGGTTCCTCATTCTTTTAAGAAACACCCTGTGCAATATTTTAACATAAATTACCTCCCTTTTTTTTCTCAGGGCTCCATTTTTCATAAATTGCCTTTTGGTACTGACCCCTGGCTAATTTGACCCAAAGCTTGATCTTAAAGTGTATTTTAATTTTTGCAATAACATTTGAGAAAAATGTTCCAATTTACACAGTGGGGCAGATTCACGTAGAAATCTGTTACGCTGCGGCGGCGTAACGTATCCCATTTACGTTACACCGCCGCAAGTTTACAGCGTAAGTGCCTGATCCACAAAGCACTTACCTGTAAACTTGCGGCGGCGTAGCGTAAATCCGCTCGGCGCAAGCCCGCCTAATTCAAATGGGGTGTGCACCATTTAAATTAGGCGCATTCCTGCGCCGAATGTACTGCGCATGCTCCGTCTGTAAAATTACCCGACGTGCATTGCGCTAAATGACGTCGCAAGGACGTCATTGGTTTCGACATTAACGTAAATGGCATCCAGCGCCATTCACGGACGAGTTACGCAAACAACGTGAAATTTAAAATTTAGACGCGGGAACGACGACCATACTTAACATTGGTTACACCACCTAGAGGGCATGCTTAGTTTTACGCGACGCATCTCTACGTACAACAACGTAAATTAAGATCGACGAGCAAAGCGGACGTTCGTGAATCGGCGTAACTAGTCATTTGCATATTCTACGCCGACCGCAATGGAATCGCCACCTAGCGGGCCGGCCTAGAATTGCAGCCTAAGATCCGACGGTGTAACACAGTTACACCTGTCGGATCTTAGGGCTATCTATGCGTAACCTGATTCTATGAATCAGGCGCATAGATACGACAATCGTATCTCAGAGATACGACGGCGTATCAGGAGATACGCCGTCGTATCTCTTTTGTGAATCTGGCCCAGTATACCTAAAAAAAATATTATTTTTCAAATATCCCATACCTTTTTATGTTTCTTAGAAGACATGGCAAACTGCATGCATTTCTGAAAAAGTTTAGGCTATGCCTGTTCTAATAGAAAGGCCAAGGATACACCGAATGTCCCCTCATTTAGATACAATACAGAGGGCTTGCTTCTAAACATTTAACCCTTTAGCTAGGAACATACTATGAGTTTTATTTCCTTCAACCCAGGGGGCTGAAGGTAAAAAAAGAACATATTGATCAGTGCTAGCAGCCATTTCCTACCAATGCTAATTGGATGTTGGTTTCCCAGCATGTTCGTTGGACATGAGACCTACTTCTGTTGGACAGGGAGCTGTACACACAGGCCGGAAAATAGCCAGTTCTTGCCAACCCGACCATATTCAGCTAATTTGCCTTTGTTAAGACAGACAGTGTTAAAACTGAGTCTACAACTGTCAGCACAGCAAAGATAGTAAGAGCAAAGATTAGAGAACTAAGTAGGATTTTTCAGTGCTGACGTTGTCAGAAAAAAGAGCACCTAAAATGGTAATTAGCAATTTAAAAAAAAATGATGCTGCAACAAATGAAACGTGTTATCTCATTTTGGGTGCAAAAGTGGAAATAGAAATACATTTTAAGTATCCTTCTTCTGACTCTCTAGTACTGCTTTTCTCTCACATTGGGCTTTCTAGAATATTTCTGCCTTGTGTGAATTTGTAAATGAATAATTCAGTACATAAGAGCTGATTTGTTCTGAGTGTAGAGAACTATAGTATTGTTTATTGTAATTTACAGGATTTGTTATCAAATGATAAACTGATATGATTGTGCCAAATCATTTTTTTTTTAGGCAAAATTAATTTACAGCTATCATTATGAAAGAAAGTTGCATAGGGTTCTTTCAGGATCTGGAATTGAAGAATAAATACACATTTCATTTTTCAGAAGTCATTTTGGAATGAATAAATACAGCTTTCAATGAGAAAACAATTCTGTCATTATTTGTTGATGTTACATGTCTTTGCCTTCCTCTGAGCTTTCCACAAAAACCTTACTATGTACTACTATTTACTACAGTGTTTCCTATAGTATATGTATTAAAGAGAGAAGCAGACAGCTAAATGCAATGTAGCAGTGAATATACGTCAGTATGTCCTTTCCTAAATGGGATATATGGAATGCTGTGTCTGGAGCACAGTGACATCACTTTACGATTCATAATCAGGCCCTGTTTCCTCCTCATGTTCAAACTGAGTTTACTGTTCCTATGCTGGCTTGTAAAGTGATGAAAGAATTTTTTCCCCAGTCATTCAGTATGTGTTTTTGAGTGCCTCAGTAAGTCATTCTAACCGCCCATGGAGATGAACCATCAACATAGACAAGAGAAATGCCTAAATGTACCTAAACTCAAAAAGTCAAGGCTTGCTGCTGTAAATTACTGTAAACTGTGCCAAAGAAGACCTGTAGAGGGAGGTTGCACTGAAGAGGGATGCTTTAATTGGTAAGTGTGTCAAACTGCACATTATGGCAAAAGCCAATCACTAATGAAACCAAACACTTTAATTCCGCTTTATGTTTTAAATAGGAAAGGATTAGAAGCCCTGTCAAATTTTTACTGCTGTCTGTGGCCTTGCTGGTGTGATTTTTCTTGTTTTCTGTACTGATGTTTACACAGGCAGAAACAAGGAATTCACTAACAGGGACACACACAACAATAGAGACCCAGAAGAGATTCAAACCTGTCTCCAAGCTAAACAGAAAAGGTTTTATTGCCTCATGTGTCCTCATGAAAGAGAACACTTTTTTTTTTTGACTTGGCGCCCATAAAGTAAGTGAAGGAACATCTCCTCAGAGATAACTTAATTTCTGCTGATACAATGTGTTGGAACACAAGTAAAAGCTGCTACTGAGTCTTTTCTGCCCATAGGCAGGGCCGATCCTGGGCAGGTGCACAGGGTGCAGCGCACCCAGGCGCCACAGAGGTGGGGGCGCTGAAGTGCCAGAGTGCTCCTCTTCCGCCTCCTCCTCCTTTTCTTCTTGTCTGTGTCCAGAGGAAGCTCTCTCCGCCGGAAACTGACAGGAGTGGATCAGAGGAGGAGAGACTGTGCCGTTGCTGTGTTTCCTGCCCAGGTCCATCTTCCCTCTCTCCCTCCTCCTGTCAGAGGAGGAGAGCGAAGCAGCAGGAGACCATAGCGGCAGTCTCTGACCATCTCCTGTATTATATCTGCATTCTCTAAACCATCTCCTGTAGTATGTCTGCAGTCTCTGACCATCTCCTGTACTATATCTGCAGTCTCTGACCATCTCTTGTACTATGTCTGCAGTCTCTGACCATGTGGGGGGCGCCAGAAATATTTCCGCACTCAGGCGTCTGTGACCCTAGGATCGACCCTGCCCATAGGCATAGACCTACAGTACAGAAGACACCTTTCATTTTCCAATAGCATGACCAGTACTGCTTGCAGGCCAATGGCTTTAATGCAGCTAGACAAACAATACTTTAGCAAATATACAATATAACATATTATTTCTGGCCATAAAACTTACCTGATGATCATGGTTTATTTCAAGAAGCCACAGAGATGGCACAATGCTTACCAAATAACAGAATATAGGAGGTGAAAACCTGTGGGAATACAAAAAGGGTTTTACATGATGAAAATATTTAATATTTTGCCATTTGGACTTTATCTAGCCCAGTATCCAATCAGTAGCTCTATATACACATAGACCTCGCCCAGGCACCACTTACCAAAGGGATGTTGTATGAAACTAAATATTACATTGGGTAATTTTAGACCACAGACCAGAGGGATGTAAAATAATTACATTATTAATGAAGTTAAAGCGAAGTTCAACCCACAAGTGGAACTTACGCTCATTTGTCTCTCCCCCCCCCTCCGGTGCCACATTTGGCACCTCTATGGATTGGGCATATTTTAATATTCTGATGTCCATAAGGACAAAGTGTATCTGCACTTATACTATATTACCAAAAGTATTGGGACACCTGTCTTTCCATTATTATTATTATTTAGGTACTTATATAGCACTGTCAATTTACGCAGCGCTTTTACATATACATTGTACATTTCCATACACATGAACTTTAATGGCATCCCAGTCTTAGTCCGTAGGGTTCAATATTGAGTTGGTCCACCCTATGCAGCTATAACAGCTTCAACTATTATGGGAAGGCTGTCCACAAGGTTTAGGAGTGTGTCTATGGGAATGTTTGACTATTCTTCCAGATGCGCATTTCATTAGTATCATACCTGAGGTGATTGAAGTTGTTCTATGTGGGCTACACTGGCAGAATCAACATTTGTGGGCATTTGCCGGAGACTAACTGAAAACGACACTATATTACCAAAAGTATTATTGGGACACCTTCCTCTACATGCACATGAACTTCGCCCACCATTTACCGCTATAACAGCTTTAACCCTTCTGGGAAAGCTGTCCACAAGGTTTAGGGGCGTGTCTATAGGAATGTTTGAAAATTCTTCCAGAAGCGCATTTGTGAGGTCAAGGCACTGATATGGATGAGAAGGCCTGGCTCATATTCTCCACTCTAATTCATCCCAAAGGTGTTTTTTTTCAGGTTGAGGTCAGTACTCAATGCAGGTCAGTCTAGTTCCTCCACCCCAAACTCGCTGATCCATGTCTTTATGGACCTTGCTTTGTGCACTGGTCCAAATCATTTGGTGGAAGGGGGATTATGGTGTGGGGTTGTTTTTCAGGGTTGGGCTTGGCTCCTTCGTTTCAGTGAAGGGAATTATTAAGGCATCAGCATATCAAGACATTTTGGACAATTTTATGCACCCAACTTTGTGGGAATAGTTTAGAGATGGCCCCCTCCCTGTTCCAACATGACTATGCACCAGTGCACAAACAAGGTCCACAAAGACATGGATGAGCAATTTTGGGGTGGAGGAACTTTACATAGACACACTCCTTAACCTTGTGGACAGCCTTCCCAAAAGAGTTGAAGCTAATATAGCTGCAAAGGGTTGGCCAACTCAAGTTCATGTGCGTGTAAAGGCAGGCGCCCAATACATTTGGTAATATAGTGTAGTTTTCAGTTAGTCTCCAGCAAATGCCCACAAATACCTGTTGATCCTGCCAGTGTAGCCCACACACAACAGATTCCTTTGATACTCGTGAATCTAGAGCAGTGTTGACACTTTCACATAGGCTGTGCCTGCTTGCACTACAATGGGATGATTAAGTGTTGCAGGGGGTGGGGCTATTAGTATTATCACTACTGATTTGCAGGGCTGTAATTTGTCATTAAGAACCTGGCCACTCCTAGTCTTGCCCACTTCTCTATGGAGTGGCATCACTGCCCCTATTGCTAAATCCCTCCCACTGTGAGCTGCAGGGCCTAGAAGGGGGGCCTGGGAGACACACATGAAAAGGGATTTGGCTCAGTCAGAGAAATACATTTTTGGTTTACTCTGAGGCTTGTGCATCAAATTGTAACTGGATTTGATAGTAGTTTATACTGTCATATAGGAGCCTTATAGGTATGTCAGTTAGGAAAATGGTTGTATCATCCTTAGAAAAACATGTTTTTGCTTTGATTACTCCATTGTAAGATTTTTTATTATGCAGCAAACAAGTTGGGCTCTGATCGAACAGAAAATAATATACCTGGATTACATGTGTAAACTGGTTTATCTACCAATTACCTTCCTGTATTTATTCTTGGCAATTTGTAAGTTTGTGTTCATGCATATTTCTCTGTCACTCTCCATACACCTCTATTTCCTAGCTGCTACCTGTGACACATCTTCCCATTTTACCATCATCCAGGCGGTGGAAAGTCATTTAGAACAGCTTACTGAACAGCTTACTGAGGAGGAACAGGAAGTGAGAAATTCAGACAAAGAAAAAAAACATTTAGAAGGGAAATCAAAGGAAAAGGTAAGTGAACCAACGATACACAAGCTTAACCACTTCCCGACGGCCGTAGGACTATTGACGGCCGCAGGGTGGTTCTACTTCTCCGGTGCGCCGTCAATTGACGTCCACCCCTTTCCGCGTTCCCCGCGCACGCTCCCGAGCGTGCAGCGGGGAACTGCTGTGCTGGCCGTGTCCCTTGGACGCAGCCAATCGAAGATCGCCGTGAACGGCCAATCGGAGTGGCCGTTTGCTAGGCGATCTGTGCGGCCAATGAGAGATGATCTCATATGTTTACATATGAGATAATTTCTCATTGCCGGCTCTCACAGACAGCGGTGCTGTCAGGGGAGAGAGGAGACCGATCTGTGTCTCTTGTACATAGAGACACAGATCAGTCACCCCCCCCAGTCACCCCCCTCCCTCCACACAGTTAGAACACTATATAGGACACACATTTAACCCCTTGCTCACCCCCAGTGTTAACCCCTTCCCTGCCAGTCACATTTATACAGTAATTAGTGCATTTTTATAGCACTGATTGCAGTATAAATGTGAATGGTGCCAAAAATGTGTCAAAAGTGTCCGATGTGTCCGATTTTGTAGGCGCTATAACTTTTGCGCAAACCAGTGCCTTATTGCGATTTTTTTTTTTTTTTTTTTACTAAAAATATGTAGAATACGTATCGGCCTAGACTAAGGATAAAAAAAAAAAAAAAAAAAAAAAAATTAGCTATTTATTATAGCAACAAGTAAAATGTATTTTTTTTCCTCAAAATTGTCGCTCTATTTTTGTTTATAGCGCAAAAAATAAAAACCGCAGAGGTGATCAAATACCACCAAAAGAAAGCTCTATTTGTGGGAAAAAAAAGAAGCCAATTTTGTTTGGGAGCCACGTCGCACGACCGCGTAATTGTCAGTTAAAGCGACGCAGTGCCGAATCGCAAAAAGTCCTCTTGCCAGGAAGGGGGTTTAAGTGCCCAGTAAGGAAGTGGTTAAAGGAACCTATTTAGAAAATAAAAAACAAACCTTTACAACCCCTTTAAGTGCCCAGTGGGCAGGTGGTTAAGCCACAATTTTTTTTCTTTGTAAATGTTAGTTGTGCTGTAGAAAGTTGTATGAATCATACTTATGCACCACTTCAAAGGAATTACAGGTATGCCTCTTGATTACCAGCAAAAATTATAAAGGGTGTTGGTATTAAGCACGCTCCAAGTTGTTATATGTATTCTTATCAAGCTAACTGTCAGCATTCTGGATTTTTTTTTAATCTAGTATTCATATTTTTTTGCTAAACAAACCTTTACTCATTCAACAATCATCCTCTTTATTATCTGTTTATTAAGGCTGGGTTTACACTATTGCGAATTGGATGTGTGTTTTTCTCAGCATCCAATTCGCATGTCAGGAGACTGTGACAGGCTCTCAATGAAGCCATTTCACACATCTCCGGAGCGGCTCCGGAGTGAATTGCACAGGAGTTCTGTGCATCTTCTGGTCTGTTTCAGGTCTGAATTCAGCCAAAAATTCGGTCCGAAATCGGATCTGAAGTGGTGAACAGGGACAAACCGGACCCCCTGCTGTGAGCCGCTCTGTTCTGCAGTTTGGACCCAGCCTTATAATAGAAATAAATGAAAAAGTAAAGGAGACAAAACATAAAAAAAAAAAATGATTAACTGAGTGAAATAATATATTCATTCTATTTTCAATGGTGTACCTATGCAGTTCATAGTGGAGCTTTTCCAAAACGTTCAGGCACTGTGCGCATTACATCATATAAACAGTAATCTCTCAAATTCAGCTATGCCAAAATACTCTACAACAAGTGCACGCTGAAACATTTTGGCTTGCATATGCAATACGAGGTACCTATGATGTTGGCTGAGTTGAATCAGTTCTTTCTTTAAGGTCTTTAATAAAAAATACTTAGATGGTTAAAAATAAAAGTGTTTTTATGTCCTTCCCTTGTAGCCAAGCATCAGCTCCCATTCCAAGTTTCCTTGTATCCTGCTGCTTAAGGTTTCTGTGCCACATGTAAAGTTTTATTAGGTCACCAGAGAAACTTTGCTGAAATCTGAGTTGATGTAAGGGAGGGTTTGAATAAAGTTAGCCTTCTAACATTGTAACTTTTTAAAAGCCAGCTAGCTTAGTAAACTATTTAGCGCTAAGTATGAATTATAATGTGTGTTAAATGTTAACAAAGCTTTTTGAAAAAATTAATAATTTTTAAGTCTATATTGTGATAAATACATGATTTTGTGTTTTTTCCCCAACTGGATTTAATTAGTAATAATCTCACACAGATGTTCTCAGTAGCTGTCCCACTGACTGTATATTGTATGATAATATAGTAACTACAGGCTGTAGAAATTCTGCTCTGAAATCCCAACATAGCTCTTACAAATGTTTTATACATTTCCTCGTACACAGCAAAGTCAGAAAAGGATAAATTGGCCTTAAAGCGGAGGTTCACCCTAAAAAACATCCATGAACCATCCCATACAGCATACTAGCGTCAGCTATAGTATGTTTTTTTTTTTTTTTTGCTGTATTTACCGTTTAATCCTTTAGTTTAGTTTCAGACTCCAGTGGGGAGTAGGCGTTCCTATGAAGAGGGGAACATGATTGACATCCGGCTATGGCGCGTCACGCGTTCTGAAAATAGCCGGAGTAGGACTTGGCTCTTCACGGCGCTATACGGTGCCTGCGCACAGACTAGGAGCTGACTGCGCAGGCGCCGTATATATCCGAGTCCTATTTCGGCTATTTTCGGAACGCGTGACGCGCCATAGCCGGACGTCAATCATGTTCCCCTCTTCATAGGAACACCTATTTCCCCGCCGGAGTCTGAAAAAAAATGAAAGGATTAAACGGTAAATACAGTGAAAAAAAAAAAAAAACATGCTATAGCTGACGCTAGTATGCTGTATGGGATGGTAGATAAAGAATTTTTTTTTTTTAGGGTGAACCCCCGCTTTAAATTAACCATTTACTTTGCCCATGAAGCATAAGGTAAAGGGGTAACTTTATTTTTCACCTCCCCAGCAGCATATATTCACTTATATTTGCTCTAGCACCACTCTGTTTAGCTACTCTGACCCAAGGAAAATATCAGTGCTATATGTCTTCCGCAATGCAGCTGTCGTCATCGTATTCAATCAGAGCAACGCAGCTTTGTCCTATCTCTTAACCGCTTTACAGCGGCGCCATGGCTCTCCTGCACAAATCGGCGTAGATGTACGGCGGCTCATGCAGGCTCAGTTGCAGACAGGTCGGGAGGACTCAATGTCCTCCAGCGGCCCGCGATTGTCTTGTACACAGGCAGAACGGGGAAATGTAAACAAGGCATTTCCTCATTCTGGCAGGAGACATGACAGGGATCTACTGTTGCCAGTGGTCAGGAACAGTGATCTATGTCATGTCCCAGTAAGCCCATCCCCTCACAGTTAGAACACTCATAGGGAACACAGTTAACCCCTTGATCGGCCACTAGTGTTAACCCCTTCCCTGCCAGTGACATTTATACAATAATCAGTGGCAATTTTTGGCTCTGATCGCTGTATAAATGTCAGTGGTCCCAAAAAAGTGTCAAAGGTGTCAGATCTGTCCGCCGCAATGTCGAAGTCTCGATAAAAATCACAGATCACTGGCATTACTAGGAAAAAAAGCCATAAAATTGCCATAAATCTATTCCCTATTTTGTAGACGCTATGGGGCAGATCCACAAAGCACTTACGCCAGCGTATCTCAAGATGCGCGGCGTAAGTGTTTTATATATATGCCAGTGTAACTATGCGTCATATCCACAAAACGAGATACGCCTGAAAATAGTCTTTTTCTGACCGACGTAATTTTTCTGCGCCGGCGCATCGTGGGCGCATATATACGCTGGACACATCATTGTTTTGCTATTCAAATATGCAAATGAGGGAGATACGGCGATCCACGAACGTACATGCGCCCGACGCGGGCTACGCGCGCCGCGCATAAGTTATACGTCCGGCCTAAAGTTACCCCTCATAAAAGCAGGGGTAACTTTGCACCAGACGTGTGCAGGTCAGCTGGAGAGCAGCTTCAGCAGCACCGTTAGGGACGAGCTGAGCATCCACCCTTGCAGGACAACAATTTGTATGCCAACATGCTAGGGGCATCCATGGTCATAGCTATACTACTGGCTTTACATGCGCATAGAAGGAGGAGGGCATGGGTGCGGATATACCGACCGCACCTAAACGTCTTTGGCATGGGGGCTTCGGAGGTGTATCGCATCTTCAGATTCAGCCCTGCTGCCATCCTGGAATTAACCAGAACCCTGAAAGATTACATCACCAGCCTGACACACCGCTCACAAGCAGTGGAGCCACTGGTCAAGGTACTGGCAACACTCCATTTCCTTGCCAGTGGCTCGTTCCAGAGTACAAGTGGAGTTGTGGCTGGGATGGCACAATCCTCCATTAGCAGATGTGTGCACCAGGTTGTCCCCGCAATCCTCAGACGCATGGCCCACCAAATCATCAGACTCACCCAGGAGCATCTGCGGGTGAAGGCAATGCATGATTTCTACAGAATTGCAGGATTCCCACGCACCGTGGGGGCCATTGATTGCACCCATGTGGCACTACGGCCCCCCCGTGACACAGAGCACATATACCGCAATCGGAAGCACTGGCATTCCATCAACGTACAGGTGATAGCCGATGCCCAATGCCTCATATGGCACGTCCGTGCCAAACACCCAGGGTCCAGCCACGACAGCTACATATTCCGTCAAAGCCCCATCCCAACAGAATTCGAACAGAACGTGTATGGGGACAGCTGGCTGGTTGGTGAGTGACATGGGAGCCAGGCATGATTGTCCTACCCCATGATGCAGACATCACGAGGGGCACATGCACGACTAACATCCTCCTGTCTTTTCCCTTCCAGGTGACGCGGCATATGCACTTGGGCCCCATCTCATGACTCCATTCCGGAATCCTGAAACCCCAGGAGAGAGAAGATACAATGATGCACACACATGTACCCATGGAGTGGTGGAACGCACCTTTGGCCTCCTGAAGTCCCGTTTCCGATGCCTGGACACGTCCGGGGGGCACTGTTGTATTCCCCAAACTTTGTGTGCCAGATCATCGGTGCATGTTGCATGCTGCACAACTTCGCCATGAGCCTGGGATGCCAAACCTCCTAGATGTGCCCATCACATCCTAACTAGACATCACAAAAAAGGTGGAGTAGGTCTTCCCCATATCCAGAACTATTATTACGCTTCCATCATGGACCAGCTTTACTACTGATGGCACCCAACTCCCGATTAGACCTGGTTCATCCTGGAGTCTTCCTCCTATCTGACAAATAATTTGGTAGACATCCTCCTACTCACTTCAGCGGGTTTGCCTCCTGGCAAACTGACTCCTTCCCCTTCAATTGCAGCCTCACTGGCTGCATGGAAAAAATTCACCAACCTCAAACCTGTCGATACCCCTCCTCGTTCCTTACCAATACCTCTCAAAGCACTAACAGTTCCTCTACCCGATATTAAAATACAACACTGGCAGAATTATGGGATTAAGACCTTACCCGATTTATGTAAGAACGGTTCCCCAAAATCCTTCAGAGATCTTCAAACTGAATATGGAATACCTGATACCGAAACTTTTACATACATGAGAATCTCATACTTCCTTAGAACTTCTAAAATCCCCTCATCGATCACCATTCCTGAACCCCTATCCAACTTCTTCACCCGTTCGGCTTATCCTAACCGTGGTGTATCCGTAATCTATTCAGCTCTCAGTGACAACTGCCCTTTCTCCAAAATCACCACCCTCTTGAAATGGGTTGAAGTACTGAATGTGAGTCCCACATCTGATATGTGGACTCGGGCCTTCAAATTCACTTACAGAGCCTCTCACTGTTCTAATCACTGGGAATCCTACCAAAAAAACATACATAGATGCTACCTAACACCATTCCGACTCTCGAAGTTCTTTCCGGGACATCCAGCTACCTGCTGGAGGTCCTGTGGAAGTACTGGGACTATAGCACACATCCTATGGTTCTGCAGATCTCTAAGCTCATACTGGAGACAGATATTCGCTTTGATCTCCTCCTTATCACATACTACAGCCACTCCGGACCCTGCCCTAGCACTATTGCATCTTGGGATAGAAAAATTTCCACCCGGATCATGGGTAGTGATAATACATCCCTTGCTTGCGGCAAAGCTAACTATCACCAAACTCTGGAAAACGTCTGAAGCCCCTTCCATTTTCAACACAATTGCGACCCTAAATCTTCAATGCGAGATGGAGAGATTAGTTGCCAGGAAAAATTGCAATATGGCAAAATTTCTTAATGAATGGTCAACTTGGTTCGCTCACCCAAAATGTACTGTAAAAATATGATGCCTTCTATAACAGAGTCAAATTGCCGATATTCTTCTTCTCTTTTTCCTAGTACTACATAACGTTAATTTGCACCCTGCTGGTGTCCCCCCCCCCTACCCCTCCTCCCTACCTCAAGTCCCACTTTACCCTCCCCTCCCTTCCCGCTGGTGCTGAACATGTTAACATTTATAACTTGTGTATTGTTGATATCTTGTAAGATCGCCTACATTACAATGGAACTGAACTACCTAATCTTTTTTTTTATGCTCCGGTTGGGACAACGGACTTGTTTGATTATTTACTTGTATACTTTGGTAATTTTTCTGAAAATACTAATAAAGAAATATTGAAATAAAATGAATTTAACGAATCCTCAAAAAAAAAACATACAGGGGCAGATCCACAAAGAGAGTACGCCGGCGTATCTAGTGATACGCCGGCATACTTTCAAATTTCCCGCGTCGTATCTTTGTTTTGAATCCTCAAAACAAGATACGACGGCATCTGGGTTAGATCCGACAGGCGTATGTCTTCGTACGCCTTCGGATCTTAGATGCAATTCTTCGGCGTCCGCTGGGTGGCGTTCCCGTCGTATTCCGCGTCGAGTATGCAAATTAGCTATTTCCGATGATCCACGAACGTACGAGCGGCTGTCACATTCTTTTACGTCGTTTCCGTTGGGCTTTTTTCGGCGTATAGTTAAAGCTGCTATTTGGTGGCGTACGCAATGTTATGTATGGCCGTCGTTCCCGCGTCGAATTTGAAAATATTTTTTTTTGTTTGCGTAAGTCGTCCGTGAATGGGGCTGGACGTAATTTACGTCCACGTCAAAACAATGACATCCTTGCAACGCCATTTAGCGCAATGCACGGCGGGAAATTTAGGGATGGCGCATGCGCAGTTTGTTCGGCGCGGGGACGCGCTTCATTTAAATCAAACACGCCCCCCTACTCACCGATTTGAATTAGGCGCCGTTACACCGCAAGAGATACACTACGCCGCCGTAACTTACAGCGCAAATTCTTTGTGGATTCAAAGCTTCCAAAAGTAAGTTACAGCAGCGTAGCGTATCTCACATACGCTGCGCCCATGCAATTGTATGTGAATCTGCCCCACAGTATATACTGTATATATTTTGAACACACTCTATAGCATCTGTCAGTAAAATATTCTAGCACGTGGGACACTATCTATCATACTAGTATACAATTATCTTAACAACATGACAGTTCTAAAACAATCAACCTAGAATATCAATGGAAAATAGCTCAAATCTGAGCAGTCTTATTGGTCTTGAATAACAATACACACACTTTTATTTTATCTATTAATATACCAATACTGTAACATACTGTATGTGCAAGCTTCTCTGCTGTGCTCAGATACAGGATAATATAATCAGTAATAAGCAAATCACAGGTTGTTTTGTCAGGCAGGTTTCAGCAATTACTGAAATGAATACACTGCAGAGAGAGGCTGTTTGCTAGAAAATAATTCAACTTCAAAATCAATTTCTAAGTCGCAACTTGAAGCTTTGTCGACTAATTGCATTTTTTTTAAAGAAATGCTATGCTTCAATAACAAAATATGTTTTTTTAGTTCCATAAAATATATAATCTGTGTTTCACAAAATAATTATGTATTCTTAACTTTAAACATTTATTTAATATTTATTTATAATTAATTATTTATAATTTTAAAACATGCCTATAGAATATAGGCTGTTCCAATTTTTTTAAATTACAGTATAAGAAGTAACAGATTTTATAGTCTTTTTGTAAAATGTATCAATTGTTTTTTTATGTTAATATCATGTCCGGGTCCCTTGCATTACAGCCAATAGAGTTTACAGTTTTTAGTTTTTTATATTTTAAAGTTGCGCTTCTGTTTGTCAAGAAGCATTTTTTGTGTTTGTTTATGAAACTTGGTTTTATTTATAAAGACGATATACTGTATATCACAACGGCTAAATCTGTGTCTGTATTGTGCATGTTCAAACCTTAATACCTTAAATAATAACATGTTATTAGATTTTTATGCCAGGAGTATATAATACATTTGGAAATTCTAGATAAATGCTTAAATAATGAAATACAATTTAACGAAACCCATAAAATTTTAGTTGACTAAAATGTACTGGAGATTTTAGTCAACTTAAATGTACTGGATATTTTAGTAGGCTAAATGTACTGGAAATTTTAGTCGACTAAAATGTACTGATGACTTTAGTCAACTAAAATACGGCTAAAAATAAAACAATTCAGATAACTAAAATATGACTAAAATTAAAATGCCATTTTATTCAAAAGACTATGACTAAAACTAAATCAAATTTTGATGTCAAAATTAACACTGGTCTTCTGGAGCTTTACATTTACCTTTCTACTAAGAACACGGTGCATTGGTGCATCACAAGAGGCACAGGGTATTGGTACATTACAAGGGGCACAGTCTGTTAGTGCTTTCCATGGACAAAATTATTCTTAACCACTTAGCAACCGGCCCATAGCCAAAGTAGGGCTACAGGGTGGTTGCTTAACTCTTCCAGAATCGGTTAATTAACGGCCTTCCAGAATCGCGCTCCCGCGCACCCCCTGGGGGCATGCACACGGGAGTGTCCGTGACCGCTGGGTCCAGATGACTCGGCGCATCACGGATCAGGGTAATTTGCCACTGATATCGGGCATTTACCGCGTGATCGCTCCATCCAATGTCCCCTCTCTGTACCGATCCGTACAGTGTGAGAGGAGAGGGGGAGAGAGCGGAGGCAGCAGCAGTGTGAGCTGGTCTGTGACAACTGCAGTCACAGATCCAGCCATCCATGATCAGCCATTCCTGCCCCATACTGTGCAATACCCTGCCCCATACTGTGCAATACCCTGCCCCATACACTGCAATACCCTGCCCCATACTGTGCAATACTCTGCCAATACTGTGCAATACTCTGCCCATACTGAGCAATACTCTGCTATACCATGCCCCATACTCTGCAATACTCCACAATACCCTGCAATACTCTGCAATACTCCACAATACTCCGCAATACCCTTCAATACCCTGCAATACTCTGCAATACTCTGCAATACCCTGCAATACCCTGAAATACTCCGCAATACTCTGCAATACTCCGCAATACCCTGCAATACTCCGCAATACCCTGCAATACTCCGCAATAAACACTTCCTACCCGCCAGCCGTCATATGTGACGTCATATATGACGTCCAACCATAGCGGCCGCCCACCCCCCTGCCGTCCTCCGTTGCTTCTAGCAACTCACCGCTACGATCGAAGCTAGGATAGTTTTTTTATTTTATTTTTTATTTCAGGCTTCCCAGCCTAGATGTAAGATGTAGGGTCTTATTGACCCCATATCTCACTGTAAAGAGGACCTGTCATGCCATATTCCTATTACAAGGGATGTTTACATTCCTTGTAATAGGAATAAAAGTGATTAACACATTTATTTTTGCAGAAAAACGTGTCAAACTAAAATAAATAAAGTAAAATGAACAATAAAATATCTATAATCGCCCCTGTCCCCGTGTGCTCGCATGCAGAAGCGAACGCAAACATAAGTCCAGCCCACATATGAAAACTGTGTTCAAACCATACATGTGAGGTATCTCTGCGAACGTTACAGCAAGAGCAATAATTTTGGCCCTAGACCTCCTCTGTAACTCAAAACATGTAACCAGTAAAAATATTTAAAGCGTCGCCTATGGGGATTTTTAAGTAGCGAAGTTTGGCGCCATTCCACGAGCGTGTTCAATTTTGAAGGGTGACATGTTGGGTATCTATTTACTCAGCGTAACTTCATCTTTCACATTATGCAAAAACATTGGGCTAACTTTACTTTTTTTGTTTTTTTTTCAAGCACAAAACTGTTTTTTTTTCCGTAAAAAACACGTTAGAAAAATTGCTGCGCAAATACAGTACGAGATAAAAAGTTGCAACGACCACCATTGTATTCTCCAAGGTCTTTGCTAAAAAAAACATATATAATGTTTTGGGGTTCAAGCAAATAAATTATGATTTTTACATGTAGGAGAGAAATGTCAGAATTGGCTTGGGTGATCCAGAACGCCCGAAGGTGCTCCCTGCATGTTGGGCCTCTGTATGTGGCCACGCTGTGTAAAAGTCTCATACATGTGGTATTGCCATACTCGGGAGTAATAGTAGAATGTGTTTTGGGGTATAATTTGTGTTATGCAAATGCTGTGTGTGAGAAATAACCTGCTAATATGACAATTGTGTGAAAAAAAAATAAAAGAAAAAAAATCTTGATTTTGCAAAGAATTGTGGGGAAAAAAATGACAGCTTCAAAAAACTCACAATGCCTCTTTCTAAATACCTTGGAATGTCTTCTTTCCAAAAAGGGGTCATTTGGGGGGTATTTGTACTTTTCTGGCATGTTAGGGCCTCAAGAAATTAGATAGGCCGTCAGTACTTCAGGTGTGATCAATTTTCAGATATTGGCATCATAGACATCTGAGAGCTGAAGGGCTGTACTCGGAAAGCCTATCTGGCTCTGATAGGCACTTCCGCTCAGCCAACCAGCTGCCGTTATTCATGTAATTGGCGCCCAAGGTCCGGTTATATGAATAGACCAGCGGCAGCTGGCAACAATAATAACATACATTCATGCAATGCAATGAATGTATGTTATTTGCGAGAGGGGGTGGTGCTGCAGCACCCTCTATAGAGGGCCACCAGAACTGCAGTTAAAGTTAAAATGACAAAATAAGCAAAATAAAAATTCTTAAAGGGCCCGTTTTTTTGTGACTATAGGAGGGGGGGGGGCGGCGCCCGGGCATCCCCTATGGACGGGCCGCCACTGATGTGAATTTAAAGTTATGCCTAGAATTAGATTTGGTCAGTTTAAATTGTTAAATTTTGGGTTTCTCCTTAAATAAAAACTGTGACCAAAAAATTATCCATTCAAACTTGTAAGTTGTGTGTCTCTTTATTTCATACTTTAATATTGCTACTTTGTGCTATCCCATGTCTGGGTCCCTTGCAAAATGCAGAGACCCCCAAGGGATAGTACAAAGGGCTATGCACTCTGTTTTCTGCTTTCCTTGCTGTTTTGCAGGTTACTATTGGTTCCTGCAGCATGTTTTCAACCCTAGCAACAAGCAAGCTGATTCTGCAGTGCACTTTCTGAGCACTTATAAAGCTTAATCACTCCTCACTCTGTCAGACACCTAAAAAAGCCTGGGCCATGATCCCTCCCATTATTTCATTATGTCACTGTTTTAGTGGGTATTAGTCATCCAGTCTAGTCTAGATGGATCTCGTTATTTGATTTTCTGTATTTAGTTATTTGGAGGCATAAGTTATGCCTAGAATAAAATTTGTCTAGTTTTGAATTGTTAAAATATTGGGGATACCCCTCAAATAAATACTGTGGTCCCCAAAAAATTACCATTCAAACTTATGTTGTGTATGTTTCTTTATTTAATTCTTTATTATTGCTCCTTTGTGCTATTCCATGTATTTTTTTCTGCTTTCCAAAGCTGGGTTTATGAACTTCATTTGTTATAGAGCATTTCCTCCAAATTTCCTCCAGCTGTACTCTAGGTATTTTTAAGCACGCCAAGCACAGTTTGAGTCTGGGTATACTAGATTTCTACAAAATAGTTACTGCCAGCAACATGTTTGGAGGAAGAAATGGGGAACAGACTTTATAAATATTCAAAATTGATCAATCAATATACCCCCCCCAAAAAAAAAAAGGAAATAGTTTATTTTAGACCTTTCCGATAGAGACACAAGACACTCATAGACATGGGATGAATGATGGACAGTCTAGCTGATTACAGTTGGATTACAAAGCAATCTTATGTGTATGGGAAAAACATGACTTCTGCAAACACTCCTTGGCCAAACAATCTTTAGGAAATAATTTTAATAGCCTCTGATGGATTTCTACAGACAAATGCTATTATTTTGTTAAGATAAGGTCCACACTGGGTATCTGCAGACTGAAATACCAAACACATGTGTAGGATCGGGCCTTTTGGGCTTCTTTAAGAGACAACAGTGAGTGATACCAGCCATTGGGAAAAATCTTTATCAAACACTGATATTTGATAAGAGGATGCAAAATCCATCACATTGGTTCCCAGCATGATCAAAAATGGGCAAGTGCTTTTATGCCTTACATTCACGGGCAAACATGTGCCTATGGCTCAGCTGCGGCATTAAAATAGTAAGTTATATTAAATGCTGTCCAGTGCTGAACATTATATGGCAGTCAGATGTTCTGACTATATCCAGTTTGTGTAACAGATACATGTTAACAATCTGTTTGTGTAGGTCAGTGTTTCTCAACCTTTTTCCAGTCGGGGCACCCTTAAAAAGTATTTTCAGTCTTGAGGCACCCCAGTCCAAGGCTTGGTTCACATTATGGTGTGTCGCAGAACACGCGCAAAATCGCGCTCATTCCTGACACACAGAATAATGCTCTGCTCGTTAGAGGTACCATTAATTCTTAATGGTACCCCCACACATTGGAAAATGTCGGGTGCTTTAGCTGCAGTGCAATTAAAAAAAAAAGAAGAAGGTTGGGGACTTGTTTCCCTGCATTTTTGTGGGTACAGAAGCCCATTGAAATGAATGGTCTGCCCTACATGCAGCTGCACAGATGTGAACCAAGGGCTTGTTAACATGTCAAAGGGGCGGTAAAACCACATGGTTGAGAAGTTTTTACCACCCCCAACTTCTCTACCTTTAGCTGCAGAGGCAGCAGCTGGGGTGTTCACATGCTGTGGTTGCAACTGGAGGTATACCGAGGGTGAATGGGGGTGCACTGCAACTACCCCGCAACTGTGTGCATTGCACGGTTGCGGTGTAGTGATGCTGCATTTATGGGCTTAAAACAGGTAGTAAAGAGGCAACATAATGCCTCTTTACGGCCTGTCAAATGCCTCTGAAAAGCGATCTGTGCATGGATTGCTTTTCAGAGAAGCAGCAGTCCTTGCTATCAAACAAGCCCTACAAAATCCATTGTCATGGTACAGGAATGGGGGGGGGGCAGGATTAAAAGTAACATACATACAGACTACAGACACAGGCTTACACATGCATACACATACATACCAGGGTTGCCAACTTTCAGTAAATTTACGAAGTTTGTAAAATCCGTACTTTTTTCATCTGTCCTTGAATGTCCATTGCGGACATGTAGGCTGCATGTCTGTAACTGACATTCATGGACAAATGCAAAAAGTATGGATTTTACAAACTCTTTGTAAATTTACTGAAAGTTGGCAAACCTGATACACACATACATACACACATACAGTCACATGTGCACACACATACAGACAGACAGTCACATGTGCACACACACACACATACACAGTCACATGTGCACACACACACAGTCACATGTGCACACACACACACACACACATACAGACAGACAGTCACATGTGCACACACACACAGTCACATGTGCACACACACACACATACAGACAGACAGTCACATGTGCACACACACACATACAGACAGACAGTCACATGTGCACACACACACACACACATACACAGTCACATGTGCACACACACACATACACAGTCACATGTGCACACACACACACACATACAGACAGACAGTCACATGTGCACACACACACACACACATACAGACAGACAGTCACATGTGCACACACACACATACAGACAGACAGTCACATGTGCACACACACACATACACAGTCACATGTGCACACACACACATACACAGTCACATGTGCACACACACACACACACATACAGACAGACAGTCACATGTGCACACACACACACACACATACAGACAGACAGTCACATGTGCACACACACACACATACAGACAGACAGTCACATGTGCACACACACACATACACAGTCACATGTGCACACACACACATACAGACAGACAGTCACATGTGCACACACACACATACACAGTCACATGTGCACACACACACATACAGACAGACAGTCACATGTGCACACACACACGCACACACACACATACAGACAGTCACATGTGCACGCACACACACACAGACAGTCACATGTGCACGCACACACATACATACAGACAGACAGTCACATGTGCACACACACACACACACACACACATACATACAGACAGTCACATGTGCACACACACACGCACACACACATACAGACAGTCACATGTGCACACACACACACAGAGACAGTCACATGTGCACACACACACAGACAAATGTATAAAGCCATTTAAAAAAAAAATAATGTAGCTTCTAGCTCAGTACCTTTTCAGATTTCTCTTTAGCCGGGTACTGCACTCTAGGGGGAAGCAGAGAGCACAGCACACTCCTCTGCACTTCACTTTCATTTTTGAAGCCGACAGAGCTTCTCACAGTTCGGCAGGAGAGCTCATTTGACAGCCTTCTCTCCACTGACCCCCGCGGCACACCTGAAAACCTCTGACGGCACACCAGTGTGCCGCGGCACACTGGTTGAGAAAGGCTGGCATAGACATCACCACAGGCTTTTCCCAGAGGATGCCTATACATACCACATACCACATGTAGCTTTGGTGCTGACGTCACCACACACTTACACTCATTAAAACAGCATACTTTACGTTTTAAGGTGTTCATCTTTACACCTTTCTGAGTACAATTGAGAATAACGTTTTTAAGAGTTTAAAGGTAATACTCTATAGTCTCTTTGCTCTTCCTTATGCCATTTGGGGTTTACTGGAACCATTACTTGTGTGTGCTGGTCACTGCCCTGATGTATTAATCTGAGGCTCTTGTGAATATGTTTGATGCTGCAGAGTCACAAAGCTGATGCTTCATCTTAAGGCTAGCTAGGCATTGTCCGGTGCACACGCGCAATTAACCTCTTATCTTTGGGGTCAAATCCTCTGCTAAGCAGGTGGAGTGTATATTTGGCTTTGCAACACTGAATCCACACTAAAAAATTAATGGCAGGGGGCATGGCCTGGAACGGCATGTGAGAGGACGTAGCTCTTACAGCTCCTGAGCCCGATCCGTTACCGATTCTCCCTCAGCCACGATACCGACCTTTTGCTGATATATGCTGCAGCCTGCCGATCCCAGGACCTCGGGGGAACCTCCGCCAGCCCTCTGCACAAGGGGAATGGTCCGGAAAGTGCTTTCTGAGCCGGGTCCCGATTTTCAAGATGGCGCCGCCGCGCTCACAGTGAAGGGGACTCCTCGAGGCGCTGACAGGATGAAGGAGCACGGTCCCAAGCCGCAAAATCCGCCAAAATCTCAGGGAAAGGAGGTCCCCAAGGACATGCTTTACTACACCCAAAAGCTGAATGGGCTGGCGGGGACTGATAATGCTGGACACTCCAAGTACAGTGACTCTGCATTGCATGGGACACAGGCACTGGCGGCCATCTTGTCTGAGCACAGTGAAGGTGAGGAGTCAGACCTGCCTGACTCTGGGACCCAGGGCATTAGTGATGCTGCTGCACCTGCAACTGCTCAACCCACGCAGGGCTGTTAATTTGGACAATGCCTCAGTGAATAATGTGAGGGAAGAATTGTTGCTGCTGCAACAGGATTTACAAAAAATGAGAGAGCGCACCACGGCCGTGGAAAGCAGGGTGAGCGAGATAGAAGACCGCATGACCCCCTATAGAACGAGAGGCCAAAGC
Source organism: Rana temporaria (assembly GCF_905171775.1). Classification (NCBI taxonomy): domain Eukaryota; kingdom Metazoa; phylum Chordata; class Amphibia; order Anura; family Ranidae; genus Rana; species Rana temporaria. The sequence continues at coordinate 72,067,797 of NC_053496.1, read as the reverse complement.
TGCTTATCAACTGGCGAGGGAGGCCACTGACTGAAGATTTTGAGAACCGCCTCAGGAGAAATAATGTGCGTATTGTGGGTCTCCCTGATAAGGTGGAGGGCAGGGACCCCATGACCTATGTGGAGGGGTGGTTGTTGAACATATTTGGGAAGAACACGTTTTCTCCCCTTTTTGTTGTCGAGCATGCCCACCGGGTTCCGGCTTGCCCACCCCCGCCCGAATGAGTAATGCGGCTGAGCGGGCCTGTGTTAGAGCACTGGTCGGTCTGTTTGTTACATGTTACACTCTGAATATGGGTGTAACATGTAACATGTTATGAAAGGTGAAATTGTCCCTTAATGATTTAAACACTTGTTCAGAAAGTGTGCAAAAGCAAAACATTTAATGCATATCTATAGTTAGGATGTAAAATCATAAATTGATTTCCACATAGTGTTTCAATTATCTCTAGCCCATTCCTATTAATCTGAACAATCTTGAAGTTTCTAAGCTTACATTGTGAAGATCTCCACACAATTACGTCCTTGAATTCTGTGACACAAATTCAATATGATAGGCACTGCTGTGTCACAGAATTCATAGAGCCTGCCATCTGAACTACATAGGTGCTGAGAGGAGGAGTTTCAGGAGGCAGAGTCAGCACTGCTTGCAGACAGCAAGGTACCATAGGATATATAGTACTTAGAAATTTAAAGTAAATAGAGGAGGGAACGCAGAGGGAAAGCTGCAAAGCATGCTGGGAATACCAAAATTTGCGAAAAGAGATAGCCAGCAGATTAGCAGCACTCACAGTATCAATGGAGATTTTTTAAAACAAAGCTTATACTGGATTGACAGCTCAGAGTGTTAGGGTTTCAGGAACAGAGACAGTTCTGAAAATACAGAAAGAATACAGAAAGTAGTTGGCAGCACTAGGCGTGGCCAGGAGTTGATTAACAAACTACAGGCCTGTGAATCAGCAGTGACAATGCTGATAACCATACCCCCCTGAAACATTTTTTTTAATCCCACAGTAGTAGACACAACCTACATGAGAGTGGCTACTCTGCTCTGAACACAGGAGAAGTGCTGCATCATTGTCCCACTATTTTGCCGCGTACACACCATCACTTTATGTGATGAAAAAAAACGCCGTTTTTAAAAACGTCAATTTAAATGACCGTGTGTGGGAAAAAACGTCGTTTTATGTCTTGTGAAAAACGAAAAAAAAAATTGAAGCATGCTTCAAATTTTTATGTCGTTTTTCAAAACGTCGTTTTTTGTTTCACAAAAATTGACCGTGTGTAGCAAAAAACGACGTTTAAAACAACGTTTTTAAACCCGCGCATGCCCAGAAGCTAGTTATGAAGCGAGCTTTAATGGAAAAAAGTGGTGAACGTAACCTCGCTTTGCTAGAGCATTGTGAAAAAACGATGGTGTGTAGGCAACGTCGTTTTTGAAAATTGAAGTTTAAAAAACGTAGTTTTTTACTTTACAGAAAATTTCGTTTTTTTCCATCACATAAAGTGATGGTGTGTACGCGGCATTACAGGATGCTGCAGTGGACTTCACTGGCAGGATCAACAGGTATTTATTAGACTCTGCAGCAGGACTAAGAGAAAACTGTAATGCAGCGTACACATGTTTGGAAATTCCAACAAGAAAACCATGGGTTTTTTCCAACTGAATTTTGGCTCAAACTTGTGTTGCATACACACGGTCACACAAAATTCTGACCGTCAAGAATGCGGTGACGTACAACACAACAACGAGCCGGGAAAAATTAAGTTCAATGATTTCGAGCATGCGTCAAATTGATTCCAAGCATGCGTGTTTTTTTGCACGTCGGAATTGCATACAGACGATCGGAGATTCCGACAGAAAAAGTCAGATGGAGCTTACACGCGGTTGGAATTTCCGACCAAATGCTCACATCGAACTTTTCTTGACGGAAATTCCGAAAATGTGTAAGCGGGATAAGTATACATGCACCTATTTTAAAGTTAAAATACACAAGAGTCCTGGAGCGCTACAAAAAACTGTGGGTCATATAGGAAAATTGTGTATGGCAATCCATAGTTAGTGGTGGATCAAGCCCAGTGCAGCTGACAAACACTGGAACAATGTAGAATGCACAAAGAAAGACTAATGTCTAACCATGCTGGGGAAGATGGAAATCCGGTTCAGGGGGAGGGGTCCCAAAGGCTGCTAACTGGTGGTGGAAGTTAGATCTAGCCACACTTCCACCACCAGTTAGCAGCCTTTGGGACCCCTCCCCCTGGACCGGATTTCCATCTCCCCTAGCATGGTTACTTGTGGCCCCCCCCATGCTACACCAGCAAGCCCTCCGGTTGATGTTACCCCCCAAGCTCTGAGGTCGCCAGAGGTAACGTTGGTTTGTCACATATTTTACACACTATTCAAACCATCGTTTTATGCATCTGCTAATTTAACCTTGTTATAACTTCATTTGCCTATGATGAAATACATTTTCCTTACCTATTCATCCAATATGGTCTGAACTGCCTGCTCTTACAATATAACTATACTTTGGATCCAGCCTACAGAGCGCTGCACAATAGTCTTAGTTATTATAAAGTAGAATTTTAGCAGGATTTTTTATGCAGAAGAGACATGCTTTGTCACTTCTGCATTAAAGTTACTTACCTGCCTGTCCACCCCTTTACAGCTCATTGTATAAACAGAGCAATGCTGAAGCTGACTGCACTCCTGCACATGCATGAGAGTACCATCACCCTCACCTGGCCAACAAAAGAAGCCAACGATCAAGACCCAAAACGACAGAATGTCACCTCGCTGGATCCAAGGTGAATATATTTATGCTTTAAGTGATGCAGCACCTAGTTCTTTAAAGTGGGGCCATATTTCTGCTTCAATGTATGGATTTACTTTACCCAGGAAAATAAATTCAGCACCCATAATGTTTGTTTCTCTACTCCAGCATAATATGCCCTTTCATGGCACAACTTGCATATGTAATTCTGAGTTCATCATATAACTCATAGTAAATATTAATAGATACATTCAAAACAATTATTCCTTTTTTTTTCTTTAATGATTCCAATGTCTTCAACGTTTGATTTATTTGAATTACTTTTGATTTAGTAATCCCCTAGAACTTCTCCAAAAGAGCTTCCACTATTCCAGATGTGTTTGTACATTTTGCACAATCTTAAAATTCTGTTTCTAATTATTTCCCACCAGAGTGGCCTTTAACTCACATCTGCCAAACTATATAACACAGAGGCTTACAATGATTCATGTTCTTGGATGGCACAATAGATTTTCTGACTCTGTTGTGAAGTATGTATCTAGCTTCTTTGGAAGAAGTGTCACTGGTGGGAAAGCACAACTGCTGTGTTACATTATACTGTAAATGCCTTTTTGTGGTCATTTGGAATAAATACTTACAGATGGCAAGTCCTACTAACATTGTTTCTAACAGCCTTCTGTTCATGTTTCAGTAAGGTATGTACAGTATCTCACAAAAGTGAGTACACTCACATTTTTGTAAATATTTTATTATATCTTTTCATGTGACAACACAGAAGAAATTACACTTTGCTACAATGGAAAGTAGTGAGTGTACAGCTTGTATAATGCCGCGTACACACAATCGGAATTTCCGATGGAAAAAGTCAGATGGGAGGTTTCCATCGGATATTCCAACCGTGTGTATGCCCCATTGGACTTTTTCCGTTGGAAATTCCGGTCAAAAGTCAGACCGTGTGTACGCGGCATAACAGTGTAAATTTGCTGTTCCCTCAAAATAACTAAACACACAGCATTAATGTCTACACCACTAGCAACCAACGTGAGTACACCCCTAAGTGAAAATGTCCAAATTGGACCCAAAGTGTCAATATTTTGTGTGGCCACTATTATTTTCCAGCACTGCCTTAACCCTCTTGGGCATGGCGTTCACCAGGTTTCCACTGGAGTCCTCTTCCACTCCTCCATGATGACATCACGGAGCTGGTAGATGTTAGAGACCATGCGTTCCTCCATCTTCCATCTTCAATAGGGTTTAGGTCAGGAGACATGCTTGGCCAGTCCATCACCATTATCCTCAGCTTCTTTAGCAAGGCAGTGGTCATCTTGGAGGTGTGTTTAAGGTTGTTATCATGTTGGAATATTGCCCTGTTGCCCAGTCTCTGAAGGGAGGGGATCATGCTCTGCTTCAGTATGTCACAGTACATTTTGGCATTCATGGTTCCCTCAATGAACTGTAGCTACAGACCATGACACTCCCACCACCATGCTTGACTGTAGGCAAAACACACTTGTTGTTGCACTGCTCACCTGGTTCCCGCCACACATGCTTGACACCATCTGAACCAAATACGTTTATCTTGGTCTCATCAAACCACAGGACATGGTTCCAGTAATCCATGTCCTTAGTCTGCTTGTCTTCAGCAAACTGTTTGCAGGCCTTCTTCTGCGTCATCTTTAGAAGGGCGACCGCCATGCAGACCAATTTGATGTAGTGTGCGGCGCATGGTCTAAGCACTGAAAGGCTGACCCCCCACCCCTTAAACCTCTGCAGCAATGCTGGCAGCACTCATACGTCTATTTCCCAACCTCTGGATATGATGCTGAGCATGTGCACTCATCTTCTTTGGTCGACGATGGCGAGGCCAGTTCTGAGTGGAACCTGTCCTGTTAAACCACTGCATGGTCTTATCCACCGTGCTGCAGTTCAGTGGCAACAATTCTTTTTTTCAGATCCTCAGAAAGTTCTTTGCCACAAGGTGCCATTTTGAACTTCCAGTGACCAGTATTAGAGAATGAGAGCAATAACACCAAATTTAACACACCTGCTCCCCATTCACACCTGAGACTTGTAACACTTATGAGTCACATGACACTGTGAGGGAAAATGGCTAATTGGGCCCAGTTTGGACATTTTTATTTAGGGGTGTACTCACTTTTGTGGCCAGCGGTTTAGACATTAATGGTTACTTTAGATTGTAGCAAAGTGTCATTTCTTCAGTGTTGTCACATGAAAAGATATAATAAAATATTTACAAAAAATGGAGGGGTGTACTCACTTTTGTAAGATACTTTATATATATACTCACAGACCTCAGATGAAGCTGTATCTGTGGCCTTTAGGGTGCTTCTTCTTTATGGGAAGCCAATGTATAGGCAATAGTGTGTGAATAGTTCCCTTCCACAGAGTATGATGGAGTGGATGATACCAAAGGCATACGTTTTGACTTGAGGTCTGTGAGTCAATGCTGATTAAAAACAAAGGTGTAGGTATAGTGCTGTTCCTCTATCGTGAAAATGTATGGTGATAATAAAATGTGGAATGTGATATAAAGTGACACTTGCAACGAAAATTTATGTGAAGAAAATATAATGATTATTAAACTTGCCTGTGGACAGGGACTTTTAAATTAGTAATTAATTAATGTGTTTTCTCTATGCTTTTGATCCTATAAAGTGCTATGAGGGGTTTGATCCCCTGCCTGTGTGTTTGAAAAAGTGCTGGTGAACTGAATGGTGTGATACTACAATACTTAATAAATTATATATGAATTATGATCCACAGTAAACACATCAATAAAGTCCACGAACAAAACTTATTATGCTCGTCGTGATACTGATTAATAATAAAGTGATTGGTGACTTTAATAAAGTGTCCAGTGCTAATTGTCCACAAATAAAAACTGCTATATCTTCTCCTCTCAGTTAAGTGCTTGCAGTGCAGGTGATTAATCCGTGCTCTTATTCTGAATTCACTCACAGTATTTGTCACTGTGTAGCACCCTGGGAGATCGGTCCTTATTTGTGGTGTTGCCATACCTCCAAGGTTTAGTATGTAAAGAAGGGTGCCCATAGCGTATTACCGCTTAAAAAACATTTATTTTAATAAAGAAAGTGCTGAGATATACAGCACATACATTATTCAAACAACATCCAACATATATTGCTGACACAAGCTCCGAGGAAAGAAACTGTCTACGGCCTCAAACGGAAGTGACGTTAAGACGTACTGTAACCCCACCCTGAGTATATGCTATTTACTTTTTTGAAGATAATGGAGCTACTCCTGTACTCGGTACATTACACTCTCTCTGTATGTTACTTACTCTTGCCTTCTGCGCTCTGTGCAATATGCACTCCTTACCTCTGCAATCTGTGTGTTATACACTCCTGTACTGTGCGGTATGAACTACTCACCTCTGCACTCTATATCTTAAGCACTTCCGACCCCTGCACCCTGTGCAATATGCACTCATGTTTAAGGCCCATCCATTGTTAACACAATTTTGCCACTTGCACAAATCACGACATCTCACTCATTTCCTTTGGGCCCCCAAGGCTAAACCTACCTCCCCAACCCAAAGGAGAAAACATATCTTGATATGCATAGCACTGAAGAGTACACTAACAGATAGGTGGAGAGCACTGTCATGTAACCTTGTCAGTGTTATATGGCAAGTTTTCTTTTATCTACTAGCATACTCATTTTCTGGTAAAATGAATATAGCGTTGCTTGCATCAGTCCTAAACCAAGGGAAGCCCAAATCACTTTTATAAAGGACATCAACATGCCAGAGAAGATTTCATTAACCACTTCAGCCCCAGAAGATTTGGCTGCTCAATGACCACGCCATTTTTGCGATACAACACCTCGTCGCTGTAACTGACAATTGCGCGGTCGTGCAGTGCTGTACCCAAACAAAATAGAGTTTTCTTTTAGTGGTATTTGATCACCTCTGCGGTTTTGATTTTTTTGGGCTATAAACTAAAGAAGAGCAACAATTTTGAAAAAAACACAATATCTTCTACCTTTTGCTATAATAAATATCCCAATTAAAAAAAATACTGAGTTTAGGCCGATGTGTATTCTTCTACATAATTTTGCCTAAAAAAAATTTGCAGTCTACAAAATATTATATATATTTTTTGCGGCGGACAAATTGGACACTTTTGAGACATTTTTAGTACCAGTCACAATTATACAGCGATCAGTGTCATAAAAATGCACTGATTACTGTATAAATGTCACTGGCAGGGAAAAGGTTAACACTAGGGAGAAATCAAGGGGTTAACTGTGTTCCCTAGGTGTGTTCTAAATGTGGGGGGATGGGACTGACTGTGGGGAGAGAGAGACCAGTGTTCATACTTAGTATGAACACACAATCTGTCTCCTCTCCCCTGTCACGAGAATTCCTGGCATTCATGCGCATCAGCTCTGATGGCGCGCGCCCCCTAGTGGTCAAAAGGCGATGTTCAGTTCCGTCGGTTCGCCCGGGGGAGCCAACCTGCCACAGTACAACTGCGGCGGCTTGTCGGGAAGGGGTTAAAGAAGCAGGAGTATGGCCACCTTTGGGCTGCTTAGTACTTAGATACTAGTATGAAAATCATTATATTCACTAAGCATTTACAAAATATTTAACATGCTTTAGCAATTTTCATAAAGCCCTTAAAGCTCCCTATAATTCCAGTCTAGGAGTACTGAATACAAGTCTTAATACTAGTGTCGGCTGGTAAATGAGCGTTCAGCAAGCTGCTTGAAGGTTGTAAGGGAGAGCAAGGAGGAACAAGGGGCCAGATTCAGGTACATCTGCGGCGGCGTAACGTATCGCATTTACGTTACACCGCTGCAAGTTTTACGGGCAAGTGCTTGATTCACAAAGCACTTGCCTGTAAAGTTGCGGCGGCGTAGCGTAAATCCCTCCGGCGCAAGCCCGCCTAATTCAAATGATCCGGGTAGGGGGCGTGGATCATTTAAATTAGGTGCGTTCCCGCGCCGAACGTACTGCGCATGCTTCGTTTTAAAATTTCCCGCCGTGCTTTGCGCGAAATGACGTCGCACCGACATGATTTTTTGAACGTCTACGTGAGTTACGTCCTTTCCTATTCACGGACGACTTACGCAAAAAAAAATAAAAAAATTAAATTCAACGCGGGAACGACAGCCATACTTTAACATGGCAAGTCTAACTATAGGCCACAAAATAGCAGCTTTAACTATACGCCGGGAAAAGCCGTCTATCGACGACGTAAGAGAATGCGACGGCCGCGCGTACCTTCGTGGATCGACGGAAAATGCTAATTAGCATTCCCGACGCGGAAAACGACGCAAGCTCCACCCAGCGGGCGCCGAAGTATTGCACCTACGATCCGAAGGTGTACAAAGCCGTACGCCTGTCGGATCGAAGCCAGAAGCCGTCGTATCTTGGTTTGAGGATTCAAACTAAAGATACGACGCGGCAAATTTGAAAGTACGCCGGTGTATCATTAGATACGCCGGCGTACTTCTTCTGTGAATCTGGCCCAAGGTCTTTAATGTAATTTACCCACCCAAAGTAATTTGGTAAATTTTGGCCCACAGCTTTTTCCTGTGATACAAAGTAAAGTATTAAAAAAATCGAAGACTGGTTTTAAAAAATTACTTTATTTAAAACAAACAACTTGTCACATTTGTCAATTTGAAAGTTAATATATTTACAGGGGGTCTTTTAATGTATCCAATGCCAGTTCCCCTTTAACATTCATAAATCCAGGTTATCCAGGGGTTTAAAGCTAAAGTGTATGTATATCTTATGGATCACATTTTCTAGAGTGCAAGATTCTGGGTGACTATGGTGCTTCGAGTGCCCAAGCTGCCAATGACTTGCATCATCCATCTACTAATTTGTTGGAAAACATTGCTGTTTAAAATATTTGACCGATTCATATACTTCTCTGTCATCTGAAATTGCAGAAAAAGACTGATGATGACATATTTCAGAGATCAGATTAGTTGGGTGTTTTTTTTTTTAGATTAAATTGTAACCAAGGAGGGTATTTGGAGGTTTGGAAAAATGGAAGGTCTTGGACTACAGTAACTATACCACTAAAGTGTGTGGGTATATGTGTAGCGCTTGATTGAATATGATATATGGTGAAATGATTGTATTCAGATATATCAAAAATAATTAAACAATAAAATAACGAATAAATCATAAAAATAGTCCAGTGGAATCACACAAAAATTGCAGTTGGTGTACAAATATTAAACCAAATGGTTAAATGTCCATATATGACTGTATGTGACAAGACATCCACCACGTGTCACAACTGTGATTAAAACTCAAACGTTGAAGTGATGAGACATAAATCTGTTACAAGTGACTTCTTAAGTGCAGCAAAAGGAACCCACCACCGATGACATGTTATGACACGAAACGCGTCGGAAGGACTCCATTGCCACCTCATCTTTAATCATTACATGCGCTGTAACTTCCATTTATATGTAAGTGCAATTGCATATTAAATTTCAGAATTTTTTTACAGTATCACGCTATGTTGCCTCCTCTCTTCTTCTCTATATGCTCTTACTGTTGAAAAATATACCTGAGGCATGCTGTAAGCAATTTGAGCTAGTGCTTATTCATCACCTGGGCGAATGCAACTCTGTTGAAGAGCCATTGGTGGATTCCTTGTTTCACAAAAGAGATCCCTCTGGAATGTATATCGATCCCTAAGCCTGTTTGACTCATGAAATATACATTTCTTTGAGTTCATGATTTCTGGTAAGCCTACATCCTTATCGGTGGTGGGTCGTTTTGCTGCACTTAAGAAGTCACTTGTAACAGATTTATGTCTCATCACTTCAACGTTTGAGTTTTAATCACAGTTGTGACATGTGGTGGATGTCTTGTCATATATGGACATTTAACCATTTGGTTTAATAATTGTACACCAACTGCAATTTTTGTGCGATTCCACTGGACTATTTTTATGATTTATTCATTATTTTATTGTTTAATTATTTTTGATATATCTGAATACAATCATTTCACCATATATCATATTTAATCAAGCGCTACACATATACCCACACATTCTTTCATTTGCTTTTCTGCAATCAGCCGTAATAGCAGCTTTACTTTTGCATTACTCACCACACTATACCACTAAAGTGCAATTTTTGAGTTGGCACAGTTTTTTTTTGTAGCAGGTTTTTGTGTGTATGTCATTTACCATAAGAGGGGCATTTATTACTTTTAGTAAACCTGTCAGGAGAGCAATACATAATGTTGTGTGCCCCTGGCTCACATGTTGCTCTTCCTTAACTATCTAATTGACTTAGAACAACTATGCAGATCAGCAAAATCAGGAAAAAAACAGAACTATAGCAATAGGGTCAGAATGACAGCTAGGTTAATTAATATATTCTATCATTGTGGATGGTAGAGCTTTGTAGATCTCTAAATATAATCTTCTTAGAATCTGTATTGTTTCTTCAGCTAGGATTGTAACATACAAATATCTACTAAACCTGTCATCCGAGAATACTAAATAGCTTTGTCCTGGCCTTCTACAATTGCTAAACGTCAGTGGGGATTATGCTTGAAGAGCAGAAAGTTAATCTTCCACTGCATTATAAGCGCATACATTTTAAGGAGTAGCCACTTCCACATGACTGTTAGCATCTTTTGAAGCTGTACTGAAATTGTCTCCCTGTGAGAAACTTTTTCTTTTGGTTATGGATAGAAAGAAAAGAGAAGTGTTAGATCAGATCTGGATTTTATTTGTTGTTTCACCAGGGACCTATTGGTGAGGCCAAAGTTCATGAAATAGTTAATTGTGGACCACAATCTACAGGCTTCTCTTAGTGAGCTACAATGCTGGGAATCCACGGAGAACACCAGACAAAGGTATTGGAGAACCTGCTATAATCCACCAAGCCCTGAGGAGCCCTACCAGTTCCTAAAGCAAAGCCATCACCAAACCTAGTAACCAGCAGGAGAATCAGGAAGCAACCACACTAGTGTCCCAGATTTCTGCTCCGGCTGAAGGAATGAAAAGATGTTGTACTGGCAGTGTCACTCCTGGGTGGTTGGGAGAGTGGGCATTGTAACTAAAAATCCAAAGGTTGGTATTGATACATGGGAACGGGAGGTCCCGCTGGTGATGATCACTTCTGCCTGTGGCACCATCACCCAGGAAGTTGGGGTGGAACTGAATCTCATACGAGATATCGTAGTGGGACAGCACTGTGAGTCAAGGGCTGCCTAGATAGTGTGACCATTCTACTCCTTTTGAAGATCTAGACTCTAGAAAGTACTGTTGAGGTTGTACCAATGTCAGAAGGAATCCAGGCTATGGAGACCCCTGGGGGGAGGGATTTTCCACTTTTGGGGGTCAAGATTGGGGAGAACGTAGAAGAAACCTCCCAATTAAAGTGTAGGTCCGAGGAGGATGAGGGGAAAGGTTGATTTAATTATATGCATCCTGACCTGGAAGTACCATGTTTTGTTTTGTTTGTGCCACCCAAATGTAGAGCTCCACTTAAAAAATTCCAGAGAGCAAGTTACCATGGTTAATGGCGTATTACAAGTGTCTAAGGCCCCATACACACGATAGAATCCATCTGCTGAAAAATCCCAGCAAATGGGTTTCAGCGGATAGATCCTATGGTGTGTACACTCCAGCGGATCTGTTTCCGCGGATATTTCTCCCCTGGGATGGATTCCAGCAGATCGAATATTTGCTGACATGCTAAACAAATCTATCTGCTGGAATCCATCCCAACGGATGGATCCGCTGGTCTGTATAGACTCACCGGATCCATCCGTCCGAAGGGATCCCCCGCATGCGTCGTAATGATTCGACGCATGCGTGGAATTCCTTATATGACAGCTACGCGCACGTCGCCGCGTCATAATCGCAGCGACGGCGCGACACGTCATCGCCAGAGGATTTTGGTGCGGATTTCAATGCGATGGTGAGTACACTCCATCGCATTGGAAATCCGCTGAAATCCTTGAGAGGATTTATCCGCGGAAACGGTCCGCTGGACCGTATCCGCGGATAAATCCTCCCGTGTGTATGGGGCCTAAGTCTCAGAGATTTCCCCACTCTGCGGTCAATGGTGAGTTGCTGTACTGAGTCACTGAAGTCATGATTGAGGTGGTTGTACCACTACTGTTTCCCCAAACTTTTAGGCACACAGTATTTGACCTGGTTCACAATGACGCATTGGGAGGTCACCCGTGGGCTGAGAAAACAGAGGCACGCATAATAGAGCGGTACTACTGCCTGGGAGTTGCTACTGTGGTGAAACGGTTTTGTGGTTCATGACCCACTTATCAGTTAGCTGCTCCAGTGTCATATTTTATGAACCCCTTGATGCTTCTTGCTATTATCAAGGTATCATTTGAGTGTATTATGATGGATCTTGTGGGCTCCTTGATAAAATTGGCTTGGGGTCACCAGTATATTTTTGTGGTATTTGATTATGCAACAAGGTTATACAGAGGTGGCCCCCAAGGAAGACTCCTTGAAAGTGATCGCCAGAGAATTATTTAACATTTTCTCAAGACCTGGGTTCCCTAGAAACTTTCTGACAGACCAAGACACTCCATTTATGTCCATGGTGATGTGCAAACTATTCCAGATCAGTTGTGTAGTTCTGTCTATTAACCACAGACGAATGGCCCAGTATAAAATTTCAATAAGATCTTGAAATCTATGCGCAAGAGGGCTGTACAAAGTTATGGAAAAGGTTGGGACTGCCTACTTCCAGCTTTCACGTTTGCCATCAGAGCGGTACCTTAAGCATCTACCAGGTTTTTTCTCTTCTCCGCTTGAGTTAGTGTATGGGCAAGACCACAGAGGCTTCTTGGCTTGGTAAAAGAAACATGGGAATACAAATATTCTCCACAAAAGACAGTGTTACAGAATTAAACCCAAACGAGAAAAAGGAAAGCTAGGGTGGCACCTCTGGTAAATGAGCATTTGTAGTAAGCACAAGAAGCACAAAGAAGGGTGTACAACCGGTCCGTCAAGCTTAGACAGTTCCAGGTTGGGGGCTGGGTGGCTGTACTCATACCTACAGTAGAAAGTAAGTTCCTAGCCAGGTGGCAGGGGCCATTCAAGGTGGTAGCAAAGTTTGTCAGGGTAAATTTTAAAGTACCAGCTAAGCAAAAACTGTACCAAATCCAATTTGTTAAAGCCCTAGAAAGACTGAAAGCAGGCAGCTGCCCTGGCTTAGGTTAGTTCAGAGCCCCCAGTAGGGAAGAATGTAGTCCCAGTTGTCACAATAAACAATCATATCCAAGCCACTATTGCAGCAAGTAAAATAGTTTTTAACAGAGGAAATTTTTCAGGACTTATAGGTAGGTTGAAGTTCCTGCTGCCTGTTTACACTTCCATGTCTGGAAGCTAAGAGCTAAGTGTATTTCTGGGTTTTCAGTCTGGCAGTTTCGCTGGGTCCGGCTCACTGGCTCTGTGTGATAAAAAAGGATCAGAGGGTCCATGCTCGGGTGGAGGCTGAGCCTAAAAATTGGAAGAAGATAAGGGACGGCAGGAGTTGGATGGGGCCCAAAGATGCGGGAGATGGAATGATGCCATGCTGTCATCAGGGTCTGGAAGACCATCCAATTATAGACTTAATTTAGGCAGGCATGCTGGAGCAGCCACAAGCCTGTAGTTAGAGACTAGGGGTGCTAGGGAAATGTCACCACTTTATTCAGAACTGTTACCTGTGATTTTCATCAAGTTAATTTATTCTTTAGTAGAGCTCTGTGAATTAATACAGTGTGAAGATATAGTGGTTACCAAGGGTAACAAAGGTTTCAGACTGTCATTGCAGCGAGGGAGATGTTGTCGACACGCCTTCAGTCGCGATCCATCTACCATAGCAACAGGAGCAGATGTGCACTGCCAGGGCCCTCATCCTGTACACAGGTACAGAAGAGTAAGAGTTAAGTGAAGTGCACACTGTCAGGAACTATGAATCTGATGGAGACAGAAAATGCAGGTAAAATCACACCTTTTAATATGATGGTAAAAATGGTACAAATAGTAAACATAGTCAAAACATAGCCAGGGTACAGTAGCCAAAGCAGGTAGTCCGAACAAGCCAGTAAATCAGGAAGCCAGATCAGTGTAGTCAGAGGCAGAAGACAGGATCAGGAACCAAAATTGATATAAGCCAGGCTAGTCTTCAACAGGCACACAGCAGAGAGTCTCCAGATATGTTTGACCAAGGTGAAGGCACGAAAGAAATGAACCTGTCCATTTAAATAGCCATAACGGGCTGGCTGTAGGCTGGACTGATTAGCAGGAAATGATCACCAGCTGACAGCTGAGAAACCTGAGCACTGAGAAGGGAGGGCTGAGAGCCCAGCCCTGAACGTATCCAATCCTCAATGACCCCTCCCCCAGGTTTGAGGGGAAAATGTCTATGGAAAGAACAGAGGAGAACATGAGCATGTACGTCCAATGAAAATGGAAAGAAACTGCGCTAAAAATGCTAAACTGAGGTGAATCGGGAGGAAATAGAGGAGACGTTGCTGGAAGTGGCAGCAGAGGAGGTTGGGCATGTATGCTGGTGATCTGCAATTATCACTGGATGAGATCCATTGCTTTAAAGACCGAGTCTGTTTGAGTTGCGTGGTTGGAGTGAGATCCTTGGTTATACGCTTTTAGTGATCCCCTGTCATAAGGGATCATGGCAAGTCGGTAAGGAGCCACTTTTAGTGATTGGTGGAGGAGTCATCACCTTTTTTGGACACGTTTTCCATCAGATGTTGGATTTTGGCACAGAGCACCGGTGTTCAGAATTTATTGATTAAGCATTTATGGACTATATTTCGGATTCATTTGTTTTCAATATAAACCTTTATTAATTGTAATGTTAATTTTCAATTATAATGTCATATAAATATTGGTTTATGTTCACTGATTGGCACGAGATTGCTTTTTAATAGCAACTGATGCTTTTTAATTTTATTTGTTGACATATTAGTGATACAATACTATATGCCATCAGTCACATATTTGTATGTCACTAATTTCGTTTGTTCTGTCTGGTATTTTTAAATTGGTGACTCTCTAATTAAGTTTATGACATGGTTAGGGGGTAGCTCGATTTATTTATTTTTTCTTACTGTATGTACATCCAAGGACCCAAGAGCGTTCCTCGGACCTCACCCTTCCCAATCAACCAATCGCCCACGGAACCTACAGGAGTCTTGGATCTACTGTATCTCATACTCTTCATGGTTCTCAACCTAAACTGGGCAAGAACGTGGTACCAAGGTGGTGAGACGGTTGAACATCAAAGGTTTTAATAAGGAGACATGGAATACATTTGAAATACGCATGTTAGAAGGAAGGCCTAACGCGCAAGCCACTGAGTTGATCCTACGGAGAATACAGAAAGGCCCAATAAACTGTGGTGCCAATTTCAGTCGAAGGTTACAAGATGACAGCCAGACCCTCTCCCCAACCTGGTAGGAGGGCACAGTTAAGTGTCTGTGGTCAGCATGGAGTCTGTACCTCTCTCAGGCACATTGCTAGGACTCCTGGACCTGCATCCAAGTGGAACGAAGATCACAGAGATGCTCCTCTAACGCAGGAATTATTTGAGGAACAAAAGAATCGGGCAACATGGATGGTTGGAATCCATAATTCGCTATAAACAAGTTGTTATGGTGGTCCGAAATATAGCAACATAGAAACCACTCCAAAGCTTTGTTAGCTTGTTCTGCAGCCCCATTGGACTGCAGTTGATGCACAGAGGAGAAGGAAAGCTGAGTTCCTAACTGTGCATAAAAGGCTCACCAAAACCTGGAGACAAACTGACTACCCCTGTCCGGGATGTTAACCTTGGGTAGTCAATGTAACCAAAAGATCTCCCAAGCAAAAATGAATGCCAGTTCTTTGGATGTGGGCAACTTCTCCAGTTCATGAGAAAAAATTAAGCTTACTTTGCTTCTGTCCGTGGAAAATTCATGGGGCAGCATCTCAAAGTATAACCCAACCTGGTTGAGAAACCCTCTGCATTCAACTGGATCATCACCAAATCGCTGTGGAAGCGGACATACCTCTTATAAAGGTAATATTCTAGGCAGGTGCCTGCACAGAGACTGGAGAAGCAGCAGGGACGGCCTGCAACACGGGTTGTACTGGAACAGCCATAGTGGGAGGGTCCAGGTGAGCAGTGTGAATCAGGAGCGTCTGTTGACGCTATGGCAAACTGATCCATGTGGTGAGAGAGAGAGAGAGAGAGAGACTTGTAAAGCGCAACACATGCGAACTGAATCGCCTCTGGGCGCTGTATCCATTTCATGGGTAAGGAACCCCTTGACCTCAGAAGAGATGGGTTTTAATCTTTCTCCTGAAGGCCAAGTGGTCCGACTCCAGTCGTGGTGGTCCTGCTCATTATATCTGGAAAAAATATTACCACTAGGTGGACCGCCTGCATCTTCTGAATTCATGGCCTTCGCCTACTATTATTAACTATGTATCAGACGGACAGAAAATGCATTTAAAATCGCACCTTTTAATATAATGGTGAAAATGATACATATAGTAAATGTAGTCAAAACATACCCAGGGTACGGTAACCAAAGCAGGTAGTCAGAACAAGCCAGTAGACCAGCAAGCCAGAGATCAGTGTAGTCGGAGGCAGCAGACAGAATCAGGAACCAGAAGGGATATCAGCCAGGAAAGTATTTAACAGGCACAAAGCAGAGAGTCTCCAGTTATGTTTGACCAAGGCGAAGGCACAGAAGAAATTAAACATATAGTTTAAATAGCCAGAAGGGGTTGGCTGTAGACTAGACTGACGAGCAGAAAATGATCGATCACCAGGTGAGCCGCTGTTAAACGATGAGCTGGCAATTAATCGACAGCTGAGCAACCTGTGTACTGAGAAGGGAGGGCTGAGAGCCCAGCCCTCACACACACATAGAGTCAGTGCTAAGTACACAGCTGTACCCAAGAAATCAAGAAGTCAGTCATGGTCAAGTGAAATGGTGAGACAGAGGAGGCTTTTTGGGAGCTTAAAGTGGTTGTTAATCAACTCAGTGTTGTTGCTAACATCCCCTCTTTTATAATAAATGTTATGCCCCACTGTAGATGTGTTAACAAATCCACCAATAAATACCTTATTTTAAAGTAATGATTGGTGGTCACATGTCTCTCTCCTCTCCAGGTCTTACAGCAAAGTGGGTGGAGCCAAGAAACCCGCACTGACGTCAGCCGGGAGGAGGAGAGGAAAGGAGGAGAGAGACAACCAGTCACGTGACTGCCGAGCGGCGCTATAAAATAAGGTATTTATCAGCTATTTTTTTTAGAAAACACATAGAGTGGGGCACAGCTTTTATTATAATAACAACAATAAGTTATGATACCAGCAGGAGGGGAGGGGGGGCACTGGTACGAGCTGACAGGCAGGGAGGGGTGGGGGAAGGAGGACATAGGAGCACAGAGGAGAGCAGAGAGCAGGGCTGCAGATGATGGAGGCAAGTAAACTGACCACAGTGTCAGGGATCAGCAGCCATGAAACACTGTGGTCAGTTTACAGACAGGAGGGTATATCCAGGCAGGATCAGAGAGGGATTTCAGGTCATACTGGGGGGCCAAATGACACAGCACAAGCACTGTGCTGTATAACATGCTTTAAGGGAACAGGATCCAATTTTTTCTTTTTTTAGGTTAACAAACACTTTAAAACAGCTATGCCAGTATCCAGTGCTGGTTGCTCTGGATTTTTTTTAAGCATTTATTGCTCAAACAGGTGCCTTTAGTGAGAGCTTAGGGGTTGTTCTGTCCCAAGAGGTCAATAATGAGGAACAACACATAGGCCCGGATTCACATACATTGGTGCATATTTAATGCCGGCGTAGCGTATCTAATATACGATACGCCGACGTTGCGCAGAGAGGCAAGCACCGAATGAATAAAGCACTTGCCTCCCAAACTGCGCTGGGTTCCCTCGGCGTAAGCCGGTGTAGGTGGAAGTGGGCGTGAGTCATGCTAATGAGGCGTGACCCCATGCAAATGATGGACCGAGTGTCATCCAAGTACTTAAAACGAACGGCGCATGCGCCGTCCTGTAGACGTATCCCTGTGCGCATGCTCACATTCACGCCGGAACTACTCCCTAAGATACGACGGATCACTGCCTACGACGTGAACATAACCTACGCCCAGCCCTATTCACGTATTACGTAAACAACGTAAAATACGATGGCTGTGTTCCCTGGTCCATACCTTTGCATGGGTTGCGCCTCCTATATGGGGAATAACTTTACGCCGGACGTATGACTTACGCCAATCGCGTATATTATGCGCCGGGCGCAAGTACGTTCGTGAATCGGCGTATCTCCCTCATTTGCATATGTGCATAGAAAATCTATGGGAGCGGCAAATGGGCCCAGCGTAAATATGCACCCACGATACGACGGCGTAGGCAAGTTACGTCGGTCGTAGGAAGCCTATTTTTAGGCATATCTCAGATTGTGGGCACGGTGCATAAATACGACGGCGCATAGTTAAACTTACGCGGCATATCTCGAGATAGGTTGGCGTAAGTGCTTTGTGAATCCGGGCCATAATCTTTCTTAGTGGAAAGTTAACATCCACCTAGACATATTACGCTGTATTTGAGAATAACTGCCAATCAAATGGGCTCTAGAATTACTATGATATTTTCTCTTTGCCAAGAAATTTCATCTAGTAAAATACGATGGCTGTGTTCCCTGGTCCATACCTTTGCATGGGTTGCGCCTCCTATATGGGGAATAACTTTACGCCGGACGTATGACTTACGCCAATCGCGTATATTATGCGCCGGGCGCAAGTACGTTCGTGAATCGGCGTATCTCCCTCATTTGCATATGTGCATAGAAAATCTATGGGAGCGGCAAATGGGCCCAGCGTAAATATGCACCCACGATACGACGGCGTAGGCAAGTTACGTCGGTCGTAGGAAGCCTATTTTTAGGCATATCTCAGATTGTGGGCACGGTGCATAAATACGACGGCGCATAGTTAAACTTACGCGGCATATCTCGAGATACGTTGGCGTAAGTGCTTTGTGAATCCGGGCCATAATCTTTCTTAGTGGAAAGTTAACATCCACCTAGACATATTACGCTGTATTTGAGAATAACTGCCAATCAAATGGGCTCTAGAATTACTATGATATTTTCTCTTTGCCAAGAAATTTCATCTAGTAATGTACCATGCCCCACTGACCTGAATAAGACAGAACAAACACACAAATGCCAGGGTAAGCAGATGGTTCCAGGCATTACAAGAATTCAAATTCATGTTAGAACATAGGTAGGAAAATGGGGTATGGGGAGGTTATGTACAGGATGCTAGGGATGTGTCCTGGATGACAGTTTTTTCCCCCCATTGTTTGGGGGGAGGCTTGTATGCAGTTTAAGGACACTGGGGTTTTCACCTATGCAGGGTGAGGTGTTGCAGGAGTAGTCCGCGTGGAGAGGGCTGATTTACAGTGCCCTCAGGATTGCTAAGTCCTTGTTTGGGACCTGGATTTTGGAGGTATAGATGGATTTTTTTTGGGGGGGGGGGGGAGCCTGATTATAACGACTAACCCATTTGCATCAAAGTACAGAAAAGGAATAAGAAACAGCAAGCATTTGTCTGTGAGGTGGACTAGGGCAGAACAGAACTGAGTGAGCAATGTGGGCTACCTTGTGCCTGAGAAACAGTTGCTGAACTTTTGGAGACCACCTCTTTGGGACCCCTGAGGCAAATGGGAGTTTTCAAAAACACTGTTAAGGGACGAATGTGACTGGTGTTTAGCCAATCCTTTATTTTTTGTACCAACAATTTATTGACTATATTGTTTGCTGAGGATGAGCAGTTTTTCTGTTTCCCCGCTTTTGAAAACAAAAGTAATGTTTCAGTTTACCAACGTGTTTGGCTGATGAGCTTGGGCTCCAAAAGCTTACAATACATGTGAAGGAAATCAACAAAAAAATAGGTGCTAAACATCCAATGAGCGGTGCAATCCTATCAGCTATACACATACAATCAATAATAGTAAACCTAGACTAGCACACCTAATAATTACTAGCAAATGTACTCTTGTGTATGCTCCATTGGACTTTTGCTGTCGGAATTTCCGCCAACAAAAGATTGAGAGCTGGTTCTCAAATTTTCAGACGGAAAAAATTCCTATCGGAAATTCCATTCGTCTGTAGCAATTCTGATGTGCAAAATTCCGACGCATGCTGGGAAACAGTTTGAGGCATGCTCGGAAGCATTGAACCTAATTTTTTCGGCTTGTCGTAGTGTTGTACGTCACCACGTTCTTGGCTGTCGAAAGTTCAGACAACTCTTGTGTGGTCGTGTGTATGCAAGCCAAGCTTGAGCGAAATTCCGTCAGAAAAACCATCCTTTGCATTAGGTTAACGTTTTCGGGTAATGGACCCCTTCATTAGGAGATCTCTCCTGATGAAGGGACCCCTTCATCAGGAGAATGCTCCTAATGAAGGGACCTCTTCATCGGGAGATCTCTCCTGATAAAGGGGTCCATGACCTTGAAATACTAAAATAATAAACCCCTTTTCTCCCTTCTCTGTGCTGAATTGTGCTCTGTGCTCTGTGCTGAATTGTTAAGGTAAACTATCTTATTACTCTGTATACTGCTGCTTTCTGTACATATACAGTATGTGTTGTAAATGCTTCGATCTGTCAGTCATCCAGATGTATTTTTGCAAACTTAAAACTACATTTGCTAGTAATTATTTGGTGTGCCAGTTGATTGTTTACTGTTATTGATTGTGATTGGCTGCTAGGCCCAAACTCTGTTACAGAACAAAAGGCGACTGATTCATAGAAACAGTTACACATAGATTTCCCTAAGATCCGACCTGCGTAAGTGTCTTACACCGTCGTATCTTAGGCTGCATATTTACACTGGCGGCTAGGCGGCGCTTCCATATATTTACGCAAGGAATATGCAAATGATCTAGATACGCCGATTCACAAACGTACGTCTGCCCGGCGCATTTTTTTACGTCGCTTACGCTAGGCTTTTTCCGGCGTAAAGTTACCCCGGCTATATGAGGGTGTATGGACATCGTTCCCGTGTCGAATTTTGAAAATTTTACTTGGTTTGCGTAAGTCGTTCGCGAATAGGGCTGTACGTAAGTTACGTTCACGTCTAAAGCATTGACGATTTGCGGCAGAATTTCTAGCATGCACACTGGGATTCTTTCACGAATGGCGCATGCGCCATTTGTAAAATACGTCAAATACGTGGGGTCACAGTGAATTTAGATAAAACACGCCCACATCATCCCCATTTGAATTAGGCGGGCTTACGCCCGGACCACATACGTTACGCCGCCGTAACTTAGGGCGCAAGTTCTTTCTGAATACGGAACTTGCGCCCTAATTTACGGCGGCGTAACGTATCTGAGATATGTTACGCCCCGCCGATAGATACTCCAATGTATCTGAATCCGTGCCAGTGTTTCTGCTCCGCATTGCTTTTTAGTGCAAGGTCCTCTTTCAAGAGAATAGGGAGATATCCTCTTGAAGGCAGACCTTGAGGTAAAAACAAGCTTATTTCATTAGGCCTCCCACCCCTATTCTACAATAATGCATAATAGCTGTAAAAGAAAAAGTTATAAAATAAACGTACCTTCCACCCACTGCGACTAGGTAACAGTTACATCTTCATATCGGCATAATCCTGGGAACAATACGTTTCTGGAATCTTGCACAGTGCGGGAGTGTCTTATTGAAAAAATCATGCAGGAAAGATTGTGACATCATCCTCTGCATTGGAGAATCTTAGTAGAAAATGTGTATATTTTCTAACTTTACTCTAACACTACTGGTTTTTTTATTAACGCAGCATTGTAGCATGGGGGTGGGAGGCCTAATGTAATAAGCAAACCTTGCTTTTAAATGAATGGTCCACTTTTAGGCAGCATCTGGAAGACATTCTGCAATACTGGCAAGTACATGAATATAACTATGTGTTACTAATTCAAACAGTATGAGTATTTCAGAGCCACAAACGTGGTTATTCTATAAAAGTGGATATATTGCCCATAGCAACCAATTAAACTCCAACTTTCCAAGTGCGAGGAGGGCAATTGACACCTAAAATGTACATTTTTTAAGCTATGAATAGTTTAGGGGAAAGGTAAACATTTCTTTCAGGTTTTTATTTCTGCCTGTATCCCCATTTAGGTGTTTTTCCCTTACTGCCTGTACCTGTTTTAGAGATTTACCATTACTTTGTGCCCTATTTAGGACAGAAAACAAACCGAGAGAGGATATAACCTTCCCCCACTCTAAAATAAAATTCTTTGGCCTGAGCTGGAATTTAACCACTTGCTTACTGGGCACATATACCCCCCTCCTGCCCAGGTGAAATTTCAGCTTTCGGCACTGCGTCGCTTTAACTAACAATTGCGCGGTTGTGCGACGTGGCTCCCAAACAAAATTGACGTCCTTTTTTCCCCACAAGTAGAGCTTTCTTTTGGTGGTATTTGATCGCCTGTGCGGTTTTTATTTTTTGTGCTATAAACAAAAAAGTGCGACAATTTTGAAAAAAATACAATATTTTTTACTTCTTGCTATAATAAATATCCCAATTTAAAAAAAAAAACACATTTTTTTTCTCAGTTTAGGACGATACGTATTCTTCGACATATTTTTGGTAAAAAAAAAAAAAAATCGCAATAAGCGACTGGTTTGCGCAAAAGTTATAGCGCTTACAAAATAGGGGACAGAATTATTATTTTTTATTATTTTTTTTTTTACTAGAAATGGCGGCGATCTGCGATTTTTATTGGGACTGCGACGTTATGGCGGACACATCGGACACATTTTTGGGGCCATTCACATTTATACTGCGATCAGTGTTATAAATATGCACTAATTACAGTATAAATGTGACTGGCATTGAAGGGGTTAACACTAGGGGGTGAGGAAGGGGTTAAATATGTTTCCTATATAGTGTTCTAACTGTAGGTGGAGGGGGGTGACTGGGGGGGTGACCGATCTGTGTCTCTATGTACAAGAGACACAGATCGGTCTCCTCTCCAGAGACAGCACCGCTGTCTCTGTGTAAAACGGCAATGAGAGATGATCTCATATGTTTACATATGAGATCATCTCTCATTGGCCGCACAGATCGCATCGCAAACGGCCACTCTGATTGGCCGTTCGAGGCGATCTGTAATTGGCTGTGTCCAAGGGACACGGCCAACACAGATTTTCCCCGCTGCGCGCTCTGGAGCGCGCGCGGGGACCGCCCAAAGGGGTGGACGTCAATTGACGTCCACTTGGATTTTGGGATCCGTGCTGTAGCCGTCAATTGACGGCTAGCGGATCCCAAGTAGTTAAAGTTAAAACATAATTGGTTGCCTTAGGCTAGGTTCACATCTATGCATGCACGGTTGATGCATTTTTGAGGCTTGTTTTCCAGCAAGTTCTGTGTTTTTTTCATGTGCTTTTGATGCATTTTTAATATGTTTTTGGGTTGTGTTAATTTTGCCAAGAGGACGTTTGTTGTGATGCAGGAAAATGAACCAATAACCAAACCAAATATGCATGCACGTGCGTTTTTCATGCACCTTTCCAAAAAATGTACTAGTAGAGACTGCATATATGTGAACGTGACCTATTAGAATTAACGTTAAATGTAATGTAGTGCGTTTTGAAAAATTTGCAAACAAACTGCAAAACACATTGGTGTAAGCTTAAAGGGGTTGTAAAGGTACATTTTTTTTCCTAAACAGCTTCCTTTACCTTAGTGCAGTCCTCCTTCACTTACCTCATCCTTCGATTTTGCTTTTAAATGTCCTTATTTCTTCTGAGAAATCCTCACTTCCTGTTCTTCTGTCTGTAACTCCACACAGTAATGCAAGGCTTTCTCCCTGGTGTGGAGTGTCGTGCTTGTCCCCTCCCTTGGAAGGATGAGGTAAGTGAAGGAGGACTGCACTAAGGTAAAGGAAGCTATTTAGGAAAAAATACATTTACCTTTACACCCCCTTTAAAGCGGAGGTTCACCCTAAATTTTAACTTTGGCTGTCTAAAACCACTAGCCATTGATAGTAACGATTCCGTTTTTTTTAATCGCCGTCCTTACCTTTGTCCCCGAGCCTTTTGTGAGCTGTCACTCACTTTTCCCCACGGGGGTGGGCGTGGATTTCAAAGTGAGTGAGTCCTGAGAATTCCAGGAGACGCGCTGTGCTGAAATCCTGTGATATCTCGCGGGTCACGTGACTATGCCAGCCGTTGTGATGGCAACAGTGCAGTGTTGACGGCGACGCTCGCCATCAACACTGCACATGCGCGGGATAGAGCGGTGAATGCTGGGACGTCAGTATTCACCGCATCCCGGAAGGACAAGCAGCTGGGCTTCACAGTGCCCACAGTAAAGTTGGAAACGTCCATCACGGATTTATCAAAGATCTTCTTTTCTGGTGATTAGTAAGGGAGCGGGCTAAAAGACTGGGACATATGAGAGATAACTTTTACAAGGTAAGAGCGGCAGAAGCCATTAAAAAAAAAAAACGAAAACCTGCGGAACCCCCGCTTTAAGGCAGCACCTTTTTCTTTTCCTTCTCCGGTTTTTTGAACAAATCAAAAGTATGCATTAGATTACTGAGCTTCATTGAGATTCCAAAATAACTTAGCTCACAGAATGGCACAGATGAGGTCTTTCTCTTACTGTTAAAGGTAAGCAATTAAATCACAAGCTGCCTGCTCTTAGGCAGGACTTTTACTTTTAAAAGTATAAACATGAGTACAAATTCACTTTTATCATGATTACAGTATGTGTTCATTTAAAATCCTTTTTTTTTCCAGAAAGGAACAAATCAACAATGTCTTTAAAATGCTTCTAAATGCAAAGTTTTTTTTTTAGCTTAATACATTCTATGCATTAAAGTGGCTGTAAACCAGGGGTGCCCAACCTTTTGAAGAGTGAGGGCCACTTAAAGTGTAGGTTCACCCTAAAAACGATTTTTTTTTTACATTAGAGGCAGCATAGTAAGGGCATATACTTTTGGCAGTTTTTTTTTTTCTCCGTACTTACCTTTATATTCTGATTTGGTCCAGGGCTTCTGCTATCTGATGACTCCGGGACTGGGCGTTCCTATCCCTGCCTCAGGGTTCCGATGACTGCGGGACTGGGCGTTCCTATCCTTCGGTTCGATGATTGACGGCTTGTGAAACAGGTGACCTGTCGCACAACGCGCGTCACCAGATTTCTGGAAATAGCCGAGCTGCGAGTCGGCACTATACGGTGCCTGCGCCCGCCGTGTAGAGCTGACTGCGCAGGCGCCGTATAGTCCCGACTTGCAGCTCGGCTATTTCCCGACATCTGGTGACGCGCGTTGTGCGACAGGTCACCTGTTTCACAAGCCGTCAATCATCCAACGGAAGGATAGGAACGCCCAGTCCCACAGTCATCGGAACCCGGAAGCCCTGGAGAAAAACAGAATATAAAGGTATGTACAGAGAAAAAAAAAACGCAGAATGTAAATGCCCTTACTATGCTGGCTCTAATGTGTGTAAAATGAAAAAAAATTGTTTTGGGTGAACCCCCGCTTTAAGCGACTTGGTAACCGGTCGCGGACCACAATGAACGGATAGGGTGGATGGCACGCAGAGTACCTTTCCTGCACTTTGCAATAGACTTCTATTATATTCTGCATGTTTGGTGCACTTTCAAAAAGCTCACCAAACTCGCAGGTAATAACAGAAGTCTATGGCTCAGTGCAGGTAACCCGCAGGTAAACTGCTCTGCACCTGCAGATCAGTTTTAAAGCAGCCTAGTAACCAATGCAGAACATATATGCCCATATATACACTGTGATTTTAGCAATAAACTGACTTTTAATAAGAGTATTCTTTCTATTCCAGAGCAGGTGGTAGGGGGCCACATCAGAGGACTCCGCGGGCCACATGTGGCCCCCGGGCCACTGGTTGGCACCACTGCTGTAAACCCAGATAACAAAAATTAAACTGAACATATCACAGCTCTCTGGAAAGCTCTGGTCCATGGGCGGCGGAGTTGTGACATTACTGGACACACCTCCCAGCAGGGAGTGACATGCACACACTCTTCTAGCACTATGCGCACCGCTAAGCCATTGCTATTGTGTGAGTGTACAGCGGGGATGTGGGGCCAGTGATGTCATGACTCAGCCTCCCGAGCTCCGGTTCTAAGACACACCCATGGACCGGAGATTTTAAGGCTTAGAGATGAAAGTACTGAGGTAAAAATACAGAACTTTGGATTTTTACATAACAAACTATAAAATCGTGCATGTATTGGAGAAATTATGCATATGAGGTTTACAACCACAAGTAAAACACCTTCTGGGTGCAGCCCCTCGTTGTAATTACCTGAGCACCATCTCGATACAGCGATGTGCATGAGAGCAGTAGCTCTGCTGCGTTTCTCTCTCTCTCCACATTGGCTTACGCAGCAGTGGGAGCAATTGGTTCCCCCTGCTGTCAATCACAAACAGTGAGCCAATGAGGAAAGAGTGGGGCGCGGAGCCGAGCCACGCTTTGTGTGTGTGAATAGAAAAGGTCTATTCACAGGAGCACAGCTCAGGAGTGAGCCTGCTCAACTGCCCCCATAACAAGAGGCTTGCTATTGGTGGCACTCGGAAAGGGGGAGAAGCCAGGACCACTGGCAGGGTACCCAAAAAGCAGAGGACCGTGGCTGCTCTGTCCAAAGCCATTGCACAGAGCAGGTAAGTATAACATATTTGCTATTATAAAAAGAAGTACAACCTTTAGGGTCACTTTAACCACTTGTCTACCAAGGTACGTATATAAACATAATGATATCAAGTGGTTAAATCAAAAATCATAAGACGACCTGTCACCTGCCCATGCTATCATATGCAATAAAGTTAAAGGATAAGTTCACCTTTGGGAACATGTAACCCGATTTTCCATAGTAGCTGCCTGAAAGTCCTCGTACTGACTATTTGAAAACAGCACAACCGAGAGGGACTCATACCCACAGCCTTAGTGGTTGTCAGCTTGTAGTTCTCAATGAACTACCACGGCGCTATGAAGAGCTGTAGTAGTTCATTGAGTCCTTCCTGTCAGGGAGTATCAGCTTACCTGTATGGGAAGTACGAGCAAGCAGATACAGTACATAACACTGACAATGTGCAGGAGACCTGCGTGGCATCGGTGATCTACAGATTGCTGGTGCAATGCTTTATATATATTATAAGAGAATTTATCCTTTAAGAAAAAAAAAAATATATATATATATACTCAACACAGCCCAACCTTTAATATTGTACCAAACATAGGTTAAATACTTGTTTATTTGCATTAAAATACATTTTTGTGTATTTTAACCTGAAATCATGTGTTTGATAAATAACTGCACAAATATCAAAACTGTGCAACATAAAAAATTCTAACGGCCACCATTTTAATCTCCAGGATCTTGCTTTCAGTAAATAAATACTTTTTGTGGGGGGTTTTGTCATTTTTAACCAAAAAAATGCAGATTTTAATGTGTGCTAAAGATAAAAAGGTAGCCCAAGTAGGCAATTGGTTAAACTAAATCAGTGAGGGTAAAAGTTGACAAAAAGTGTACAATCCCCAGGAAACAACGAACTGCGCATGCGTGACGTGGACGCATCCCCTTGCACCTGCTCACAACCACGTCGGAACAGCTGCCTAAACTACGCCGGATCACTGCATACGTCGTGAACGTAACCTACGCCCAGCCAGACACACGTCCAACGTAAAATACGCCAGCTTGTGTTCCCTGGTGCAGACCTTTGCATGTCTGCTGCTGGGTTACACCTCCTTCATGGGGAATAACTTTATGCCGGATGTACAACTTACACGCACTGCGTCGGGCGCACGTATGTTCGTGAATCGCCGTATTTCACTAATTTGCATATTTGAATGGCTAATCAATGGGAGCGCCACCAAGCGTCCAGCCTAAATGTGCGCCCACCCTACGCCGGCGTAGGCAAGTTACGTCGGCGGGATGAAGCCTGATACCACAGCGCACATTTGCACTTACGTCGGCGTATCTTGTTATACGCCAGCGTAAGTGCTTTGTGAATCTGGGCCTCAGTGTCTGAAGGTTTAAACCAATGTTGGGATGCAGTAGTGATTTTGTGCTATTGTTTACTTATTAACTACAGACAACTAAAGCTGTAAGTTTACAGCACCTATAGCCCAAACTGTTATCCACCTGGACAATTGTCCCCAGAACAGGTGCCTAAATTGGAAGATATATCCTCACCTATTTCAATAACAACTGTAAAATTCAGGAATTTTCCTCACATTCTGCTCTGATGACAATGGTCAGCATCACAACTAGAGAAGATGATCTCCCCAGTGGGGACAAAGGCAGCAATAAAAATCTGACAGGAGTTATTGTCTTTCCACACTTTATCGAAAACTAAAAAAAGGGTTTTGCTTTTGTGAGCAAGTCCCTTGAAACGCATTAGCCTTTCAGGCCGATATTGTTTCTCATGTAGGTGATGTTTCGAGAGTCTGATATATACACTTTAAAGAACATCTATTATTGTCAATCTGATCCTAACTTTACTAATACTACTGTAGCGCTACCCCCGCAGGAGCCGCTGATTTGTTGTTGGGATCGGCATATTAGGTTACCTTGGTGTTGTCTAGGGTGCGGATGGAAAACAGAGCAGTGAGCGAATGTCCAGACAATGAATAAAGGTTTTTTCCAATGCTTTATTTCCAGACCAACACGGCCAACATCAACATCAAGTAGGAAGAAAAGGTTGATGAAGCAAAAGAGGGAACTTTGCAGTATCAGGCCTGGATATGAACCGAGCAATCCTGCTCTCAGTAGTATAAATTGCAGGTCGTCGCCACTCTAGCCAGAGTGGGTGAAGTGCCCCCGGACAGACTCCCGTCACGAGTCTGGCAGCCGAAGTGTCACTTTAGATTGCTGAAAGGGAACAGATCTCTCTCACAGACCTGGCTCTAGGGCCTCTGCCACAGGCATATTAGGTTGGATAAGCTAGATGAATGAATCGAGCGAATCCTCCCAGTAGATTTAAGCATAGGTCACGGGATGACAGCAAAGCATACCTGTCAGCATTCCGGTCACCAGATCCCCGATTGGTTCGTTCAAGCCCTGTTGGACAACCTGCCTCCGGGTTCTCCTCAAGCCGACCCCCCAATTGAGCGGCACCCAGCCTGGGATCCTTTCAATGGAGCTGGGGACCCAGTAAGTCACTGGGGCCCCTCTCAGGAACATGGAACTCTGTGTAGAATGTGCCCTCGGTCCAAAGGGCCATCGCTGGGGTCCGGTGGATGCTCGCACCCTGAAGGTGGATGCCGCACCTGGAACATGGACCCCGCGGGAAGAAGAAGGAGGACCCCTTTTTTTGGAAAAAATGGCGTCTGCCACAGATATACCCTCCCCCAGCATGCCCAGCGAGGGAAGACCTCCTCTAATTGGCTGCTGGGGAAAAGTGGCTCTGCCAGAACCCCTCTAGCGCCACCTGTCACCCAGGGGGTGGGAAAACACCCATGGAGCGCAGACTGGCCCACAGGACAGTTCAGGAATGACAGCAGCCCAAATTTGACAAATTGTGAATAGGAGCAAAATAACTCTCCCATTCCCCACTAACTTTAGCATAGTGCCCATTCTGAAAGTAAGGGGCGCTACACTACCTAGCGGGTTACTAACCTGAAGTAAGCAAGCAGCCATCTTGACACCTAAAAAAAATCTGAACTACTGTTTTAAATAATTTTTCAGCTCCATGAAGATGGGATCAGGATCACAGCTCTGGAGCCAACATATTCAACAGTCAGTAATGACAGCTCATACATATCTAGCCTCCCAGGTTGCCACAGTGGCCCCAGGTAAGAAACCCAGATGCTTCTTATAATGATCCGAAAGGTTAACACGTTTCAAGGGATTTTCCCTCTTCCTCAGCTCTGAGGAAGTGAGCAAGTCCCTTGAAACGCATTAGCCTTTTAGGCCGATATTGTTTCTCATATAGGTGATGTTTCGAGAGTCTGATGCTGGATGTATTCTGAAAAGCTTGTACTTATATTGGTTACTTATCACTTCATTTTATCAATAAAGGATATTTGAGGATAATGCACTAGGCTGGTGCACCCTCTGTTTGTTTTTCTGGTTACAGTTTGTCCAGACTACCCCAGTCTCAAGAGGACAGCAAATCATGGCATATCCATGCAAGCCAGGATAGGAGTTTAGTATAGAGAGTTCCGTCAGATTAGGCAACCTGTCAGAATTGGTAACGAAAGTGACGTTTAGACGCCGCCATCTTGCTACACCACACACTCCACCACAGTAAATATACCCTGAGATGGGGGCAAACAGACATCATGTTACACCCATCAGAGTTTTGCATTTTACACTTTTTTTTAACAGTATATATGTGGTACATATATATGAGGTACATGTTGAATTTTAAAAGCAGCAAACTTCTGTCCGATTAGCAAGCCTGTGAGATTAGCAGGCTTGCCGCTGCTTTAATAATTCAACATGTAAACAGTCATATGGAGTTTTAAGTACTGTATTTCACTGTATAAACTCAGTACAGGCATACCATACTTTTAAGTACACAATGGGGTTTATTTACTAAAGCTGTAAAGTGCAAAATCAGGCTCACTTCTGCATAGAAGCCAATGAGCTTCCAGGTTCTATTACCAGGCTTAATTGAACAAGCTGTGGTTAGAAGCTCATTGGTTTTAATGCAGAAGCGAGCCTGATTGTGCACTTTCCAGCTTTAGTAAATAAACCCCATTGTGTACTTAAAAGTGGGGTATGCCTGTATATTGTTAAAAAAAAGTGTAAAATGCAAAACTCCGATGGGTGTAACAAGATGTCCGCTTGCCCCCTTCTTATGCCGTGTACACACCATCACTTTATGTGATGAAAAAAAACGACATTTTCTGTGAAGTAAAAAATGACGTTTTTGAAACTTCAATTTTCAAAGACGAAGTTGCATACACACCATCGTTTTTCTCACAATGTTCTAGCAAATCGAGGTTACGTTCACCACGTTTTTCCATTGAAGCTTGCTTCATAAGTAGCTTCTGGGCATGCGCGGGTGAAAAAACGTAGTTTTAAACAACGTTTTTGCTACACACGGTCAATTTCTGTGAAGTAAAAGTTGACGTTTTGAAAAACGACACATAAAATTGAAGCATGCTTCAATTTTTTTTGGTCGTTTTTTAGAAGACATAAAACGACATTTTCCCCCACACACGGTCAATTAAAGTGACGTTTTTAAAAACGTCATTTTTTTTCATCACATAAAGTGATGGTGTGTACGCGGCATTAGTCTTTACTGTCGTAGAGTGTGAGGTGTAGCAAGAAGGCGGAGACAAAATATCACTTCCATTACCAATTCTGAAGGATCGCCATATCTGACGGAACAACTGCAACATCTGAGAACCACTTTAACCCTTTCGCTGCCTGGTCTGTATGTCATACAGATCTGACAGTGGGGGGTTTCACACACACTCCGGTGGCTGCAGCCACCAGGATTGCGTGTAAAACTGACAAGCAGGCTTCTACTTGTCAGATGGATGCATTCGGGCAGCTACGCTGTCCCCCATTTGCCTCAACACACCCCTGGTACCGGTGCCTCCCCACGTGTGTGCCCCACCATGTATTCCAGACTCGCCCAGGACAGAGAGGAGGGAGAAGGGCGGACACATTTTATCTCTCCTCCCCTTCCTACTGTGACCTGTGTATGACATTACTTCCAGGTCAGCCTCTCAGTATCCCCGGCTGCCATGAAGGGATGAATTGTAAAGATATCTGCAATGCAATACATTCAGTCGAGCCCAGAGGAGACATGCAGGATATTTTAGACCCTGCATCTCTCATTAACCTCCCTGGCGGTAAAATTACTCACCTTGTCCCTGGATCCAGCGATGCCACCCCGCTGTGTGAGCGAGCGGGACCTCCTCGCTCGATTCACAGTCCCCGTGTGCCGCCGATCTCCGTTTCCTGCGACGTTACGACGCACGGGAGCGGAGAACGGCGCCAAATTCAAAAAAGTAAACAAACACTTTACATACAGTATACTGTAATCTTATAGATTACAGTACTGTATGTAAAAATACACACCCCCTTGTCCCTAGTGGTCTGCCCAGTGCCCTACATGTACTTTTATAAAAATAAAAAATGTAATTTCTGCCTAAAAACTGTAGATTGTCCAAAAGTGTCCCTTTATGTCAAAAATGGTTTTAGATCAGCTAGAAAACAGCGATAATAAATTATAATCACTTGCAGAAATGTGCGATAGCGATTTGTGGGGAAATTCGTCATAAAAAAAACTAAATAATGACAGCGACAATTCTGCAACT
Organism: Rana temporaria; assembly: GCF_905171775.1. NCBI lineage: Eukaryota > Metazoa > Chordata > Amphibia > Anura > Ranidae > Rana > Rana temporaria. The sequence continues at coordinate 72,035,670 of NC_053496.1, read as the reverse complement.
GAGCAAATTTCAGTGATTTTGAGTTGATTACATTATTGAATATTTTTTATTATAATTATATTATTATGTGTTATAATTATTTATAATTATTTATTATATTATAATTTATAATTTTGTTTTAAAAAAAAAATCATACCCGGGATGCCTACAAGACTCTTGCTTGGTCAGATTTAAGTGAGTTATTTCTAAAAATTACAGGCCTACAGTATAAAACGCCAAATTTCCTTGCAAAATAAATGTACCGCTTTTGGTACGTAATTCCAGACAGAATCATACCGCCAGGGAGGTTAACAAGATCCTGTAACCTTAAAAATAATCACATAAGGGACTTTTTGTTCCCTATTTGATGAAAAAAAATTAAGCAAAAAAAAAAATTAAGTTACACCCAAGCACATAAACCCCCCCCCCCAATTTGTTTTTGATGGCCTTCGCCCCCACATATATATACACCCATATAAATGCATGGGGAGCCTATGCATGAAAACATTGATTGATGTTACATTTCGCCACGCACGCTGGAGCGAGAGCAATGATTCTAGTGCAATACTTCCTCCGTAACACTAAACTGATGACCCTATTGGGGGCTTTTGAAGTGGCGCCTATAGAAAATATAGGGAAGTTTGACGCCATTTCACAAATTTAAGGTTTGACATGTTGGATATCTATTTACTTGGTGCATCCTCGTCTTTTACATTTAACCAAAAATTTTGGAGGTTTATTGTATTTGTTTATTTGCATTTTGCCCTACAATTCACTTTAGTGTGTTTTTTTACAAAAATTGTGCATTTCCTAGACCTTTGGAGTAATATCAAGTAACATAAAAAAAATTAACTACCACTATTCTATTCTCTAGGGTGTCTACTTTCATAAAATGTATAATGTTTGGGGGTTTTATGTAATGTTCAGGTCTAAAAAAATGTTTTATGTGTGCGGAAAAAAAAAATGGCCTAGGTATCGAAAGGGTTAAAGCGCAAGAGGTTGTTTGTTTGGAACATTCACATCAGTCCCTGCCCCCAAGGAGCTCACCACACAAGGTCCCTACATCACATGCATGCACACACACACACATTACATTAGTCAATTTAGACAAGAGCCAGTTGACCTACCAGCATGTCTTTTAAGTTGGAAGGAAACCCAAGCAAGCACATGTAAACTCTATGCAGATGGTGTCCTGGTTGGGAAACAAGCCAAATAACCTAGAGCAGCAAGGCGTAAGTGCTAACCACTGAGCCACCATGGTGTTGACAGTGATGGAATTAGGGCAAACTCAAACACTAATGCCCTGTACACACGATCGGTCAATCCGATGAGAACGGTCTGATGGATTTTTCCATCAGTTAACCGATGAAGCTGACTGATGGTCAGTCGTGCCTACACACCATCAGTTAAAAAAACGATTGTGTCAGAACGCGGTGACGTAAAACACAACGACGTGCTGAAAAAAACAAAGTTCAATGCTTCCAAGCAGGCGTCGACTTGATTCTGAGTATGCGTGGATTTTTAACTGATGGACGTGCCTACAAACAATCGTTTTTTTTCTATCGGTTAGGTATCCATCGGTTAATTTTAAAACAAGTTTCACATTTTTTAACCGATGGATAAATAACCGATGGGGCCCACACACGATCGGTTTGGTCTGATGAAAACGGTCCATCAGACCGTTCTCATCGGATTGACCGATCGGGTGTACGCGGCATAAGGCTGGGTTCACACTTATGTGAATTGGATGCGGGTATCTCTGTATCCAATTCACATCACAGGAGATTGTGATGGGCTCTCAATGGAGCCAGTTCACACAGCTCCCGGACATCCGCAGTCCGCACTGGAAAAGGGTCTTGTGCATCTTTGGTTCTGTTTTAGAGCCAATGCTAGTTGCAGCTAGTGTGAACCCAGCGGCCACAGCTAGTGTGAACCCAGCTACCACAGCTAGTATGAACCCAGCGGCTACAGCTAGTGTGAACCCAGCGGCCACAGCTAGTGTGAACCCAGCTGCCACAGCTAGTGTGAACCCAGCGGCTACAGCTAGTGTGAACCCAGCCTTAGCCTGGGTTCACCTATTTACAAATTGGATTGCGTTTTAAAACACATTCAATTCGCATGACATGTGAATGTGACCGGCTCCCAATAGAGCTGGTTCATACATGTCCAGGGTGGCCCAGTGCTGTTTCAAAAAGGGTCCTGTGAGTTTTTGGGTCCGGCTCTGGTGTGAATTCAGGCAAAAATGTGTAATAGAATCGCACCTAAACCGGTGAACAGGAACGCACTGGACGCCAGACTGCAAACCATAGCCGCACATATGTGAACCTGGCCTGAAAGGGTGCAAGGGGAAAATAAACACCTGTATGAAATGATTTTATAGTTTCTCCTAGCCCCTGCCCCAGAAATGTGTGAGATGGGAATATTTTATTTGGAAAATAAGTAAAGCACTGGGTAAATAATTTCCACTGCTAAATAATTATCAAAATAAGTAAATACATTTTACTGTTTGTGCTGAAAATATAAATAAAGGTTCATTTATTGTTTTAATTGGGATTTTTTTTTTTTTTTAAATATTAATTTACTGAATACTATCATTCCAAATACCGACCACATACAGTTAACAGAATACAATATTTATTATAAATATTAGTAACTTTTAGGTCACTATAGATAGTAGAGAGATAGTAGTGACTCATAAGTTGCTATGAAAAGTCACTATTGCATACAGTAAAAGATATCCACACTTTATGGTACATGCATTCATCACACTCCAGAATGGTACAGCCTAAAGTTCATCACTAAGTAATAAATTACAGATCCACTAGGATGTGATGACAAAGCACAACCAGGTATTATTTAGATGCAATCAGTGCCTGACAAGCAGAAAGTTCTGCAAGAAATGCATTAGCTCTCGTCTTAAAAAATAAATAAAAATCATACATATGTAGATGCTTACCATTTAAGCCCTCTTCCTTTCCTAAGTTTCAATGTCAGCACAGTCTCAATGCACAGTAAAAGGTTCAACAGAGCCAGCAGCCAGTACATAGGGTTACGTTTAATTTCAGTGACTCTCCAAACTCCAACTAATGAGTGAAGAAAGAAGAGAAGTCTAGTCAATACTGCACTGAGGAATACAAAAAATTCCATGGTGGTGCGTCTTGATCCTTTGTTATTCCCTGGAAATCTCAGCGCTGACGACGTTTCTCCTATTTCAGTGGAGTTTTTCGTAGTGGACAGGAAAGTTACTCCCGGGAAATGCGATGTGTATTTCTGTGCAGATGTGCAGATGCTGGTTCCTCTTCAACAAAGAAGCTTATAGCTGCATAGTAAATCGCCCCTCCTCCAGACTTCCTGAACTTCAGCTTGTAGTGACTTTATCCTGAGCTGAGTGGTATCTCAGAGCAACTCAGACAGAGAAATAATGGAATCCATCCCATCATTACCGTTATTTATTTAGTGACATTTAAAGTCTCGTAACATTTTTATTGCTTTAAGAAGAAAGCAAATTAGTTTTTTTTTTTTTTTACACTGGTTGAAAAGAATTCACTTCAATAAACAATTTAAAATTTCCCTTTAGGGGATAATATTGTGCTAATTATTAATTTATATTATATCAGCTATATTTACATAATAAAGTTACCCTAACCATATCCTTGTTCTCTAAAAATAATCCGTACACGTCCACTACTTGGCCCTGTAATCTAATTTTTTATAAAAATAATTCCTTGCTGTGTTTTTCTGCCTCCTGGTAATGTCCTCTTGAGCTCTTAAACCTCTAGTAGCCCATAGGCCTAGTACACACGAGAGGATTTATCCGCGGAAACGGTCCGGAGGACCGTTTCTGCGGATAAATCCTCTGGCGGATTTTGATCTGATGGTTGTACTAACCATCAGATCAAAATCCGCGCGGAATTCCCTCCGCGGTGACATGTCGCGCCGTCGCCGCGATGATGACGCGGCGACGTGCGCGACGCTGTAATATAAGGACTTCCACGCATGCGTCGAATCATTACGACGCATGCGAGGGAGGGAATTAGATGGATTGATCCGGTGAGTCTGTACAGATCATCGGATCAATCCGCTGGACTGGATTCCAGCGGATCGATTTCTTAGCATGCTAAGAAATTTTGATCCGCTGGAAAACCATCGGCCCAAAAAATATCCGCGGATAAATATCCGCTGGGTTGTACACACCAGCGGATCTATCCGCTGAAAGTGATCCGCGGATAAATTCCAGCAGATAGATCCTCTCGTGTGTACGGGGCCTTAGTCTTTAGTGCATCTCAGGAGATATCAGGAGAAGTTGGCTATGTCCCTACATGCAGTGGGATCATGAAGAACAAACACAGACACCCTCTTACAGGAAGTTAGATAACAGCAGCAAAAAAATAAAAATAATAATAAAACAAACAAAAAAAAAAAAGAATTTGGAATACTATTGCACAGAGCAGCCCCAAACCTTCTCTTTTGGGGTCCTCCCGCTGGCGATCTAGGTTCCTCCTTTTCTCTGAGTGCCCCCATAGCATACAGTGGGATCATAGAGAACAAACATAGCCACCCTCTTACAGGAATTTGGATAACAGTAGCCAAAAAAAGAAGTAAAGAAAAAAAAAGAAAAAAAGAAAAGAAAACAGAGTTTGGAGATTTGGAATACTATTGAACAGAGCAGCCACAAAGCTCCTCTTCTGGGGTCCCCGCTGGCTCTCCAGGCTCCTCCTTTTCTCTGAGTGCCTCCATAGCAAGCCACCTGCTACAAGGGCCCTTGTGCAGGAGCGGTGCCAAATCAGGCTGTGTACATCCAAAGACACACACACTACAGCTTTGCCCTGCCCCTTGCCACTCCATTCTCACTGGATTTGACTGATAGCAGCAGGAGCCAATGGCTCCCACTGCTCTCAGTGAAGGACATGAGTTTAGAAAGAGAGCAGAGCTAGGGGCAGCACTGGAACTGGAGTGGTGTCAGGTAGGTGTTTAGGGAGGGGGTGGCACAGACAATGGAAGGTATTTTACTTTAATGCATAGAATGCCGTAAAGGTAAAAAAAACCTCTGCCTTAAGAATTACATACTTGAATCGTTTTTTTTTTTCTTTTTAATCAGAGTTTATTGTCACTTTAAAGTGTTACTAAACCCAGGGCCCTGCATTCACTATACCTTGTCTCCTACAGTACACAAAACATGGAAATGCAATTATTTTAGTAAATATAAACAGATAAATACCTTTTTTTTATTAGCAGTTAGTCTTGTGACTTCTGTGAGTGTCTGGTTAACCTTCTGAGCGGTGTTCCCGAGTCTGACTCGGGGTGAGATTTTTTGGCTACGATCGGTAACCCCGAGTCAGACTTGGGCTTGCCTCGGAGCATCCATAGGCTTGGTTTACTTACCTTGTCCCTGGATCCAGCGATGCCACCACGATGTGTGCCGCCGATCTCCGCTCCCTGCGACGTTACGACGCATGGGAGCGGAGAACGGCGCCAAATTCAAAAAGGTAAACAAACACAATACATACAGTATACTGTAATCTTATAGATTACAGTACTGTATGTAAAAAATACACACCCCTTGTCCCTAGTGGTCTGCCCAGTGTCCTACATGTACTTTTATATAATAAAAACATTTTTCTCCCTGCAAACTGTAGATTGTCCATAGAAAACCAAAAGTGTCCCTTTATGTCAAAAATGGTTTTAAACCAGCTAGAAAACAGCGATAACAAATTATAATCACTTGCAGAATTGTGTGATAGCGATTTGTGGGGAAATTCGTCATTAAAAAAATAAAAGTAACGACAGCGACAATTCTGCAACTGAGCACATTTCAGTGATTTTGAGTTGATTACATTATTGAATAATTTTTATTTTAATTATATTATTATTTGTTATAATTATTTATAATTATTTATTATATTATAATTTATAATTTTGTTTTTAAAAAAAAATCATACCCGGGATGCCTACTAGACTCTTGTTTGGTCAGATTTAAGTGAGTTATTCCTAAGAATTACAGGCCTACAATGTAAAACGCCAAATTTTCTTGCAAATAATGGTACCGCTTTCAGCACCTTTTTTCTGAAATAATCATACCGCCAGGGAGGTTAAAGCTTGTAAGAGGAGTTTTCATTCTCCCATGATTGTCCAATTAGAATATAGGACCCCTGATCCTCTGTATGGACAGTGCTGATTGGCCCTGTGCTGATCACATGCACTCTCCCAGAAAAAAAAAAAAACTTTTTGGAGACAGTTGGAAAAAGGAGAGGATCTGAGATGACAGGTTCGAACAGCCTTTTTATACAATGCAGAGGATCAACCCCTTAGGTTCCACAGTGAGTATAACAAGCATTCTTTACTGCAAATATAGACTGATTTTACTGTCGTGGATTGGGTAACACTTTAACTTTCGTTTTTTCATGTAACACGAACATATTTCACTGAGCATCCTGCAAAAAGAAGCACATACCAGAGGTCACTAAAGCCTAGATGATTAGACCAAATTTACCAGCATCAATACGTGTTGGTTAAAGGCTAAGTTCACCTTTAAAAAAAAAAAATGCACATCTTTTTGCAGGTAATAATGTGCATTTAATATATTTTTTGATGCGGAGCCTGTACAGTGTAAAGCATTGCACCTGTGATCAGCAAATTGTAGGTGCAGTGTCAGGCTCCTGCAGATTGTCAGTGTCTGGCTCCTGTTAGAGGTGGAGTGATAACAAATGTACTCTGCCTGTGACAAGAGTGATACAGGAAGCATCAGCTCTGCTCTCTACTGCAGCTGCATGCTTCCTCCGGTTGCTCGAGGATCGTGGGTTCGGGAACCTGCAATTTGGGACAGCAGTCATCAGAAGTACCTGCCAGCAGTACCAGCCAGCAGTACCAACCAGTAGTACCAGGCCAGCAGTACTCACCAACAGTACCCACCAGTAGTACCAGCTAGAAGTACCACCATCAGTACCCACCAATAGTACCATCCAGCAGTACCCTCCAGCAGTACCAGCCAGCAGTATAAGCCAAAAGTACCAGCAAGTAGTACCCACCAACAGCACCAGATAGCTATGCTTATTGTGGCCCACGGCCAGTTACCAAGTCGCTAAAGTGGCCCTCTCTCTTCAAAAAGTTGGGCTCCCTTGCTCTGGGAGATGTTCTGTGTATGTGGGAGACCAGATATAGTGAACGCTGGGTTTAGTAACACTTTAAATTCTGTGACACTTAGGGGGTTATTTACCAAAGGCAAATCCACTTTGCACTACAAGTGCAAAATGCACTTGAAATTGCACTGAAAGTGCACTTGGAAGTGCCGTCGCTGTAGATCTGAGGGGTAGATCTGAAATGAGGGGAAGCTCTGCTAATTATCCAATCATGTGCAAGCTAAAATGCTGTTTTTCTTTTTCCTTGCATGTCCCCCTCTGATCTACAGCGACTGCACTTCCAAGTGCATTTTCACTGCAATTTCAAGTGCACTTTGCACTTGTAGTTTGCACTTGTAGTGCAAAGTGCATTTTCCTTTAGTAAATAACCCTCATTGTTAGGCACACAGTTAACCCCTTGATTGCCCCTAGATGTTAACCCCTTCCCAGCCAGTGTCATTAGTACAGTGTCAGTGTACAGTATTATCACTGAGTACTATAATAGTGCCACTAGCGATGTCAGTGTCAGTTATTTTGAGGGGACAGCAACTGTTATAAACTATTATAACAGTTACTGTCTCCTCAAAGTAACTTAACCACTTGACACCCGCACGCCGTCATATGACGTCCAAAACGGGGACCTGTTATCCTGGGTGGACGTCATATGACGTGATGGGCTTTGCGGGGGGGATATCTCAATGATGCCTGCACCCGGAGGCATCATTGAGATATCATTTTTTAGCGGCGGCGATCCTGCGCACCGTAAGAACGATCATAGCGGCGGTTCCGCCGCTAGATCGTTCTTACAGGCGGCGGGAGGGGACATCCCCCCCCTCCCGCCGCCATCCGGTGCTTCTCCGGGCTCTCCCGTCCCACCGGGGGCCCGGAGAGATGATCGCCGTCCGCCGGATGTTTGCCATAGAGAAGACTGGTGACGATCTGGTCACCAGTCATCTCTATGACCGTCGGAGGCCCGGGCGCGATGTGATGACGTCACGCCCAGGTCCCCGTAAGTAAACAAACCGCAATTGCGGCTAGTTTGAATGAGATCTGTGAATTTTTTTTCACGATCTCATTCTTTCCAGCCTGCAGGAGAGATGTGGGGTCTTATTGACCCCGCATCTCTCCTTAAAGAGGACCTGTCACACACATTCCTATTACAAGGGATGTTTACATTCCTTGTAATAGGAATAAAAGCGATTGAAAAAAAAAAAAGTGTAAAAAAAAGTGTAAAAAATAAAGAAATAAGTAAAATAAAAAAGAAAAAATAATAATAAAAAAATTAAAATGCCCCTGTCCCCGGTAGCTCGCGCTCAGAAGCGTACGCACACGTAAGTCCCGCCCACGTATGTAAACGTCGTTCAAACCACACATGTGAGGTGTCGCCGCGTGCGTTAGAGCGTGTGCAACAATTCTAGCACTAGACCTCCTCTGTAACTCTAAACTGGCAACCTGTAAAAATTTTAAAGTGTCGCCTATGGAGATTTTAAAGTAACGAAGTTTGGCGCCATTCCATGAGTGTACGCAATTTTAAAGCGTGACATGTTAGGTATCTAGTTACTCGGCGTAACATCATCTTTCATATTTTACCAAAAAATTGGGTTAACGTTACTGTTTTGTTATTTTTTAATTTATGAAACCATTTTTTTTACAAAAAAAAGCCGTTTAAAAAATTATTGCGCAAATACGGTGCAAGATAAAAAGTTGCAATGACCGCCATTTTATTCCCTAGGGTGTCTGCTAAAAAAACATATATAATGTTTGGGGGTTCTGAGTAATTTTCTAGCAAAAGAATGAGGATTTGTACATGTAGGAAAGAAGTGCCAGAATAGGCCCGGGAAGGAGGTGGGTTTTAAAGCCCGGTATTGAAGTGGTTAAAGTGGAGGTTTCATCAAAAAAAAATGTTGCTACGACTAAAAAAGAAAACAAATTTTTTTTTTGTTTTACTCATCTGGAAATGCCTGTTGCTATGCGGTCCCACAGAATCTGCCTTTGAAACCACCTAGGATTCTGACATCATCTCCCTCTAATGCTCCTGGGAAATGTGTGTCATCATTTCCCAGGATGCAGTGCGCTGTCCAATTATCACTCCCCATCCAAGACTTCCAGGAAGTAAGTGCCTGTAGGCTTTACAATGCCCACAAGCAAAATGACAACGGTGTAGATATAGTTTTATAAACTATCTTTTTTGAATAACTATGCGGAGCGGCGGCGGATTGAAAATAGTAAGTGACCAGATTTATATTATAAAAACGCAGGATGAAAGGACATACATTTAAAAAATGCTAATTGTGGTTGGAACTCCACTTTAACTGTTATACAAGCTGTACACTCACTACTTTACATTGTAGCAAAGTTTAATCTCTTCAGTGTTGTCATATGAAAAGATAATAAAAAATATTTACAAAAATGTGAGGGGTGTACTCACTTTTGGGAGATACTGTATATACCATAGTTTGTAGACACTATAACTTTCACACAAACAAATTAATATACACTCATTGGTATTTTTTTGGCCTAAATGTACGAAGAAATTTGATTTTCATTTTTATTTTTTATTGGATATGTTTTTTAAGAGTAAAAAAAATAATAAACCCCAGTGGTGATCATATACTGCCAAAAGAAAGCTGCATGTGTGTAAAAAAAAAAAATATATATATATATATATATATACATTTAATTTTGCATACAGCGATCGTGCACTTGCAAGTTAAAATGTTGAATAGCAAAAAAAAAACCTGGTCATGAGGGGGGTAAAACCTTCCGGAGGTCCAGTGGTTAAACAAGAAAAAAACAATATTTTCTAATAGAAAACAAAAATGGCAATTGTTAATGATACAACATGCTTTAGCAAAATTGTATTCAGTTAAAGTTTACATCTACTTTAAATAAGACGAGATTATTCCACAAAAAGTGAATATGATGTGATAATATATTGAACATGAACACTTCTAACATAGTAGTTTCCAACACAGCTGAAACATTAAGTGTTGTTATTATAACTCTCAAGTGTCTATATAGTGAATAATTCACTACACAGTGCATAATAAACCACACATTGATGCAAATAAAATATCCCAGGAGAGCAAAGGAAAATACTTCTCATGTTTTTAAGTATGGGTTAAATGCACTTATTGATCAGAGTGCCAAGAACATAGATAGCATTGTAATCCTTAAGTATTTGAGATTCACTCTTAGTAGTGCTGCAAAAACGTAGTATAAATCATTAAAAGAACATTAAATTTAATTGGCGCTGATGGAAATCCCAGCCAAAAGATTGCTTAATGATTAGCTCACTTGAAATAAACATTATTTATAGCTAATCATTCAATATTCTATCTATCTATCTATCTATCTATATATCCATCTATCTATCTATCTATCTATCTATCTATCTATCTATCTATCTATCTATCTATCTATCTATCTATCTATCTATCTATCTATCTATCTATCTATCTATCTATCTATCTATCTATCTATCTTTTTCCATAATTTTAAGCACAAGCCATATTTTAACATTTTTGTGAACCAGTTTGGTTGCATATTGGGATCCTGCGATGTCAATCCATTTAGAACTACTGGCACAGCAAAACATCAATTACACCATTGTGCTCAACCACAAGGCAAAAGACACAGGGCCAGATTCACGTCCGATCGCGTATCTTTGTGCGGGCGTAACGTATCTGATTTATGTTACGCCTCCGCAACTTAGACAGGCAAGTGCTGTATTCTCAAAGCACTTGCTCCGTAAGTTGCGGCGGCGTAGCGTAAATCGGCCGGCGTAAGCCCGCCTAATTCAAATTTGGAACAGGGGGGGCGTGTTTTATGTAAATGTTGTGTGACCCGACGTGATTGACGTTTTTCCCGAACGGCGCATGCACCGTCCGTGGAATTTCCCAGTGTGCATTGCTCCAAAGTATGCCGCAAGGACGTCATTGGTTTCCACGTGAACGTAAATGACGTCCAGCCCCATTCATGGACGACTTACGCAAACTACGTAACTTTTTCAAATTTCGACGCGGGAACGATGGCCATACTTAACATTGGTACGCCGCACTTACGCCACCATATAGCAGGGGTAACTATACGACGGGAAAAGCCTAACGTAAACAGCGTAAATGTACTGCGTCGGCCGGGCGTACGTTCGGGAATTCGCGTATCTAGCTAATTTGCATACTCGACACTGAATTCGACGGAAGCGCCACCTAGCGGCCAGCGTAAATATGCAGTTACGATACGACAGTGTAACACAGTTACGCCAGTCGGATCTACGGGAAATCTATGCGTAACGGATTCTAAGAATCAGGCGCATAGATACAACCGCGCAACTTAGAGATACGACGGCGTATCTCGTTTGAGAATCTGGGCCACAATGGGGGTTATTTATGAAAGGCAAATCCACTTTGCACTACAAGTGCAATGTGCACTTGAAATTGCACTGAAAGTGCACTTGGAAGTGCAGTCGCTGTAAGTCTGAGAGATAGATCTGAAATGAGGGGGAGCTCTGCTGATTTTATCATCCAATCATGTGCAGGCTAAAATGCAGTTTTTTATTTTCCTTGCATGTCCCCCTCGGATCTTCAGCCACTGCAATTCCAAGTGCACGTTGTAGTGTAAAGTGGATTTTCCTTTCGTAAATAACCCGATTCCAGCAAGAAAAAGATCTTCTAAAGTAAATCAGCACTAAGCATGAGTAGATGTGTCTGGATTTCGTTTGTGAGATGTCCATCTAACCATTGCAAAATCTAAAGACTAATGCCGCGTACACACCATCACTTTATGTGATGAAAAAAAACGACGTTTTTAAAACTGTCACTTTACTGTAAATGACCGTGTGTGGGGGGAAAACGTAGTTTTATGTCTTGTGAAAAACGTTGTTTTTTACTTCACAGAAATTGACCGTGTGTAGCAAAAAACGACGTTTAAAACAACGTTTTTACACCCGCGCATGCCCAGAAGCTAGTTATGAAGCGAGGTTCAATGGAAAAACGTGGTGAACGTAACCTCGCTTTGCTAGAGCATTGTGAAAAAACGATGGTGTGTAGGCAACATCGTTTTTGAAAATTGAAGTTTCAAAAACGTAGTTTTTTACTTCACAGAAAATTACGTTTTTTTTCATCACATAAAGTGATGGTGTGTACGCGGCATAATATGTAGGGAGCTGTCAAATAAAGGACACAGGGAGCTGGGCACTGCCATAGGAGACAATAAATAAAATAAATAAATTCAAAATGTACCGTACAATGGGGAAGGTCCCACTTTGTTATACAACTTTGTACAGGGAACAGTAAACTAACTGGCTGTGTCTTCTCCCTGAAAAGCAGAGATAAAAAATAGGCAGATAGAAAAGCAAAAGCAGCACACATCACACACATTACACATTGTCAGGCACACAGTTAAATCCTTGACTTTACTCTAGATCACAGATGTCAAACACAAGGCCCGCAGGCCAATTCCGGCCCTCCAGGCCAGTTCATGTGGCCCTTGCACCTCTCCTGCAGCTGCAGGAGAGCTCCAGCCCTCCTCTGGTCCTCCTCCAGACCCTTAAGCCTTGTACACACGATCGGATATCTGATGTAATCTAATCCGATGGAATTTTTTGTCGGATATACGATGAAGCCGACTTTCATCAGTCTTGCCTACACACCATCAGTCAAAAATCCAACCATGCCAAAACGCGGTGACGTAAAACACTAAGACGCGCTGAGAAAAATGAAGTTCAATGCTTCTGAGCATGCGTAGACTTGATTCTGAGCATGCGTGGATTTTTGACCGATGGACTTCCACACAGACGATCGTTTTTCTCTATAGGTTTTTTATCCATAGGAAAAATTTAAAACATGTTCTATTTTTTTTCACCGATGGAAAAAAAAAACGATGGGGCCCACACACGATCGGTTTGTCTGATGAAAACAGTCCATCAGTCTGTTTTCATTGGACAAAAAACAAGATAATACGGCGCTAATATTTAAACCTGTGAAAAATATATATGTGAAATATATCTTAAAAAGTTGAATGCAACATTCATAAAAATAAATGTAAAATAAATGACCAAAAGAATGATCAAAAATTTGATAAAAGAATTGACAATATGGTATTCAATGTGACAAATCCAACCATATAAATAAATGAAGTGACAAAGAAATAGTCCATAAAAAATCAGTGCAAATTAAGTCCAATTAAGGTGAGCATCTGTGATTAATCAGGAAAGGGATCCTCCACCAAAAAGGTCACCCAATGTGTGGGAAATGAAATCTCCTTACCAGAGACAAAGACCGGGCTTTCAACGGTCTAATTCAGCATAAGGATGTTTAAAGTCTTCCTTGAAAAGACTATTCCAGACACTGCTATGAATCACCAGTATTGATAACTCCAAAAGATAGAATCCCATTCAAATCCGCTCCAGTTAAACATTGGTGTTCATAAAAAATAAAGAATGGTAGGAAACCACATAGTGCATTACTGTGTAAACATTGAGCTTTAATAAAAACAGGTGTGCACTTACAGCAAAAACTTTGGAATCTCGCATGTGGGATATGGTATGGAAGGGATGGCGTTTCCTCAAGCCTCCGTTCGCTTCGTGTCTCCGTCCGTCGCGTGTCTCTCCCTCTAACGTGATGACGTCACTGTGGCTAAGCTCCTCCTACGCGTTTCGTCGCAATACGGACGTCTACGGGGATAGGCAGCCTATCCCCGTAGACGTCCGTATTGCGACGAAACGCGTAGGAGGAGCTTAGCCACAGTGACGTCATCACGTTAGAGGGAGAGACACGCGACGGACGGAGACACGAAGCGAACGGAGGCTTGAGGAAACGCCATCCCTTCCATACCATATCCCACATGCGAGATTCCAAAGTTTTTGCTGTAAGTGCACACCTGTTTTTATTAAAGCTCAATGTTTACACAGTAATGCACTATGTGGTTTCCTACCATTCTTTATTTTTTATGAACACCAATGTTTAACTGGAGCGGATTTGAATGGGATTCTATCTTTTGGAGTTATCAATACTGGTGATTCATAGCAGTGTCTGGAATAGTCTTTTCAAGGAAGACTTTAAACATCCTTATGCTGAATTAGACCGTTGAAAGCCCGGTCTTTGTCTCTGGTAAGGAGATTTCATTTCCCACACATTGGGTGACCTTTTTGGTGGAGGATCCCTTTCCTGATTAATCACAGATGCTCACCTTAATTGGACTTAATTTGCACTGATTTTTTATGGACTATTTCTTTGTCACTTCATTTATTTATATGGTTGGATTTGTCACATTGAATACCATATTGTCAATTCTTTTATCAAATTTTTGATCATTCTTTTGGTCATTTATTTTACATTTATTTTTATGAATGTTGCATTCAACTTTTTAAGATATATTTCACATATATATTTTTCACAGGTTTAAATATTAGCGCCGTATTATCTTGTTTTTTGTTTCTTTGTTTACTATGGTATTTTAGTATTAATACTGGCAGCTTTTCACAGAAATTAATTTTTTTCACTGTTAATTTATTTACACGTTAGCGCAGTGTTTTTTTCTGTCTATACAGAGAAATCCCTTTCCATGTTTTCATTGGACAAACTGATTGTGTGTACAGGGATTTCTGCTTTCAAGCATGGCATCCAGCTTCTTCCCAGCAGCATAAGGAAAGGGGGGTGACACTGTGATGTAAGGGAGAGTGGAGGACGCAACTTCTGATGGATTGGGTGGCTCTTGACATCTAATGTAGGGGGAGGTGATGCGTTGGACATCTAATCTTACAGATACAACCGGCCCTTTTGAAGGCAATCATAATGCTGATGCAGCCCACGATGCAATTGAGTTTGACACCCCTGCTCTAGCTGTAAACCTCTTCCAAGCCAGTGTCATTAGTACAGTGTCAGTGCACTGTATTATCACTGATCGCTGTATTAGTGTCAGAGATGTCAGTGTCAGTTAGTGACCTTCCCAGCCAGTGTCTGTTAGTGTCAGATTGTCCACCACCCTATCAAAGTCCCACTATAAGTTGCTGATCATCACTGTTACAGTATAGTGTCTAGAGCTGCGTAAAATTCCAGTATACAGTATCTCACAAAAGTGAGCACACCCCTCACATTTTTGTAAATATTTTATTATATCTTTTCATGTGACAACACTGAACAAAATACACTTTGCTATAATGTAAAGTAGTGAGTGTACAGCTTGTATAACAGTTCCTGGACAGATCCTGGACTCCTGAACAACAAACAACGTCAGAAGCGTCTTACCTGGGCTAAAGAAAAACAGACCTGGTCTGTTACTCAAAGTGGTCCAAAGTGCTAATTTCTGATGAGAGCAAATTTTGCATCTCATTTGGAAACCAAGGAGCCAGAGTATGGAGGAAGAAGGGAGAGGCACACACTGCAAGATGCTTGAAGTCCAGTGGGAAGTTTCCCCAGTCTGTGATGATTTGGGGAGCCATGTCATCTGCTGGTGTTGGTCCACTGTGCTTCATTAAGTCCAGGGTCACCGCAGCTGCCTACCAGGAGATTTTGGAGCACTTCATGCTTCCTTCTGCAGATGAGCTATATGGGGATGCTGACTTCATTTTCCAGCAGTCCCACTGCCAAAAGCACCAAAACCTGGTTGAATGACCGTGAGATTACTGTGCTTAATTGGCCAGCAAACTCGCCTGACATGAACCCCATAGAGAATCTATGGGGCATGGCCAAGAGAAAGATGAGAGACATGAGACCCAACAATACAGAAGAGCTGAAGGCTGCTATTGAAGCATCCTGGTCTTCCATAACACCTCAGCAGTGCCACAGGCTGATAGCTTCTTGCCACGCTGCATTGAGGCAGTAATTGCTGCAAAAGGGGCCCAAATCAAGTACTGAGTACATGTATGCATGCTTCTACTTTTCAGAGGTCCGATATTGTTCTATGTACAATTCTTGTTTTATTGATTGCATTTACAGTAATATTCTAATTTTCTGAGATTGTGGATTTGGGGTTTTCATGAGCTGTAAGCCATAATCATCACAATTATGACAAATCACGGCTTGAACTATCTTGCTTTGCATGTAATGAGTCTATCTCATATATTAGTTTCACCTTTTTAAGTTGCATTAGTGAAATATATGTACTTTTGCACAATATTCAAATTTCTGAGTTTCAACTGAATATCCCTGTATGTTGTGGTCGTTCCAGGGTGCCTATCTAATAGTTTGTTGAAATTATCGATGCTCCTCGCTAAAACCATTGCCTGTGGAATAGAATTCCACATCCTAACAGCTCTTATGCCCCGTACACACGATCGGTTCATTCGATGAAAAAGGTCTGATGGATTTTTTCATCAGATATCCGATGAAGCTGACTTTCATCAGTCTTGCCTACACAAAATCAGTTAAAAAAATGATTGAGTCAGAACGCAGTGACGTAAAACACAACGACGTGTTGAGAAAAATGAAGTTCAATGCTTCCGAGCATGCTTTGTTTGCACTAGCAGCAGCTTGGCATTGCATGCCATTGTTAAGCCTTTTCAATCCTAGATTCCCCCAGAGGATCCCCTCCCCCTAGTGAGTAGATTGCATTCATATTTTTGCCACCCAAATGCATCAATTTACATTTTTCTACATTAAACCTCATTTGCCGTATAGTTGCCCACCCCATTATTTTTTTTAGATCTTCTTGTAAGTTTCCACATCCTGCGGAGAAGTTATTGCCCTGCTGAGCTTAGTATCATTTGCAAATTCAGAGATTGAGCTGTTTATCCTATCCTCCATGTTGTTTATGACCCACTTTCCACCCTGGACCATGCAGAGTACTCCCCATTTATCACTACCCTCTGAACTCGCACCTGTAGCCAGTTTTCAATCCATGTACTCACCCTATGGTCAATGCCAATGGACCTTACTTTGTAAAGTAAATGTTTAGGGGGGAACTGTATCAAATGCTTTTGAAAAAAAACAGATACACCATGTCTACCGGTCTTCCTTTATCTAGATGGCAGATCACCCCCTCATCGAAGGTTAATAGAATTGTTTGGCAAGAACAATTCTTCATGATTCCATGCTGATTACTGCTAATGATATCGTTGTCATTACTAAAATCTTGTGTATAGTCCCTTATCATCCCCTCCAAGAGCTTGCATACAATTGATGTTAGGCTAACTGGTCTGTAATTTCCAGGGATGTATCTTGGACCTTTTTTAAATATTGGTGCTCCATTGGCTTTTCTCCAAT
This sequence comes from Rana temporaria, assembly GCF_905171775.1. Classification (NCBI taxonomy): domain Eukaryota; kingdom Metazoa; phylum Chordata; class Amphibia; order Anura; family Ranidae; genus Rana; species Rana temporaria. The sequence goes on along the minus strand of NC_053496.1, from coordinate 72,018,374 downwards.
CAGCTTGTACCATTCCAGTAGACTGTTCATAAAAATTAGGAACAATGGTCTGGCAATTACTTGACTTATTTCCTTCAAGTGGTTGTATAGTCTTTTTTTCTACTTTTACCTACAGGTAAGCCTATAATAAGGCTTACCTGTAGGTAAAAAAAATATCTCCTAAACCTTTATGGTTTAGGAGATATTCCCCTCGCAATGAGCCGCTGACTGCAGTGGCGCATGCGCACAGGGGATTCTCGGCTGAAGGCCCTACAGACGCCAAACCTTCCCGGAAAGAAGTCTCCCTCGCGCATGCATGGGAGTGCCGACATTGCAGCTCCAGCCACTCACAGTGCTGGAGCCACGATACCCGGAAGACACGCCAAGGCAACATGTCAGCTACCTCGGCGTGGACAAGGAAAGTTACTGATGCCTCATTCTAAGGTACATACATAATACTATTATTCAGAGTTTTTATTTTATTGTGTTTTTTTTGTCCCATACAAATTGTTACTGATCTTGGACAGGCTAACTCATAGCTGACTCCATGTCTAATAATACCAATTAAAGCTGTTCTTCTAACAAAGCTGACTTCCTTTCCCTTTCGCCCTCCCCCTCCATCCATTTACTAGTTATAGCAAAAAATAAAAATAAATGCCTTGTGATTCACACTTAACTTCACCATCTGTGTCATTTGCCTGTGCCACTCCTGGGAGTGATGAACAGTGTATCCAGTTCCCTCTCTGACTCTGGGGAACCTCACTGCTGGACAGCCAATAATCAGTGCCCACGTCCACAGAACAGTGAAGTGGACACCCAAAGATGTGATTTAGATTAGTATAGCTAAGGGAATTGTTAGAGAGGGGTGGGGGGCAAAGGGCAGAGGGAAGGGGGAGTGCCAGAGTTCTAGAACACATGTGTCAAACACAAGGCCTGTGGGCCCAATCCTGCCCGCCAGGCCATTTCATGTGGCCCTCGCACCCAGGGGAAGGGGTGGAGGTAAGATGTGGACAGCCTGTGAAATAGAGCTGAACCCTGCATATAGCATACCCCTAGACCCTGCACTCTGTATGTAGCTCACTCTTCAACACTGCACTCTGTAGATAGTGCACCCCTGAACTCTGCCCTCTGTACACAGCATACCCCTGAACGCTGCACTCTGTACACAGCACACCCCTGAATTCTGCACTCTGTACATAGCACACTCCTGAACCCTGCACTTGGTACATTGTACGCCCCTGAACCCTGCACACTATACATAGCACACCCCTGAATCCTGCACTTTGTACATAGCACACCCCTGAACCCTGCACTCGGTACACAGTGTGCCCCTGAAATCTGCACTCTGTACATACCCCATACCTGTACTCTGCACATAATGTATTCCTGGTATTTATTGCCCCCCTAAGAACCTCCCAGTGCAAATTGGCTGCACCATTTGATGTTGTTTGTTGGGGAGTTTCTGCACATTTTCTCTGAAAAAAAAGTCCTACAAAAAATGTATATAGTCTGAGACCTCGTACACACGACCGAGAAACTCGACGGGCGAAACACATCGAGTTCCTTGTTAGGGAACTCGACAAGCTTGCTTTGCGTACACACAGTCAAGCCAAAATCTCCTCGTTCTCAAACGCGGTGACATACAACACATACAACGGCAGGGGAAGTTTGATTCCACTGGCTAAACTCTTGGGGTTGCTTTTGCTAATTTCATGTGTTTGCGTGTTAAATAAAAGTTTGGTAAGAGACGATTTGCACTTTTCAGTCTGTTACAGCTTTAAAAATGTGTTATCTCCATTACAAATGCTACTTTTACTCCCGTCTCGCGGGTTTCTTAGCATACAGACGTTCGAGTTTCTTGTCGAAAACCAGCCCGACCAGAAACTCGACGAGCCAAATCAGACTTGCGTCGAGGAAATAGAGAACTTGCTCTCTTTTTGGCTCGTCGAGGTTCTCAGCAGTTTCCTCAACGAAAATGTACACACGACCGGTTTCCTCTGCAAAAAAATATCTCCCAGCAAGGTTCTTGCTGGTTTTTGCCGAGAAACTCGGTCGTGTGTACGAGGCATCACAGATACAATTTTTTTTATTATTATTTTTTTTATTATTATTTTTTTTATTATTATTATTATTATTATTATTATTATATAACATGTTTTTTTGCTTGCTTTTTAGGAATTCCAATCCCCTCTGTTCTGCGGTCCCACCTAGATAGCAGCTAATGAATTGATTGAAAATTTCTGTGACCAATAGAAGGAGGAGCGATGTTTTTATATTATATATTCTGTGCTTTTTTGTACATAAATGTTGTAAACAAGGCCATCATGGCTGAAACACATTTACATCTGCTGTACCTACCTTTTTTATGGCGTATCAATACATTTGTAAAGATTGAAGAACATGTATGGAGTTGTGGATTATCTTTATTGAGCAACTTATTTTCCTGCACCCGACAGCTTAGGAGGTTATTTGAATAATTTGGGGTAGTTGCACCTTTTCCTTTCTCTCCAACAGTGGCACTTTGAGGACAACCATAATGCTGATGCAGCCGTGATGAAATTTAGTTTCTAGAGGGTAGCTAGCCCCTCATCTTCCTCTTTTAGCCTAAATAGATGACGAGTTGACTAAAAACAAAATATCAGAGATTCTCAAATGTTTCACTCAGTGGAAAATGTACAAGGGAATCTGTTTAAGAATTCATGCATTTGTCATTCAACTGTATGATTTGCTATAGACTGGAGAAATGTGCACTCATATATTTAGGTGAATGAAAAAATGCGCAGATTGTATGATTTTAATCTTTCACTCATCACAACTAATAATTAGGGCAGGAACCAATTATTTTATTTTATTGGGGCATTTTTATTGTGCCTGCCACTATAACTGCAAATCCTTTTTACTGGATAAACTCATACTCCTCAGTTGGGGTGAAACTCCAGACACATTTTTTTTTCTTTTGGATATATTGTGGAAGGTTTGAGCCTTTGATTTTTATTTTTATGTCCCAAATGTGGAGATGTGCCCTCCCTTCCTGTTTTGATTACCATATAGAAAGAAAGGGGAATTCTCCCTAATGCCGCGTACACACAAATATGTTTTTCTCTACGTGATTCCTCTCAAGCCTGCCTTGCATACACACGATTGTGATAAAAAATGCTCGAGCAAAGCACGGTGACGTACAACACGTACGATGGCACTATAAAGGGGAAGTTCCATTAGAATGGCGCCACTCTTTGGGCTGATTATTCAAATTTCCCTTCTCATAACTTGCTTCTGAGCATGCGCATTTTTTCCCCTGTCGTTAAAGCCTACACACGACCGTTTTTAACAACGAGAAAAACGACGACGTGAAAAGGACGAGACAAAATAGAGCAGGTTTAAAATTTTTAATGCCCATTTTTCTCGTCGAGAAAAATGCTCTGGAGCCTACACACGACCGTTTTTAACGACCAATTTAAAAAATTACATTTTTCTCATCATGAAAAACGGTCGTGTGTGTACGCGGCATAATGAAAACAAAAGCCTCAATGAGTTTCTAATTCTTCCCCACTCTAAATAATAAAAAATCAAGCATTTGGCTGGAGTTTTATGGTAATTGAACAACATGTATATTTCTCAGTATTGTTCTCCTTGAAGTCAAGCAAAGATGCATGAAAAATGAGTCAAGCGCAAAAAAGTCTGACACCCGCTATGTTCTTGTAAACTTAGGTCTCATGCTTTTTTAAGAAGCTGTAACATAGAACAATAGGCTGCATTGACAGACTGGCACACTCGATTACATTTAAAAGTTTTTCTAGCAGTGAGAAACTAAGTTGTATATGAACTTTAACATAAGCACTTATTTATAGTATTGGTAGCATTTTGACATAAAGTGAATTTACAGTCTGCTTTCCTGGACTTTTAAAGCTGTTCCCTGGCACTTGTGACCTTTGAGGAGGTAGTTACAAATATGCGGAAACAAAAGTTGCATGTTTGTAGCAGAATACACAAAAATAATGTCACATAATTAGGTTGAGACACGAATGTGCTGATCCCAACTCTGTAAGTAACATTGCCTCTATTCATGCAAAAAAAAATTCTCATTTTAACTGATTTATACAATTTCTGCAATCTCATCCTTCGTTAACTTGAACTGCTATCTTGACCTTGGCCTATGCTAGGGAGTAAAACTGTGTCAGTGACTTCTACAAACAAATCTTCTGTATACCTAAAACATTGTGTTCCTGCTAAGTGAAATGCAATATAATTTTTCTGACTTAATTCTAGGCAGAAATAACATTTTAGTTATAATAGGACTATGCATTTAATGTATTATAGAGCCACTTAAAGGAGAATTCCAGCTGACACCTTGTTCAAATACAGAAGGGACAAAATTATCAATTTGTAAAGCAAATATTGTACATCAAAGGATGATGCTTGAAGATTTCCAAAGAAAACATAACACCTAAACACTAATGTTCTAATGTATTTAGCTAATATAAAAAAAAGTTCAACTGGAGTCAGTTAAAGGTATTGTAAACAGTCCTACCTGCACCAAAAAAAAAAAAAAAAAATGTTCATTGTTAATATTTCTTAATTTTTGTTTGTTTTATTTGTCTTTGCGTAGCAGTAATGTTAGTTTAATTTTCCCTTTTTTATTGGTTGAACACAATTGTCTTTTTTCAACCAGGCTCCACTGATGAGAATTATTCTGTTGGCTTGTAATTTTAACATAAAAATGTTATCATTTTCAACAAATAAATAAATGTTAATTAAGTTACTTTGATATTTTAAGTACCTTATTTAAGTTTCATTAGTTCTTAAAACACACCTTTTTACATTTACAAAAATAATGCATAATATTGAGAAATCTAGACAAAACTTTTAAGGTATGTGTATTTCCATATTCTAATTGATTTATTTTTTCATTTGACTGAAATTTAATCTACAGATGCCGTGCTCTATTAATATGCCCATTCTAATAATTCTATGTATACTACCTTTGGCAATGGGTTTCATGGGTTTTATATCAATTCCTTTTAGGATGGTTGTCTTTACTATTTATTTATTATTAAAAATAGGGAACAATAAGGGAACAGTGAGGCCTCAGATACATTGGGCATTACTGTGTAACATCTGTGTGTGTATATACATGAAATTCATTGGACTATGCACCACTATATTGTATAATTTGGTTTACCATTAACAATGGGGATTAGAGAGGCCCCAGGTCATATTGGCATAATAATCTGTTTGACACCTGTGGTGTAGAATGAACATTGAACAAATTATCGTTCACATGCTTTAACCAATTGCAGACTGGGCCATAGCCGAATGATGGCTACAGTTCGATCAGATAGCTCTGGGAAGCTGTCATGTGATGTCCTCCCAGAATCGCGCTGCCCGGGAATGTCTTCCAGACCCGGCGCTTCACGGATCGAGGTAAAGGGCCAAGGACAGTGGCCCTTTACCATGTGATGTGAAGTGCCCACAGACCTGATCTCTGCCCATCCATGGCTCATCCATCTATCCTCATTCATGCTCCATCCATGTCCAGCCATGCTCATCCATGCCCAGCCATGCACAGCAATGCTCATCCATGCCCAGCCGTGCTCATCCGTGTTCATCCATGCCCAGCCGTGTTCATCTGTGCTCAGTCATGCCCAGTTGTGCTCAGCCACGCTCAGCCAAGCTCATCCGTACTTAGCTATGCTCATCCCAGCTCAGCCGTGCTCAGTCATGCCCAGCCATGCCCAGCTGTGCTTATCCGTGCCCAGACGTGCTTATCCGTGCTCATCCATGCTCATCTGTGCTCATCCCTGCTCATCCATGCTCATTCATGCCCAGCCATGCCTCATCCATGCCCAGCCATGCCTCAGCCATGCCCAGCCATGTTCATCTATGCTCAGCCATGCCTCATCCATGCCCAGCCATGCCTCATGCATGCCCAGCCATGCTCATCAATGCCCAGGCATGCTCATCAATGCCCAGGCATGCTCATCAATGCCCAGCCATGCTCATCCATGCTCATCCATGCCCAGCCATGCCTCAACCATTCTCACCAATGCAGTTTGTTTGTTTTTTTTGAGATATTGGACATTCAACGCTCACACTTTAAAGTTCAAATTACTTTCCTAAAAGGCTTTAAAAATGTTAATACATTCAGCGTTCTATGTTCTTTACAGATATACTGTATGTTACATGTGTGTGTTTTAGTTTGATTTGTTAACTAAGAAAGAGGCTTTTTTAAAAAAAATATATGTTTACATTTACATTTGATGCTGCTTTAATAATATTACATTTGTAACACTTTATAAATAATAAATGTTAATTTGTTTTGAAAGCCTGTTTCATGAGACTATTCCTTAAAAAAAAAAAAAAAAACATATTATTGTAATATAATTATATAAAAAAGAAAGAAAAAATAAATTAATATCACTTAACCTCCCTGGCGGTATCCCCGAGCGTGACTCGGGGTGGGTTTTTCTTGCTGCGATCGGTATCCCAGAGTCACGCTCGGGGTAGACATGCAGAGCCTGCAGCGTGCGCTGGCTTACCTTCTCCTGGATCCAGCGATGTCACCACGCTGTGTGAGCGAGCGGGACCTCGCTCGATTCACACAGCGTCCTCCTGTGCCGCCGATCTCCGTTCCCTGCGACGTTACGACGCACGGGAGCGGAGATCGGCGCCAAATTCAAAAAAGTAAACAAACACTATACATACAGTATACTGTAATCTTATAGATTACAGTACTGTATGGAAAAAAAAACCACTCCCCCCTTGTCCCTAGTGGTCTGCCCAGTGCCCTACATGTCATTTTATATAATAAAAACCTTTCTTTCTGCCTGAAAACTGTAGATTGTCCATAGCAACCAAAAGTGTCTTTTTATGTCAAAAATGGTTTTAGATCAGCTAGAAAACAGCGATAATAAATTATAATCACTTGCAGAATTGTGCGATAGCGATTTGCGGGGAAATTCGTCATAAAAAAAAAATAATAATGACAGCAACAATTCTGCAACTGAAAAAATTTCAGTGATTTTGATTTGATTACATTATTGAATAATTTTTATTTTAATTATATTATTACTTGCTATAATTATTTATAATTATTTATTATATTATAATTTAAAATTCATACCCGGGATGCCTATTAGATTCTTGTTTGGTCAGATTTAAGTGAGTTATTCCTAAAAATCACAGGCCTACAGTATAAAACACCAAATTTCCTTGCAAATAATTGTACCGCTTTCAGCATGTTTTTTCAGACAGAATCATACTGCCAGGGAGGTTAAAACTATGGTTCCAGACAAGTTAATGCACAGTAAAAAATATTGTGCTGGGTCTAATCAAAAAATTGAGGCAACTATTTGCACCAGCTTTATAATTACTGTTGACTTATTTTTGTCAGACTCATTAGACTTTTCATGTTTTCAATTTTGTTGTTTTAAGCACATACCCACTGGGCATTTAAACCCCCTTCCTAACCAGACCAATTTTCAGCTTTCAGTGCTCTCACATTTTGAATGACAATTACTCAGTCATGCAACACTGTGCCTATATGAAATTTTGTCCTTTTTTTCCCACAAATAGAGCTTTCTTTTGATGGTATTTATTCACCGCTGTGTTTTTTATTTTTTGCGCTATAAAATAAAAAAGACAGAAAATTCTGTAAAAACATAAATTTTTCTTAGTTTCTGCTATAACATTTAGCAAATTAGTAATTTTTCTTCCAAAATTTTGGCCAAATCAGTGCACATTATGTGGTCTTTGTGAAAGTTATAGGGGCAGATCCACATACATCTGCGCTGGGCGCAGCGTATCTAAGATACACTACGCCGCTGTAACTTACTTTTAGTTGGTTTGAATCGCAAGGACGTCATTGGTTTCGACGTGAACGTAAATGGCGTCCAGCCCCATTCACGGACGACTTACTCAAACAATGTAAAATTTTCAAAATTATACGTGGGAACGACGGCCATACTTAACATTGAGTACGCCACCATATATCAGCTTTAACTATACGCCGGAAAAAGCCGAACGGAAACAACATGAAAAAATGCGACGGCCGGTCGTATGTTCGTGGATCGTCAGAAATAGCTAATTTGCATACTCGACGCGGATTACAACGGGAATGCCACCTAGCGGACTCCGAAAAATTGCATCTTAGATCCGACGGCGTACGAAGACGTACGTCTGTCGGATCTAGCCGAGATGCCGTTGTATCTTGTTTTGAGGATTCAAAACAAAGATACGACGCAGGAATTTTGAAATTACGCCGGCGTATCAGTAGATACGCTGGCGTAATTTCTTTGTGGATCTACCCCATAGAGTCTACAAGTTATGGTGTCAATCTCTGAAAATTGATCACACCTGATGTACTGACGTCCTAGCTCATTTCTTGAGACTTTAACAAGCCAGGAAAGTACAAATACCCCCCAAATGACCCCTTTTTGGAAAGTAGACATTCCAAGGTATTTAGTAAGGGGCATGGTGAGTTTTTAAAAGTTTTATTTTTTCCCACAATTCTTTGTAAAATCAAGATTTTTTTCCTTTCTTTCCCACAAAATTGTTATAGCACAAATTACACCCTAAAACACATTCTACTACTCCTCCCGAGTATGGCGATACCACACGTGTGATACTTTTACACAGCGTGGCCACAAACAGAGCCCTAACATGCAGGGAGCACCATCAGGCATTATAGGAGAATAAATTACACATATAGGGCCAAATTCTCAAAAGAGATACGCAGACTAAACTCAAGTTTTCTAAATTTACACGGCGCGTATATTTGCGCACGATCTTCAAAACGACTTAAGCAAAGATTTCCGTATTTTCAGCCGTACTTAAATTAGTTACACCTGCGCATCCCCGGGCGCAAATTACGCTAGGCTCGCCGCTGTTTTTGATAGGCAAAGATGCAAATGAGGGAGTTAGGGCGATTCTCAGAATTAAGTGTGTGCGCCGTATTTTCCGCCCTGTGCGCACCTGTTAGTTTTTCTGACTAAATTTCCACATTATAAAACCAGCCCTAATTTTACACATGCTGTGGAAGGGTTTGCTGTAGGTAGTGACTAGAGCTTAGAGCTATAGTTGAGAAGGATCTTTGTGTAAAAATGCCAGGACCAGCTATGATTCTGACGGCACTTGCTGCCTTACAGGCACAAAGGAGGAGGAGGGCACAGAGGAGGAGGATGAGGGCACAGGCGCGAGTTTATCGTCCACGGCGTGATCTTTGGCAAATGCCAGATTATGAGGTGATTGGCAACTACCGGTTTGATAGGGAGGCCATCCTGGAGATCACCCATCTTCTTCAGGAGGATCTTATCACACCAACCAGACGCTCCCATGCCCTGACACCTCTACAAAAAGTGATGGCAACCCTCCATTTTTTAGCCAGTGGCTCATTCCAGCGTGCATCTGGAGGTGTGGCTGGGATGGTGCAGTCATCAATGAGCAAATGTGTCCATCAGGTGGTCCCTGCCATACTGCGGCGCATGAGCAACCAGTTTGTGATGCCCACCCAGGAGGAGCAGCGTGTGCAAGTCATGACAGACTTCTATAACATTGCTGGCTTCCCAAGGACCATCGGGCGATAGACTGCACCCATGTGGCACTACAGGCCCCCCATGAAACAGAACACCTGTTCAGAAACAGGAAAGGCTGGCATTCGATCAATGTCCAGGTGATCGTAGATGCCCATGGCCTCATCTGGCACATTTGTGCCAAGTTTCCAGGGTCGTGCCACGACAGTTACATCCTACGACAGACCAAGATCTACCAGGACTTGGAGCAGAATGTGTATGGAGACAGCTGGCTGATTGGTGAGTGACATTGGTGTCAGGTATGCCCCCCCCATGATGCAGACATCACAAGGGGCACATGCATGACTAATATCCTCCTGTCTTTTCCCTTACAGGTGACTCAGGATATACGTTGGGACCCCACCTGATGACCCCCTTTAGGAACCCCCAAACACCCGGAGAACGGAAATTCAACGAGGTGCACATCCAGACCCGGGCAATAGTAGAGCGGACATTTGGCCTTCTCAAGTCCAGATTTAGATGCCTTGACAAGACTGGGGGTACACTCCTGTATTCCCCAGACTTTGTCTGCCAAATTATTGGGGCATGTTGCATCCTGCATAATTTTGCTTTGAGAAGGGGCCTGCATGTGGAGATATGTCCTGACCTAACCCCCCACCCAGGCAATCCCCCCCCCCCCCAAACCCCTCTAACCGGACTGCTGAGGGCCAGGTAATAAGGAGACAACTGGCTGAAGGCATCTTTGCCCAGTAAATGGACCCTAATTATTTTTATTTTTTTGCTTTGCCCAGAATAAATCACAGAGATTATGTGACCTTTAAATATTTTCGTTGCACATAAAATGCACATTACTTATATGCCAATGAGAATGTTTTTTTTTTGCTACAAAGCGCACATTAATTATCTCACAATGAGAATGCATGAATGCACGTCACTGTGGTCCCTAGCACAGACACATCACATGCACATCGAATTGGATTAGATCCAAGTACCCCCCCCTTTGGTACTTGGGAGCAGTAACGCCCTGCCACGGCTCCAATTATGTCACTGTGCATTCATACACCATTCAGGAACCTAGGATGACTTCTCCCTGGTCCTGGGGATCCATACTCTACCAAAACTGAGGGTGACACCCTTATGTTTTCAGGAATGCCACCCCCCCACATTCACACATCATTCACACACATATAAACCAAATCATAAGTACAGTAGCAAAAAAAATAAAAAAAAATAATCAAAAGTACCCCTGCAAATTAAGGATGTTGCCAAGTGCTCCTTCTGGGCTGCCCACGGCCACGGGCACGGGCACGGCCACGGGGACGGCCACGGCCGACTGGGGGATCTTCACGGGGGGGTCTGTGCAGGGGAGGGAGTATTTTGAGGGGGGGGTCTGTGCAGGGGAAGAAGGAGCCTCCCCTGGTGTCTGTCCTCCTGCTGTCCTTCCCTCCAAGGCAATGGCTATCCTTGTCAGACAGGAAGTAATGTCAGCCGTATTGGCCTGCACAGCCCGGGTATTGGCCTGCACAGCCTGGGTGAGGGCAGTCACCTCCTGGGCCACGCCTGTTGTGGCGTTCCTCAGGTCCCACAAACAGGTGATGACCCCCACTGAGTTGGTGGCCACGTCACCCAGTGACTCCCTCATTGCACCCAGGCTGCGCTCCACCTTGGTCATCGTTTTTTGGATTGCAGACAGACTGCGGGTCTGCCGGACATTGTCCCTCAGCAGACTGACCGGCAGACGCACCAACCCCCCCCTGTTTTCCGGGGTCGGCCTCCTACTTGCCCCTGAGGATTGTGGCCTTGGAGGAGGAGTTGGAGTGAGCCATGGGTGCTGCTGCATGTTGGAGGAGGGTTGGAAGGGGCGACCCATGATGGTGGCCTGACTGCTGGGCGCCTGTGGGGTTCCCTCAGGGGATGACTCAAAGGTCATATCTTGGCCCATCATGATTTGCTGCCCAATCATAATATTGTCATCTTCCTCCCCCTCATCCTCCTCCCACTCAACATCCAAATTAGGGGAGTTGTGGGCACTCCCCTCCCATGGCGAATCCTGCCCTTCTTGGGACTCTGCATCAGCCTGTCTTGGGGGTGGTGCAGCAGCCTGCCCTGATGGGCCAGCAACCTCCTGACCTGATGGGGCTGCCACCTCCTGACCTGATGGGGCTGCCACCTCCTGACCTGATGGGGCTGCCACCTCCTGACCTGATGGGCCAGCAACCTCCTGTCCTGATGGGGCTGCCACCTCCTGACCTGATGGGCCAGCAACCTCCTGTCCTGATGGGGCTGCCTCCTCCTGGGCTGATGGGGCTGCAACCTCCTGGCCATCTGGGGAGGACACAAAACAATCACAGGTTGGTGGATCCACACACTTGGCACATCTTCCCTTCCCCCACCCACACATGCTAATCACCAGATAGAAATTCCAAAAAATTACCTGTCCTCATAAGAGGATCATTGTCAAAGCCAGGCAGGCCCACCACCTGCTGTGGGTGGAAACACTGGGCCACTGCCCATTCCTCCTCACTCATCCTGACTGGGCAGGGTCCCCCTCCTCCAGTGCCCCTGGTATGGGCATGCAGCGTTGCCAGCTTGTTCCGGGACACGCTCCTTAAGTCATTTTTTTTTTTTTTGTACTCCAGCGATGGTCCTGGTCTCCCCCCCCCCCCGCCGCATTGATCCGATCGGTAATTGTTTTAAGGATCTCCTTCCTCCTGGCCGGGGTGGTGTTGTGGCTCTCAGGGCCATGGAGAAATCGCCCAAATTTAATGACGCCCTGAGCAAGTATATGCTTCTCTGCCAGGGTAAAATTAAGCTTCCTGCGCTTGGGAGCCATGACAGACAAGACCCAGCAACAGGGAACTCACCCAAAAAACAAACAACAATACACACACAACAAAGAAAATAAAAACAAGCAAAAAATAAAAATATACAGACAGCTACTATAAATTCAAAAACAAACAGGCAAAAAAGGACAACAAAAAACAATCACACACCAAAAAAGAAATACTTATCAAAAACAAACAGGCAAACAATCAAAACAAATAACAAATTAGCAAAAACAAACACCAACTATACCCTCCAACTCCACAAACACTTTTCTCACAAACAAATCTTACCAACAAACACTGACAAACGTTCAAAGCAGAAGCAACTTGCTTTAGGAAGGGAACACAGGGAAATACTTTTGCAATAGAAGTCTGTTTGACTGGGGCTATTTAGACACAGGGCGATCTTCAAATACGCTTGGCCTTTTACCTATCTCACTGATTGCGATGACCAAAGTTCTGCACATGCGCAGTGAGGTCCAGATTCGTGCGCGCATGCGCAGTACGGCCGGCACTTCATTTGCATGGGGTCACGGCTCATTACAATGAGGCACGCCCACTTCATTCCCACTTGCCATAACCACGCCTTACGCATTGAAACTTAGGTTAAGGATGGCGCAATTTTGTGCGCAAATGCGCTGAGAATACGGTACTTACGACACCAACTTAGGGCGCCATAACTTAAATGACATAAGTTAGATAATCCTAAATTTACACAGGTTTTTGAGAATTTGGCCCATAATTTCTTGACTACCACTTGCACTTTTGAAGGCCCTGCAGTACCAGGACAATGGAAACACCCCAAAAATGACCCAATTTTGGAAAGAAAACACCCCAATGCATAATCTATAAGGCATAATGAGTTTTTTGAACATGTCATTTTTTTCTACAAGTTTTTGGAAAATCTGGAAAGAAAATGAAAACACATTTTTTTTACACAAAGTTGTCCATTTATACAATATTTGTAACACATAGCATGTACATACCAAAACTTACACCCCAAAAAAGATTCTCCTACTCCTCCCGAGTATAACAATACCACATGTGAGACTTTTCTACAGCCTGGCCACATAGAGAGGCCCAACATGCAGGGAGCACCAACGGGCGTTCTAGGGGCATACATTTTAAATTGAATTTGACTATCTATTACACTTTTGTGAGGAACTGATGTGGCATGGATGAGCATGAATGGGGATGGGGATGGCCGAGTATGGCTGAGTATGGCCGAGTATGGCTGGGTATGGCCAGGTATGGCTGGGATGACTGAGCATGAACGAGTATGGCTGGGTTCCGCCGCCGTACAGCTGAGTATGGCTGGGTACAGCTGAGTACAGCTAAGTACGGCTGGGTACAGCCGAGAATGGCATGGTATGGCTGAGCATGGCTGGTGGTGGATAGGATGGCTGAGCATGGATGGATGGATGAGTATTGCTGAGTATGGATGGATGGCTGACCATGGATGAGTATTGCTGAGTATGGATGGATGGCTGAGCATGGATGGATGAGTAATGCTGTGTATGGATGAATGGATGGCTGAGCATGGATGAGTACTGATGAGTATGGAGGGATGGATGGCTGAGCATGGATGAGTACTGATGAGTATGGATGGATGGCTGAGCATGGATGGATGGATGAGTATTGCTGTGTATGGATGAATGGATGGCTGAGCATGGATGAGTACTGATGAGTATGGAGGGATGGATGGCTGAGCATGGATGAGTACTGATGAGTATGGATCGATGGCTGAGCATGGAAGAGTACTGATGAGTATAAAGGGATGGATGGCTGAGCATGGATGAGTATGGATGGATGGCTGAGCATGGATGAGTAATAATGAGAATGGATGGATGGATGGCTGAGCATGGATGTGGACCAATGAGTATGGAGGGAAGGATGGCTGAGCATTAATTAGTAGTGATGAGTATGAATGGCTGAGCATGGAAGAGTACTGGTGAGTATAAAGGGATGGATGACTGAACATGAATGAGTACTGATGAGTATGGATGGATGGATGGCTGAGCATGGATGAGTACTGATGGGTATGGATGAATGGATGGCTGAGCATGGATTGGTAATGAGTATGGAGGGATGGCTGAGCATGGATGGATGGATAGATAAAAGCTGGAATTGTCACAGAGCAGCGCTGTGGGCACTACAGATACAGCCACAGCACTGCTGCACCTGATCTCTCCCCTCTCCAGTCACACTGTACCGATCGGTACAGAGAGGGGAGGAGGAACTGGACATGACGCTGATCGCTTGACGGAGTGATCACATGGTAATCGGCCGATGTCTGTTGTCAGCTGTCAGCGACCATTTACCGTGATGCGCAGAGTCCTCTCAGAGTTATCGAGCCGCGCTGTAGCTGTCATTTCGGCTATGGCGCAGTCTGTAAGTGGTTAAGTAAAGCTAACTAAATTTTTCCAGTTTATAGACTCAATATTTTCGGTTTATAGAACATAGGTTTAAGTTGGGAATACATACAGGCATGTATTCCTAACTTAAACCTATGGTCTATAAACTGAAAAAAAAAAAAAAAATAGTTGGCTTTACTTAAAACAACAAAGTTGAAAACATGAAAAGTCTAATGAGTCAGATAAAAATAAGTTTAGTTGACAGTATTTAAAAAGCTGATGCAAATAGTTGTCTCAATTTTTTGAGTAGACCCAGCACAATATTTTTTACAGTGTAACTATGTAACTATGTAGTGACATTTTTAATGGGACAAATTGTAAATAATATTTACCTCTATCATATATTACCAATAGTTATTTAGTTTTAGACCCCTTTCACACTGGAGCGTATTGCAGGCGCTATAGCGTTAAAAATAGCGCCTGCAATCCGCCCTTAAACAGCTGTCACATTCACTCCAGTGTGAAAGCCCGAGGGCTTTCACACTGGAGCATTGCGCTAGCAGGACGGTAAAAAAGTCCTGCTAGCCGCATCGTTGGAGCGGTGAAGGAGCGGTGTGTTTACCCGCACTTCTCCGCTGCTGCCCATTTAAATCAATAAGACAGCGCGGCTATACCGCTTGCAATGTGCTGCTGCAGCAGCACATCGCGGACGGTTTCAACCATTTCTCGGCCGCTAACGGGAGGCAAAACTGCACCGCAAATCCACCAATAGCATTGGCCGTAAAAATAGCAGAGTTTTACCGCCGACACTATGAGTGGCTCAGTGTGAAAGTGGTCTTAGAAATGTGTTTTTCCATTCACTCCAAATCCTGCTAGTAATGCTTCCAGTACCTGTTCTTCACAAAAAAACAAATATTACCTTGTTAATTTACCTATGTAAATTGCTTTACAGATCTTGCTTGTAAAGTAGCATAAATGTTTATTATAGTGCACTGATCTTGTAACTATTACTGTATATTAACCACTTCACGCAATTCGCCGTACCCATGTGTTGGTATTTTGATGCTAAATACTGTTGTTATGGCAGCAGCTAGCCGCCATAACCCCAATATTTTCAAGAACGGCGTACGTTTATCTTTCAGATAAAAGTGGTCTCTGCAGCAGATTCGCCACAAGATCACTTTTATCAGTGGCAGGAGAGGGGCCCCCCCAATTGAAAATTGAGCAGCATTGGTCCGTTTAATAGAAACCGGCTGACATTTAGCCCATGTATACAGTGCTTGGTCTGACAGAGCCTGGGCATTCAGGGCATGACTGAAAAAGGTCTGCTGATCGACACCCGATCAGCACTCTCAGACTATGGCCAGTGTGTGCTGGTGGGTGGGGGCATTCCTCTGTCAAAACACAATACCTCAGTGGGGGAGATCGCTATACTTACATTGAATTGTCAGTACAATGGCTCTTCCTGAAAAAAAAAATAATAGTGTGTACTAGGCTAAAGTGTAAGCTTCCAGAAAAACTGGTGCAGAAATAGTCAAGGGTCCAAGATGGGCAGGGGTACAGCACAGAAGCAAGGGCAAAGGTCCAGTGTGGCTGAGAATAGAATACTGAGGAAAAGATGGGCCAGGATGGCTGGAGTTAGTGCTTGAAACAGAAGAGGGTGACCATGGCTGGGTGAAATCCAAGGAATAAAAGGCATGGGACAAAGACAGTAGGGTGGGAAAGAAAGGACCCTGGATGTCCTCCAGGTAGGAAATGAAATGAGCTCTATCTTACTATATGATCAGACTTTTCAGCTTCTGATGCAAACTTACAAAGTGCAATGAAATCAGAGTAAGCAATTTCAGTAAAGGAAAGGACCCTGTACAGCTGTGCAGGAGGAAAGGTAAAACTGGAGTTCAGCATTAACAAAGTACATTTTGGTCCAATAATGGGGAGTTAACCTATCACTCATGCACTGGATTGGCCTTCAGACAATCCTATGTCCAAAAGAAGAAAATCTGAATAATTAAAAAAAGTGCTGTCATAGCAAGCAGTATGGTTATTATTTAATTAAAGCAGAACTTTACCTAAAGGGGGAGCGGGTACATACAAAAACTAGGTACCACCCCCCACCCCCCCAAAAAAAAGATTAATGCAGAACTTCCTCCTTTTGCTTAAAGCGGGGGTTCACCCCCAAAAAAAATTCTAACATTGCATTGAGCCGAGTTGGGAGAATGACATTAGGCTGTTTTTTTTATCTCCTTGCCGTACATACCGTTTTATCTATATTTTCACCGCGGCTTCCGGGTCTGTAATTTTTTTTTGGGTGAACCCCCGCTTTAAATTCCCCAGTTCAGTTTCCCCTTCCTTGTCCACAACCTTCTGGGACATGTCACGGGTCTCAGGAGGCTGCAGGGCCATTCTAAGTTATCCTTCCAACTCCGGGGACCCAAAGACCATCGAAGAACCAGCCCAGGTGGGGACGCACTGGATTGTTGGACAGGTGAGTGTCCGATTATTAAAAGTTAGCAGCTAAAGTTTTTTAGCTGCTAACTTTAAATTTTTTAGAACCTGGCTGAAGCTCCTCTTTAACATTGTTCTTACTCTTCAAAAACTGTTTAACAAAGTAAGTGTTTATAAGCAACTGTTTACGCATTTAAATTTGAGGCTTATCAAATTACACTTCTAGACTTAACAACTTTCCTATGCAAATAGCATGAATAAGAAAATGTAACAAGGTAAAGTGTTTAATGTGCTTATAAACCTCTCAGCAGGTTATTTCTGCACAGCACACAGCCACCCACAGATCATATTGCTGACTGTAGGTAACACATTCCCATGTACAATACAAGATTCCAAGTTCCAATTCCCCTATTGTTAGTCATTGCCTAGAACTTAAAGTAGAACTATAGGCAAAACATTTATTGTTTTCATTTTGGATAGGGTAAGTGAGGGTTATAAGCCCTCTCAGATTTATTTATTTTGCCATCTGTGTCCCATTTTGGAGATTTCCTTTCCTCAAATCCCTGCAAATTAAGGGAATGCCTTGGAGACCCCCAGCTCACCAGAACTAGTTTCCCCATTTGAAGATTTCCCCTCTATTACTTTTCTGGGACCAACCATAATTTTCGGGTTTTCTTTTACTTTAATTTTCAATAATAATGGTAAACAGGACAAATCTAGAGGATGCATCTCCTAAACAGGGGTACATACAGCAATAAAAACCTAATAAGTGTTCTAAACCTTCTCCACTCGATCCAAAAATAAAAATAAAAAGTTTTGCATTTAGTTATACTTTAATTTGCCTTACTCTTCTAATTACAAGTTCTGCAATAATCAAGGCTCCCTTACCTTTTCTACCTCAGTTTTCAAGAGTATGTAGACTCCAATGAAGAAAAACATGGCACCAGGATCATTCATATACAGTAGGGAGAGGACAAACACGTTTGCAAAATTCCTCAGGTTAGGCTTCTCACAACAGCTACCCTCCTCTGGGTGCCCAGTATATTATCAGGAAAAAAACATGCACCAATGGAAGCAGTGCCAGACCAAAGGATAAAAGAGTCCAAATTAATTGATTTGTTTACACTAAAAAACATCCAAAGCATTTTGGGGGTCAGAAAAAAATTACTCCTTCATCAGGACTAAAACAAAACACAATATAATATAAATGTAAATGTAAAAAAGTAAGGTTTGGTATTGTATAGAAAAGGTATGGATCAATATATACTGTACACAGTATATACTGTATGTGCATACACAATTACACACATACACATGCATGTACAGATGCATAGAGATGAAACTAAAGGAATATCAGATGGTAAGTGACAGTGTGTGATAAGTTTGTTTTGGAATTGTTGTAATAATAATTTCAAAACAAACCTATCACACTGTACATATGTGTATATTTATGAATGTACACATCTGTACACAGTATATATACATGTTTTCCATAATGTTTTATAATTGTTAAACTTATGATTATACTTGTATTTATGTCTATAATATATTGTGTTTTGCTGAAGCCCTTGTTAAGGGGGAGTTTTTTCTGATCCCTGAAACTCGTTGATTTTTTATTTATTTTTTTGTAAACCATGAAATTAATTTAGACTCTTTTATCCTTTCATCTGGCGCTCCTTACATTGATGCATGTTCTTCCTAATGACTATCTAGCCTTAGTACCAGACAAATATGATCAGATGTTCTAGCCACACAAAGTAGGCTGGGGAGGTATAGAGGGAATAAGTGCATTCACTATACATGAGCACACAGCACATAGAACTATTTAATAGGGAAAACTGTGGCCCGGCTCTGCTATTCGCTTGGTTTTAGGTGTACAAACTCTGCAGTGTGAAGGGTGGAGGTTGTGTACTGCCCCTGGCATCTTTAGTGCCCAAGGACACGACCTATGTTGGCAATACAGAAATCTTACTCTAGGCGTAAGGATACAGTGTGGCAAAGTGTTCCCTTTATTTGGTGTTCTTTATGTGGCGGATGCCCGACCTTGTTAGCATGACACTAAATGCTGATGTTGATGTTTTTGTTCATGTCAGGTGGACTTTGAAATCTCAAAAAGTCTAAGGTAATGCAAAACCTTCTTAAAACTGATCAAATGCAGGTCAGGATGAGGTCAACTGCTGGTCAAATACACCTGTAAATACATTCTGAATAATCTCAGAAGCATCTCAAATTGGTGGCAAACTGATGCCATAGACACAAGCTCAAAGGCAGTTAACTCAGGCCCTAATTCTGGTCAGATGTGGGATGGGTGGGTGGCAGTTGAGTTCTACATTTAGCAATCATATTTTGAAAACTATACATCGTGACAGTGCAGTGCTTAAAATATTATAAACAAACACACAAACAATAAGTGCTAAGAAATGGTGCAACCCAAACAAACTGTAAGTAAATAAAAACAATTCATATGTTATGGGGTTACTCCCAACAAAATATATGTAAACAAAATCGTCCTCTCTTTTCTGGTTCCTGTGAGCCACTCCACTTTAGGGGCAAATTTTGAATCGGTCTTCAACAAAGATCCACACCAGATCTGATCTACCCTTTTACAAAAGAGTGTGGCAAGACCCCATTGGCTGGTAAATAAATCCTCTTAGGCCGCTTGTACATGATCAGTCCATCCAATGAGAGCGGTCCAAAGGACCATTATCATAGGTTAACCGATGAAGCTGACTGATGGTCTGATGTGCCTACACACCATAGGTTAAAAAAACGATCGCGTCAGAACGCAGTGACGTAAAACACTACGACGTGCTGAAAAAAACAAAGTTTAATGCTTCCAAGCATGCGTCGACTTAATTCTGAGCATGCGTGGATTTTTAACCGATGCTTTTGCATACTAACCGTCGGTTTTGACCTATCGGTTAGGCGTCCATCGGTTACATTTTAAAGCAAGTTCTCATTTTTTTGACCGAAGGTTAACTGACCGATGGGGCCCACACACGATCGGTTTGGACCGATGAAAAGGTCCTTCAGTCCGTTTTCATCGGTTTTGACCGATCGTGTGTATGCGGCCTTATTCTCATACCATATCACGGTTAAGTGATTGTTACTCAACTGATTGGACCTCTAGACGTGCGACACCATCTACCTGCAATGATGCTGTGCATCATTTACCGTTAGGAACATATAACTTAAATATACCAGCACGCTCTTCAACCCCTGAAGAAGGAAGTACATGCATCATAAAAGGAAAAAATCTTTTCATGCTTTCCGAAACATGTAGGGTTGCTGCTGTTACCATAGTTTATTTGTGACTTGATGTCCATAAACGCATTGCGTATGGCAACACTGAGTAGCTGTATTTCTATATTGAAGGCCTGGTCCAATGACTGTTTTTAGATGTTTATATTTTCATATATTAAATAAAATGTACTGTATTTATTGGCGTATAACACTCACTTTTTTACCCTAAAAATAGAGGGTAAACTGTACCTGCGTGTTATACGCAGGAGGCTGTGGAAAGTTTTTTTTCCCGAAATTTCCCTCTTAAAGTTAGGGTGTGTGTTATTGTTATAATCCATATTAATCTCTACTTTGCTCTGAAATAGAGACTGGCCAAGTGGTGCAGATAGACTTGAAACAGGTCATTCAGTTTGATACTACAGGCACGCCATTTTTGTGCACCCATCTTCCGGCACAAAACATTCAGTTAACTCCCCAAATTGTTTAGACAAGTAAGAATTTTTAAACCATTGTCTGGTGGGGTGAAGAATCCACTAAATTTTAGTACTTTTGATACCACTTTACAATATTTTTATTGTTACTGGAAGCAAGTGAATAACATAATTATTAAATTACTTGTCAGTTTACGCTTTAACATTTCATGTTGAGTTTAAAAGAAAGTTCCTATCCTCAATATTGTACTGTGAAAAATAATAAAAAATATTCTGCATTTTTACCTATAACGGAAATAGTTGAATATCAAAGCCAGTGGATTACAGAAGGTACAGAACATTATATTCTCTGTTCTAAATAAACCCTCTTTTGAAATTAAAAAAGGGATCCATTTATTATTATTGTTACATATACTTCAATGTAGCTCATTCTAACTTCTGGCAGAGACTGTTGAATGAGTCATCTCACTATATATATATTGTGAGATATATATATATATATATATATATATATATATATATATATATATATATATATATATATATATATATATATATATATATATTAAGTGAAAGTGGTTAATGCAATTATGGCATATATCATACTATTCCATGAAATACGCAGTGAAATTGTATCAACGATTATTTATTTTCCAACTATTGCTTCTGAATGGACAGAAGAAAGGAGGCTTTTTATCTCCACAAAGAGTCCCCTAGTTTTCTGGCTGCAACTCATTGCAGTCATGTGGCCACCAAAAGTACTGGAGTTCTTTCACAGAAATTGAAAAAAGAGCCATTCTCTGACTATCCAACTGTTATTTTAAGCAGACCCCAACAACCAACAGCCAGGGTTGTCGGGAAGAGGCCCTGTACTCATCAACATGGGGACTGGGTGCTTTGGGGTGGGGGGGCAGCAGGGCACCCCCTGCCCCAAAGCACATACCTCCCCATGTTGAGGGCATGCGGCCTGCCACAGTTAAGGAGGAGGGGGACTGCTCGCTCGACCCCACCCCCTTTCCTGACCGGCCGGGCTGCTGCTCGGATACGGGTCTGGTATGGATTTTGGGGGGACCCCCACGCCAGTTTTTTCGGTGTACTGGGTTCCCCTTAAAATCCATAGCAGACCCAAGGGCCTGGTATGCTCCTGGAGGGGGAACCCATGCCGTTTTTTTATTTGAAATTTGGCATGGAGTTCCCCCTCAAGATTCATACGAAACACAGCTGACACTGTGGTTACCTGCAGTTATGTGCCGATAGCTGCAGGACTTCGCAGTTTGGCGCATTCAGTTCTATTTTTTCTATCCGCACAAAACCGCGGGTAACAAAACCGCAGGTAACCGTAGTGTGTGAAGGGTGTCATATGAAAGCATTGTGTGCTTCTAGTGCTAAAAGCACCATTCTATCCGTCCGTGTGAAAGGGGCCTAAAATGTGTGCTCAGGTTGTTTAGTATTATTTATTAAGGTTCATAGATGACCACATTTTTTAAAATACATTATGTACTATACTACTGAAATTTGCTTGGAAACTGAAGTAAAAGTTTGTACAATTTGATGTGTGAAGATTCCCATCTCTTGTAGTAAATGAGCCTCTACATATACACTTCTCTATAGCTATAGGGAAGATTTGGGAGATAGGGACAGAGCATTATCACCTTATATCAGTAAGTACCTGAACAAGGATTTTAATGGCAGGATCATCAGGTATTTTAAAATTAAAAGCTGCATCTTTAAAAAGTTCAAAAGATACTACTAAGACTAATTAAAAAGATTGCAACACAGGATGAACAAAAACACTTCAAAACCACATCCTCAAATTCCAGAGAAATGCTGACATAAAAAACACAGCATTATATTTTAGAGACAATAGCCAAATACTGTATATATTGGACGGTAGTAGAGGTAGAGACTCGTTTTTTTAAACATTAAAAAAGATATATAAAGTGCATTATTCAGAGAAACATCCTGAAACATTGTACAGACTTGCTGCCCAATATGTAAGCAGTTTTACTTGGCTGCAAAGTAAGAGTAAAATAGATATCAGTCAGGACAGCCCGAAATTTTGCACAGATTCAATACACATCATGTAATCCGTTTATTAGACCACAAGGTAAGAAAAGGAGAAAAGGTTGGTTTTATTGTGAAATAAATATTAGAGTATGTTATGCCTGAGACAACAGCCAATAATATTGCTCATACTCACAGCACATCATGTAAAACATTTTTTAGGTCGCAATGTAAGAGAGAGATGAGGCAAGTTTTATTACAAAATAAAAATGTGAGTGTATTATGTCAGAAAGAAATATTGCACGGATTTGCTGCACTTCATGTAAGAGGTTTTACTGGATGAAAAGGAGTAACAAGGCAGGTTTTATTATGATATGATCTATGTCAGAGACAACATCCAGAAATCATGCACAGACTTTCTGCATAACAAGTAAGCATTTTTAGAAGGCCACAGTGTAAGAGGGAGAGACAAGTCGGGTTTAGTTTCATAGCGATATACAAATGTATTTCTGATTTATTTTTTTTATAAAAATAAATCACCTGTACAAAAAAACTGCAAGGGGGCTGTGGCTAAACAGCAACAAAAGCTTTTGATGATACACAGAAAAAGGTAGACCTAAAGAGGAATGGTGGGTCTATTCACTGTGAGTACAAAGGGTAGTACACAATTACATTGCAATTTAATGAAATTCTGAATAATGTAGCACTATACAGCACAGCGAATACTAGGGAGTAACCTCTACACTTTGTAGCCCACAGCACTGTAATTTACAGTTATGTATCACAAAATAGCACTGTATAGCTCTGTATCTAGCACTATATAACAGAGTATAGAAGTAACCATCTCTTCCTAAAAAACGGTCAACTCATGCTTGACCCAAATACAAAACTCATCATTTCTTAATATATATACATTTTAACTGGCCTTTTCATTTTTAACTAAAGATATATATTGTGAGGGTGATAACTCGGCAGTGGGTGTGTGTGACCCCCTGGAAGAGTTCACTACACAAAAATTAGGTGCAGAAAACAGTAGTGAAGGTGAAAAAAAAAAGGTGCCATTTATTTACACTATGTACAATGGTCAAAAACATCAAAATAAAAAGAAACATGAAAATAAACCCTGGCCAACTTGGTCACTTACTACGTCACACAGCTTCTCTGGCTATCAGCTACATGCAGCACCTATATCTCCCTGTTAAAGAGGCCTGCCATACAGGCATTGTCTCACCGCACAGACAGGTATCACGCTCCCCAGTCTCAACAGGCAGAAAACTGGTTCCAGGGTGGAGCAACTCCCTTTGCATGCTGGGAGTTTTTGTAGAGGCCGTAATGAGCCAACTTAATTCAGCTCGGTTCATTACCTCTACGCCTGCAGGACTCTCAGCACTTCCCCCGAGTGGTACAAATCGGCTTAGGGCCTGAATCTGGGACACACATATTTGCCATCCTGGATGCAACCAATTTTACCTGCCTGCTGTCACAATATATATATATGTGTGTATATATATATATATATATATATATATATATATATATACACATACACACGCCTTTCTATAAAGGATACATGACTAAAATGTGGACTGTGTCTTCAATAAATTATGTTGATTTCGACTCAACACTTTTTTAGTGAAATGATGTGAAGCAAAAAGTGTTAAGGTGGGTATGGCACTGCTCTGGGATCCTATAACAGTGCTATGCTATGACCTCTGTGCATGAAAATCAATTATTCCAATAAAGTGACAAGTGCAGATTCAATAATTAATTAATACAGGAATATATATATACTAAGTGCAATAAGTGGCAAATAGCAACTTGTCCTTTTAAATGCTATGCTGTGAAATTTATGTATGTATGTATGTATATATATTAGTACATATATCATATATCATTTTTTCACAATTGCTTAAAGTGGAGGTGAACCCTCACATATACCCAGTGAAGTCAACAGCCTCAGATGATACACAGAGATTAAACAAATCTCCCTACATGTGTTTTACATATATATCTGCTGTCTTCAGCTTTATATATTCTTTAGAAAGCTCAGATTGTGTTAGGAGATGTTTGCTTCCTGGTTAGCACTGCAGTGAAGCCTGGGAATACAGCCAAGACAGCTCATTGGAGGAAGGGCACACACCCCCTCTCCTCATAGGTAGAGACTTTCAGCTCTGTTGGTTGAATCATTCAGCACTCTGCCATCCCCTGGTCACTGTTGTGTTGCTCCTGCACAGGGTGTCAAACACAAGGCCTGCGGGCTGAATCTGGCCCTCCAGGCCATTTCATGTGGCCCTTGCACCTCCTCTTCTGTAGCAGCAGGATATCTCCAGCCCTCCTCTGGTCCTACTCCAGACCCTTACTTTCTGCTTTCAAGCATCGCATCCAGCTTCTTCCCAGCAACAGCATAAGGCCTAAATTTGCCTCCTGATCGGCTTTACCTATCACAAATCCCTTAAGGAGATAGTGTGTATTCTGGGAGAAAGATCCAGCTGATCCTGAGATCGTTTGATACCCCTTGGAGAGGTAAAAAGGACTGCTGGGAGTGTATGATTCCTGCTGTGGATGAACCCATAACGGCTGAGTCTGTTGGAATAACCCTCATATGCTGAGCCCATTTGATCTCTGTAGCAGAGATCCACCTGAGTCGGTAAGCGGCCAATTTATATATCTTTATCAGATGGATGCAAAAGCTGAAGATTTGTACCTCTGCTCCTGTGTCCAACCGAATCTTTGCAACTATGGTTTTTGGACTCTAAAGTGACCATTTAAGATTACATTGCTGAGTGTGTGCGGCAATTCCTATTTATTATTTCTTTCACTTTTTTTATGTATTGATTTTACCATCCAAGGTCATATTGCTGATAGTGGGTGGTAACTCCTCCTACATATTTATATATTAATTTGTGTTTTTTCACTAGTCAGTTTTTGCTTTTACCAGTTCTATATACACACACATCCATATTCGCTTTTTAAAGCGATTTTCTTAGGTTGCGCATTATTTTTCACCTTATTATATTCATCTTAGTTTACTATTCAAGCTAATTTAATAATTGCAGCACCTTTTTTCTGAGTTTTCACTTTGAATATTGTCCCAGTGAGGACAACTATTACACAGTGGCACTTTTTGTTGCACTTTGCTGCACGATTTGCACTTTTTGGGGATAGCGCGGATTAACCATACTATACAATCTATTTATAGCATCCTCCCAAACACAAAACTCAGGCTGCTTTTATCTCCTGTGTCAGAGAACTTGTCAGAAGTTCTCATGCTGATAACAGAAAAATGGAAAAGGAGAAAGCTACATGACATAGCTTTGAAGAGAGATAAGAAAACACTGCACTCCAGCTCAAATTTCAGGAATCGGGTTTACATCCATTTTAACCTTACTTGCACCCAATGCACTAATTCTCTTATGCCGCGTACACACAACCATTTTTCGGGTTGTAAAAAATGACGTTTTTAAGGGTCTAGAAAAAACAATGTTTTTTTCAACCCGATCATTAAAACGGCCTTGCCTACATGCGATCGTGAAAAAAAATGCTCTAGCAAAGCGCGGTGACGGTGACGTGAGATACTAGCTATTACACAATTTGCAAATGTAGCACCCCCTTACTTTCAGTATGGGCACTACGCTAAAGTTGGTGGGGAATGGGAGAGTTATTTTGGTCCCATTCACAATTTTCTAAATTTGGGCTGCTGTCGTTCCTGTCCTGTCCTGTCATCAGTCTGCGCTCCAGGGGTGCTGTTCCCACCCCTGGGCGACAGGTGGCGCTATAGGGATTCTGGTAGAGCCACTTTTTCCCAGCATCCAATTAGAGGAGTTTTCCCTCGCGGAGCATGCTGGGGGAGAGTATATCTGTGGCAGACGCCATTTTTATGGGTCCTTCGCGGGATCCAGGTGTGGCACCCACCTTTAGGGTGTGCGCATCCAACGGACCCCGGCGAACGTGGAGTTCCATGTTCCTGAGAGGGGCCCCAGTGACTTACTAGGTCCCCAGTTCTATTGAAAGGATCCCAGGCTGGGTGCCGTTCGATTGGGGTGTCGGCTTGAGGAGAACCCGGAGGCAGGTTGTCTGACAGGGCTTGAAAGAATCAATCGGGGATCTGGTGACCGGAATACTGACAGGTACACTTTGCTGTCATCCTGTGACCTCTGCTAAAATCTACTGGGAGGATTTGCTCAACTCGTTCATTTAGCTCATTTACAGTAATAGGCATGTGGCAGAGGCCCTGGAGCCGGGTCTGTGTGGGAGACTTGTTCCTCCCAGCAATCTAAAGTGACACTTCGGCTGCCAGGCTTGTGACAGGAGTCTGCCCGGGGGCACTTCGCCTACTCTGACTGGAGTGGCGACGAATTGCAATTGATACTACTGAAAGCAGGATTGCTCGATTCATATCCGGGCCTGATACTGCAAAGTTCTCTCTCTCTTGCTTCATCAACCTTTCTTTCCCATTTGATGTCGATGTTGGCCGTGTTGGCCTGGAAATAAAGCATTGGAAAATCTTTATTCACTGGATAAACTGGACATTCGCTCAATACTCTGTTCTTCAACTGCACCCCTAGACAACACCAAGGTAACTTAATACGCCGATCCCAACAACAAATCAGCGGCTCCTGAGGGGGTGGCGCTACACAAAAAAAGAATTGAAAATCTACCGTATTATGACCTAGCTTCAAGAAACATGACTTGTGCATTGATTAGAGCTTTCAGTGAGCCTGTACAGCTGTAGCCCATAGGTTCAAAACATAAAAGGCAGAAATATGAATCAATTTGTTTTTGTTTGTTTCTTCCTTCGTGGAGCCGGTCCCCTACTGTGCATGTGCAAAGCACGCTGCACTTTCTGAATGGCCCGTGTTGGGGGAAGGAGGAGGGAGGCCGAACCTCCAAGTGATCTCACTGTGATGAGATCTCTCAGAATTTGGGATGGATACCTGCCAAAAATAGGTAATGGCTCCCCCTCCACCCGAAAGGTGCCAAATGTGGCACAGACGGGGGGAGGAGGCAGATAAGCTGAACGTCCACGTTTGTTTGGAACTCCACTTTAATGTTAAACTTTCCCCCTGCTAGTTTGAGGTGATGTCCCTGTGTTCTTGATCTTAAATTAAAATTGAAGACACTGCCCTGCTTAAACTTATTCACACCCTTTATGTATTTAAAGGTTTCCACTTTCCCTTATTAACTTCAGACTGATCAAGAACCTTTATGGTAGGGTCACCAGGTATTTTTTTAATATATATATATATTACAGGTATTTATATAGTGCTGGTAATTTATGTTGTGCTTTACATACTGTACATTCACATCAAAAAAGGAATGCTGAAGGTAACTTTACTTTCATGAAAAAATGTGCAAATAAAAAAAAAACAATTGCTACACAAGCTGTATTCTAATTGAATGTTTTTAAAAATGACCTTTCTATTTGAATATGCAGCTGCTGTATTTTCTTTAACATTCAATACAATATGGCACCTGGAGGCATTCAGTACGCTGTTGGTGTACAGAACGCCACCCAGAAATTTTATTTCCTGCTTGTGTGATCGGCTCACTGATTTTCCAGGAGTCTGCACTGAGATTCAAGACACATTTTAGGCATCCTCTGCAATAGGAATTTTAGTTTTGGTAAGATACTCCCTAAGGATTAAATAGTTCTATAGGGATGCAGATCCTGGTGCTGCAAGTTTTCTCATTAGATCAGGACAGGTATTTATAAGGAACCAGACTCTACCATTCAGAATCAGTGTGCAAAGGGTGTGTGGAAATGAACAGCTTTTTCTTCAGAACAGAAAAGGAGTCTGCAACAAAGTTTGTTAAAATCCCAGATATATATATTGACCAAAAGTAGAGTTATTCTTTAAAATTTCTGAAAATAAATTGAAATCAAATGCCATTAAGAACTTAAAGCTTATATGATGTGTTAGCTTGGGTTTCCATAGACTTTAAAAACAAATGTTAGAGCTGAGAGCAGACATCACATTAATTATAAATATTCAGGAGTATTTATGATAAGAATGAGGGGGAGCGGGTTAAATTTTATGTTGTAACAGGAAAGTATATGAGTTAAGGACTAAGGGCCAGATCCTCAAAAGAGATACTCCGACTTAAGTGCTGTTCAGTCTGTGTGTAACTTTGGAAACGATCCTCAAAAGGCTTTTTCCAAAGTTACACAGAAGATCCGGCATGTGTAATTGATTTACACTGCCTAATTTTAGGATGCAGTACCGCATCCGCCGCTGGGGGCATTTCGAGTCGAAATGCCGTTGCTAGTATGCAAATTAGCACTTAAGGCGATCCACAAAGCTTTCTAGCTTCTTTTTTGCGCCGTAAGTGTTATTTTGCAAGTGTAAAATTAGGGCTCGTTTTACAAAGTGTAAAGTTAGTCACACCTTGTAAAGGCCCATTGCAGCGACGGCATTTGGTATGCTTTCCCGAGGGAGAACTCCACGTCAATTTGTAAAAAACAAAACCGGCATGGGTTCCCCCCCAGGAGCATACCAGGCCCTTAGGTCTGGTATGGGTTGTAAGGAGACCCCCCTACGCCGAAAAATTGACGTAGGGGGTCCCCCTACAATCCATACCAGACCCGTATCCAAAGCACGCTACCCGGCCGGCCAGGAAGGGAGTGGGGACGAGCGAGCGCCCCCCCCCTCCTGAGCCGTGCCAGGCCGCGTGCCCTCAACATGGGGGGGTTGGGTGCTCTGGGGCAGGGGGGCGCACTGCGGGCCCCCCCACCCCAGAGCACCCTGTCCCCATGTTGATGAGGACAGGACCTCTTCCCGACAACCCTTGCCATTGGTTGTCGGGGTCTGCGGGCGGAGGCTTATCGGAATCTGGGAGTCCCCTTTAATAAGGGGGCCCCCAGATACCGGCCCCCCACCCTAAGTGAATGGATATGGGGTACATCGTACCCCTATCCATTCACCTGGAGGCAAAAAGTAAAAGTTAATAAACACACAACACAAGGCTTTTTAAAATAGTTTATTATTCTGCTCCGGACGCCCCCCCTGTCTTCGTTATTAGCTCAATTACCAGGGGGGGCTTCTTCTTCCGCTCTCCGGGGGTCTTCTTCCACTCTCCGGGGGTCTTCCGCTCTCCGGGGGGGGCTTCTCCGGACTCCGGGGGGGCTTCTCCGGACTCCGGGGGGCTTCTTCCATCTTCTCCCCTCTTCCGCTCTTGACTCGGCGAACCCCGGTTCTTCTGCAGCTCTCCGGTGCCTTCTTCTTCAGCGCTGGCTGCCTGCTATGTTTGTGTGTTAGCTCGATTTCAAACAGGCAGCCGGCGCGGTCTTCTGTGGCGTCAGGGTCTTCTCTTCCTTTCTTCCGATGTTGTCTCGTCGCCTGTTGTCGCTGTAATGATGGAAGCGCGCCTTGCATCACATTTATATAGGCATCACCGTCCCATCATGCTCCGGTAGGTACCCACGTGGTGGGTGCCTACCCACGTGCACCCACCACGTGGGTACCTGCCGGAGCATGATGGGACGGTGATGCCTATATAAATGGGATGCAAGGCGCGCTTCTATCATTGCAGCGACAACAGGCGACGAGACAACATCGGAAGAACAGAAGACCAGAAGACCCTGACGTCACAGAAGACCGCGCCGGCTGCCTGTTTGAAATCGAGCTAACACACAAACATAGCAGGCAGCCAGCGCTGAAGAAGAAGGCACCGGAGAGCTGCAGAAGAACCGGGGTTCGCCGAGTCAAGAGCGGAAGAGGGGAGAAGATGGAAGAAGCCCCCCGGAGTCCGGAGAAGCCCCCCCGGAGTCCGGAGAAGCCCCCCCGGAGAGCGGAAGACCCCCGGAGAGTGGAAGAAGACCCCCGGAGAGCGGAAGAAGAAGCCCCCCCTGGTAATTGAGCTAATAACGAAGACAGGGGGGGCATCCGGAGCAGAATAATAAACTATTTTAAAAAGCCTTGTGTTGTGTGTTTATTAACTTTTACTTTTTGCCTCCAGGTGAATGGAT
The DNA here is from genome assembly GCF_905171775.1 of Rana temporaria. Taxonomy (NCBI): domain Eukaryota; kingdom Metazoa; phylum Chordata; class Amphibia; order Anura; family Ranidae; genus Rana; species Rana temporaria. The sequence goes on along the minus strand of NC_053496.1, from coordinate 71,987,600 downwards.
AGGGGTACGATGTACCCCATATCCATTCACTTAGGGTGGGGGGCCGGTATCTGGGGGCCCCCTTATTAAAGGGGACTCCCAGATTCCGATAAGCCTCCGCCCGCAGACCCCGACAACCAATGGCAAGGGTTGTCGGGAAGAGGTCCTGTCCTCATCAACATGGGGACAGGGTGCTCTGGGGTGGGGGGGCCCGCAGTGCGCCCCCCTGCCCCAGAGCACCCAACCCCCCCATGTTGAGGGCACGCGGCCTGGCACGGCTCAGGAGGGGGGGGGGGCGCTCGCTCGTCCCCACTCCCTTCCTGGCCGGCCGGGTACCGTGCTTTGGATACGGGTCTGGTATGGATTGTAGGGGGACCCCCTACGTCAATTTTTCGGCGTGGGGGGGTCTCCTTACAACCCATGCCAGACCTAAGGACCTGGTATGCTCCTGGGGGGGGAACCCATGCCGGTTTTTTCTTTGAAAATTGGCATGGAGTTCTCCCTCAGGAATGCATGCCGCTGTCATTTTTTTTTTCCCCGACGCAACTTTAAGCCGTCGCGATCCTCAAAACTCGGCGTAACGTAACTTCGCGCATGCGCAGTACGGCCGACGCGCATGCGCAGTACGGCCGCCGCGGGAGCGCGCCTCATTTAAATGGGACTCGCCCCATTTGAATAGGAACGCCTTGCGCCGGCGGAATTTTAGTTACACAGCCTGAAATTTCTAGATAAGTGCTTTGTGGATCAGGCACTTAGGTAGAAACTTTAAGCCAGTGTAACTTAAATTGGATTTTTTAAGTTACGTCAGGTTTTTGTGGATCTGGCCCATAGTGTTTGAATTGTGAAAGCATGCTAGTTAACTGCCCATGACAGTAAAACACATGGCTCTTTATGTTGGCACTGCTGTGAGCAATGGATTTCTCCAAAAATTGTTTTACTTTTTTTTTAATAACTTCCCTTTTTTTAGTCTCAATTTCTTCATTTGTAAAAAATAATGTGCACAGCTCAAATTCCAAAATGTTATTTTAAAACTGTGTTGATTAATTAATACACACAATATTTTATTCTTGGTGTATAATATTTGCTGGAAAACAGCTGTAGCAGGAAATGCTCTGCATGAGTTTTATGCGTCACAAGAGATGCTATCCTGCCAAATTGTGCATCTTATGGGAGTTGACTACCAGTTATCACTGCTACAAGATAAGTCTTAGTATCCAAGAATAATATTTTTTTATTGCATGTGAGTAGCATTGAATACATAGAAGGGATCATTCAAGTAGATCCTCACTCCTTTTGTAAAACAAGTTGTATGGCCTAATTAAAAAAAAAAAACAATGTTTATAGTTGGAACTTCTCAAAAGCACTAAAATGGTAATAAAGCTGAAGTATGGTCAAAAACTATGTTTTTATTGCTATTTGCGCAGTAAAAATGTTAGATATGATGTAGCGTTTAGGCAAATCTTTCTGATCAGCACCAGAGTCTGCTGTTGGTGTTGATCAGCCGGCACTGAGACCTTTATCACAGTGGGTCACAAGCTCCATTTAGAATAAGCCTTGAATTCTTTTCACAAAATGAAGGCGTAGAATGAAGGAGAATCAACTGAATGAGGACAAGTGAGCAAGGCGTGTGCTGAAATGCATTAGCCGTCATTTTAACATGGTCATGCTCAAATAAAGGAATTTCCAGAAGTGCCTTGTGTTTGAGCTATCGTTTATGGATGTAGGAAGGACATCCTGAGCCAGAGAACCTGGAATGGGCGTACCATTACCAAATTACTTCACACTTGGGTTTCACAGTTCAAGGCAGTGTTCCTTTTGTGTTTGATAGGTTCAACTGAATGTCACAGGCTGCTCCCTCCCCAATTCCTTGTGAAAAGAATACTAGACATTATATGAATGGAGGAAGTGCCGATCAACGTACTTCAGATAAAGCTTAATTTCTCAGTGCTGAGCGAAATGCATCAACAAGAGACTGCGGGCTGAAAAAATTAAGAGATTTACCAGTAGTCAGAGGTAAAGCACACTTTATTTTTGAACATATTTTACTTTAGTTTCTTTTTTTCAACTGATATCTTTTTGGAAATTATTGTTACTTTAAACCACTTCAGCCCCGGACCATATTGCTGGTCAAAGACCAGGCCACTTTTTGCGATTCTGCACTGCGTTGCTTTAACTGACAATTGCGCGGTCGTGCAACGTGGCTCCCAAACAAAATTGGCGTCCTTTTTTTCCCACAAATAGAGCTTTCTTTTGGTGGTATTTGATTACCTCTGCGGTTTTTATTTTTTGCGCTATAAACAAATAGAGTGACAATTTTGAAAATTGATTATTTTTTACTTTTTGCTGTAAGAAATATCCCCAAATATATATATAAAAAAAAATGTCCTCAGCTTAGGCCGATACGTATTCTTTTACATCTTTTTCATAAAAAAAAATCGCAATAAGCGTTTATTGATTGGTTTGCGCAAAAGTTATAGCGTTTACAAAATAGGGGATAGTTTTATGGCATTTTTAATAATATTTTTTTTTACTAGTAATGGCGGCGATCAGCGATTTTGTTTGGTACTGCGACATTATGGCGGACACTTCAGACACTTTTGACACATTTTTGGGATGCGCGCCGGGATCAGGGACGAGCGGGGGGCGCACGTGCCCCTATTGGCTGCTGGGAGAGATGACGTATAGCTACGTGATCTCGCCCAGCAGAGCCGACCTTCCGCCGTATAACTGCAGAGGCTGGTCGGCAAGCAGTTAAATAAGGACCACCTTATTTTTTTTTTAAATACAGTGTTCAAATGTTTAAAGAAGCAACACCATTTCAATTTCAATAAATCAGTAGTGAGAAGAAGAAGAATAGGTGTGTACCTGCCAAATGTATTAGGCACTAATGGATTGCCTATATGTAGAGTAGCATGCACCTGAACATTAGAAACATAGTTATACCTTCTGGTTATTTTACCTATGGTGTAATTAATTACCCCACACCATTGTGCACTGGTAAAGGGTCACATGAATGGAGGGGTTATGTTCCAATGGGGACACCTGTTGCCATGACAACCGTCTAATGTCGCGTACACACAATCGGAATTTCCGACAAGAAAAGTTCGATGTGAGCTTTTGGTCGGAAATTCTGTGTTTAGGCCCCCTCTGACTTTTTCTGTCGGAATTTCCGACAGCAAAAATTTGAAAGCTGGTTCTCAAATTTTCCGACGGGAAAAGTTCTTGTCGGAAATTCTGATCGTCTGTATGCAATTCCGACGCGCAAAAAAACATGCATGCTCTGAATCAAGTACGAGAGGGAAGCGCTCGGTCTGGTAAAACTAGCGTTTGTAATGGAGATAAGCACATTCGTCACGCTGCAAATTTTTGGATCTTTGTAGCGCATTCTTTTCTTCTTTATAATGCTAGAATAATGAAGTTGTTTTGCTGCTGATGTTCACACAGAGTTCTGACAAACTTATTTCTTTATTATTTCTTGTGATCTCCTGAATAATCTTTTTCTTTTTTAAAGCCAGATCTCCTTAATAATGTTTAGAATTTATTTTTATAGTCAACTTTTTTCCTTTTTATTGTAATCAAGATCTCCTGTTTTTTTTATGATTTGAAAATTATTTTCTAGTGGTCTCCATACCTAGATTTTATTGTGTGTGTGTCAAGTTACCACAACAACATAATTATCTTGTATTTTTTAACCTCAATGAGGTTGGTTGGTGTCCCTTGTTAATTTGATATTGTATTTTTGAAATGTACCTGCCTACTCACAATTAAACTGTCCTTTTTGAAGAAAAACACATAGGCAAGTATTTTCAGAAAAAAATATCCATTTATTATGTGTCATAACAAAAGGCAACGCTGGAGAAATTGGTGAGATTTGTGAAGCCTTTGGAACTATTTGCAAACCAAAATTGTAGCTGGAGGAGTCCATATAATAGGGAGCACAATATGGTCCAGGACTCTTGAGAGATCAGGAACAGCAGCAGATGACATATTTGTCCCCAGGCTGTGGTACTACAACAGTCTGCATCTTCTGTTACACCAGACTGAACCAAGGCCATCACTTTTTTGTCTTCCTTCCACGCTTGCTTCCAGGTTGTGGCTCTGGTGGTGGAGTTGTGGCAGGAGGAGGAGGAGGAGGATGGTTGAGCTCACAAATGTGGCTTTTCCTGGTGAGTTCCCCCGTCAACCCCTTATTTAGGGCCATAAGAATTATTTCTTCACAGAAGAGGCGTTGGCCCTCCTCCATGTCCTGGACTTGCTACCATGTAGCCATAGGCCTTTTGAAGGTTGGGGGGTTCTGAGGGCCACATTAGCCTCCCTAATGAGGCCGAGTGCTGCCTCCTCCACATTCCTCCCCTTCCTTGGCTTTTTGGCTGGAAGTCGGAGGGGAGGCACCTGGGATTGTGTGAGGCTACAGGCCTGGCCACCTCCTGGCTGCCACTTACCCCGCCACCTCCTGGCTGCCACATTCCAGAGCCTCCTTCTGGCTGCCACATTCCAGAGCTTCCTCCTGGCTGAGGCTTTCCTGTGTATAAAAAAGGGACATACTGTAGTTTTCGTTTTTGGTTCATCAATCACACACAATTTTCAGCTCATGACTGTTGCAAATTGAATGTTAATGAATAGAAAAGACTATCATTCTGACCCCCAGCATTTTTCATTCTTGTCCCAACCATTTTTGGCCACTACTGTCTATTGATATGTAAAACACTTTTTGTTAAATCATAAATTTGGTATCAGTAATAACATCTAGTTAACATAAATAATTGTAGGACAATAAATATGTAGAAAAATACTATACCATGCTCAAGCTGGGCTCCTCCACTCCTTCCTGGTTGGAAGGTCCAGGTTGGCAATCGCAAGCCTCAGCTGCGGTGGAAGGAAGGGTGGAAGGAAGAGTTGAAAGTGATGTCCTGGTTTCAGTCTGGTCTTCCAGAAAATGCATTCTCTCATAGTACCACAGACTGGGGACATAAACGTCTTCTGCTGCTCCTCCTGATTTTAGGGAATCCAGGACCTTATTCCGCTCCTTCTTATATGTGCTCCTCAAGCTACCAATTGCAAAAAAGAGATGTCTGCCATGGAGACTAGTTATGGACGAACACCTGACTGGGCGGTTAACGAACACTAACCGCAAACTTTCTCAAATGTTCGCGGTGGGCAATATTGACTTTAATGGCAGGCAAACATTAAAAACGTGCAGGTCAGATTTGCAGCTACAAAATACTTACTAGCTGTGCAGAAATAGTCCCACAACATGGACACTGACCTACCAGAAGTATTAAGCGAAAAAACGGATACAAAAGTAGGTGTCGGCCATTACAGGCCCCAAAAATTAGCCGATAGGCGTTCACCTGACAGCAAACAATTTTGTATTCTGTGGCTGGAGGTACATTAAGCTATTCACCGGATACAGAAGTAAGTGTCGGCCAGTACAGGCCCCAAAAATTAGCCCACAGGCGTTCACCTGACAGCAAACCACTTTGTATTCTGTGGCTGGTGGTACATTAGGCATTCACTGGATACAGAAGTTAGTGTCGGCCAGTACAGGCCCCAAAAATTAGCCCACAGGTGTTCATCTGACAGTAGGGATGAGCCGAACACCCCCCTGTTCGGTTTGCACCAGAACCTTTGAACGGACCGACCGTTCGCGCAAACATTTAGAACCCCATTGACGTCTATGGGACTCGAACGTTCGAATTCAAAAGTGCTAATTTTAAAGCCTAATATGCAAGTTATTGTCGTAAAATGTCTTGGAGAACCCGGGTCTTGCCCCAGGGGACATGTATCAATGGAAAAAAAGTTGCAGTGATTTTAATGATGCTTAAATAAATGAAAAATTCCTTTAAATATTGTACCTGCTGGGTGTCTATAGTATGCCTGTGAAAACGCCTTTGAGAACCCGAGTCTTGCCCCAGGGAACATGTTCCAATGGAAAAAAAGTTTAATAAACTGTATTTTTTTCAGGAGCAGTGATTTTAATGATGCTTAACCACTTGCCGACCTGCCGCCGTCGTTATACGGCAGCAGATCGGCTCCCCTGCGCGAGAGCATGTAATATAACGTCGGCTCTCGCGCAGGCCACTAGTGGCGCGTGCGCGCCCCCCGCTCGCCCCCGACCCCGTGCGCGTGCACAGTGGGCGCGATCGCTGCCAGGCACCCGCGATTGCTCGTTACAGAGCGGGGACCGGGAGCTGTGTGTGTAAACACACAGCTCCCGGTCCTGTCAGGGAGAGAAATGCTGATCTTCTGTTCATACAATGTATGAACAGAAGATCGGTCATTTCCCCTAGTGAGTTCACCCCCCCTACAGTTAGAACACACCCAGGGAACATATTTAACCCCTTCCCCGCCCCCTAGTGTTAACCCCTTCACTGCCAGTGGCATTTTTATAGTAATCCAATGCATTTCTATAGCATTTATCGCTATAAAAATGTCAATGCAGGGCTGTGGAGTCGGAGTCGAGGAGTCGGAGTCGGGGGAAATTTTGGGTACCTGGAGTCGGAGTCGGAGTCGGCAAACAATGCACCGACTCCGACTCCGACTCCTACTAAATTTAGATTGGAATTTAAAAAAAAAGCAAGTTTAAATGTCCCAATTCACAAAAAGTTATAATTAATGACTTCTCTACTGTAAGAATAAAGACCAATGCATGCAGTGCCTCACGTAACCGCAAAACGAACACGTTAAGTGACCGTGAAGAAGCATGCTTTTCATGTGCTTCACTATATGGCACGCAACGCACAATTAGGAGCTGCAATACTTATACTTTCCATAGTGTTGTGTTCTGCTTTTACAGGGAACGCAGCGTCCATGTGTAACCTAGCCTCTCACTGATAAGAGATTAAATAAATATTTTTTTTTGCAGGACTAGAGAGTGAGACACTTGTATAAGTGAAGGGAATGGAGGGCCAATAGTTCAAGACTGAAGCTGTAAACCATTGGAAAAACTGCTGTCATTTAGCTAAGGCTATAAAAACTTGTAAACTCCGATTGTTAGCTTAAACTTTAAACATAACTATGGGATTTTCCTAGGAAAATCATGTTTTAGAATAAATGCCCCTTCCTGGATCCTCCCACTGCCCTATCTTCAGCAGCAGATAAGCACACAAAGGAGAAGGCAGCAGCCCAACTACCTCTCTAAGATTATTTTCAGCCCTAAAAATAATAAAGTCTGACTTAAGAGCCTCTATGAAAGAGGATCTGGCAGAGGCAATTCTCTTCCTTAGAACTCTACATTGAATTGATTTGCATTTTCTAAGCCTATAACTACATTTCAAGATTAATATAAACCATTTCTAGGTTTTACAGATTTTGTTTTTGGTTCATTATAGATAAGCTTTGTTTTTGTTCTAAAACAACCAAATAATGTGGTTTGTATTTTTGAACTGGTAAAAATCCTGTTCCTGATGTTTATGCCTGCTGCTACTATCCAGCCACTTGATTGATTAATACATTTTTTTTTATAAAACGTTGTTTTCATTGTGTTTGTCTTTTGCTTAAACTGTGCAATACAGTAGACTGTTGGCTTCCCAGCCAGTAGTCCTGTGGTAGGTTTCGTTTCTTTCCCTCAAGGAATGTATAAAATACATTTGCATATTAATACAGAGGAGTCGGAGTCAGCGAGTCGAAGTCGGAGTCGGAAGTACATAAAACTGAGGAGTCAGAGTCGGGGTCGGAACATTTATCTACCGACTCCACAGCCCTGTGTCAATGGTCCCAAAAATGTGTCAAAAGTGTCCGAAGTGTCCGCCATAATGTCGCAGTACCGAAAAAAAATCGCTGATCGCCGCCATTACTAGTAAAAAAAAAATATTAATGAAAATGCCATAAAAATACCCCCTATTTTGTAAACGCTATAACTTTTGCGCAAACCAATCAATAAATGCTTATTGCGATTTTTTTTTACAAAAAATATGTAGAAGAATACGTATCGGCCTAAACTGAGGAAAAAAATGTTTTTTTATATATTTTTGGGGGATATTTATTATAGCAAAAAGTAAAAAATATTCATTTTTTTCAAAATTGTCGCTGTATTTTTGTTTATAGCGCAAAAACTAAAAACCGCAGAGGTGATCAAATACCACCAAAAGAAAGCTCTATTTGTGGGGAAAAAAGGACACCAATTTTGTTTGGGAGCCACGTTGCACGACCGCGCAATTGTCAGTTAAAGCGATGCAGTGCCGAATCGCAAAAAGTGCTATGGTCTTTGACCAGCAATATGGTCTGGGGATTAAGTGGTTAAATAAAAAAAAAATGAAAAATTACTTTAAATATTGTACCTGCTGGGTGTCTATAGTATGCCTGTTAAAACATCTTTGAGAACCCGGGTCTTGCCCCAGGGAACATGTATCAATGGAAAAAAGGTTTTAAAAACTGTAGTTTTTTCTGGAGCAGTGATTTTAATGATGCTTAAAGTGAACAAAAATGAAAAATTCCTTTAAATATCGTACCTGCTGGGTGTCTATAGTATGCCTGTGAAGTGGCATGTGTTTAGAACTGTCCCTGCACAAAATTAGATTACTATAAGAAAAAAGTAATTTATAACTGCTGCTTTAATGTAATGTCTGGTCCCTGCAATATGGATTAAAATCATTGAAAAAAATAGCATGGGTTTCCCTCCCCCTCTCCCCAGGTCATTACAAGCCCCTTTGGCCCTATATACTTTAAACAGCAGTATACAGGCGGTGCAAACAAGACAGGGACTGTAGGTTTGTTGTTAAGTAGAATCTGTTTGTAATTTTGAACTGGTACTTTTTAAAGTGTAGCTCCAGCCATAAAATCTATTTTTAAGCTTTTCTGAAAACTGAGAAGGGTTATCACCCCTGTAACATTTGTTTTGCTGCCTGTGTGCATCTGTTCAGAAGATTTCAATTCACTTTCTGTCCCAATGACAAATGTTTTTTTTTTTAAATTTGTTTTTTTTAGTGAAACAAGGATTGGTGATAAAGCACCAGTGGACAGGAGACACCTCTTACAGAAGAGAATTTCCTTTCCTAGGGGTAGATTTCCTCTCACTTCCTGTTGTCTCCTTCCGTTTTCAAGTAGGAGTCGTTTGTAAGTTGGATGTTTGAAAGTAGGGGCCTGCCGTATATACTTTGCATAAATTTGGGCCCTAGGTGTTGGTGTTGCCACAACACTGTAAGCCCTCACAGTTAGTCTTGGTGGGCGCTGTAATGCCCTGCTGTGTGAACTATTATATCAAGAATTGTAATTACATGTCATTGTTGAACAGTGGTAGAAAAATTGGGCCTTTGGTGCTGGCGCTGGTGCCACAACTCTGTAAGCCCTCACAGTTACTCTTGGTGGGCACAGGAATGGGTGTGAAATATTAGATCAAGAATTGTAATGACATGCCCCTGTTGAACAGGGTCAGAAAAATTGGGCCTTTGTTGGTGGTGGTGCCGGTGCCACAACTCTGTAACCCCTTACAGTTACTCTTGGTGGGCACAGGAATGGGCCCTGCTGTGAAATATTAGATCAAGAATTGTAATTACATGCCCCTATTGAACAGGGGCAGAAAAATTGGGCCTTTGTTGGTGGTGGTGCTGGTGCCACAACACTGCAACCCCTCACAGATACTCTAGTTGGAGCGCAGGAATGAGCCCGCTGCAAAGTATTGCATCAAAAATTGTAATTACATGCCCCTGTTAAACAGGGGCAGAAAAATTGGACCTCAGTCTCTGGTGCCACAACACTGCAACCCCTCACAGATACTATAGTTGGAGCGCAGGAATGAGCCCGCTGCAAAGTATTGCATCAACAATTTTAATTACACGCCCCTGTTAAACAGGGGCAGAAAAATTGGGCCTTAGGCACTGGTGCTGGTGCCACAACACTGCAATCCCTCACAGATACTCTAGTTGGAGCGCAGGAATTAGCCCGCTGCAAAGTATTGCATCAAAAATTTTAATTACACACCCCTGTTAAACAGGGGCAGAAAAATTGGGCCTTAGCCACTGGTGGCGGTGCCCAGAACCAAAAATGTTCTTACAAGCTATCAGCATGATCATTGAGGAGGAAAAGGATAGTCACTCAGCATAACAGGATAGTCACTCAGCATCAGCATAGGCAGTCTTGAAGGGATCTGACATTTCAAAAAAAAAATATTCAGTTACATCAGCATCAGATGCTTGGTAGCTGGTGGTGATCCAAGCCTGATTCATTTTTATGAAGGTCAGTCGATCGACTGAGTCGGTGGAAAGGCACACCCTGTGATCGGTTACAAAGCCGCCAGCAGCACTGAATGTGCGTTCTGAAAGAACGCTGGATGCAGGACAAGCCAGTAGCTCAATTGCGTACTGTGCAAGCTCTGGCCAGTAATCCATCCTCAAGACCCAGTAAGCCAGAGGATTTTCGGTGGGAAAGGTGTCCAAGTCTGATCTTGTCCCTAGGTATTCCCGCACCATGTAAAACAGACGCTGGCGATGGTTGCTGGAACCGGTCATACCTTGGGACGGCGGACTAAAAAATTGTCTGAACGCATCAGTTAGACGGCCACCTTCTCCACCGCTCCTTCTGTGACTGACGAAGCCTCAGCAACACGTTGTCCAGGACCAGGATTTTGTAACCTCCCAGTATCTGGAAACACGTTGCACAGACCTTTCTGCAAGGCCTCCCGAAGATGTTTCATCTTCTGCTTTCTCTGTGCCAGCAAGATAAGGTCCGCAACCTTACTCTTGTAATGTGGATCAAGGAGGGTTGCCAGTCAGTAATGATCCCTCTCCTTGATAGCATGAATACGAGGATCCTTCTGCAGGCTTTGCAGGATCAGAGAGGCCATACAACGTAGGTTTGCTGAGGCATTCGGTGCAGAGTCCTCTGGGTCACTGAGGACGACATGATCCGCAACCACCTCGTCCAAGCCACGTACAAGTCCATGGGTTTCTTGGGACTGTAATTGATCCCTTGAAGACTGCTGCTGATGCTGAGTGCTAGGCTCCACCTCCATGCTAACACAATCCTCCTCCTCCTCGTCCTCTTCCTGTGTGATAGGCGGGCAAGCAGGAACACTGTCTGGATAAAGGGGGCCTTGAGAGGTAAGGAAGTCCTCCCTTCCTCTTCCTCCCTCTGTTCTGTCTCAAGCGCCCTGTCCATTATTCCATGCAGCGTGTGCTCCAACAGGTGAATAAGAGGGACAGTCTCACTGATGCATGCACTGTCACTGCTCACATCCTCGTGGCCTCCTCAAATGGTGACTGTCCCCCAAGCACACCAGCTCAAGCACTGCATGGCATCTCTTTGCCTGCATACCTGCATAGCCCCTTGAAAGCCTACGCAGCACCGCTGGTTCCGAGGACACATCAGCACAGGAAGAGGCCACAGAGGAAGAAGAAGAGAAGGGGGTGGAGGAGAGAGGTGTGTCACAACCAGTAGTAGCATTTTTTTTTTTTTTTTTTGAAAATCTTTTTTTATTTTATTTGCAACAACACATAGACATACCAAACGTACAATAGCACAGCCAACATCTGGCATAAATCCCAGCAGGGACCCGCGCAGGGGTCAAAAGGTAGCAGTACAGAACCAAGAAATGTCAGCGAGTTAGCGACTACAAAAAAAAAAAAAAAAAAAACAATCATCAATAAGGCAGGCCAGCTCATGCTCCAGGGGCAGGATGATAGTGGACAGGTCCACCTAAGTCGTTATGCCAACAGGGGACGGCTCAGCAAGGCCTCAGGCATCGCCACCAGAAATCAGAGGAGCCACCTAATCTGCTGCCGCAGTGGAGGGCTCGGCCAACCATTTAGACCAGACTCTGTCGTATTTTTTCGGACAGCCTCTGTGTGTATAAGTATCCCTGTATAAAGGAATCACATTATTGACCAGTGTTTTCCATAGGCCCAATGAGGGAGGGGCCCTACGCTTCCAGCACAGGACAATGGACTTCCTGGCATAGAACAGCAAGAGACCCAACAGGGTTCTCTCAGCCACCCTGGGAACCAGGTCCTCCACCAGCCCCAGCAGGCATATTCTCGGGGATGAATCAATGGAGATGCCTAACAATTCATTCACCTCCAGAATGATTTGTGACCAAAAGACTGTTATGACCGGGCAGGACCAGAAAATATGAATGTAGTCCCCTTGAGCATGGTCACACCGCCAGCACTCCGGTGAGAGGGAAGACCTCATCCGGTGCACCCGGGCGGGAGTGAGGTATGCTCTGTGGACGATCTTGTATTGAATGAGGCGATCTCTCAGGGAGACCAGTATTTTAAACGGGAAGTCCCATATATCCACCCAGTCCTCAGAGTCTAACTCCGGGACATCCCGGCCCCACTGCTGACGGAGCTTGGACAACTCAGGGGAAGAGACCCGTAGGAGATGAGCATACAACACAGAGGCGGGTTTGTTAGTACAGTCGAAGCGTAAAATCCGCTCCAAGTCAGACTGTACCAACTGCTTCCCGCCTGGTGGAAACTGGGTCTTGAAAGCATGGGACAACTGAAGATATCTGAATCCATGTGAGGGCGGAGCATTGTTTTTAGCCATTAAATGATCAAAGGAGAAAATCGAGAGGTCAGAGGTGATATCTGAGAGAATTTTAATATGATACTTGGTCCACACCACCGGGTCTGGGATGTTAAGAAAATGATTCAAGGTGGGGTTGTTCCAGAGTGGGGCGTTCGGGGATACTGCCGTCGCGGGATAAGCTTCGCAGGCTAGGCCCTCCCTCCAGGCTCTAAGGGTGGTGCACATAGAGGGGGTCAGGTTGTACGGAGCCCTCGGACCCCGCAATAGGAGGTTAGATAAAGCCTCCGCAGACCCCACCACCGCTGCCTCAGTGGCCCAGGCCGGGTTGGACTTGTCTGGGACAAGCCACCAGAATGCAGTGACCAACTGAGCCGCAAGAAAATATTTGTGGCAGTCCGGGAATGCTAATCCCCCCTGCGAACAAGGTCGCATGAGAGTGGTTAACTTGAAGCGGGGAGGGCGTGGGCCCCATAAAAAAGAGGAGAAAAGTTGATTTAGGTGGGAAAAAAACGACTTGGGGATCCATTGAGGGGAGTTACGGAACAGATACGTAAATTTGGGAAGGATTTTCATTTTTATCAAATTGATACGCCCCAACAGGGATAGAGGAAGGTTCTCCCATGCTTTCAGCTTGGTCCGGACTGAGTCGACTACGGGGGTCAAGTTCAGCGGAAGAAAATCAGCCACATTCCTCGAGACCCGTACTCCTAGATATGTAAATTCGTCCACCCACTGTAGCTGAAGAGAAGCCGAAGCCCCCCCCCTAGCGTTTTCATCAACAGCCAGCAATTGTGACTTCGACCAATTAACTCTAAGTCCTGTCACCTCTGAAAAGCGTTCCAGGACCTGCAATGCCCCTTGTAGAGAAGGGCCGGCATCATTTAGAAACAGGAGGAGGTCATCTGCGTACAGGGCCACCCTCTCCTCCAGCCAGGCCAGACGAAGCCCCTTAATGTGTGGCGAAACACGCAGTGCCTCAGCCACTGGCTCCATGGCAATGGCAAAAAGGGCCGGAGAGAGAGGACAGCCCTGCCGAGTACCCCTAGCAAGCGTAAACACAGGGGATAGCCGACCCCCTAAACGAATGGCAGCTGTCGGCGAACGATAAATAGTCTGCAACCATCCTATAAACACCAGGGGGAAACCCATCCGCCTTAGAGTCTCCCACAGGAAAGGCCACTCTATGGAGTCGAATGCCTTCTCAATATCGAGAGAGGCAACTACTCTGGTACCCTGGTTGTCATGCTGTGCATGAAGATTAGTGAACAGTCTACGCAAGTTGATATCAGTGGATTTGTGGGCCATGAAACCGGTCTGATCCGAGTCTATGAGGGAGGGAAGTAAAGTGCTGAGTCTAGCAGTGAGGAGCTTAGTTAGAATCTTAAGGTCGTTATTAAGAAGCGCTATGGGTCTATAGGAGGCACACAACTTTGGATCTTTACCCGACTTGGGAATGAGAATAACATGCGCGTGCGCCATGGAGGGTGGGAGAGAACCCTGCTCCAGGCAGTGAGAAAACAAGGCGGCCAGTCGGGGGGCCAACATGCCTGCATGTGCTATATAAAAATCAACCGGAAGACCATCAGGACCAGGAGCCTTGCCAGTGGACAGGGAATTAATCACAGCAAGAACCTCCTCAGCAGTTATTGGGGCAACTAGATGTGATCTCTCCGAGTCGGAGAGCCAACCGAGGGCTATTGGATCTAGGAGGAGCTTCATCCCCTCTTGGTCTAAACCGGAGGGCAAAGTGGTGCTGTATAAGGATTGGTAAAAATCACGGAACGCCCCCAGAATGGCCTCAGGAGAAGAGATGGCCTCACCCGTGGGAGAGGTGAGCTCAGGAATCACTGTACTCGGGGTGTCATGATGGGACATCATCGCCAACAGTCTGCCATTCCTGTCCCCCTGTTCAAAAAAAGTTTGCTTCGTACGAAACAATTCCAGTCTAGTAGTCTCTGTTACCTGAAGGTGAAGGCTACGCTTAGACGCCTGCAGCGCGTCGAAGTTTGAGGCGGAGGGATCCGATCCAAAGCGGGCGGAAGCCAACTCCACCCCATCCTCCAAAGCCACCACGGCAGCAGCCTGCTGCACCCTCACCGCCTTGATGGCCGAGATGTAATGGCCCCTAGTAAATGCCTTGAAGGCATCCCAGACTATCTCAGGAGAGGATGACCCTGCATTAGAGTCCCAGTAAGCACGTAGGGCCGAAGGGGCCTGTTCCGCTATATCAGGTTGAGAAATCCACTGTGCACCAAGCCGCCACATAGAGCTACTACGGGATGAGGTGGTACGCAGGGTAATCCGCAGGGGGCTGTGGTCAGAGAGGCCGCTGGACAGATAAGAGGCGTCTAAAACGTCCGACAGCAGGGAGGGGTTAGCAAAAGCATAATCGATTCTGGAGGCGGTTTTGTAGGAGGTAGAAAAACATGAAAAGGATTTAGTGGAAGGGAATTTCCACCTCCAGACCTCCGTCACACCCGCAGATAGTGCCCAGTTAGACAACTCCCCGGTGAAGGATTTAGGTGGCGCGGGTCTATCCAAATCAGGGGACAGGATGGCATTAAAGTCACCCAGTAGTAAAAGTTTTGCAGGACAGTAGGGGGTGATCCTCTCCAGTATAGTATACAGAACCTCAGGCTTAAAGGGTGGTGGCACATATATACCCGCAAGAACATACCTCTGTTGCCAGAGCGTGAGCACCAAAATTACAAACTTACCCTGCGGGTCCGTGTGGACCGCCTCAACGACACATGGGAGAGACTTGTTTATCAAGATGGAAACTCCCCTCGCATATGTGGAGTAGGAGGCATGAAAGGCCTTCTGTACCCAGGGTCTTTTTAGAGCCATGAGCTTACTGCCCACCAGGTGTGTTTCCTGCAGGACCAGGATAGCTGGATTGTATTGTTTGACATATTGAAAAAGAAGCGCCCTCTTAAACTTAGAGTTGAGGCCACGCACATTCCAGGAGACCACGGAAAAGGAATCCTGATCACGTGATGCCATAGGGGCTTCGGTCAAAATAATTAGAGGAGAATAGTAGTCGTTGAGCAGGTGACACCCGGTGAGCAGCAGTGGAGCATGAGCCATTGTACGTGCAACACAAAACACACATATAAACTGTCAAAGTAACAAAACCATAACTTCCCAAGCACCAGGTGCTTATCCTACCAATCCCCCCTACCCCCCAGAACATCATGGAGGTCAGGAAGCGGTCTTTACCCCAAAACAAAACAAAAAAAAAAATAACACAGAGCCTGTACAGCTAACCCTGAAAATTAGGCCACAATACAGACTTCAGCAGTTCTAAACCAATCAACAGGTTCAGCTCACGAGAGGGTATCTTCGAACTGGTATGGGAGTCTCGTGAGAGATAGTGGGAGTTCTCCTAGGGGGTAGGCTGGTGCAAGCCGGTGACGATTCGTCGTGCTGCACCAAGTATCCCGGAGCGGCTCACAGCTCAGGTGGTCGAAGACCGTAGTCACGGTAGCGGGTGTGATACCCCTCTCGGCGCGCGGGGTCTGGTGTGCAGTCTGCAAGATACGTAGAAACACCAGGCCTCCCGCAGCATGCAAACCAACTAAACTGTGGGGGGTTCAACGCTAGTCTCTTAACGACGTATCGGTCAAGGTGAGGGTGCTCCGGTACTTACAGGAAGCGTCAACAGGATACAACAGGCAAGGATGTAGGAAGTTCATGCATCCGATGAGGCATAGGGAAGGGTCCTCAACGCAAGGTGGTCAGCCAATCATCAGCAGCCGCTGGGTTGTCGAAGAATCGAACCGCTCCATTGTGTTGGACTCTCAGGCGGCTGGGGTACAGCATGCTATATTTTATGTTCTTGTCCCTGAGTCGTCTGCGAAAATCATTGAAGGTCTTCCTCCTCCGCTGCAAATCGGCCGAGAAATCAGGAAAGAGATGAATGGAGGCGTTGCCGTAATTAAGAGTGGGATGTTTGCGGGCTTCGGAGAGAATCTTGTCCCTGTCCCGATAATTGAGGAAGCGGACTAGGAAGGGCCTAGGGGGATTCCCCGGGATGGCGCGGCCGGTGGGCACCCGATGAGCCCTCTCAACCACGTATGTAGGAGGGACATCCGTGAGGTCTAGGAGATTTTTGAAGAATTCCTCCGCAAATTCAGCTGGGTGCTCCCCCTCCTCCCTCTCAGGCAACCCCAGGACTCTAACATTGTTGCGCCTGAGTCGGTTCTCAGCATCATCGGATTTTGCAACGAGGGACTGCACTGTGCGCTGCAGCTCGGCAATGGAGGAGGCATGGGTGGCTGTAAGATCTTCGGTAGCAGATATTCTGGTCTCTGTCTCCGCCATTCTCCCCCGTATTTTATCAAGGTCGTTCCTGATGAGATTGCACTCCTCCGCAAGGTGATCGATGCGCACCAGCAGTGAGGTCTTACTCTGCTCAATCGCGGCAAGGATCGTGGCCGTATTATCCTGTGAGGGCTGGGTCGGCCCCTCCACCACTGGAACCCCCCCCCCGGGTCCATCTCCAAATTTGTCAACAGGGCCCGGAACCGTTCGACCAGCAAGGGGTCTGGCTGCGAGGGCGAGGGGTGCGGCCCCTGGGGCGAAGAGCCGGTCCCTGTGGCCCCGGAGTTCTTCTTCTTCCCCTTTCTGGAAGGGGGGGACATCTGGCGGGACTCTAACAGGGGTCCCCAACGCTGGAGCACCTCCCGCCCAGAGCAGTGTCCAGAAGGCAGCGGGGGGGGGGGGGGTGATAGGCCGCAAGTGCAGCGGGTGGGGGGTCCAAGGGATCACAGTCCAGGGAGGCAGGTGTTATTGTAGAGGCCCCCAGCCCCCTTGGAGCAGTTCAGACTGGGCAGTGAGGTGAGAGATCAGGGAGGCTCACAGCAGGAGGGGATCCAGGCCTGGAGATGGCAGAGACACCAGGTCCCAGGTAATCACCACCGGCCCACCCAGGCAGACACAGCAGGGCTCAGCAGGGAGGTGGATGGGCGGTGGGCAGGTGGAAGCAGGAGGACCCGCGGCCGCCAGTAAGGGCCGAGCGCGGTGCACCTCGGCGGGGCAGCCGCTCAGGAAACAGCGCTGGCGCCGGAGGCTTCACATGCGGCACTAGGCCGCGGCCGCCGCAGGCACCCCCCGCGGCTTGGCAGGTCACCGGGACACTCCGGACAGGTGAGGGGACACACAGGAGGATGGGGATCAGTCCCAGGGGCAGAGGATGGCAGCTCACCACAAGGATTGACGGGGATCCGAGCGCAACGTCCGGGCCCAGAGCAGCAAGATGGCGGCGGCTGGAGGCTGAGCAGTCCCCTCTCTCCCGGGCATCCACCGCAGAATCTTCGCCCAATTTCGGCACAGGGCTCACCAGGAGACAAGGAGTGACAATCAGGCAGGGTTTAAAGGCTGAAATCCAACCATAAAAGCATGGATGGCAGAGGATTGTTTTCAGGATACCCGGAGCTCCTCACAAGCACGTCTGCTCCTAATCACATCCGGACACGCCCCCAGTAGTAGCATTTTGGAGGCGTGGTGGCGGAACAACCTCCAACACTACTGTACCTTGTCCTGCGTCCTTCCCAGCTGCAAGCAGAGTCACCCAATGCATCGTGAAAGATAGGTAATGTCCCTGTTCATGCCTGCTGGGCCATGAGTCAGCGGTAATATGCACCTTACCACTGACCGCCCTTTTGAGTGAGGTATGGACATTGCCTTCCACATGCCAGTAGGGAGTCGGAATCGCCTTCCGTGAGAAAAAGTGGCGTTTGGGAACTTGCCACTGAGGAACCGCACATTCCACAAACTCACAGAAGGGTGCAGAATCTACTAACTGAAAAGGCAGAAGTTGAAGTGCTAGCAATTTTGCTAAGCTAGCATTCAACCGTTGGGCATGTGGATGGCTGGGAGAGAACTTCTTTCGGCGCTGCAGCAGCTGGGGCAGGGAAATTTGCCTGGTACAATCTGCCATCGGTGTACCGATAGTAGATTGCCCGCAAGTACTTGGCTGTGACACACCTAATTCTACACCTTCAGTCCTATCAGTGCAGGCTTCAGAGAGGACTGAGGGTATAGTGGGGTTGGAGATCCCAGCTGATGAGGAGCAAGGAGAGGTCCGCTTTGTTCTTTGGTGTGGGTCTTTGAGGTATGCTTGCCAACGAACTGCATGGCAGGTCAACATATGTCTGGTCAAGCATGTGGTGCCCAAGCAGGTGATGTTTTGGCCAAGCAAGATACGCTTGAGACATATGTTGCAAATTGCAGCAGTGCGATCTGATGCACTTGTCTCAAAAAAGGCCCACCCCAAAGAACTTTTGGAATAACGCTGAGAGACAGCAGCGCCCTGAACATGCGTAGCTCTGCGTTGTGATGCAGTCGGTGTGCTGCCCTTAAGCTGGCCCCTGGAGTGCATCCTGCCTCGTTGGAGATGTGCCTGTGCCTCCTCCTCCTCCTCCTCTCTCCTATCAGGCACATAAGTAGAGTCAGTGACCTCATCATCCCCTTCCTCCTCATCACTGTAGAAAACCTGGCAGTATGATGCAGCTGGGGGAACATGACTGCCAGATTGCTGTCCTTCTTGGGCTCCCCCTCTCTCTGGGCTCACGTTACTGCCTTCTTCTAGCTGTGTACCATCATCAGAGCCTTCAAAACGCTGCGCATCCTCCTGCAGCATATACCCAACACTGTAGTCAAACAGTTCGGGGGACTCCTCAGGAGGACATGGTGGCAGCTAGGGAAGGAGTGACTGATGCCATTGAGCAGAGGGAAGAGGCCACGTTGGCAGCTGCTTTGCCAGACAAAGTACCCTGAGCCTGGGTGAGAGAGGATGAGGACGGCTTGGTCACCCACTCTACCAAGTCTTCGGCATGTTGTGGCTCAACACGGCCAGCTGGCAGAAAAAAGGACGAGCGTGTCCCACGGCCACGTGCTGATGAGGATGCACCGTGTCCACGACCAGCACTGTTGCCTCTAGACAGAGCCTGCTTGCCCTATTTTATTGGCCCGTGACTCTCTGCCTCTTCTTGTTGTCCTTCCAGACATACTAATGGCCTGCAGAGGACACAGACAGTACACCACATGAAAGTACTTGCAGCAATATACTCTGCCTGTAGTATTAATATGAGCAGATCCTTGCTTCTAGGAGTAAATATGAGAAACACCAGCTTTACGTTAGGTGCACAATGTGCAGAGGACACAGACAGTACACACACCACGTAGCTTTAGGTGCACACTGCAGAGGACACGACAGTACACACACCACGTAGCTTTAGGTGCACACTGCAGAAGACACAGACAGTACACCACGTGAAAGTACTTGAAGCAATATACCCTGCCTGTAGTATTAATAGGAGAAGATCTCTGCTTCTAGGAGTAAATATGAGAAACACCAGCTTTACGTTAGGTGCACAATCTGCAGAGGACACAGACAGTACACACACCACGTAGCTTTAGGTGCACACTGCAGAGGACACAGACAGTACACACACCACGTAGCTTTAGGTGCACACTGCAGAGGACACAGACAGTACACACACCATATAGCTTTAGGTGCACACTGCAGAGGACACAGACAGTACACCACGTGAAAGTACTTGCAGCAATATACCCTGCCTTTAGTATTAATATGAGAAGATCTCTGCTTCTAGGATAAATATGAGAAACACCAGCTTTACGTTAGGTGCACAATGTGCAGAGGACACAGACAGTACACACACCACGTAGCTTTAGGTGCACACTGCAGAGGACACAGACAGTACACCACGTAAAAGTACTTGCAGCAATATACCCTGCCTGTAGTATTAATATGAGAAGATCTCTGCTTCTAGGAGTAAATATGAGAAACACCAGCTTTACATTAGGTGCACAATGTGCAGAGGACACAGACAGTACACACACCACGTAGCTTTAGGTGCACACTGCAGAAGACACAGACAGTACACACACCATGTAGCTTTAGGTACACACGTGAAAGTACTTGCAGCAATATACCCTGCCTGCAGTATTAATATGAACAGATCCCTGCTTCTAGGAGTAAATATGAGAAACACCAGCTTTACTTTAGGTGCACAATGTGCAGAGGACACAGACAGTACATACACCACGTAGCTTTAGGTGCACACTGCAGAGGACACAGACAGTACACCACGTGAGAATACAGCAGCTAGCACAATCACCTGCCTGCCTGTCAGTAAATTAGGAAGAGCGGATCTAGCTAAACTATACAGTGTATAAATATATATACAACACCTGGGATGCATATATATCCTCTACACACTGTAAAAAAATACACTCTCTCTCTGTCTTCTCTCTCTTAACCACCGCAACACACTACACAAGGTTGACCTGCAGGCGGCCTTTTATAGTGTGGGGTGTGTACTAAACCCCCTGAGCCATAATTGGTCAAAGCCACCCTGGCTGGCCTGGTTTTTTGCAAGCTGTGATTGGCCAAGCAGGCGTGTCATAGTGCATACTTGGCCAATCATCAGCCAGCAATGCACTGCGATGCCGCAGTGAATTATGGGCCGTGAAACGCCACTCGAATTTGGCACGAACGGCCCAAAACTTTCGTAATTCGACAAACGGTCAAACATGAGTTTGACTTGAATACAAAACTCATCCCTACTCCCGATGTGACATCCATGCGGGTGCAGGTGCACAGCCTCAAATACACCCTGGGTGATCATGTGGTCATGTACCCACACACGCAGGAATGTCATATTAGGAGAAGCATCTGTGTCTGCGCAGCAACTGCATCCTGATAGACAGCAATGCGACTGCAAGCACAGGAATGCAGGTCGGCCTTGTGTAGTGTGTTGCGGTGGTTAAGAGAGAGAAGACAGAGAGAGAGAGAGAGAGAGTGTCATTTTTAGTAGGTAGATAGAGCAGGCAGGCTAGTCAGTTAAAGTTACAGTGTGTAGAGGATATATATGCATCCCAGGTGTTGTATATATATTTATACACTGTAAAGTTTAGCTAGATCCGCACTTCCTAGTTTACTGGCAGGCAGGTGATTGTGCTAGCTGCAGTATTCTCACATGGTGTACTGCCTGTGTCCTCTGCAGTGTGCACCTAAAGCTACGTGGTGTGTACTGCCTGTGTCCTCTGCAGTGTGCACATAAAGCTACATGGTGTGTGTACTCTCTGTGTCTGTTCTATTTTTCTCAATGATTTTCATCCATATTGCAGGGACCAGACATTACATTAAAGCCGCAAGCAGTTTTAAATTACTTTTTTCTTATAGTAATCTCATTTTGTGCAGGGACAGTTCTAAACATGTGCCACTTCACAGGCATACTATAGACACCCATCAGGTTCGATATTTAAAGGAATTTTTCATTTTTTTTTCACTTTAAGCATCATTAAAATCACTGCTCCAGAAAAAACGTCCGTTTTTAAAACTTTTTTTTCCATTGATACATGTTCCCTGGGGCAGGACCCGGGTTCTCAAAGACGTTTTACGACAATAACTTGCATATTAGGCTTTAAAATGAGCACTTTTGAATTCGAACGTTCGAGTCCCATAGACGTCAATGGTGTTCTAAATGTTCGCGCGAACGGTCGGTCCGTTCGAAGGTTCTGGTGCGAACCGAACGAGGGGGGTGTTCGGCTCATCCCTAAACGGGAGCAATGTCTGAGTTCACTTATTTTTTGCGTTCCATTGACAGCTATGGGACTGCCATCAACACCTGTGCATCTCTGTGCCGGTAACCATAACCCTGCAGAGGGCATGGGTTAAAACACGCCGTATGAACAAGGCCTAAGGGCAGATGCAATTAGAATTAAATGTTTTGCTACATGTTTAATGAGAGGTCATAGGTCAAAGCAGTATTAAAGGCAAATCAAAAAAAGTCATATATTCCAGCTTACTATTCATTAGATGTGATGACTGCATTCATTTTCATTTTTAGGCTCTTTTCAATCTGTTATCACCTGATGATTCTGCCACTAACACACTTCCTGTGGTAGAATGCCTACACTCTGGATGAACGAGCAACAAAGACACATTTGGAGTGTTAGGCCCCGTACACACAATAGAATCCATCCGCAGATAAATCCCAGCAAATGGGTTTCTGCGGATAGATCCTATGGTGTGTACACGCCAGCGGATCTGTTTCCGCGGAGAAATCTCCTCTGGGATGGATTCCAGCAGATCGAATATTTGTTGTGCTGCACAACATATCCATCTGCTGGAATCCATTCCAACGGATGGATCCGCTCGTCTGTACAGACTTACCGGATCCATTCGTCCAAAGGGATTCCCCGCACGCGTCGTAATGATTTGACGCATGCGTGGAATTCCTTATATGACAGCGTCGCGCCCGTCGCCGCGTCATAATCGCGGCGACGGCGCGACACGTCATCGGCAGAGGATTTCCGCGCGGATTTCAATGCGATGGTGTGTACACTCCATCCCATCGAAATCAGCGGATATCTTTGAGAGGATTTATCCGTGGAAACGGTCCGCTGGACCGTATCTGCGGATAAATCCTCTCGTGTGTATGGGGCCTTATATGTACTAGCAGATTTAGATACACTAACAAATTGAAGCCAAACTCCAGCTAAAACTTTATAAGCAGTTACAGCAACACATTTTTTCCTTTTGGGATAAAGGTTTTACATGAATAAAAGCTGACCGTTGCAAGCACCCCTGTTAGCTATAAATGGTTTGTCTCAAAACTCTAATGCCTAGTACACACGACCGTTTTTTACGTTGGTTTAAAAATCTGACGGTTTTCCTGACGGAGTTCATCTCAGGCTGCCTTGCATACACACGCTCAGACAAAAGTCTGCCGTCCTAAGTGCGATGACGTACAACACGTACGACGGCACTATAAAGGGGAAGTTCCATTCCAATGGCGCCACCCTTTGGGCTGCTTTTGCTGATCCTCATGTTAATAAAAGTTTGGTGAGATGATTTGCGCTTTTCAGTCTTCCTGCTTTTCAGTCCGTTACAGCGTGAGGAATGTGCTATCTCCATTGCGAACGCTAGTTTTACCAGAAAGAGCGCTCCCGTCTCATACTTGATTCTGCCCGTCGGAAAACCATCAGACAAACTGTTTTCCTATTCGGATTTTTGGCCTGACGGGGAAAAAAGAGATCCTGATCTCTTTTTTTGTCTGGCAGTTTTCCCGTCGGAAAAACTGCGATGGAGCATACACACGGCTGGAATTCCCGAAGAAAACCTCTCATAGCAGTTTTCACGTCGGAGAAAATGGTCGTGTGTACGAGGCTTAACTGCAAAATCTGTAGGACAGATTATTCTGCTGAAAAACAACAGACTTACTTGCAGGATCATCAGGTGAAATGTAAAAGAAAGAAAGCTTAAAAAACCAAACTAATGCAGCAATAACATCTAAGGCCCTGTACAGACGACCGAACATGTCTGCTGAAACTGGTCCGCGGACCAGTTTCAGCAGACATGTTCAGTCGTCTGTACAGCCGAGCGGACAGGATTCCAGCATACATTTGCCCGCCGGGCCTTTTTTCAGCGGGCAAATATTTCCAAACTTGTTTAGAAACAGCCCGCTGAAATCCTGTCCCTCGGACATGTTCGGTCATCTGTATAGACCTACCGTACATGTCCGAGCGGCCGCCATCCCTCGCATGCGTCGAATGACTTTGACGCATGCGTGGAAGCATTGACCTTCGGCGCGGACACGTCACCGCGCTGTCTGTCCACGCGGATTGCCTGTCATTTCTGTCTGATGGTGTGTACAACCATCAGACAGAAATCACCGACCGGACATGTACGATGAAAACGGTCCGGCGGACCGTTTTCAGCGGGCAGTCCGGTCGTGTGTACAAGGCATAAGAATTACTAAGCTGTAATATAATATATGTTTGCTTTTGGGTTTAATACCGCTTTAAGTTTATTTCCTTTAGTGTTCTTTGTATTCTATTAAAAAAAATAAGTGGAAAAAAGTAAAATAATGAGCCTAATGTGGGGTCATTATTTGTGCATATGAAAAGGTTTAGGCTCTGTTCACACCTAGGCGTTTTGTTTTCAGGCAGAAAGTAACGCGATTTTTGCATTGATATTGTACAGGTGAAAAGGTCACCAATGTAGAAAGCAAAAAAACGCCCGTAATCTGACAAAAAAGAAGCTCATGTCCCTGTTCACCGATTCAGGTGTGAATCAGGTCTGAATTTTCCCTGAATTTGCACCTGAAACAGAGCCAAAGACACACACGACCCTTTCCAAATGTGGACCGTGGCCGTTCTGGAGCTGTGTGAACCGATTCCATTGCGTGCCAGGCACACTTACCTGTCATGCGAATTGGATGCAGGGTGAGTATTAGGGGGGCTGGGGGGGGGGGGGGGGGGAGCAGCACACAGAAGGTTTTTTAACTTCATGCATAGAATGCATGAAGATAAAAAGACCTTCAGCCTTTAAACCACTTTAATTACTTTTTCTTCATTGAATCAAATACATTTTGCCAAAATTACAACTTTTTTTTTTAAATAATCAGTGTAGCACAAACCTATGGACAGAGCCCATAAGCACAGGCTTTCCCTGAAAACTCTCTACATGGCTTATCCTATAATTATTTTTTTCCGCCAGGTATTAAGCGAGGATTAGACAATATATCATTATAAGATTCTTGAGCTAAACATATATGTACAGTATGTGTTTATTAAAATATTAGAATAGTAATTGAACATTAATACATTTACATGGCTAATTTTTTGAAACCCAGCAATATAGTTCAGCCCTAATGAATGGCAAATGTGGCTTACAAAGAAAGTACTGAAGATTCTAGTTTTTAGACATAATGTGCAACTCCTTCTAGCATATGACCACAAATTGTTTCTGTATGCTAACTGAAAGTGAATTCATGCCTTTGGGAGCCATATCCTCAGCCAAGGTAAAGTGAAAAATAATGGATTTTTCTTTTCCTGAAGAACTTCCTTTTTTTTCATAGGAAGCAGGCGGCATTAAATTAACCATATGAACCAAAGCTCTTAAATAGTTTGTACAATTATCAGAGTAGAATACAGTTAAGATAAAGTTGTTATTGTGATTAGAGACATTTTCCTGTACATTATGTACATCCTGTTCAGTAGTCTTTTGAGTGACAAGTCTGGCCATGATCACCAATATAGAGCATTGCTGGAATGGAACTTTTTTCTTTTTTCTTTTTTACCTGGCTGACTAGAGTTTGGATGCAATGCTTTGCATAGTGAAGTGAATTATCCGTTTTGTCCATTGAACAGAGAGCAGTCACTGATTGGTCATGTTAGAAAATATTTGTGAACTATAACGACCATCTACTATTTTTGTAAGTATTTTGTATTCTATTTAGAGTGGTGAACATCAAAGCAAAAGGCCGCCACACACCTGAGCCAATCCTAGTAATGGTGTGTACATGTGAAAGCCCCAGTCAATGCCGTTTCTCAAACCACGCCCCCCTGATGTGTTTTGTCTCGCCTGCTGGGGCTTAATCACAGAAACATCTAATGCCTTGTACACACGATCAGAGTTTCCGATGGAAAAGGTCAGACAAAATATTTTCATCGGATATTCCGACCGTGTGTGCGCCCCATCTGAGTTTTTCCGTCTGAAAATCTGTTTCGTCTATATGGAACTCCGACGGAGAAAAAAAACACACAGGCTCGGAAACAATTTGACACGTCCTCGGAAGCATTGAACTTCATTTTTCTAGGCTCGTCGTAGTGTTGTATGTCACCGCGTTTTTGACGGTCGGAATTTGGAGTGTCCATGTGTATGCAAGACAGCTTGAACGGAATTCCGTCGGAAAAACTAGTCAGAGTTTGTTCCGATGGAAACTCCGATTTTGTGTACAGGGCATAAGATTAAGCCCTGAGGGGTTGGGCAAAACACATTGGGTGGCATGGTCTGAGGAGCGAAATTGACTGAGGATTTTACATGTACACATCCTGACTAGCATCGGCTCAGATGTGCGGCAGTCTTTTGCTTTGATGTTTACCTCTCACTGGATGGGTCACTTTTCAAGCCAGGACCCCTGTAATCCTGAGCACCAACAGAGCTTCACAACTTGGCTTGGAGCGGCACCACTAAGCATAAATGGAATTATGTTGTATAATTTGGTACGTGGCTGCATTTGTTTTCCTTTTCTTTTTAGGGTTTTTTATTTTATTTTTGTCTAATGATCCTGCCATCAGCACACTTTCTGTTTACCTGCAAAAATCAACAGTAGCAATTTTTTTTCTTTACAAATTAAATTTTCCTGTATGACATCCTACAGCAAAAATGACCCCCCAATTCATAGCAAAACCTTTATCCTTGATGAGGGTTTGTTGTGGATTTTACATATTTCACATATTTGGCCTGATGAATGGGGGGTTATCACAATCTTGAAGCCCCTTTAATAGCAATTGAATGGTTGGGTGGGGATACATCACTAGTTACTAGGAAGCCGTGGCCAGAGGCTCCCTAATAACCAACCTGAGCGGGAAGCAGTCCCGTGGGATGTGGTATACCACTTCTAAATGTTTTACTTCCCACTGCATTCAGCTGACTAGATGACTTCAGCATGACTAGAGGCAGCCATCTTGGTAGAGGCGGGGCTTTGCTTTCCAATGGCAGAGCCTCCATAAAAAAAGAACATTGAAAAGAACAACAGTGACATCACCAAATCTCCCTCCAATTCTTCTGGAACGAGCAGTCAGAATCAGTAACCTAACACCTTCCCCTCCAGCCTATTGTACAATGACGGCCAGGCGGAAACACTGTTGTTCTGGAAGGACATCATATGATGACTTATAGTGGGACTGCAATATTGCGGCAAACAATCAGATACTAACTGACATTTTTGGCACTTTGCTGGGACCAGTGACACTAATACAGTGATCAGTGCTAAAAATATGAACCGTCATTGTACTAATGACCCTGTCTGGGAAGGGGTTAAACATCTAGGGTGATTAAAGGGTTAAATCCATCCCTTTTCCCCTGTCAGAATGCCTTTTTTACATAGGCAAAGCTTTGTTCTGAGTCTCTGCCCGATGATCAGCGGGTGCCATCGATCGGATTCTGCTGGGAGTAATCGCTGCAGAAGCAGTGCGCGCGCTCGCCCCTTGCAAGAGGAAGTGCGGGATCACGTGTATATACGTGGTCCTGTGCACAGCTGCTACCCTGTACCAGTAAAACTACTATAGGGCGGTCAGCAAGTGGTTAAGATAGACATATCTTTTTCAGATATTAACCACTTCCATACAAGGCATTTTCACCCCCTTTTTACCCAGACCAATTTTTAGTTTTCAGTGCTGTTGCACCTTGAATGACAATTGCGCGGTCATGCACACTGTACCCAAATGAAATCTTTATGGTTTTTTTCCCCACAAATAGAGCTTTCGTTTGGTGGTATTTGATCATCTCTTCGATTTTTATTTTTTTCCGCTATAAACAAAAGAAGAGCGACAATTAAAAAAAAAACAATATTTTTTACTTTTTGATTAACCACTTAACCCCCGGACCATATTGCTGGTCAAAGACCAGAGCACTTTTTGCGATTCGGGACTGCGCCACTTTAACTGACAATTGCACGGTCGTGCGACGTGGCTCCCAAACAAAATTGGCGTCCTTTTTTTCCCACAAATAGAGCTTTCTTTTGGTGGTATTTTATCACCTCTGCGGTTTTTATTTTTTGCGCTATAAACAAAAATAGAGCGACAATTTTGAAAAAAAATTATATTTTTTACTTTTTGCTGTAATAAATATCCCCCAAAAATATATAAAAAAACATTTTTTTCCCTCAGTTTAGGCCGATATGTATTCTTCTACATATTTTTCGTAAAAAAAAATCGTAATAAGCGTTTATTGATTGGTTTGCGCAAAAGTTATAGCGTTTACAAAATAGGGGGTATTTTTATGGCATTTTTATTAATATATTTTTTTTACTAGTAATGGTGGCGATCAGCGATTTTTTTCGGTACTGCGACATTATGGCGGACACTTCGGACACTTTTGACACATTGGCCGCTCGAAGAGCGGACGTATAGCTACGGGCTCTCGCCCAGAAGAGCCGACCTGCCGCCGTATAATGACGGTGGCTGGTCGGCTAGTAGTTAAAAACTTTAAAACTTTAAAACTTTACTTTAAAAAAACAATTTTTTTCCTCCTCAGTTTAGACACATATTCTTCTACATACTTTTGGTAAAAAAAATCACAATAAGCGTATTATAGCGTATTATAGCATCTACAAAATAGGGAATAGAGTTATGGCATTTTTTTATTATTATTATTTTACTAGTAATGGCAGTGATCTGCGATTTTTATCGTGAGCGTGACATTGCGGCGGACATATCGGACACTTTTGACACGTTTTTGGGACAATTCACATTTATACAGCGATTAGTGCTATAAAACTGCACTGATTACTGTGTAAATGTGACTGGCAGGGAAGAGGTTAACACTAGGGGGCACTGAAGGGGTTAATCTGTTCCCTGAGAGTGATTCTTACTGTAGGGGGAGGGGACTCACAAGTTCCTCTGTTCCTCTGTACTGGGAACACACATTGGTCTCCTCACCTCTGGCAGGAGGTGGATCTGTGTGTTTACACACACAGATCCACACTCCTGCCGTGATCGCCAGCAATCGCGGGTGCCGGGCGGACACTGCGGCCGCTGGGCACACGCACCAGGGCACGTGCAGTGGGGCACGAGCGGCGCATGCGTGCGCCCTCGATTGCTGGGAAGAAAGGGGTTAAACATGTACAATATGTGGTAATCCTGAAATGTCTTGGCAATGGATTAAACATGTAAAAACATTCCAGGTTCGTACTCTAACATACATATTTGTGAATGTCATTAGTAGCTATTTTATCCCAAGACATTTTTATTTAAAATAAGAATAATATGTAGCCTAAGCCTAGATCTGTTTCCTACCGGAACAGCAGATGACCTTTGAGGTCTTTAGGATGAGTTATTTCCTTTGCTAGAAAAGGGAAAAGCATCCTACTGTCCCATAAGACCAAGCTTCCTACACAAAATATTTATTATTAGAAAGTATTCATGTTTAGTAAAACTGCTCACATCAGTATATCCAAATGTTACTGTATGCATATTTCCCATATGAGCTATATCAAGCAATATTGTTTGTGGTCTGCTTCAGCTCTGAGTAATCAGTATGGAATTATGTATAACATGTAGTCTTTATGGCAGAAAAGTGCATAGAATTATGTTTCTAATGAAATGGTAATCTATGCTGAAAATTAAGGCCAAGTAAAGTGAGCTTTTATTCCTCACTTGAATGGAAGAATATGTTTGAATATTCATATCTGCTGCATTACAAAACAGTTATAGGAACCAGGCAAACTTCGTTATAACGCCATTAATATAGAGACATTCACATGAGAATTAATAGTCTGGCGGTTTAACATGCCAAAAGATATAAACTAAATTTCTGCTGAAATATACAGCCTAGATTTACATTATTTTGTTATAACATAAAGATGATCAAGTCAAACTACTGCAAACTAGGATTGATTTCTGGCTGATGGATATTCACAAACATTTCCCAGTCTTCTTTCTTGGATTTTTTTTTCCTTTTTTTATTTTTTTATTAGGTAAATGCATAACCACCTGCAATAATCATGTAAATGTATGTGTGAGCTTTAACCCCCCCCCCCCCTAGGTTTATAGTAGCCAATAAACCCTTCTGTATGAGGTAATGCTTCAATAAGGGTCAAGGATGAGGCCTTCCTGTCAAAACACCATTGTTTAGGAGAAATGTAAAATATAATTATGCAATTAAATAAGTTATTTGTAAATGATCCCACTCTCCATGATAGACTGCCTCCTCTCCCAGGGTACGTGGCCTTTTCCGGGTCACTCAAAGCTCTGGCCTTTTTCTCAAGTGACGGCATTGTGCATGCACGGCCTATTCTCTATAGGTCCCAAGGGAAAAGCCGCCTCCTTCCAATCCTGCTTTAAGTTAAAGAAAAAAAGGTAAAACTGATATATAAAACATATATTTTACCTTTTGTGTGTGCCATAAAGCTCCAATCCGAGTGAGTCTCAAAAAGTTTCATCCTTAGATTCACTGAAGTACAGTATTCTGATGTTTCATTCTCCATTTCCCACTTCGGCATTCTTAACACCTTGCTGTTACAATGTTTTCCCTGAACAAATATATCAGTGAATAAGCATCACAATGTTCAGTTTTTTCATACTGTAAGAACACAATGATGTCCAGTGTTGCTCATCTTCCTTTAAAAAAGTAATTAGTTACAGTTACAAATTACTTGTCCGAAAAAGTAATTGCGTTAGTGACTCAGTTACTACATTGGCAAAGTAATTAGTTACTCAGCAAAGTAACTGTGACCGCTCCACATGCCCAGGCAGGCCCAGCAAATGCAATACTGTGTACAATTATTAATATCATCATCACACTCCACCTGCCCAGCAATACTGTACAATATCAGATTCAGTGTGTAGTGTGACACAGTGCCTGGGCACACTGCCTGGGCATGTGGAGCGGTCAGGTGGAGTGTCACTGACACTCCACCGGACCGCTCCACATGCCGAGGCAGGCCCAGCAAATGCAATACTGTGTATAATTAATTATCAACTCCACCTGCCCACAGTGCCCAACTGCCCACTGCCCAGGCATGTCATCCTTTGTGGGGAGAGCCTGGATAAGCCCGCTAAGCTGCCTGATATGATATCTGGCTCTGACTCTATCCCCACCTCCTGGGTCTGTGTGTCCTGTGTACTGTGCAGGCGTACCTGTGCCTCTCCATTGCCGACTGTCATGATCTCCCCGGCGGGCTCCAACGTCGCTGTTCCGCCGGTTCCATCCGTTCTAGGTAAGAGTGGCTGGGAGTGTACGGGACCCAAGGCTGCTGACTTTTCGACGTGGTCGGTGAGTCACAAGCAGCGTCACGTGAGGAGGCAGAGTCTGCCTGGACTCCCCCCCCCCCCGCGCAGTAATGGGAACGGCGTTGCCGAGAGGGAAAAAGTAATCTGATAGATTACTCGTTACCCTCAGGAGGCCCATCGTTACCTAACAGCGTTTATTTAAACGCCGTTAGTTACAACACTAATGAGGTCACATGAAATATCAATCAGATGGGCTAAATTTGATCAGAGGTCTACTACTTTAGAAGAGCCTTTAATATTTACTACGGTTTAGGAGATATATGCAGAAAGGAAAGCGGCGCAGGCGCACTGACCGTGCAGGGCTTGTTACCTGTAGATGCCGGGAATAATGATGGAATTCCGCACATGCGCGGGGATCTGTCGGTGCCACGCGCATGCGCGGGAGTGACGTTATCGCCGCTCCGGCCAATCACAGCGCCGAGGCGACGATAACAGGAAGAAAGCTCCGGGTGGACATGGCGGCGGCGGTGGACGGGACCGTGGAGGACTTCGGGGGCTTCGTTTTTAGGTAAGTGACACATAATGAGCTAGTATGCTGTGCATACTAGCTCATTATGCCTTTCTATTGCAGGTTTTTTTTTTGTGACAGTTTACTTCCTCTTTAAAAATCAGATAATGCATGTGCAGGGTTCTAATGAGGAAAGGGTCTGCATCTCTTTAGAGGTGATTAACACTTTATGAGCATCTCATCAGAAATTAAATTTTTGTTGCTGATGATGGCTAAAATCTGACTTGTATCTTAGTGCAGGCTTCTGAAAAAATCAGTGAGCCAATCACACAAGCAGTAAATTACATTTTTGGGGAAGTTCTGTCTACCAACTGTGTATGGAATGCCTCCAGGTTGCCATATTGCATTGAATTTTACAGAAATGTACTGTGCTGTAGATTGAAAAGGAAAGGTAACTTTTTAATAATATTCAATTACAATTTGGCTTGTGTAACAATTGTAAATTCAATTGTACAGTAAAACCTTGGTTTGAGAGTAACTTGGTTTAAGAGCGTTTTGCAAGACAAGCAAAATGTTTTAATAAATTTTGCCATGATATACAAGCGATGTCTTAATATAAGAGTAGCGTCAACTGAGTATAAAAAAGAAGAGAGGAGCCTCTAGGTGTAGCAATATGGTTACATTTAATGAAGGTACAACATTTAGCAGCTTATTGCTACACTTAGAGGTGCCTCTCTTCACTTGTATACCCTGTAAAAAAAATGCTTTGATGTACAAGTGCTTTGGATTACAAGTATGTTTCTGGAACAAATTATGCTCGCAAACCAAGGTTTTACTGCATACAGTATATATACACAAAAGTGGAGTTACTCTTTAACCACTTCAAAACTGGACATTTTTACCCTCTTCCTGTCCAGGCCAATTTTCAGCTTTCATCACTGTCACACTTTAAATGACAATTTCACGGTCAAGCAACACTGTACCCATATTACATTTTTGTCACAAACAAAGGCTGTAAATTTGGGGGGAAAAAAAGATTTCTTCTTCATTTCTGTTACTTTGCAAATAAATAATCTTTCTTCATAAATTTAGACCAACACATATACTGCTACATTTATTTGGTCAAAATAACCCAAATCAGTGTATATTAATTAGTTTGTAGGAAAGTTATAGAGTCCACAAACAATGGTGTATAAACAGTATATCTGAAATTCGATCAATCCTGATGTACTAACATCCTATCTAATTTCTTGAGGTCTGAAAATGCCAGGATAGTACAAGTATCCCCCAAATGAACTATTTTTGGAAAGTAGACAGTCCAAGTTATTTAGTAAGAGGCACAGCGAGTTTTTTAAAGTTGGGAAAAGACCCAGAGTTAAGAATCCATACACATATAATCTAATGCGAGCGCGTGAACAAATTCCCCAGAGTACAAAGTAATTTAATGATAAAATAAATTTATAGCAGAATATCATTTTTTACAAATATGAAGTGGCACTATGCTTCAACAACTAAAAGAATATTGAAACAATATAAAGAATTGCAAACAGTAATATTACAGGTGTTTGATCTCTCAAGGTAGATATTGAATAATGTGAATAATATACATATATCTACTAAGTTTGTACTCAAAGTGCCAGTGCTGCAACGAACTTCTCATCAAGATGTGCAAATTAACACAAATAAAACAAATATTCTTAGGGTCCTTTTACATGGGCTTTCCAATCAGCAGACTCATGCCACTTACACACGACCATTTTTCGGGTTCTAAAAAATGACATATTTTTTTATGTCATTAAAAACTATCGTGTGTGGGCTCCAGAGCATTTTTCACAATCTAAAAAATGGCCATTAAAAATTTTGAACATGCTCAATATTGTCCTGTTTTTATTGCGATATTGCCTATGACTGTTTGCTAAGTTCCAAAGGTCTGACATCTAAAGGCTCATACACACGGTAGGACATCCAACAAAATTTCCCTTGGATTTTTGTCTTAATTGATTTGTCCGATCACACCCATAGCATACACACGCTCGGACTTTTCTGCAAACTTTTCTAACACTTTCCCAACATCACGTGGTTTTACTTGCTCTTTACCGCCACCCTTTGGTTAACTTCTGCTATTGTTGGTTGAGTTTAACATTGGTTCTGAGCATGCGCATTTGTACTTTGTCCAAAAGTCCGATGGTTTGCTGTACACACGGTCGCACTTTGCACAATCGGACTTTTCGGAACAGAAAGTTGGTCCGTTCACAGACCCAACTTTTTGTCCGATTGAAGCCAAAAAAGTTGGTCCGATGGAACGTACACACGGTCGGACAAATACGAAAAGTGCCGGATTTTGAAGTTGGTTGGGCAAAAGTCCGACCGTGTGTACGGGGCTTAAGCAAGCTTTTATAAAGCCAATTGGTCAGTTTGCTTAAAATATTACCCTTTTTAAAAATGTGTTTAACTAAACGTTTTAGACTATGCCAGCTGAGCAGAAGACACTGTTTCCTCTCATTATTATAATACATTTTTAGTAAAAAGATAAGTTACGCTTATAATAAACTAGTGGCATCAAGAAGATTGAAAAACTTAATTAGTAATAAAAACCATATAAAACTGGGAAAGAGAGCACTGATGGGAGGAAAAACAAGGTCCAATGAGAAGACAAAATCTAGGATTCATCCACCGTCACCAAAGAAGAGAAAAGGAGGGGGAAAAGGAGATGAATGAGAGTCCCAGATTGGAAATCGTTCTCACTCTGTAAGTGGGTTCCTTACCAGATACGGTGGACCCCCTTAATAGCAAGGTTGTAAACTCAAGCAGATACAGCCCACTGCAGGGACAGATAGATCTCCTCCGTCACCGAAATGTCCGCACTGTGCTCCAATCTCCGTGGCAATCAGCAAGTGAGAAACTCCAAATATCACTCTTAGACTGGCAGGCAGTGAGTGTAAGAAGACAGGGAATTCCGATAGTTTAGTATAATCAGTAAAAAAGCCTTTATTGCTTTAAAAGTTTAGCAGGCGGAATCAACCGCATAATACATAAAAATAGCCAACAAGCTTAAAATACAAAAAGAAAAAGGAACACCCATGTACCGGGGTCACGTGGGGTGTAATAGCTTAATGGCGTCAGCACGTCGTGGCACCGCCCTACATGTTTCGTCATACATGACTTCTTCCTGGGGCATGGGCGACGTGCTGAACCATCACCTTTATACCACAAAGCAGAAACCAAACCTCGCTTTTGCCTGGGCACCATCTTGTGGAACACAATTCAAAAACACTGCATAAGAGAACACCAAGCCTTGATATGATGAACTAAGCAGTAAAACAGCACTATAGAGAAGGAACAAAATCTCAAGGTATTAAAAATCAGTCACAATGTTTGCGGAGAGACATTGCATTAAAAGACCTATCAATGCTAACCATATATGAAAAACTCTGAGAATGTGAAAAATACATAATACATATATCAGACAGAACTGCCATAATTGCACTTTAGGCATATAGAAATAGAACTACCTTAATATTAAAAAAAAATAGCTAATATCATATCATGGTGGTATTCTCCCAAAGCATGTATACAAGACTATACAGGTGAACAATGGAAAATATTATTCTATGGATGTACAAGGTAAAACATTTATAAAAGCTAAGCATTGTCAATAAAGGCATTGATCTCTATGTCAAGACTATGTCAGCTGAGCAGAAGACTTTGGGCCAGATTCTCGTAGAATGGAGTAAAACTCCGGCGGCGTAACGTATCTCGTTTACGTTACGCGGCCGCAAGTTTTACGGGCAAGTGCTTGATTCACAAAGCACTTGCCTGTAAAGTTGCGGCGGCGTAGCGTAAATTCTCCGGCGCAAGCCCGCCTAATTCAAATGATACAGGTAGGGGCGTGGATCATTTAAATTAGGCGCATTCCCGTGCCGATCGTACTGCGCATGCGCCGTTGCTAAAATTTCCCTACGTGCATTGCGCTAAATGATGTCGCAAGGACGTCATTGATTTCGACATTAACGTAAATGGCGTCCAGCGCCATCCACGGACGACTTACGCAAACAACATACTTTTTTAAATTTTGACGCGGGAGCGACGGCCATACTTAACATTGGTTGCCCCTCATATAGCAGGGGCAACTTTGCGCGTCGCAAAAGCTACGGAAACATCGTAAATTCACTGCGTCGACCGCGTGTACGTTCGGGAATCTCGTGTAAATAGCTAATTTGCATAGACGACGGGGAAAACGACGTCGGCGACACCTAGCGGCGGGAAAAAAAAATTGCATCTAAGATCTGACAGCGTAAGAGCCTTACGCCTGTCAGATCTAATGGATATCTATGCGTAACTGATTCTAAGAATCAGTCGCATAGATACGCCGGGCCAGATTAGGACTTACGACGGCGCAAATGGCGTTGCGCCATCGTAAGCCCTTTGAGAATCTTGCCCATTGTTTCCTCTTGTTATTATAATTTATTTTTAGAAAACCAGATCATTTTGCAACATTACACAAAGTAGAGTATGACAAAATCATAAAATAAATACAAATGCACTAAACTCTAGCAGGCTTTTTCATTAAGGCAAAGTACAGTGTCCAAAGTGGTGAAACACCCAAAGCAATGAGTCACAAATCAGCAAAAGAGATGACTGCAAAGATCTACAATTGGTTGGGTTTCTGTACTTCACTGTTTGCCTGATATGCCTATAGTGCTAAAAACCCTATTAGCTATTATCTTGTATAACATAAGTTGACTCTAATGTTTATCAACATAATAACAAAATTATAGCCAGATAAAAGCAAGATAATGTCATTTTAGTTCTAAAAGATGTGCATTCAAAGAATTTATTCACACACTTGTCCTTTTCCGACAGTCATAACCCCACAAATCGTGGAACATTTTTCTGTACTTCTCTTGAATGCATTATTTGGACTCTTTGAAATAAACAATAAAGTCTTTGGTATTTTGAACATAAATGTGCTCTACTGGACCAGAGATCACATTTCATAATGATTGAAACCCAAGCATACTGAATAGCATGTTTTCTATCAGAACATCTTGTGAACATTTCAACTTTGGATTACCCAGTAATATATTATTTCTGTAGAGGTCAAAGCCAATCAGCCCACACCCTGCCATGTGTGCCTGTGATGAACTTGAAATACAGCTGCAGCAAAACCATTTACTGATAGGAAAATCTACTTTTTTGGTTACTCGTATACTTAGCCGACAGGGAGTTTTATTAATTCATCTGTAATTCCTTATGATCATAGTATTTAGCGCTACAATTTTGTTTGTTTTTGTTTTTGGTGTTATCTCATTTTAATGGCAAATATTTTTATCATTCCAGGCTCATATCTTGCTAGAACCTTGTGTTATCTTCATTTGGGAACATCACTAGCAGTGACATCACTACCGTGTAATTGACTCTTGGGTCAGTGAATAACTCAGGGTTGGGCTGAGAAGTTTTACAAGTAAAAGAAAAATAAATGAATGCTTTTATGTAAAGATGAATACATATTTTCAGAGCTGGTGTGTTTTTGGCTATAGAAGGAAAAACAGATGTTAAATTTCCAGGTGGCCAAATTGTTTTATATAATGCATGCTGCAATGATATGCAATTTGTACATAATAAATTACCCTATAACCCATACAAATCAATGAGAAATTGCTTACTCTCCAAATCCCTGTTTGTCTGACTGAATATGCTATATATTTTTTCTGTCCTGTTCAAGTTGAACTCCAGGCAGACAGCCAAATATACAGTTAAAATGAATTGTATTTCTATCCAATCAATCTTGAAATTTACACAGGCATGTCACAAAATCTTCAAATTCTACATCTAACTCACTTAATGGCCTACTATAATTGCTTACGCCAAGGCTCGGTGCCTGCCCCAGATACATTGGTGGCACATATTACTATCATGCCAAAATCTGCGTAGGATTAGTTAGATCCCCAATCCTATAGATCCCCCAAGTACACACATACCACAACTAAGATGGCGTTTTGCATGGCCTGAGGAAGGAGCATGCATGCTGTGAACGTGAAGAAGCCTCCTCTCACCCTGCACCTGGAAGTAACGTCATCCCTGATCTCCCCTGCGTTCCCCGCTGTTCCCATAGGCTGTGAATGCTGGATTCCACCTGCACGAGCTGTCAGCTGCACTCCGGAGACACGAACGTTCAGGAGATAACAACCCTTGGATTTTGCTGCAGGATTACTACTACAATGCTTGTATTCATGCTCCTTTTGTGAGTAGTTTTATTTTTGCCTTATCATTAAATGGTTTACCCATACTGCACTTAGGGGTGCTGTGTTTCTTTCCTTTGTTGCATTGTATAGACTGCTTCTAGCTCTTTTCTGGCTGCCCTTAGTGCTGGAACAAGGATTCCTCTCCTCTTTTATCTTAGAGACTGTTGCCATGGACTTTGTCCTTCTTCAGCCCAGATCTCCCAACTGACCTACTTCACGTCGGCATAAACGTGCCTCTGTGGCTTCTTCTTGTACTCCCCAAGTGCTCCCCGATTCCCTTGTAATCCCTTCTGTGGCTTCTTCATAAGCTCTTGATCCGGGCTTATATGCCCGGATCAAGGATGTGGAGACTATGGAGAAAATGATCGCCAGAATGCGGGACCGGATGGAGGCACACAACGCTGTCTGGGAGCTGTGGCACTGCCGGGAGGACCCGCCCTGAGATGATACGTGGCCCAACGTGATGACACTCTCTCCCTGCTCTGCTCTTCTACTCTTCCCCCCTCTCTTCTCCTTCTTCTCTCTTTCTCCCACTAGTGACTTCGACATACTAATCAGATGTTAGGCTTCTTTATCACTCTAGTCACAACACATAGGCAGTCCTTATAGACGAGGGCAAGTTTGCACCACGCCACACTGGCGCTATCGGAATCGATAGACAAGCTGATATAGCAGACTACAGTAAACAAAAGTAATGAGCATTCTCTGTTTTAATGTTACTGTGCCTTCTTTTTATGTTGTCTTTATCTGCTTCCTTTTTGGGAGGACTATAAGTTATGTATGTACCAACTTTTGATCAATAAAAAATTCCTCTGAATATAATTAGAGAAGTAAAGATTACTGCTACAAAGAAGTCTAATCTGGAAAGGAAAGGAAGTCATTACGGACTAGGCTTTCTTAAACAATATATTTGTTTACAACATTAAGTTTACAACATTTACAGTCCAAAGTAATGAGCTGCAATATCTCTTTTACAAAGGCAGAACAGCTGTGTTAGTAGCTGCAAAGTTTTTTTTTTTAAGTAAAATTGTATTGGTGTTCGCTGTGACGGGGAACATATAACCAGGGCCCATGCTGATTGGTCCTTGACTAATGTAATTGGAGCTTTCCAGTGAATATTTGTGAATCAGTATGTGAATTTATTTGATCATAGAAACATATGCATCTTTTGATCATATTCATATGCAATAGGCATGTGTAATGTGGTTTTATGAGTTTACAAGTGCCTGTTTCTGGATTTCTGTACACACAATATAAAAATTGGTTAAAATGGTTACAATTATGGCAAGAAATGTTTGTTGCTCTCATTCAGGGCTGTTTTTAATGTTGATTGGACCCTGGGCAAATTTGTTTTGCTCTGAGACATACAATAAATATCAGCTAGACTTAAAATCAGTTTACTGTATCAGATCAGGCAGTGATTGCGATTGGTTGACAGAGGTTACAGCATATCATTACCACTTACTGACTGGCTGCTAGAGGTTACAGCACACATTACGGCTCACTGATTAGTTGCTAGAGGTTACAGCACATGATTTATTCTTGTTGATTGGTTGCTAGAGATTACTGTACAGTAATACTGCTCACTGATTGGTTGCTAGAGGTTACAGCATATCATCACTTCACTGCAGAGGGGCATGATATGCATATGAATGCCGCCTTTATTTACATATGAATGCTGCCAGCCTCAGCTATTTACATATACATTTTGTCGCTATTTACAAATAAATGACGGTTATTTACATGTAAACACAGGGTCTGCAGTTGAGTCATCTGTATACAACAATAGGGCAGAGCTGGGCAGCATTAGTAGCAGCACTTCACACTGAGATATCAGGACACAGAAAATAACTAAAACTTCAAGGGACAAGGGAATTTAAACTGGGATAGTTGGCAAGTATGAGGCAGCTGCTTAAGTTTAAAACGCATCATATAATACAAAAAATACACAATGAATAAAAAAGTGCATATTTTAAAAGATACACACACTATAGGAAGGGACATACTGTACATACATATAAGAAGGCACATGCATATAGTACATAAGGCTATTGAACCACACATATTAGAAACTTTTGCTAACTTTTAGGTTGTACTCAGCTTGTCCATTTGAGGTGTGAAATAGGGGGCAAATGCCAAGCATTAAAAGGGTAAGTGCAATAAATATAAGACACTATTTGGAGAATGTTGCCTTCATGAAACAGCATTGCATATAGATATTTGGCAAGGGGAGGCTGATTTAGAGCACAGATGGTCCATTCTTTTTTTTACCTTTTTATAACTCTATTATGATTTGGGACTGTTTTTTTTTTTTCAAGGAAATGCATTTAAGTACCCTTCTTCGTAATGAAAATTCTGCTCCTGTACTTGCTCTGCAGTGCTCTGTGATAACACAACCCTCAACACAATTGTCCTCACGCTTGTGTTGTATAGAAGGGTGTGTGTCTGACAATTTTTTGGATCTTAAGCTGGCCATACATTATGCAAGTCCTCAAACTTGAAAAAGGAGGCCATGCCTCCAAAACATGTCATACTGACAGCCGCTATCCAATCAGGTCTCTGGGTGTTCTGTTGAGATGGGGCTACGCATGTGCCTTATAATTCAGCTGGCAGCTTGTCAGCCGGGAGAACGGCTGCTCCTGGCTTAATCAAGTGGCTTCTGTGTTACGGTGCTTTAGCTCACAGACTGGCAGGTCATCTGTATGGCAGATTGAGCTGCTCTACTCTCTTACAGACCAAGGGATCCTTGTGTGGATTTGTAACATCTGTGGTGCAAAGATTTT
The DNA here is from genome assembly GCF_905171775.1 of Rana temporaria. NCBI lineage: Eukaryota > Metazoa > Chordata > Amphibia > Anura > Ranidae > Rana > Rana temporaria. The sequence continues at coordinate 71,946,846 of NC_053496.1, read as the reverse complement.
ATTTTGACTACAATTTTTTTCCCCACATAATAAAAGGTTAATATACTAGGGTGATGTGCTTCCTCCTCTTTTATATTTTAACAGCTACTGATTTCTCGCACTAGTTTCTTAGAGCTGCAGGCCACTGACAAGTGAATTCACAAAAAGCTTTTTGAAGAACTATGAACTCTCTCCCTCCCTGATAGGTTCACGTGTGGTTTCAATAGTGCAATTACTGGTGCTAACTACATGCCTATCATACTGGACACAAACGAAAAACAGCAGCAAAACACTTTAAGCCTTGTTGAACTCATGCAGTGCGTCAAAAACATAATGTGATTAAATAAATTATAGGTATTAAAAAATATATATATTTATTTCTTAAGATTCCTACATGATACAGTCATTATGAAATTGTATTTATGTTCAGTTTTAAGGAGTTTATTATAACCACCAACAATTTTTCAGGTTGCAAAACATTTGAAATAATGTGATATTCAATGTAATGACAGGCTCGCTAAACAGGATCAGAACAAAGTAAAAATTTGTACACACATCTAGATATAAAACCACTGACACGTGGTCTATTCATAATGTTTTAGGTAGTTGTAATTTCATTAGAATGCATCCAAGCACTGACCACTACTTCCCTTTCTTTCTTTCTTCTTTTTTTTTTTTGGTAACCCATTTGTATAGAGCTACACTGTGCAAGCAGATCTTATCATTTCCCAATAAAAAAAAAATGTATTTTGCTACACTTCTTTAGTGAAAATAATCCAAATCAGTGTGTGTATTTAGTCTGCGTGAAAGTTATAGAGTCCACAAACTATTTGATTAATCCTGATGTACTGAAGGCATATCTCATTTCTTGAGGCCAGGACAATGCCAGGACAGTAGAAACACCCCCCAAATTACCCCTTTTTGAGAAGTTGGGAGTCCAGAGTATTTAGTAGACGGCATGGTGTTTTTTTTTAAGTTGTAATTTTCTGTCATAATTTTTAAAACAATGTTTTAACATATCAGTGCAGTACAGCGTCATCCTATAACTGGTGTGGCAGTGATCAGGGACACTGACAGGTGAAAGTATGAAAAAAAAAATGTCCAGAGCAATATAATGTACTATATATAGTAACATTGTACTGCTCTGGGGAAGTGATCAGAATTTTTTTTTACACATTATTTTTCTTTATAGCAGTGCATTACATTGATATAAGCAAGCATTTTACTAAATGAAACAAATTCATTCAGTCTGTTTTGCTGTGATTAGTCTAACCACTTAAAGAGGTTGTAAAGGTTTGTTTTTTATTTTCTAAATAGGTTCCTTTAGGTTCCTAGTGCATTGTTGGTTCACTTACCTTTTCCTTCGATTTCCCTTCTAAATGTTTTTTTCACACACACGGTCGGAATATCCGATTCAAAAGTCATGTCTGACTTTTTTCATTGGAAATTCCGATCGTGTGTACAAGGCATTAGGCAAGTTTTGTTGGGGGGTTTTCCTGCCTGTAAGAGCACATGCCTGTAAATTCCTGAAAAAGCCATAGGCTCAGATTCACGTACGACTTATGCCAACGTATCTTCTGATACGCCGCGTAAGTTCTCGGATGCGCCATCATATCTGTGCGCCTAATTCTCAATACAAGATACGCCTGAATTTTGGCTTGATCCGACCGACGTAAGTCTCCTACACCGTCGTATCTTGGGCGCATATTTACGCTGGCCGCAAGGGGCGCTTCCATTGATTTAGGCGTCGAATATGTAAATGACCTAGATACGCCGATTCATGAACGTACTTACGCCCGTCGCTGTAATCTACACCGTTTACGTAAGGCGTACATCCGGCGTAAAGTTTTTCAACCTAAAGCAGGTGTAAGTCATGTTAGGGGATGGACGACGGAACAGCCGTCGTATTTTACGTTGTTTACATAAGTCGTACGTGAATGGGGCTGGGCGTAGGTTACGTTCACGTCGTAGGCATTGAGCTGGCGTATCTTAGGGAGTAAATTCAACGTGACTCTGAGCATGTGCGCGCATGCGCCGTTCGTTCGGCCATTCATTTACATGGGGTCACGCTTCATTTTAATAGATCAGGCCCACTACCTCCCTACTTTGAATTAGGCGGGCTTACGCCGGCCAATTTACGTTCCCCCAGTGCAAATATGGGAGCGAGTGCTTTGTGAATACTCAGCTTGCCTCTCAATGTTACGTCGGCGTAGCGCATATGAGATGCGCTACGCCGGCACAAAGATGCACCGATGTACCTGAATCTGGCTAATAGTGTTCATTGAAAAACTGGTTTACATGGAGGGGAGTTTCCAGGCAGAAAAAAAATTGAGTTCTCAAAAGCCTGTAGGAACGGCTTCTTTGAGATGCAGCGTGCATGAGCCCTAATGCCGCGTACTCACGATAGGTTCGTCTGATGAAAACGGTCTGATGGACCGTTTTCATCAGACAAATCGATCGTGTGTGGGCCCCATCGGTTTGTTATCCATCAGTGAAAAAACTAGGAACTTGTTTTAAAATTATCTGATGGTTACAAAACCGATAGAAAAAAACGATCGTCTGTGGGTACGTCCATCAGTTAAAAATCCATGCATGCTCAGAATCAAGTCGACGCATGCTCGGAAGCATTGAACTTAATTTTTCTCAGCACGTCGTTGTGTTTTACGTCACCGCGTACTGACACAATCGTTTTTTTTAACCGATGGTGTGTAGGCACGACTGATGAAAGTCAGCTTCGTCGGATATCTGATGAAAAAATCTATCAGACCGTTTTCATCGGATGAACTGATCGTGTGTACAGGGCATAATAGTGTGACAACAGAATCTGTACAGTGGACAGTTGTAATGCAACACACTAAACACATTCCAGTGTTACAGAATGTAAACACATTTTATCAAAAAGGGTTTTCACCATTCTCATTTGTGATATTTACAGTCTGCAAGGCACACTTTATTTTCCACTTGAATATTGATAGCTGAAAATAGCATAACATTTACCACCCATCCTGGAAAGCAAACAGATTACAGCACATGAGAAAGGAAGCAATTCTGTCTTAAATAAAGTAGACATTGATTTACCTTCCTCTCCACCCCATCTTGATTAAAGCCATGTTTAAAAAAACAATTAAGCCCAAACCTGTGAACAAACCAGCAGTTATGTTAAATGCAAATTTCTATTGAATGGAAAGCAAATACCGTACAGAACTTGGCATGCTGACGTTACTCTAAAACTGTTATGATTGGAACTGATTGTAAAGGCTTACTGATGATCTGACGCTGTAACTGTTCAGTTATGGGCTTGTCTTCAGCGTGAAAAACATGAGCATGAATATAAATCCGTGAGTGCAATAAAAACTGTTTTCATTTTAGTCTTGTAAAAATGATGCCAGAGAAATTTGGAGAAGTTGTAAACCCAAGCAAGAGCTGGGTGTATAACTGAAGCATGACCTTCTTCCTGATCATCTCCAGATACGTTCTCTGCTATCAGATTGGTAAAAAAAAAAACTTGAACTGGACACAAATCTACACAACTGTCTGCCAAGCTGGTATCAACTTAAAGCGTAGCTCCACCCTATTTTTTAACTTTGTACCATCCGATTTAATACTGCCCCCTTAAATATATTTGGCATGTTTTTTTTTTTTTTTCTAAAACTCACTGTGCTCTGCCGATAAGTTTGTTTCTCCCGCCGCGGCGGATCCAGCGCTGCTATGCCTCCTGGGAGATGTTTGTTATCGAGCCCAGGAGGCAGAAGTATCGCGGGACTTCAGCCGCAGTGGAAAACTCGAGCGAGCCAGTGTGCGGGCGGGCGGGCGTAGGCTGAGACATGGTTAACAGCCCCGCGCATCCATGTGCTGGGGTGATGCGATTTGGTGGGAGTGATGAAATGTGCTGGGGGCTATGCGATTTGGCGGGGGGCAATGCCCTGTGTTAGGTTGATGCAATGTGCTGGGGCGATGCGACTTGGCGAGGGGCGATGCAATGTGCTGGGGCAATGCGATTTGCAATTTGGTGGGGGGCGATGCGATTTGGCGGGGGCAATGTGATTTGGTGGGGGGGCAATGCAATGTGCTGGTGCGATGTGATGCAATTTGGCAATGGGCAATGAGATGTGCTGGGGCCGATGACGTGTGCTGTGCTGGGGCCGATGCGGTGTGCTGTGCTGGGGCCGATGCGGTGTGCTGGGGCGATGCGGTGCGCAATGTTAAGGTGGCAATGTGCTGTGCTGGGGGAAGGAGGAAGCACATGAATCGGGTTTACATCCACTTTAAGTAAATCTTTCTCATTGTTGCTACATTTCACAATTGACTGACATTTGTACCTGATATAATTTACTGGATTTTCTACATGGATCAAATTCATTTGCTAAAACTATAGCAGTGCAACTATGTAGCAGGTCAGAGTATCTATTATTGATATTTGTTATGCAAATGAGTGTTTAGTCAGGGCTGAGCAAAATCCAGATCCCAGAATCTCACTATTGAACATAAAAGTCAGATTTGTCTATTGAACCTTTGTTGCTGGTACTAGCATATCTCACTTTGGACTAGTTATTACTGCTCTTAGTGAATCCTTTTTTTATTATCCCTTTGTGTTTCTTTTAATTCCCTGGGCACACGAATGTCCATAAATTTAAAAATTCTATAATGTAAACATTAGTGTAATTGATGGAAATACTGCACAACAGGGACCTTTAATTCAGGCTGAGAGCACATTAACTGAAATAAATAAAACAACAGTCTATTAAATATAACTGACTGATTGCTGATTGCATGGCCAGGTATCAGAACATTGTTTCTGTTTATTTGTAGTTGTAAAGCTCACTTGATAAAAAAAAAAAAAAATCTCATTCTGCAAGATTGTTAAAGTAAAGTTTAATTATTTAGCAGAAAATCTCTTTACAGATTCTGCTCTATTTTTACAGCTAGCGAAAAACACAATATTCAACCCAAATCCCAAGAGTCTGTGATAAATGGGGAACAACAAAAGAATATAAATTTGGCTGTTTTTAGCATAAAAAGTCAAGGTTTATTAAAGTACATCACAAAATACAGTGAGAAGAATTCTGTGCTAGGTAGAAAGTTATAACAAACTCTGAATGATGCAAATTGTGCGACTGTGCAGCCATAGCATACTATATAAAAGTATATGTGATCCCTTAATTGTGTAAAACATTATAAAACATATATTTATTAATAACTGATTACATAATCGATGTTCTCATCTGTAAAAGGGGCTTAGAGAGCTAGGGGTGGAGAATGGAGAGACGTCAGTGCACTGATCTTCACAGTAAATGGCTGAGAAGGGGGACATGTCAGCACAAGTCTTGGCCATTGGGGGACAAGAAGGCTGAGATCCCAGCACAGCCTGAAAACTGACCACACTGAGATGGATGTGCTCTCATGCCTAGAATGGTCAGTTTGAAACAGAAAAGCATTGGCAGGAACAGTAAGTATTTCACACAAAAGAAGCAATCCAAACAGAACAGGATACCTTTTAACGCAAGTACATTGTATTCTGCAACATATCAGGAATATGAAATGTTAGGGTAACAAAATTCTTTAACCACTTAAGGACTGCCTCCTGCACATATACGTCGGCAGAATGGCACGGCTGGGCACAAGCACGTACAGGTACGTCCTCTTTAAGTGCCCAGCCGTGGGTCGCAGGCGCGCCACGTGGCGCTCTCCCGCGACCCGGTCCGAAGCTTCGTGACCGCGGGACCCGATCGCCGCTGGAGTCCCCCGATCGGTCCCCGGAGCTAAAGAACGGGGAGAGCTGTGTGTAAACACAGCTTTCCCGTTCTTTACTGTGGCTCCGTCATCGATCGTGTGTTCCCTTATATAGGGAACCACAATCAATGACGTCACACCTACAGCCACACCCCCCTACAGTTAGAAACACAGATGAGGTCATACATAACCCCTCAGCGCCCCCTTGTGGTTAACTCCCAAACTGCAATTGTCATTTTCACAATAAACAATGCATTTTAAATGCATTTTTTGCTGTGAAAATGACAATGGTCCCAAAAATGTGTCAAAATCACAAAAACTGTCCGGGTCCTTTAGCTGCTTAAAGGTCCGGGTCTTAAGTGGTTAAAGGAGTAAAATGCAGCTTTCTGCTTCTGACTGCGGTGTTAAAAAATAAAAATAAAATTGATCCATACATGTTTGGACTTGCTGTAGTACGTCAGTAAAGACTTGTTTTTGAGCAACAGACGACAAATTATCCATTACATATAATGCAACATCATCCAGTAGAAAGGCTTCCCTGATTAAAAATGAAAAAAGTTGAGATTTAGCCACAGTGGACCCAACTTGTAAATTATAACCTTTAGTGCACATGTTGTACTGGAACTCATGAATAATCATGACGATTATATATATATATATATATATATATATATATATATATATATATATATATATATATATATATATATATATGTATATATATATATATATATATATATATATATATATATATATATATATATATATATATATATATATATATATATATATATATATATATATATATATATTTGTCACATTATGAAAGGCGAGGTGATTGATGGACGTTATGTTTCACCTCGCATGCGTTCATTTGCAGAAAACTAAGGTGGAATCCAGAACCAGGCTGGTTCCGGACCAAATTTTGCAGTCCACTTGTGCCCACCAACAAACAGGTGGTAAAAAATTAAGCTGGACTAGAGCAAAGGATTGCTCTTGGCCTGGGACTCAAGAAGCCAAAACCTGAGAGATCTGCTTATGTGAAGCTTGCTTTGTAAGAGAAAGGGTTTGCATTATCTTTGTTTTGTGGGTGATTGGGAGAAGCCCTTCACCTGTTGAGTTAGGAACCGGCAATGTTCAGTTAGTGCCTGCTGGATGGCAAGGATTTATTTTCTCTTTTGTTTGTGTTATTTTCATGCAACCTTTTAAATATAAACCTGGCTAATTTTAAGAAACCTGCTGTTTGGACTACCTTTTCCCCAGGGAAGGTGATCCCCTTGGAGCTAAACTCCTGACCTTAGACCTATGGTGGATTTGTGCAGGCATCTTCCTGAACAAGTGGAAAGATGGAGGATGTATTAAAAGCCCTGCTGCAGGTCACTGCAACCCAACATGAAAAACCAATCGCCAGCAGCAAGAAGCCAATCGCCAACAGCAGGAGGTGAATCAGCAGTTTGCGGAGAACCAGCAGGAAGCCAACCGCCAAGTCGCAGAGTCCACTGCAGCACAGCAGAAGGCGAATTGCCAGTTTTTGGAAGCCCTGGTGGAATTAAAGAAGGGGTCCGCAGGTCTGTTGCCAGTGGAACAGAATATTTTCCTGTAGCAGATGACCCCTTCAGATGATGTGGAAGCTTACCTCGCAAATTTTGAAAGAGTCACTGTTTGGGAAGGATGGGAAAAAGAGAATGGGCGGGACTGCTAGCATCCTTTCTAACAGGAGAAACCCCAAAAGGCCTATTTTGACCTGGAACCAGGTGCTGCCCAGGACTATGAGACCCTGAAGGAGGAAATACTTGCATGCCTAGGTGTCACCATTGCAGTCCAGTCTCAGCGGGTGCATTTGTGGGCATACACTAATGACAAGCCACACCACTCTCAGATGTATGACTTGGTACACCTCACCAAAAAGTGACTGCAGCCAGAGACTTTGTCAGGCCCCAAGATTGTGGAGCATGTGGTCATGGACAGAGCTGGATTAAGAACATCATGGGCCTGGTGCTGAGAATTTTGATGGGCCTTTTTATGGAAATAAATAAAATGAAAACGCAAACAAGGTTTTGTAAAAACAAATAGAATACTTTAATTACCATTAAAGTGGCGTTGCAGCCATTTCTGTGTTTATTAAAAGTCAGAAGCTACAAAAAGTGTAGCTGCTGACTTTTAATAAACACACACACATACTCACCTGTCCTATGATCCAGCGACGCGGCCGCCCGAAGCCTCGGTTTTCTCCCCCGCCTCTCTGTGGCACCGGCATCACTACTGTGGGCCCCCGGCTGTGACAGCTTGTGGCTTCACAGCCAGGTGTGCACTGCACATGCACGAGTCGTGCTGCCTGTCCTGAATGGCTGGGCAATATTCTGGGACCTGTGACATGTCCCAGAAGATTGCAGGGAGGGAGGGGCCACCTTGGTGGCCTGAGTGTAAGTGGGAGCTGGGTACCTGTCAAAACTAGGTACACGCCCCCGTGCTCGAAAGGGCCTAGTATGGCCTGGGGGGACCATACGCTGTTTTTTTCATATATTTTTTTATCTGTATTGCCGGAAGCCAGCAATACATTACAGCCGCAAGCAAGTTTAAATTAGAATTTTTCTTTCGAAATGTCATTATTGCTGCGGCTCTGGGGGTCCTGATGTTAGGAAGGGGACCCTGATGTAACGAGGGGGCTCTTGGGAACCTGATGTAAGGAAGGGGTGCTCTGGGGACCCTAATATTAAGGGATTACTCTGAGGACCCTGACATAAGGGGGATGACTCTGGGAAACCTGATGTAGGGGGGAACTCTAGGACCCTGATTTAAGGGGAAGGACTCTGATGTAGAGGGGGACTCTGTTTGAGGGGGACTGTGATGGTAATTCTTGGTGTAAGGGGGAATTTGATGTAAATAGCGGGGCTCATCCTGACTCTTGCATTCTATACTGTATGTTGTTTTTAACATTGCTTACCCCTGACCTCTGTGTGCTATACAATATGTTGAACATTACATTGTACTGCCAAAGTATTCATTGCCCCAACAGTTGCTGGTTTTATTGAAGTTGTTCTTTAATATAGGCTCAGACAGACAAAGTGATCACTGTTTGCGTGAAGAAAAGCATATGTGATGGAAACATTTACATTTTTTTTAAATGATCCATTCTGAGATTTATGTGTATCTGTGAGACTGTCACTTATAACATAGTAAGTAGGAGTATTTTGTGGGTACAAGGACTGTGGTATACAGTATGTATGCAGTGTACTGGGGGTTCACCCTATCGACGAAAAAAACATTTTTTTTTTCTTTTACCTTAAAATCAGGCATTGTAGCGCGAGCTACAGTATGCCTGTCCCGAATTTTTTACCCCTGTACTCACCTTGTAGTCGTACATCGAAGATACCGGGGAATGGGCGTGCCTATGGAGACGGAGGATGATTGACGGCCGGCTCTGGCGCGTCACGCTTCTCCGGAAATAGCCGAAATAGGCTTGGTCTTCACGACGCGTGCGCATAGCCTGTGCGCAGGCGCCGTGAAGAGCCGAGACCTACTCCGGCTGTCTTCGGGGAGAGTGACGTGCCAGGGCCGGCCGTCAATCATCCTCCCTCTCCATAGGCACGCCCATTCCCCGCGGGAGCCGAAATCTACGATGTCCGATTACAAGGTGAGTCCGGGGTTAAAAAAATCGGGACAGGCATACTGTAGCTCGCGCTACAATGCCTGTCTCGATGGTAAAATGTGTCGGGGGGGGGGGTGAACTACCGCTTTAACGGTTAGGCACACATTCTGTTTAATCAACCCCCTTTAAGTCCCTCCAACTGCTAGGAAAAATCTGTCCTCTGCATCACTTACTACTGACCTCTGAACTCTGCCTTACTTACTACTGGCCCCTGTCCTTTGCCTTGCTGACCCCATACACTGCCCTTCTGACCCCTGTCCTCTGCCAAGCTGAACCCTCTACACTGCCCTACAATATAATAACCTCTGTACACTGCCCCACAAACTGCTGACCTCCAATCCTCTGCCCCCCTTTGACATTTTTTTACTGCACCCCCACATAAACAGGCTAAATCTGGCCCTACTGAAGAACTTGATTGGCACCACCTCCCATCTGTGTTGTTCCCTCCTAAAATTAGTGCAAGCCACTGCAAGGACTCATAATGCTATGCATGCAGGGAAATGTTGTTTTATCACCGGTGTCACTTAATAAACTGCAGTTTGAGAAGGATTGTGCATGGAGGTAAGCTTCTAATGAGTAAAACTTTATATTAACAACATCATTTTTTGTATAATAGGATAAATTGGGAACTACAAATATATCAATTCAAGAGTTTAGTTTTACTTACATTTTCACAGTATTGGGTTCAATATGACGACTTACCAGTAGTTGATACCTAATTTACTGAGATTTAATTCACACAAAAATCCATTTGGATTATTTTTTTCCCATGAAAAAGTAGAAAAGCAAATGCCAAAATTGCAAAAAAATATAATTATAGAGTAACTTCAGGATACACATATTTAAACATTTGGGAATGATTTTCAGTGCTATAAAACAGAGGTAATCCCTAGTGTCTCTCGACTCATTTGATTGCTTGTTTTGGCACAATACTTTTAATCACTAAGAAACTGAAAATCAGCTATATACATGATGGTATAGGAGTCTGTATGATTTCCTGAGTTCATTTGTTAAAACGTGTAAAAGAAACTTAAAGATATGGTATTTCTGATATTATGAGTAACTATACCTCACTGTACTATGGGTATAAGATCATTTAGATTTACATTTTGTGCTCAACAAAGTAAGGTTAAGGACTTGGTCATGCAGTAGCTCTACAGTAGTTAAGGAGTAACAGATCAGAAAGGCAAAAACAAATAAAAAATAATTATATAAGAATACTGAGGTATTATATCCAAAAATACAGTACATGTTTAACCACTATACTTTTAGTTGGTCTATTTCTTCCTATTCTAAAATTATTTAAAATAGATGAAAAACCCAATTGGGACTTTAATGCCGCGTACACATTTCATCGGACCAAACCGATCGTGTGTGGGCCCCATCGGTTATTTATCCATAGGTTAAAAAAAAGCAATCTTGTTTTAAATTCAACCAATGGATACCTAACCGATAGTAAAAAACGATCGTTTGTAGGCACGTCCATCGGTTAAAACTCCACGTATGCTCAGAATCAAGTCGACGCATGCTTGGAAGCATTGAACTTCGTTTTTTTCAGCACGTCGTTGTGTTTTACGTCACCGCGTTCTGACACGATCGGTTTTTTAACCGATGGTGTGTAGGCACGACTGACCATCAGTCAGCTTCATCGGTTAACCGATGAAAACGGTCCATCAGACCGTTCTCATCGGAAGGACCGATCGTGTGTACAGGGCTTTAGGGCAACAACTCAAAAGTACAAAAATAGTAATTTATTCTTATAATTACAAAATATACAAAAGATTAATGATAAAAACATAAACAGTGCAATGGTGCATGAATTCCCACAAGGATCCAGAAGAGCCCAGAAGAGCCCAACGCGTTTATTATTTAAAACATTTCTTATACCTCTTCACAAAAAAGCTCTGGGACATGCAATATGATGGTAACAAACATCTGTGTGCCCTTGGAATCACAACTGGCATATTAATAAAGCACCAAATTTACTTAGGTCTACTAAATATAGACTTTTGAGACCATTTAACGTGAGTGTGCGATCAGTTTAAGCTTACATTATAAGAAAAGGCAAAACTTTTTCCTTTTTTTTTTGATAGAGCGGAGAGGGAGTTTATATCCTGTTGAGTTTTTATTGCTGTCTGGGCTCCCTTTAGGAAGATTTGCATGCAGTCTCCTGTTCAGAGCGATGACGTCAGGGAGAACTAGAGCATAGGTGGCCACACCCACTGCTACACTAACCACTCCCTGCCCCCAGATCAAAACAAGCAGGCCTAGCCTGAAGTATAGGCCTGCCTAAATTTACCAATGCTGACAGTTATGCCTAAAACAATACTATTCTAACACCTACCTACGGTAGAGGGTGCTACAGGTGCATGCACATAAGAGGAGCATTCTTGAAGCATGAGAGAAGACACCAGCAAAGAAACCAGGTTTTTTTAATATATTCGGAATAGAAGCAACCACAAATAAAAATAGTTTCCAAAAATCCTTATATTCCTTCTATTTGTATAGATGTAATAAACATCCACATCCCAGTGTGTTTTACATCTGAATTTTAGAATGAGTTACACTCTTCTTGCATAAAGCATAATGTTAAACCAGCAGCAGAGAAGTAAATCACATCACCCAAAACTCATTTACTTATGTTCATGCCCCTCTGGCTTCCCGACTAAAAAGCTGTTCTCTTCTATTAGAGGACTGTAATAGCGTCTCACTTCCGTTACAATTGCTTTACATAACCAGCCACTCTATTTATCATGCTGGGGCTGAGCTGTCACTGTGTTCCCACTGCTTGCTTTGTGAATATGCTTCAAAACTAAAGCTTGTTTTCTTGTTTCTGTGTACTTGTTCTGCTAAGCATCAGTCATTATTTTGTCTTAATCAGCATGAAAAAAAATGATTGATTTTATTTAGCATGCTCTATGTCTATTCAGCCTATGTAATTGTTTTGGTACTTGTGGTGTTTCTATTCATCCCCCATGTCATCGACAGAACATTATTCACAGGATGACTTAAAGGCACAAATGATGCGAAAATAAATATTTTTTGCTGTAAACAAGAGACGTTATTCACTTTTCATCATTCACTTTTCTTATCTTGCAAGACAGCCTTTTTTTTTCTTTTTACCCTAAATCTGTTTTCAATATCTGTTTTCACAGCAAAAGATTTAAGAAGATCAACAGGCAAACACAAAACTTAGTAATTAATAGGACTAGGCCCACAAGACCTCGTTTCATTAAAACTCTGTGACAGCAAAGTTTCTAACTTGTATCTCTGAGGTAAAACAAGTTGATTGTTTTACACAGGTAGCTGAAAAAAAAAATGTTTTAATACACATAAAATAGCATATTAAGGAAGACACAACATTGTTGACCAAGGCCAACAAGTTAAATATACTGTATATGCACTGAGACTGGCCACTTTTCTGTAAAGTTTGGTGAGCTTCAGAGTTCAGGGTTTCTGAAGCAAATACAAAACAAGCAGGAAAATGTATTTGTTCTTCTAACCAATGGCTCAGCATTGTCATCCTTCAACACATACTGCTACTATTGGCAGGATCTCCAGGAAAGAACCTTTGCAATAGTTTCACCAATAATATTTGCTTAAGAAAACTATTTACATTGCAGCATGACGCCAAATATAGTGAAAAATTTGATTGGGGGTTTGCATGCCTTTCTGCGCTTTTCGCTTAACCACTTTCCGACCTCGCTACAGCCGAATGACAGCTACATGGGACCGCAGGCCACACTACCCACCCCCTCAAACCCAACACTCCCAACAAACAAAAAACCCAACAACTGTATGGCATTGTAATGCCCGTGGCACTTTTATGTTTTAACAAAATAATATATAACATTCCATATTTATTTTATTCAAATATACCGTATTGATAATAAATCTTTAACCACTTAAGACCCGGACCAAAATGCAGGTAAAAGGCCAGGCCCCTTTTTGCGATTCGCAAAAATAGAGCTTTCTTTTGTTGGTATTTGATCACCTCTGCGGTTTTTATTTCTTGCGCTATAAACAAAAATAGAGCGACAATTTTGAAAAAAATTCAATATTTTTTGCTATAATAAATATCCCCCAAAAACATATATACAATTTTTTTTTTCCTCAGTTTAGGCCGATACGTATTCTTCTACCTATTTTTGGTAAAAAAATTGCAATAAGCAGTTATCGATTGGTTTGCGCAAAATTTATAGCGTTTACAAAATAGGGGATCGTTTTATTGCATTTTTATTTTTTATTTTTTTTACTACTACTGGTAGCGATCAGCAATTTTTTTCATGACTGCGACATTATGGCGGACACTTCGGACAATTTTTACACATTTTTGGGACCATTGTCATTTTCACAGCAAAAAATGCATTTAAAATGCATTATTTATTGTGAAAATTACAGTTGCAGTTATGGAGTTAACCACAAGGGGGCGCCGAAGGGGTTATGTGTTCCCTGAAGTGTGTTTACAACTGTAGGGGGGTGTGGCTGTAGGTCTGACGTCATTGATTGTACGTCCCTATATTAGGGAACAAACAATCGATGACAGCACCACAGTGAAGAACGGGGAAGCCGTGTTTACACGCGACTCTCCCCGTTCTTCAGCTCCGGGGACCGATCGCGGGACTGTAGCGGCGATCGGGTCCGCGAGTCCCGCGGCCAAGGTCACGGAGCTTCGGACCGGGTTGCGGGTGCGCGCCCGCGACCCACCGCTGGGCTTTATACAATCACGTACAGGTACGTGATTGTGCCCAGTGGTGCCATTCTGCCGACGTATATCTTCGTTAGGCGGTCCTTAAGTGGTTAATAATGCAAAATACCCTGCTCAGGCTTAGGAGTCGAGCAGCTAAACTTGAAAAAACGGTAAAGTCCCCCCACCAGCCAAACCTGTTGCAAACCAACAGCCACACAGCCACAAATGGCCATTTCCACACAGGATTGAAGTCCTAGGTTAAATAAATCAACCCCCACCTCTGACAGATGGATCAAATCTGATCTATAAAAACCCGGGATACCCCCCTCCAAATCAACATGGCGATAGAAAAATCCACCAATGGATGGCATACATTTTTCAATAGATCTGTTCACCTGCCTTCTTACCCTCTCAAGTGGTCTAAGCTGGGGTGACGAGGACCAAAGAAGTCAGGGAACAAGCTTAAACCTTTGAAAATCCTGCTTCATGGTAAAAATTAATTCCAGGGATTTTATTCGGCCGATGTCATTACCACCTGCATGTACAATGATTACGGAGGGAGGGGGCCAGTGTGCACTGAGCTGAGGTAATTAAAAAGACACTTGACACCAGCGCAACCCCCGAATACCTTTCCAATATAATGAGAAAGCATCAGTTGGTAGTGTTAGGTTCTCCGTATAGCAACGCTGAGATGCTCTCCTACATGCCCAGAAAACAAAGGAGTGCCCTATGATCCACACAGTGCTGTGAAAACCTGGGAAGTCAAAGAACAAGGTTAGGCCGGACATACAACCTGAATCTACCAGATTCCCATCTACCCAGTCTTGCCTCATCCAGGCCCATCCTAGCCACCTCTGTGGTGGCGCCGATGCGGAAAGAATGGGTCGAGAAGGAAGCATCCGATAGCCCAATAGCCCATACACACTTTTTGAAAACTGAACCAACCTGATATTTGGTCAGTGGCAAACTGTCAGCATGGCAGAAAAAATTACCTGTGAAAGGGGGCCTGATGGCCAAGTATTTCTGGAGAACTATTATAGGGCATATTACTTGATCCCCACAAGGATAGAGTTGCACCCAGCATCCTTTTCCCAGCTGATCCATCTTTGAATGACATATAAACAAACTCCTGGATCTGAAACAAGAACATCCTGAAACATCAAACCCGAAGTTCCAGATTTATTGAAGGGTACCAATTCAGATACTCTGAGCGCAGCAAAAAAGGCTACACAGAAAGCTGCTGAGACAAGACTCAAATTGATCCAGGCATACTTGACCCGAGCATGCACAAAGTTGTCTAAGCAGGTCAACTGAAACTGGCCTACGTTTGTCCTGCACAAACTTGCTCTTCCTATAACCCTTTAGGGCTTCTTTAACTGAGAAGAACACATTCAACGGGGGCAAACTATGAAGCTTGAAAAAGAAAGATACACAAGCCAAAATCTTAGAGATGTGGCTGTGTGAAAGATTGTCATGCATTAAAGTACACAAAAAACGATAGAACTACACCCTGTGATGCCCCGTACACGACCGAGTTTCTCGACAGAATTCAGCCAGAAACTCGATCGGAGCCGTATTCTGCCGAGAAACTCGGTCGTGTGTACACTTTTCGCCGAGGAAGCCGACGAGGAACTCGTCGGGCCAAATAGAGAACATGTTCTCTATTTCCTCATTAGTCAATGAGGAAACTTGGCTCGCCGAGATCCTCGGAGGCTTCACAATGAACTCGACGATGTGTTTTGCCCGTCGAGTTCCTCGGACGTGTGTACGGGGCCTGAGTGTTGGTAACAATGAAAATCCAAGGACCTACAGAAAGCCAACCACCGATTCCAAGCAGCTGAATAGTCCAACCAGGTATGTGCAAAATTTTATAACAAACTATGAAAAACCTTTTTTTTTTTTCAAAAATAAAAAAACCCAGTGATGATTAAATACCACCAAAATAAATTTCTATTTGTGTGAAAATTCTAAAAATATCATATTGGAAGTGTAGCATTACTGCACAATTGCCATTTAAAGTGCTATAGTGCTGAAAGCTGAAATGAAAACTGGTCTGGGCAGGAAGGGGGCAAAAGTACCCAGTAGGCAAGTGGTTAAAGTGCATGCAAACCCCCAATCCAATTTCCTCAGAGAGCCTCAAAAACTACCACTAGGTTGACTATCTTTTTCCCAAAATACTCCTAGCTATAAATTTAAAGGGTTTGTAAACAATAAAAAAATATTTTTAAAAAAATAACAAACATGTTATACTTACCTCCACTGTGCAGCTCGTTTTGCACAGAGTGGCCCCGATCCACGTCTTCTGGGGTCCCTTGGCGGCAAGAACTCCACACATTCATGCAAGTTTCCTCGCATAGTGTGGAGTCCTTGCGGGCACGCTCCCGTGATACAGCAAGCGGCCATAGGCGCTCACTGTATCACTCGGCCCCGCCCCTCAGCACGCCGCATCGCTGGATGTGATTGACAGCAGTGCCAGCCAATGGCTGCGCTGCTTTCAATCCATCCGCTCTAGCCAATCAGTGCCCAGGCTGAGCGGCGAAGAGGATTTCGGGACCGAGCGTGGGACTTTCGAGGGGTCAGGTAAGTATAACGGGGGGCCGCGGGGGGCCGGTATACTCATAGAATGCATTAAGGTGAAAAAAAATGTTTTCTTTACAACTCCCTTAAAAAGCAAGTGAATCAGCATTTTTTTATTTAACTGAACATATGACTTGCACTTCATGAATCATCACTGCATGCATTATTAAATTGTGTAATTCCCCCAGGTCAATCAGTTTTACACACAAATTTCAAGGGAATTACAAAGTGCCAAATATGCAATTTTTTATGTGTCATTATAGCTGTGGTAGCCATATTCTATTAAATAAAGATTTATTTAGAAGTGATTTAGAAGAAGGGATGAGCCGAACACCCCCCCCCCGTTTGGTTCGCACCAGAACCTTCGAACGGACCGAATGTTCGCGCGAACATTTAGAACCCCATTGATGTCTATGGGACTCGAACGTTCGAATTCAAAAGTGCTAATTTTAAAGCCTAATGTGCAAGTTATTGTTGTAAAACGTCTTTGAGAACCCGGGTCTTGCCCCAGGGAACATGTGAAATGGAAAAAAAGTTTTAAAAACGGTTGTTTTTTCAGGAGCAGTGATTTTAATGATGCTTAAATAAAAAAAGGACTCCAGAAAAAACTTCCGTTTTTAAAACATTTTTTCCATTCATACATGTTCCCTCAGGCAAGACCTGGGTTCTAAAAGACGTTTTCACAGGCATACTATAGACACCCAGCAGGTACAATATTTAAAGGAAATTTTCATTTTTTTATTTTTTATTTAAGCATCATTAAAATCACTGCTCCTGAATCAGGAGCAGTGATTTTAATGATGCTTAAATTAAAGAAAAAAAATGAAAGATTCCTTTAAATATTGTACCCGCTGGGTGTCTATAGTATGCCTGTGAAGTAGCACGTGTTTAGAACTGTCCCTGCACAAAATGAGTTTACTATAAGAAAAAGGTAATTTAAAACTGCTTGCGGTCCCTGCAATATGGATGAAAATCATTGCGAAAAATAGCACAGACACAGACAGTACACACACCACGTAGCTTTAGGTGCAAACTACAGAGCACACCGCCAGTACACACCAAGTAGCTTTAGGTGCAAACTACAAAGCACACGGCCAGTACACACCAAGTAGCTTTAGGTGCAAACTACAGAGAACACAGGCAATAAACCACATAAGAATACTGCAGCTAGCACAATCACCTGCCTGCCAGTAAATTAGGAAGAACTGATCTAGATAAACTATACAGTGTATAAATATATGTACAACACCTGGGATGTATATATATGCTCTACACACTGTAACATTAACTGACTAGCCTGCCTGCCCTATCTACCTGCAAAAAATGACACTCTCTCTGTCTCTCTCTGTTCTCTCTAACCACCACCGCAACACACTACACAAGGCCGACCTGCAGGCGGCCTTTTAATAGTGTGGGGCGTGTACTAAACCTCCTAAGCCATAATTGGCCAAAGCCACCCTGGCTTTGGCCAATTATGGCTCTCCGTTTTTTGCAAGTTGTGATTGGCCAAGCATGCAAGTCATAGTGCATGCTTGGCCAACCATCAGCCAGCAATGCCGCAGTGAATTATGGGCCATGACGCGCCACTCGAATTTGGCGCGAACGACCCGTTTTGTTCGTATTTCGACGAACATACGATGTTCGAGTCGAACATGAGTTCGACTCGAATACGAAGCTCATCCCTATTTAGAAGCAAGAAGTGATGTGAAGGATGTATACACCCTAATAGCTGTTCTGAAATATGTCTGTAAAAAAGGAAATATAGTCAATAAAGGAAAAAGTAAATAGAATGATAGCACTTAATTAAAGTGATACTAAGCACACACATTGACCCTTCTCCTTCTGTATAAGGATGATGGCACTGAAATTTGTTTTCCTAATCAATATATATATATATATATATATATATATATATATATATATATATATATATATATATATATATAGCTGTCACATGACCCAGCTCTTTCCCAGCCTGTCTGCAGGGAAGCATAAGCAGGAGGAGATTCTAGTCCTCTGCTGCTGGTCACATGTTCAAAATAAAAAAATAGCCTTTGGAATAAGAGTAAAAATAAATAATGAATATCAATAGACTGTTTTAAATTGGCATGCAAATATATATTTGAAATCAAATCTTGATTATTTTTTGTCAATAACATTGTGTTGGTGGATTTCTGCCAGTTACAGACTGCTTCACTCCCCTCCAGCCTGTGTCTTAGAATATAAGGAAGGTGAAGCCTACATTAATCTACATGTAATATCTTGTCCCCTATTGTGTTTAGCTGGTTAGTGGGCATTGAGGAGGAGGGATGGGGTGGGCTATCATTTACCACTATGAATATACCAACATGTGTCCCATGGGCTGCTCAGATGTGATAGTGAGGAAATGCTCGGCATTGAACCAGAAAAATGAGCATGCGA
Organism: Rana temporaria; assembly: GCF_905171775.1. Lineage (NCBI taxonomy): Eukaryota > Metazoa > Chordata > Amphibia > Anura > Ranidae > Rana > Rana temporaria. Next base: position 71,927,800 of record NC_053496.1, on the reverse strand, counting down.
AGATCTGCCAACACTACTATGCAAAATTCCTAGCTGAATTGGGGAATTGGACAGAAGAGGGAGATAGAGAACAGCAGGATCAACCAGACTACAGAAAACAAATTCCATAATGAATGAGTGAGTATGATCAGCATGTAATACACCATTTATTGATAGTTTTTTATGATGTGGGTTTAGCAACAGTTTAAGGATAAAAAAGGAGGAGAAAAATTAACATAGGTTACAAAAACAAACCTGTTTTCTAGAAAATGAAAACTGTCAAACTGCAAAAAATACAAAACACATCTAAAGTATGCAAACATCATTCAGCCTGAAATGCTAAAGGAAATACTAAAGGAAATATAGGAATTTACAGTGTAATTTATTCTAACATAATAATATAAAATGTCATTTATAACCAAAATGTATGTTACAACTTCTCAGATTTTTTCCTTTTATTTCATTCTCTAACATCTATAATATTCACTGCATCAAACAAAGTGAGCCATTATTAAAACAACATTTGCTGTACAAAGTGTAAAGCACATTTGTGAAGTGAGAATGAGATGGTAAAAGCAATTTATTTTATTCTCAGTTGCATGATATCAGCACATTGAAGAACATTCTGCTAATGGCAGTGCTGTACCTGGTAGAATCTAGATTTTGTATTGATACCTAATGGGTGATTATACAGTATGCTTATTATCTACTGCCCCCTGCATACACAAAGCAATGCAAGATTTTCATTGGTGAAGAGGAATGTTGGTTGAAAACCAAATGGAATTGTAATGTTTGTTTCAGCTCTCTCAAGGAGAATTGATTTGTGAAGTTCTTTGGGTACTGTTTTGCAGAAACAGGGTCTTCAATATGAATTTTGAGATCTTCTGCAGTAGCTCTGTGTTATTTGGGCACAATATGGTCCCTGTCATTTAATTTCAGTTTTTGGCCAATATTCTTCTCTGATATAGTCTAGCAATGCTTTGTTGAGTTGAGTTGAGTGGCATCTTGATATAGAGCGGCCATTTACCCCGTAGGATCCCGACGCACTTGCAACTGAGGTCACACATTCATACATATACTAGGGCCATATAAAACACAATATAATATAAAAGGCAGCGATGCAAATGTGTACAACAATAAATAAGTGCAATACAAAATTAATACAAATATGTGTGAATATGAATATATAAGAGAAGTCCAAAGATCTGAGAGAAGTTCAGAAATAATTCCTGTGATTAAAACACAGACAAAGATCCCAGCTGATTAAAAACCAATTCCGTCCATGTTTTGTGGTAATCTGCCACCAACACCAATACTCGTGAAAATTGCGGGGGGCATATGAAACCACCCCTGTTAAAATTGTTCTTACCAGTCGGAGCTGAAACAATCGCCTCAAATGATCACTGGTGCTAATAAATAGATGGAACTCTCATCTCACAGACGCTGAGGGGGGAGGATCTCAAGCTGATACTCTCATGCAAAGGAAAAAGGAATGGCCACAATAGCGTAATTCCGTAAAACCTTTTTATTCACCAGAAAAACAAAGCCCCCTATTGGAATTGCCCTTACAATGATGAACTATAGTAAAGGCAATACATCATTTAGACATCCAACCAAGTCCGGGAACGGTGAGATACCAGAGCGGCGTCTCCTACCTGACTCTGCCCACTCCGCCCGACTCACTAGCACCAAATGAGTCTTATCTTATGATATTACACAAGTGAAAGCGAAACACCTGAAAGACAGCATGTGTAATGTACTCCTATGTAGGCGCCAAACTGTCTGGTTTGGGCTTCCTAACTAATCAAAGCATTGTCTGGGTGCCTGGCTTTTAATTAGCTAAGACCCCTTTTACACTGGAGCGGTTTGCAGGCGCTATTGCGCTAAAAATAGCGCCTGCAAACCGACCCTAAACAGCTGCTGTTGTCTTTCCAGTGTGAAAGCCCGAGGGCTTTCACACTAGAGCAGTGCGCTAGCAGGACGCCCCGCCAGCGGCCAAATAGTGCCGCAAAATTGTCCGACACTGTTCCAAACCCAATGTGAAAAGGGCCTTACTGTTAATTAGATCACTGTTTAATTAGATAACTGTTAGCTGTTATTTGGATTTCTGTTTGAAGTTTGTATTGTCATGCTAATATCCCCAAGAGGGGGATGTCCTCCTGTGTCTGAGTTTTAATAAAGAGGAATGCCTTTGGTTTTACCTCAACATCTTATTTGTGTACAATGCTTGGGGGAAAAAGGCTGGCATTAACTCTCGGTCTGCTGGAAGGGTTTGGAGGGCAGGGGGTACTGTTTGGTGGAGGGACCCAGGTGGGGTGCTAGGCAGTCCGTCACAGAGTGTATAATGACCCATTTTTATTATGATTACAATATCTGGATTCTAACATGTATAGCACTGGTCTGGATTTTTTTCACCAAAAAATGACCCCACAAATCTACAACATAAAATCAAGCAATGGGGACCACCAACTTTGTAAATCTCCACTAATGCATTTTGCCTATAAAGTTAATGTTTTCATTTGACAACTGTAAAAGGATGATGGTCAGAAAAGCCAATCCTAAACACAGAGGGGCAGATCCACAAAAGGATTACGCCGGTGTATCTATTGATACGCCGGCGTAATTTTTAATTTCCTGCGTCGTATCTTTGTTTTGTATCCACAAAACAAGATACGACGGCATCTGGGATCGATCCGACAGGCGTACGTCTTAGTATGCCGTCGGATCGTAGATGCAATTTTTCGGCGGCCGCTAGGTGGCGTTTCCGTCGAAATCCGCGTTGAGTATGCAAATAAGCTATTTACGGCGATCCAACGAACGTCGTTTTCGTTCGGCTTTTTCCGGCGTATAGTTAAAGGTGCTATATGGTGGCGTACTCAATGTTAAGTATGGCCGTCGTTCCCGAGTACAATTTTTAATTTTTTACGTTGTTTGCGGAAGTCGTTCGCGAATAGGAATTTGCGTACAATGACGTCACCATCGTAAGCATTGGCTTCTTCCGGTCAAATTTCGAGCATGTGCACTGGGATACCCCCAGGGACGGTGCATGCGCAGTTAAAAAAAAACGTAGTTTACGTCGGGTCACAACGTATTTACATAAAACATGCCCCCATTACATCCATTTGAATTCCGCGCCCTTACGCCGCCAGATATACACTACGCCGCCGTAACTTACGGCGCAAATTCTTTGTGGATTCAAAATAAAATAAATAAGTTACGGCGGGGTAGTGTATCTTAGATACGCTGCGCCCGGCGTACAGATGCGCCGCTGTACAAGGATCTGCCCCAGATACTACCTAATCAACCGCTGCTTGGTCTAACCTTGGCAGATGAAAGATGCACCAATCTGCTATTTGGCAGCTCAGAATGTGAGGTTAGTGACAGTGCATGGGAATTGGGGTGGAGTGTACACAGTAAAATAACTTATTGTAGAATGACAGTTTAGATCTGCTTTAAAATACATTTTACTGATAGAAAGTTCCTAAGTTTTATTACAGCTTTCTAATAGAAAATAAAACTATTTGAGACTGAATGCATTTACGTGATGAGACTGGAGAAAAAACTTGCAACGTATTCTCTATTTACTGCTCAATAGTTACATTAATATTTTATGTGTACATTGTATTCTATCAGAACACTCTGTCTGCCAGTGTCTGCTCTGGGAATTTCTACAAATAAAGCTGTTACTGCATGAAGAAAAAATATAGTGCTCTCAAAATATATGTTTTCTCGCAATATATTTTGAACTACAAAATACATATCAAACAATGTTTTGTTGATTTGTTTTTCTCTTATGCATCTCAATATAATTCAAAGTAAGTTTACATGTAATATTAATCAACTGCTTATTACATATTTTTTTAATTAGTTTTTCTTAGATGCTTGCTTTTTGGCTGCTCCATCTGGCAGTCTACTGACTCAGCCACTCACAAAACATGTTCAGTCTAGTCTTTTACAGGGATCATTTCAAAATGCACATGCTCACTGCCCAGGCCACCCAGACACACCTGGATAAGAGCTTGGTAGGGTTTTTAAGTGGAGCCCCACACCACTTTTACATTTTATCTAAGAATGTTATTTAAAGAATTTGGGTGACCTTTGAGTCTCTCATTCGGCTGAACAATATTTTTTAAAAACAATGTTTGCATTGGTACATGTCCTCCTTGTCAGTGCCCAGCTACCCATGCCTTTTTTTTAGCTTGTAAAGTAGCCTTGAAAAGGTCAGAAATAAAATTACAAGATTTGCCTCCTACAGACTTCTAAAGGGGTTGGACACTATGTTTGGGGATCACAGACATCCCTCTGGGTTGGGTGAACCTCCAGGAACCTAACCCAACCCGGTAAATTTATTCCTAGGAAAAAATAAATGTTCATGCAACACTGCAATCAATAGTAGAAAGTGGACATAGGGGACAAAAAAGCTAACATGTTTCACATCATGGATAGATGCTTTTGTCCCCTATGTCCACTTTCTACCATTTATTGCAGTGTTGCATGCATTTTTGGATGTTATACAGCTTTGGATTTTATCCTTTATTCATTTTGTTTCAATAAATCAGAGTGCGGCAGTCCAGGAACATTTATTTTTTCCACGGATCAGCGCAGAGTCTGCACCTGTCAGTACTACACAGCGGGAGCACAGCATAGGTCGCAGGGCTTGGAGAGATACTCTTTTCCAAATGTATTCCTAGATTGAAATATGTGTTAAAGGAAGCTATTAAGATAAAAAAAAAAATCCTTTACAAACCCTTTAATGCCATTCATGCAAAAATTTCACTAGAATAAATTTGCCCCACAAAGCAAAAATACTACCCAAACAAAAATCCCCTTTTCCCTCAAGAAATCTCCCCCTTCAAGAACAAATACTCTCCCGGCAAGCAAAATTCCTTCATAACTCAAGCAACCTTTTCAAGGCAAAAATGTGCCCTACCAAACATTTCCTTCTTTTACATGAAAATCTTACTCCCCACCTCTAAAGTATTCTTCCAGAAGAGATCTTTCACTCAAACAAACCCCCTTTCAAAAGCAAATTAACCCCTCCAGTAAATGTCCCCACAAGAAAACTCATTCCACTTATTCTAGGTAGGGATCCTCACATACTCACTCTGTACACCTATCAGACTTCATATACAACATGGCAGAGAGGCAGGAGAATTCCACACTTACATATCTTCCTATTGGCTGTGTTATATGTCATGTGTTATATGTCAGAGCTAAGGAGACGTCTATGTGACCCTGCCCTGTTTATTGTCCCCATACGTCACAGCATTGGGACCTGAATCACCCTGCAGGAGATGCCAGCAGGTGACGTTACTAGCAACACTCATGGCCTCACCACCCCCACTTTGATGAGGCTTGGCAGCCCCAGGTCCTGGGGGGAGCAACTGATATCCAGGAGGTGGCAGCCCACCTCAGCCTCCTCCAAGATCTGGCCCAGTCTTGTTGCTGCCTCTAACATTGTGACATCATAATGTCACCACTGGAAGACATTAAAATCCTGGCAGTGTCCATATCAGCAGGAGGCAAAATGGATGGTGTGAAAATCTTCACACACTACAGACCAGAAGAGATTTGAGATTCAGCTTGTAAATTTACCATGATTTTAGATAAGTAATTGTGGCTTTTATTTAGATTTTTTTTTTTAAATAAAAGCTAGAAACCAGCTTCTAATGCCCCATACACATGATCAGAAATTCCAACAGCAAAAGTCCGATGTGAGCTTTTGAATGGAAATTCCGACCGTGTGTATGCTCCATCTGACTTTTGCTTTCGGAATTTCCGCCAACAAAAGATTGAGAGCTGGTTCTCAAATTTTCAAACAGAAAAAATTATTATCGGAAAATCTGATCGTCTGTAGCAATTCCGACGCGCAAAATTCCGACGCATTCTCGGAAACAATTTGACGCATGCTCGGAAGCATTGAACTTAATTTTCTCGGCCCGTCGTAGTTTGGTACATCACCGTGTTCTTGACGGATGAAAGTTCAGAGAACTTTTGTGCAACAGTGTGTATGCAAGCCAAGCTTGAGCGAAATTCCGTTGGAAAAACCATCAAAGGTTTTTCCGACGGAAAATCCGATCGTGTCTACGCGGCATTAGACTCTCTTTTAGTTACTATAGTCCTATTTCATGGGACAAGTTGCCTGTCCTGGACATGAGGAGAAGTAATCATAACTCCACTGCACTCCAGGCCAGCCAACTGCTCCTGTTCTTCATGTCCCTCATGTTGTGACATTGTGATGATGTCACTGGAAGACTTCTAGATCCTGTTAAAACTCTGTGATGGACTCTTTTGACAGACAGTGGGCAGCATTCATTTCAGCAGGAAATGAGCAAAAATCTCCCCACACCACAGACCAGAATAAAGAAAAATTGGGACCAGTCTGTAATGCCTCGTACACACGATCGGAATTTCCGATGGAAAAAGTCCGATAGACCTTTTCCATCGGAAATTCCGACCGTGTGTATGCCCCATTGAAGTAATTTCATCGGAAATTCCAATGAATTCCATCGTAGTTTACATAGAGAACATGTTCTAGTTTCCTCCGATCCTCCGATCGTGTGTACAGGGCATAACTTGACCATGGTTTTAGGCAAATAATTGTGGCTTTAAATTAGATTCTTCTTTTAAATAAAAGTTAGCAATCAGCAAGGGGCAGGTGGGGTGGCTAGAAAAAATGTTGTTTTTAAAATGAAGATGAGCTTTAAATCTTACTTCTGCAAGCTTTTTACATAAAAAAAAAATCTATACCAATTTAATGAGAATTGCTCTTTTTTATATTTTTGTTTTAGTTTAGTTCTTAACAAATAATACTGCAGCTTTTATACCTAATAAAGTTAAAAGTGTTCTTTCAATGCTTGTGTACTAATTACTTGTAGAATGTAAATGAAACATTGATAAAACCCCTGTGAAAAGCACAGTTTGTTTTGTTTTATTGCAGCCCCTGAGGTACAATGAAACCTTTTTCATGCAGTTTCATTAATTAACTTGCTTAAAAAATAAATGTTCTATTTTTACTGGAGGAAAACATTGCAGGAAAATGTTCAGGTATTATAAGATTATATCAGTGCAATTCACAATATTGCTAACAGCATTAATAGATTTAAATTATATACTTGGGAGTAGAATGTACAATTTACATTTTAAATGAAGGGAGCTGTTACATTAGCTTAGGCGAGGACATTAAACAGATTAGTTGGGAAATGAGAATTTCTTTCCCAGTCAGTGAAGAAAATAATAATGGCACTGGTAAATTCACTTGGTATAAATCCATTGCTACATAGGAAATGGGCAAAATTATAGCTTTTAGTAAAAATGTACATGTGGAGATGGAATTCCTTTATAGAGAACCTGTCACCAGACCATTGAGTTCAACAAAAATCTTCCTATAAAATTACATAAGCATTTACTGTATTTTATGAATGTTATTTTCCTGTAAAAGCTTTCTTTGTGCAGACATGCAAAAGCCCTGAGACTGCTGCCGGACGCAGCCATCTAGATGTCGGTAAAATTCCAGCAGAATAGGAGCTGTTACTAAAATAACACTTTATGGTATTCCCCTTCTCTTTCCCACATAGGATACATAAAAGATAATGTAGGGAGGTGGGGGGGGAGCTGGGTCAGCATACAGAGAAGGTAGACACTCCTAGAACAGGAGATGGCTATGATGTGTAAAGAGAAAGGAGGCTGTAATGGGAGGGCCCGTGGAATCCAGAAGCGCTTAGAAAGTATGAGATACTCCTGTTTCTGCTTCACCGATGCCTCTTATGTGTAGATCACCCTGTGTCTCTAATAGGGGCACAGGGTGAATGAGAACCCCACTATGGTCTGTGCTAGTCACATTTAATGCAGTATAGATATTGTATATATTGTATATATATTGTGTGTTGGCTGATGTGTAGTATAAAAGCTTGCTGTGGTAATTAAGTCTGCTACCGTGATGTAAATGAACCTTAGTATGGCTCCTAAGAACCTTTCATTGTGTTATGCTAATTGACACTGTATTGTGTGAACGTTCTATTAATGATAGATGTGTGTTGTGAGTTCGCACAGTCTAAAGGTCAGATGTCTGACTTGTCAGCTGTAGTTAATTAGCTCATGTAGATTATGCCTACTAAAGGAATGTGTATTGTATAGCAGGTGTCTATCTTGAAAGGTCATATCTCGGAGTCACCTTGTCTGGGTAAATGATTAGTTAATTAGCTCATGTAGATTATGTCAGAGATGGTGTCAGAATGTCTGACTAAAATATGTGTATTGAGGGGGGCTCGTTAGCAACCATTGTATGATGTTGTGGGTGGAGTGTGTCATTGTCCATTTGATTACTGCAGTATTCTTTTTGGTGTATATAGGAGCCTGCCTTCTCAATAAAGATTGTCTATTCGGTTTGAACCAGAGAACAGAGCTGTGTGTCTCGTTTCTGGGGGAAATCCGTATGGGACGTAGTCGCCGGATTGTGGAGTGTCGATAAGCTGTCTTGGGTTCGGAATGGAGTATCTTAAACAGCGTTAACCCCTGTCCCATTTGGGGTTCCGTTACAGAGGCAATGCTAGAAACTGAACGATCAACTAGCAAGTTCAAAGGCGCATTGCAAGGGAATAAAAACTATTTTCTGTAAAGGAAAAACACCACAAGTAAGCATGTAAAATATTTTATTTTTCTGTGCTTTTGCCTGCACTTTTTTAAGTTGGTGACTAGGTCTCTTTATTGAAATAATGATGAGTTTAAAGTATCTTTAATATTTAAGTGTTATATACTGTATGTATAGACGCGCACACAGGGTGTGCCAGGTGTGCCCAGGCACACCCTAATCACCCTGTGCAGCACACATTCCCCCTACTGCCCTGGCTCCTCCCCTTCTCCCTACAGCTATTCTGGCTTCCCTCCTCTCCCGCCAGCTGTTGCTGTGGGGATGTTTTAGAATGAGTGGGGGAAGGGGCCGGTAAGTAAGTAATTTACTGGCCCCTTCCCTTTTCTGAATGAAGATCGTGAGTGATTGGTAGTGTCTGTTTGAGCTTTGGGGTGCATACCCTAATGCAATAGGCTGCGCACACCTATGACGGTATGTATAGTGGTGGCCTTCCTTATTCAAATCAGAATTTTCGGGAGGAATGTGACTTCATCAAAGAGCTGCACTATTCTGGCTAGAATGAGAATCACAATTTTTTTGCTTAGAAAAAAGATCACGATTCTCTCACGACTATTGTGGCGTAACATCATCTTTCACATTATACAACAAATTGGGCTAACTACTTCGTTTAGTCTTTTTTCAATGCATTGATGTGTATTTTTTCCACAAAAAATGCGTTTGAAAGACCGCTGCGCAAATACAGTGCGACATAAAATATTGCAGCAACCGCCATTTTATTCTCTAGGGTCTCTGCTAAATAAAATATATACAATGTTTGAAAGTTCTAAGTAATTTTCTAGCAAAAAAAATAAATACTGTTTTTAACTTGAAAGCAACAAGTGTCAGAAAAAAAGCTTAGGGCCAGATTCTCGTCCAGCGGCGTATCTTTGCGGCGGCGTAACGTATCGATTTACGTTACACCTCTGCAACTTAGACGGGCAAGTGCTGTATTCTCAAAGCACTTGCTCCGTAATTTGCGGCGACGTAGCGTAAATCGGCCGGCGTAAGCCTGCCTAATTCAAATTTGGAACAGGGGGGCATGTTTTATGTAAATGTTCTGTGACCCGACATGATTGACGTTTTTCACGAACGGCGCATGCACCGTCGGTGGAAATCTTCCAGTGTGCATTGCTCCTAGTACGCCGCAAGAAAGTATTGGTTTTGACGTGAACGTAAATTACGTCCAGCCCGAGTTAAGCAAACAACGTAAAATTTTCAAATTTCGTTGCGGGAACGACGGCCATACTTAACATTGGTACGGCGCACTTACGCCACCATATAGCAGGGGTAACTATACGCCGGGAAAAGCCTAACGTGAACGACGTAACTTTACTGCGTCAGCCGGGCGTACGTTCGTGAATTCGCGTATCTAGCTGATTTACATATTTTGACGCGTAAATCAGCGTACACGCCCCTAGCGGCCAGCGTAAATATGCAGTTACGATCCGACCTACGCCTGTCGGATCTAATAGATATCTATGCGTAACTGATTCTAAGAATCAGGCGCATAGATACGACGGCACAACGCAGAGATACGACGGCGTATCTGAAGATACGCCATCGTATCTCCACTGAGAATCCGGGCCCGGGTCTTTAAGTGGTTAAACTGACCTCATTTACAGACCGACGTTTGATCTAAGACTGAGGCTCCATACACAATGGGCTTAAAAAAAATTATGTTCTCTTGGGAGTAAAAAGAGCATTTTTTTTACAAAGTTTAGATGAGTTTAGGAGAGTTCACATTTTTTACGCCTTCAAGCTCCAATCAGAAATGCGAACCAGAAGGTTTTTTTTTCTGACTTTAATTGTTAAACTCAAACTATGCCTCTTAACGTCCTAATGTACATGAACACATAGGACAATATTAAGCTGCTTCTACAGGTACAACACAAAACCCCTGTAGAAGCAATTTTTTAAGCCAGTATGCAAGGAGCCCTAATGTACACAGGATGTTTTACAACCTCCCCTGAACTATTTAACTTGACAGATAGTAAACAACATTTAAAAATGTCCGTTTGCTGCGTTTACATGCTGCATTTAGCCTCTTTTTTTTTTTTTTTAAATAGTCAAAAATGTATCTCCATTAAAAACGCCTGTAAACAAAACACAGCAAAAAAAATAAAACAGGTTTTGACAGCATAGCCAATTGTTGTAATGCACGCTGGCTCGTCTGAACAAAAGCTAACAGCGCACACATATACAATATTTTTAAATCCTACGAGGCTTTCTTGTTAAAAAAAAAAACTCCTAAAAGGCTATTTAAAGCACCTGAACATAATAAGCAAATATGGGGATTTGGTCACACCATATGGTCATACAGTGCTTAAGCAAACTACTGCGTCAAAGTACCCCATTTTCAGTGAGTCCTACACTAATCATAGAATAAAAGATCCCACTTCTCAATCAAAGGAGAAATATACTCCTCTTTATGGGAGAACTAAAATAACTCCTCTTAAAATGTCAGTCATAACTGCCAGGAAAATTGTTTGGGATGCAAAGAAAAACCCACAAATAACTTCAGGTGAAATACAGGACTCTGAAAACATGTGGTGTGGCGGTTTCAAGTTGCATAAAAAGGAGGCACTTGAAGAAAGATGGGCTGCATGGTCGAGTCGTCGGAAGGAAGCCATTACTATTCAAATGCCACAAAGAATTCCCGCTTACAGTACACCAAACAGCACAGAGACAAGCCTCAAACCTTCTGGCACAAAGTCATTTGGAGTGATGAGACCAAAATGTAGCTTTTTGGCCACAATAATAAACGCTTCATTTGGAGAGGAGTCAACAAGGCCTTTGATGAAAGGTACACCATTCCAACTGTGACACACAGAGGTGGGTCGCTGATGTTTTGGGGGATGTGTGAGCTACAAAGGCACAGGAAATTTGGTCAAAATTGATGGTAAGATGAATGCAGTATGTTATTAAAAATACTGGAGGAACATTTGCATTCATCAGCCAGGAAGCTGCGCATGGGACATACTTGGACATTGCAACATGACAAGGATCCAAAACACAAGGCCAAGTCAACCTGTCATTGGCTACAGCAGAATAAAGTGAAGGTTCTGGAGTGGCCATCTCAGTCTCCTGACCTCAATATCATTGGCCACTCTGGAGAGATCTCAAACGTGCAGTTCATGCAAGACAGGCCAAAAATGTACAGGAACTGGAGGATTTTTGTCAAGAGGAATGGGCAGCTTTACCATCTGAGAAGATAAAGAGTCTCATCCACAAATCCCACAAAAGACTTCAAGCTGTCATTGATGTTAAAGGGGGCAATACACGGTATTAAGAACTGGGGTATGTAAACTTTTGATCAGGAACATTTGGGTTGTGTCTGTTTCCATTATGATTTAAAAAGAGTAAACACAGTTGATTGATAATAAATGGCTTCAGCCAAACACTAACCATGAGCGAAAGGAAATGTTTTTGTGTTATCATTCATATTCTCAGAAAAATGGTCAAGAAATCATAAATTCTATTAAACTTATGAACACAACTGTAGATCCGTATCCCTGCTTAACACAAGATCTCTATCTTCTCCCCTTTCATACCGGCAATTTGCCTTTTTGACATCTGGTCTGCCGGACCTACTAATTGCTCCCTCTCTGTCCAATCAACGCATGATTCTGCCTCCATGTGCAGGTGCGCCACCCAGTGGCTATTGCACAAAATGACGTACAGGTATGTCACTAACCTGCCACAGTACAAGTACATTAGGTGGTCGGCAAGTGGTTAAATAAAAGGTGATTTAAATGGTTGTTGTTCCTTTAAGGAGATACATACTTATAAATACTCATGACATTATATGGTACAATGATTGAGTTGTGCCCTCGCAGGTTAAACAGAGTAAATTGTTTTTTTTGCGCTATAAACAAACAGAGTGACAATTTTTAAAAACAAACATTTTTTTTTACTCTTTGCTATAATATATATCCCCCCAAAAAATATAAAAAAACAAATGTATTCATCAGTTTAGGCCAATATAGATTCTTCTACATATTTTTGGTAAAAAAAAAAATCACAATAGGTGTACGTTGATTGGTTTGTGCATCTACAAAATAGGGGATAGTTTTATGGAATCTTTTTTTTAATGGTAATGGTGGTGATCTGCGATTTTTAGCAAGATTGCGACATTGAAGCGGACAGATTTGACACTTTTGACACGTTTTTGGGGACCATTGACATTTATACAGTGATTAGTGCTATAAATAGCCACTGATTACTGTGTAGATGTCACTGGCAGGGAAAGGGTTAACACTAGGGGGCGATCAAGGGGTTAAATGTGTTCCCTCGGGTGTGTTCTAACTGTAGAACACACAGCTACGCCGATGTGCGCAGGAGTGACGACCTGCCGCTGTATAGCGACGGCGGCTGGTAGGCAATCGGTTAAAGAAACATGGATAAACAAAGTCTGAGCCTACTCTGTATTTACTGAACTGCATATTCTGCAATCCTTGCAGTCACAAAATACTTGATTGCTGGGGCAAAAGTGACAGCCTTACAGACACATATAAACCTCACGACATAATAAAATCTCCATTACATATGCAGATTTGCACACAGAATGTAGACATAGAGGTAACACTTTGTCTGGCCCTATTCTGCCTGGAAAAGAAGCATTTATAACATGTCTGAAACGCTGCCCGCTCTGCAGTGCTCCTCTGTATTTTTAATGACATACCAATGATTGAAGATTCTCATGCATCCCGCAATACTTACATTTGTGATCGCAAAGCACAGAACCACTCCGATTGGCTTTGTGCATTTTTTCTGTGGTCTGTGCTAATGACAGCACAATCAATGAGATTGTGTGTGCAAATAACTTTAGGCATGTTAAATACATTTTATTTTATTTATTTATTGTTTTAAATTCTTGCATAATTTTTGGGGTAATCAGCTATGGAGAATCTTCAATTTCGCCACCTATTTTAATCTATTTCAATTATCCAGAATGTCTGCTTTTATAGAAAAATGTGTATTATACTGTAATCTTTCAAGGAAAAGCAAAAAGATTCTTTAAAGGAGAAGTTCAAGCTATTTTGACTATACTTCTCCTGGGGGTCACAGGAGTGCAGTTCATTCTGCACTCCCGTGACCCTTTTCAGCTGACAATGGGCTAAAATCCGTGGTCATCTGACGTCACTCAACCGAGCCAGATCCAAGATCTTTACAGTTGGGATCCACCCACATGCCTGGATCGCCAGTTGGGTTAGCCTCTCAGTGAGCTTGAACCAGCTGCTTCCGACACCTCCACAGCCCAGTGCTCCAGTGAGCACTGGAGAGGAAGGGCAGAGAGACAGTGACTGATAGTCACCGGCTCTCTGCTCACTGAAGACTGAGAACCCATCGCTCTCAGTCTTAGGCCTCGTACAGACGAGAGGATATCCGCTGGAAACGGTCCGCCGGACCGTTTCCAGCGGATAAATCCTCTGGCGGATTCGGATCTGATGGCTGTACACACCATCAGATCGAAATCCCCGCGGAATACATCCGTGGTGACGTGGCCGCGCCGTCGCCGCGACGATGACGCGGCGACGTGCGCGACCCTGGAAGGTAAATACTTCCACGCATGCGTCGAATCATTACGACGCATGCGAGGGATGGGAGCGGACGGACTGATCTGGTGAGTCTGTACAGACGACCGGATCAGTCCGCTGGGATCAGTCAGCATGCTAAGAAATTTTTATCCGCTGGGAATCCGTCGGCTGGATTTTTATCCGCCTGAAAATGTCCGCTCGGACGTACACGACCGGATCTATCTGCTGGAACTGATCCGCGGATCAATCCCAGCGGATAGATCCGGTCGTGTGTACGGGGCCTTAGAGCCAGCAGGGGACAGATGCAGCATCAGATCGATGCTGCATCCAGATGAATATAAGTGTTTTTTTTTCCACAAGCCATACTTATCTTTTAATCCTCCAACTCTCTAGAAAATACATATAGTTACATCAAAAAGAGAGATGTCAAAAAGACTAATCAGTGGCAAACTCAAGTTTGCAGCGCTGCATTACTGGTTTCCAATAGTGAGAGAGGTGCAAGTGAAGGACATATAACGATGAAGTCAGGAAAGAAACAATAGGCTTTGGGGGCTTTATAACAGAAATTGTATATGTCTGGGAGAGGAGTTGGTGGGAGTAAATGGGGTATTTTTTCCCTGGAGATAGGTTTTAAAGTGAATCTTTTGCTTGGCATGTTTGGGTAATGCACTTGTTCTCTGTAATCTGAATACTCACATGTGAGCAGAGTGGTGAGCTGAATCACGCAGAGGCTGAGTAATATGAACTGTATATTGTAGAACATCTAAACTAAGTACCATAGGCCTAACAGGAGATCACTCCCACCTGTAGCCACTTTCAGGGGTAGTTACAGGGGTTCTGTACTTGAAGAGATGCTGACAGTTTCTGTAACGGGGAGTGGGAATGTGGCCTGGCAATTCCAACACAAATAGGAGGCTTTCTGAATAGAGATTGAGTAGCCCCTGCACTCTCCCTACTCCTCATGGCAGAAACTGTGGGAAAGGGGGCAGAGGCTTAAATTGGTTGTAAACCTCAGACATGAAATATAAACAAAACATATCCCCTATAGTGTGTACTTGTCTCAATTAAGAGCACTTAGGCTGCATTCACACCTTGGCGTACAAAATCGCGGCGTTTTGTCCCGCGAATTGCGGCGACAAATTGCAGGGTTTTGTACCGCGATTTGCGGCGACAAAACGCTGCGATTGTGAATGCAGCCTTACCCCCTCTATGGAGATGGTTCACATCTCCTATGCCGAACGCCAAAAGCCGCCTGAAAAAAAGGTCCGGGACTTGTTTTCAGGCGGCAGGCGTACGGCGTTCAGCGTGGAGATGTGAACCATCTCCATAGAGGGCAATGTGAAATCATCCCTCCAGCGTCTCAGGGGCAGCTGCGGCGTCGCACTACAGGCGTATATACGCCTAGGTGTGAACGGGGGCTAAGTGTCATTACTGTCTTCTGCTTTGTTCCTCTGCTATCTGCATCAAGTTTCCCTGACACCAAGAGAAAAAAGGTGACAAAGGAGGGATCTCCTGTTGATTGACAGCCTCAACTCTGTTCCTGTGTGTGTGTGGGTTTGTATGTCCCTTTACCCAATCAGCTGTCTGAGCTTTCCTCACTGAGCTCTGCAGAGTAACTTCTGCTCTTTGCCCCTATTTTCTTAACTCACAAATGAGATTTAAATTCAGCACTTTGAAGGGATGTAGAGAAAATAGAGCTGCAGATCAGGTATGACTGAAGTAGGAGGACGTGTTTCATCTTTGTGTATCACTTGAGGCTAGTCACTTCACTGGGTATATATAAAGGTTTAAAACCACTTTAAATAAGCTCTGCCCTCACCCAAGATGGCCAGGGAGGTCCCAGTGTTCTGGCGACTGCAGGAAGTCATAGAGGAACTAAGTTCCCTACGACTTCCTTCCCTTTCTGTATTGCTGCTTTGGTTCAGCTACCTACAGTGGGGAGAACAGATTGCACCTGCCTTCACACAGACTTGGGGAGAGTATTTTACATTATCTGTTTGGAGGTCTGCAGCGTTCCTATACAATTAATTTTAGTGACAAATCCTCTTTAAATCATTTCTTGCCCATGAGTACAGGAAAATACACTGCTTCTAAACAGTCTGAAAATATTTCCTATGAGTATGATAATAGTTTAAAATCTGCAAGTATAACTATAATGTTCTCAGTAAAAGCTTACTGTGCTTGTGTATTGCAACTATAGCAGCGGAATTACAAATGAACAGCATTGCATTTCTGAAAGGATTTGAAGTATGAACAACACACAATGTGGGAAATAGCATAATTTGGAGCACTGAGTGCATTAAATCAGATAGACACAAATAGGTTTTGCCAAACCCTTACTGAATGGGAAAAACAGATTTAAAACATGAACTGGATTTTTAGGTAATAGCTAAATGGATACAGGTTATGCTTATCACAAATACAAAATTGTAAAGATTTAAAAAGATTAGAGCTTTAGGTGGAATTCTTTCAGCCGTATTATGCTAAATGGAATCTGATCATTTTCTATTGGACAACAGCTCTGTTTCACATTATTTAATGAATCTGATAATCAGGTACCATACTGTATGTGTAGAAAGAGTGTGATTTCTGAATGGCAGGATCAATATGTTCTATTATATAAATTTACATATAAAACAATAATAAAACAGTGAAAGAAAACTTCAGACTGAATTTCAGTATTCAGTATTTCAGTAGTTTGGTTAATTTATTTCACACTCAGGGACGTACCTAGAGCATTTGGCACCCGGGGCGGATCCTACATCTGGCCCCCCCCCCCCCCCCAACGTTTACCTGGAAAAACACCCACAATTTTTTTTCATGTTTTCAAGAACATGTATTGCACGAATTTGTAAACTTTACATCAACTTAAAAAAAACAAAAAAACAAAAAAAAAACATAGGTTGAAGTAAGTTAATAACTTATTTTCCAATTTCAATTATTTATAACATTTACTCAACAGATAATACTGCTTTTTTTTTTTTAACAAAACCATAGCATAGCAAACGCCTGGATTCTGCACACTGTAAATCGCACATGTCTACATTCTGCACACTGTAAATCACATATGCCTACATTCTGCAACCCTCCCAATCAGGTCAGCTACAGTGTTACACTATACACATGGCAGGGGGTGGCGGGCACAGTAATCACCCCCCCCCCCAAATCAGGGCCGTCTTAATAGCATCATGGGCCCCTGGGCAAAGCAATGCTCTGGGGCCCCTACAATGGAGACAGTGCAGGTAAACAGACATCAAGTAGGTAGGAGGTAGGGGATATCTAGGGTGTAGAGGGGTCAGAGTGCTGGAGGGATATCTGGGATGTAGAGGGGCAGCCCAGGGCCCAAGGAACAGCTGCTTTGGGGAAAGAGCAGGGGCCCCCATGCAACTGGGGCCCCTGGGCAGTGCTCAGTGTGCCCTCTCATTAAGACAGCCCTGGGGCAGCTACATACAGTGCTAGTACACATGGCAGGGGGTGGCGGACACAGTAATCACCCCCCCCCAAATCAGGTCAGCTACATACAGTGCTAGTACACATGGCAGGGGGTGGCGGACACAGTAATCACCCCCCCCCCCCAAATCAGGTCAGCTACATACTGTGCTAGTACACATGGCAGGGGGTGATGGACACAGCAATCACCCCCCCAAATCAGGTCAGCTACATACAGTGCTAGTACACATGGCAGGGGGTGACGGACACAGTAATCACCCCCCCCCCCAAATCAGGTCAGCTACATACTGTGCTAGTACACATGGCAGGGGTTGATGGACACAGCAATCACCCCCCCAAATCAGGTCAGCTACATACTGTGCTAGTACACATGGCAGGGGGTGACGGACACAGCAATCACCCCCCCAAATCAGGTCAGCTACATACAGTGCTAGTACACATGGCAGGGGGTGGTGGACACAGCAATCACCCCCCCCCCCCAAATCAGGTCAGCTACATACTGTGCTAGTACACATGGCAGGGGGTGGCGGACACAGCAATCACCCCCCCAAATCAGGTCAGCTACATACTGTGCTAGTACACATGGCAGGGGGTGGCAGACAGCAATCACCCCCCCCCCAAATCAGGTCAGCTACATACTGTGCTAGTACACATGGCAGGGGGTGGTGGACACAGCAATCACCCCCCCAAATCAGGTCAGCTACATACTGTGCTAGTACACATGGCAGGGGGTGGCGGACACAGCAATCACCCCCCCCCCCAATCAGGTCAGCTACATACAGTGCTAGTACACATGGCAGGGGGTGGCAGACACAGCAATCACCCCCCCCAATCAGGTCAGCTACATACAGTGCTAGTACACATGGCAGGGGCAGTGGCGTCTCCAGCTTTCATATTTAGGGGGGGCACATGGGGGGACAGGGAAAAAAGTAGGGGGGCCAACTATAAAATGCAATTTTATATATATACAGTATATATATATAAAATCTCCTGGGGCCCTTTACTACGATCCCACAACGGGCCCTTTTACATGTTCTGTCGTGAGCTCCCTTCCTACTATACTGGGGCCCCCCAGGGTGGCAGAAAACAAGAGATATATGTCACCAGCACACCAAGAAAATATAAGGGTCCAAAGCAGTGGGAGAACTTTCAGGGTTGCAAAGGTTGTCTTGCCACCGGGCCCTGGTGTTCTGCCACTGTGGGGTTCCCCAGCTGTCCTGTCCCTGCTATTTACAGAGCTGGTCTGGCATCTGTCTCCTTGGCAGCGGCGGCAGTCTATTAGGTCCTAGTGCTGGTGACATTATGGGTGCATGCAGGGGAAGGCTGGCACTATTGGTTATAGAGAACTGAGCCCCCAGCTGGTCACCTAGCAGCAGTAATGCTGTATAACCTTCTCTGTTGACATGCTGATCGGCATGTGATCCAGGTGATGCTCCCAGTCAGATCTAATAAACACAATATTTATTAGCATCAAGAGTACAACCACATATATATATATATAATCAAACGTATGTTCCGCAGCCGTGTGGGCTCTATGCCTGTAAATTGTGGGCTTTGATCAATAAAATCTCTGATATTTAACACTAGGATTTGACTAAGAGCATCACCTGGATTGCATCACGATCAGCATGTCAGAGAAGGGTCCACTGCTGCTAAGCAACCTGCAGGGAGCTCAACTGTCTACAACCAATAGAGATGGGCTCGGGTGTGTTTGAAATCCCACATGCCCGATCCCGCCAGGAAGCCGACACTCCACATCGCTAATCACAGGCAGTGAGACATTTCCTGATCTGTGCAGCTGCGGACCGAGAAATGTCTCACTGCCTGTGATTAGCGCTGTGCAGTGTGGGCTTCCTGGCAGGCTCTGGCATGTGGAATTTTGAACATGCCCAGCCCATCTCTAACAACAAATTGTGCTGGCCCTCCTGTACATCAGCCCCATAAAGTAACCAGCTCTGGGTTCCAATGTCCTGCCGCCGCTGCCATGGAGACAGAGACCAGTGCTGTGAATAGCCGGGACAGGACAGTAACTCTGGTTGTTCCAGCACTGGTCCACACTGGGACGATTCCCCCATCCACCTATAATGTGTAGATGGGGGAATTGGATCATTTCTTTTTTTTTTTTATTCAACCTAATAGTTGAATGAAAAATAGTGATCAATGTATGGGCTGCCTAAGAGCTAAGACCATCCATAGACATTTTAAATCTCAGCTGGTTCAGCAGGAACTGCCTGAGATTTGAACCATTAATGAGCAGATTCTCTTATGATTATCACCAGTGGTTGCTGTATAGAATACAATTCCTGGGCAGGAGGGATATTCCCGTCAGCACTGTTTGTGTTGATGGGGGAATCATGCAAGTTTCTTTCCTGCAATCTGTGGATGTAGGAAAAAAAATTGCATTGTATATTACCTGCCTAACTGAAAGTGAAAGTGTAACAGAATGGCCCGTGACACCCAGAGACTTTTGAAGGATGGGGTTTACTCCTGTGCCAGCGTCACTATGCCCTTTTGGGCATAGGGTGACTGAGAAATGATAATTATAAATTACATGAGATGGGACATTACTGATAATTCATGTATTGCAGGATATCTTGAAATATTACAAGTTGTTAAAGTCTGACTCCGACAGGTCAATAGAGTGTTTTCATTCAATGGGGGGGACACATGCTTTTGAGGTGTTAATTGAGTCTGCTCCTAGACATTCCTTTGTGTGATGCTAATACTGTTTTGTGTCCATTGTGCTAATTAGGTCTTCTCCTAAGACCTGTTCATTGTGTATGCTAATGACACTGTTAAGATGTGGAATGTGAATGTGTCAAGCTGTAGTAATTAACCCCTCTAAATGCGGAGCCAGACCGTCTGGATAATAAGTAGTAATTAACTCATCGGAATGTTATTATCTAAAATAATGTGTAATGTGTGATGTGTGGGTGGAGTGTGTCTTTGTCCCTGTGATTAACTGTAACATGCTTGTACTGTATATAACAAAGCTAAGTTACCATTAAAGGATTCATTCATTCATTTTGGAGCCAGTACCAGAGCTTGTTTTGTCTCGTTTATTCTGGGAAATGAAATGGGTCGTGTCTGATGTCTGTCGGATAACCTGTCATGGGGCGATGGATTGGAATATCGTAAACGGTGGTGACCGTTACAGAAAGTAAATTGTGAATGTCTTGAAAGAACAGGTGAGGGGGAGGGAGACAGATGGGGGAGATAAGGGATGGAGATAATGCAGTTCAGTGATTACAGTGTACTGCAGTCTGCAGTGCACACACATACCCACGGTCCAGGCTAGAATCTCAGGCATCATTCACACACATGCTGCTGATTTTCATATTTCCTGAACACACATCCCCTCTCTTCAGATACAGCACACCGAGATAGTGTGGGCGGGACTGAAAGGAGAAGGAGGAGGAGCTTTATTCCTCCCTGCTCATATGTGAGGAGAGTGGGGGGGTGGCTAGACTCGCTGGGCTGTAAAAGAGTGTCATAGACTGACACTTGGCTCAGCTTGCAGTCACCACTCTCGGAATTTACAGGCTGGTTCTCCTGTCCTAAGGACGGGAGAAATCAGTCTGTTTTTTCAGTAACTGAGATGAAGGCTTGGGCCCCCCTCCCCCACAGTGCTCATGGAGTCCTTTCTGCAACTCGCTCTTCTCCGTGCCAATGAGGATGCAGGGGAAGGAGCAGATCGGGCGGCTGTGGTTGTGTGAACGCTCGCATTATGCAGTGTCAGCGAGCAGAGGGAGGGGGAGGAATGCCCCGCAGAGCTGACTGGGAACGCTCTCCCTCTCAGGAGAGACTGTTACTCCAGCGGCGGCCCGAAAAAAAAAAAAAAAAAAGCAAAAAAAAAAAAAATTTTTTTTTTTTTTGGGGGGGCACATGGTGGGGCACAGCATAATGTTGGGGGGGTCAGGGCCCCCTCTGGCCCCCCCCTAGAGACGCCTCTGGGCAGGGGGTGGCAGACACAGCAATCACCCCCCCCCCAATCAGGTCAGCTACATACTGTGATAGTACACATGGCAGGGGGTGGCGGACACAGCAATCACCCCCCCATATCAGGTCAGCTACATACAGTGCTAGTACACATGGCAGGGGGTGGCAGACACAGTAATCACCCCCCCCCCCCCAATCAGGTCAGCTACATACAGTGCTAGTACACATGGCAGGGGGTGGCAGACACAGCAATCACCCCCCCCCCAATCAGGTCAGCTACATACAGTGCTAGTACACATGGCAGGGGGTGGCAGACTCAGTAATCACCCCACCCCAACCCCCCCCCCCAAATCAGGTCTGCAACATACAGTGCTAGTACACATGGCAGGGGGTGGCAGACACAGTAATCACCCCCCCCCCCCCACAAATCAGGTCAGCTACATACAGTGCTAGTACACATGGCAGGGGGTGGCAGACACATCAATCACCCCCCCCCCAAATCAAGTCAGCTACATACAGTGCTAGTTGTACACATGGCAGGGGGTGGTAGGCACATCAATCACCCCCCTAAATCAAGTCAGCTACTACATACAGTGCTAGTTGTGCACATGGCAGGGGGGTCCCCCTCCCCCCAAATCAGGTCAGCACACACAGGGTGGCAGAGCAGGCAGACACACTCCTCCAGGCTCTTCTTCATGCAACACCCCCCAACCCCCCCCCCTCACCACTGTTGTCCAGCCTCAGGCTCTCAGACTCAGCCTCTGCTAGGGAGTAACTTGGGAGGTCCAGATGGATTCGATTCCTGATCCTGCCTCACTGCCTGTGTCTGTATTTGAAAGCAGCAGCCGAGCCGCCCCAGCGGAGAGAGATGACAGACACAGGCTGAGGCCGCAGTGGTGGGTGGAGGCGGAGCTAGCAGGAGGGAATTCAGTGAATAAAACGAGTGGACAATCTGGACTAGTCCATTGCGGCCGCGGCGATGGGGGTGTTCTAAAAAACACCTAAAGGGAAATGGAGCAGCCAGACCCAGCAGGGATGCCTTGGGATGATTAGACAGTATCACCCGACTTGGGTATGGAGTGCACCCCACATAGCGAAGTCACTCGGCCACTGACACCCCTTCAATGTGTGGTACCTGGGGCGGACCGCCCCCGCCGCCACCCTATTGGTATGCCCCTGTTCACACTATTTAACCTTTTCTGTTCTGTTTATCTCTTTTCTCTTTTTTATGTTATTACTGTATGATGGATCTTGTTGAGAGGAATTTCAAATGTGATGCAAGTGATTTCTAAGGTGGATGTCTCCATTCTCTGGCTGTGTCCTGAAGCATGTCCCTTATTCCGCGTACACACGATCATTTTTCGGGTTGTAAAAAACAAAGTTTTTCAGGCTCTAGAAGTTTTTTTCAACTTCATCATTAAAACGGCCTTGCCTACACACAATTGTTAAAAAAAATGCTCTAGCAAAGCGCGGTGACGTACAACACGTACAACGGCACTATAAAGGGGAAGTTCAATGCGGATGGCGCCACCCTTGGGGCTGCTTTTGCTGATTTTGTGTTAGTAAAAGACGATTCGCGCTTTTCTGTCTGTTACAGCGTGATGAATGTGCTTACTCCATTACGAACGCTAGTTTTACCAGAACGAGCGCTCCCGTCTCATAACTTGATTTTAAGCATGCACGTTTTTTTCACGTCGTTAAAGCCCACACACTACCATTTTTTACAACCTGAAGAATTACAATGTTAAAAACGTTGTGAAAAAATAGAGCATGTTCGAAAAAAAAATTGCCCATTTTTTAGATCGTAAAAAATGCTCTGAATCCAACCAGTGCTCAAGTCCCCACTGATTGGGATTGGGACTTGAGCACTGATTGGGTAGCAGCACCCGACAGACGGCAGACGAGCGCGGCGCTCGTGGATATGAGACCGTGACAAGACTGTTTAATGTGAGTTTTTTAGCAGATGGTTTTATTCTCTTTTAATAAAAAGTTTGTTGTACGGAATTACGCGATGTGCCCCCTTTCTTCTCCTTCCCCCGCCCCTTGCATTTTCGTCTGAGTGGTCGATCCCACGGACATTGAAGGGAGTAAGCTGTGGCAGTGAGAAGTTCAGGGTGACGAGCTCGGCGCTCGTGGAGATAGGCACCTTTTTTCCATACACTGTGTAAGTTGTGTAAGTGTACATCTACTTACCCATTACAGAGACCCCTCTTTGTGTGGTATCAGGACTACGCTTCAGTATCTTTATTGTATCCCTTACATCCATCACGGAGACCCAGTAGGAAGACACCCATCCATTGAGAGGTTGAAGCATTGGTAATTGATTTGGCTTTATGTGACAGCCGTGAGGTAAGCTGCTAGGATCACTAATGGTGTGGGCTGCACGCTTTTGGATTCGTTTTTGATGCACAACTTCACCTATTTGGCTTTGGATTTTTTCACTCTAGACCATGGTCTTCTGTTTGTATTTATCCGGGACTGTTATGTTTTATCACTGAAGACATTTCTTTCACTTTGTTTATTTTAGTACAGCTCTGCCCAGGCTGTATGTTCACTTAACCACTGTTTTTAAGTTGTAATTTCACTGTGTTTGTACCATTACATTATCTTCACGCTCCACGGGTCCATTTGTACCCCCACCCCCACATCCCCACTTATCCCTCCCCCCCTGCCCTTCCCTCCTTCACAGCGCAGATGTGACGGTATCGGTATGATATCCCCGTCAAGCATTCCCTCCTCTCCATACAAGAACATCACAGGATCCTCCACACATGAGTCAAGACTGAATGCTGGAACCAAGACTGATTTATTGGCAGCTTGCTGCTGGTTATAAATACAG